>NW_026562388.1:2100000-2700000 GCF_027474105.1 Poeciliopsis prolifica
AATGTAGGAGGCGCCATCAGCGACGCCGTCATAGAGCAGGTGAGGCGTGCGTCTTTTGACGCCAGGCGTGCCTCGTGGCCTTCACCGAGCGCCTTCCGCCTCTTCGCCCGCAGATGAACGAGGGAGGACACGTGATCCTCTGCGGGCAGATCTCGCAGTACAACAAGGATGTGCCGTATCCTCCCCCTCTGAGCGACAAGACGCAAGAAGTCCTGCGAAGTCGGAACATCAGCCGGGAGAGATTCATGGTGCTCAGCTACATGAGTAAAGCGGAAGCTGCCCTCCTGGAGCTGAGCCAGTTAGTAAAATCGGCTCAAATCAAGGTACCAAAGACGATGTCTCCATTGGAATGTGCTCCCTCCTCCTCAGTTGACACGTGACGCCATTTTGTTTCCTCTTTGCAGGTGTTGGAAACGGTGGTGAGCGGTATAGAAAACATGGGAGGTATGCAAGTAAAAACATATTTGGTCGTGATTTTTAGTTGGACTTTAAACGTTCTTTTCCCTCGTTTTTTTTTTCCTTGCAGTTGCCTTTTGCTCCATGATGAAAGGCGGAAACATCGGCAAGCAAATAGTAAAAATATCCGACTGAGAAAAGATTCCAGCGAGATGGAACTTGTAACGCAGGTCCATGGTTGTCTTTTATCACCTGCACGACTGTAACACTAACCTACTGAATTCTTGACAGTTTGCAACAAGAAATTCAGTGCGAAAATATATTTACTCGTGTTTTCTGTGTTCTCAAAACAAAATCCAGTGTAATTTCTGAGCCTTGGAGTGACCTGGAGCCAGCAAGCAAACGTGGGTCAAATCGGTGAGAACCCACCAACTGTTATGACTGTTGAGTTCAGAGTAGAAAAATGTTTAGAATGCATCACATGATTTCAATAAAAACAAAAAATTAAGCTAACTTTCCAACCTAATCACAAGTAGAGCTGAAAAAATATTGGAAATTCAATACAATTATTGCATGTAAAACTGCTAAAAAATCAACATTCATATGTATTTACATGTTATAGCTAGAGTAGACATTTTGTGGAAGGCTCAAAGAGCCACTTCTGGCTCCGATTGGATCCCTTGATCTCGAGAAAACTGTGCAAAAAGAAATAGTGAAAAGCACTATTTTGGCACTATTAAACCAAAATAGTGATCCTTGTGCTGCGTTAAAAGGTAACTACAATTTAAATTCTTTAAAGGCACCGGTCCTAGATTTTGATCCATCAATTACGTGTCTCTATCTTATTGCGAAACTGCATAGAAACGTTGGGACACAAAAAGCGATACCGTAATGCACATTTCTTTATTCCACAACACTATAAACCAATAATAAAATATAGTTATCGTGGTTCTAAATCGAGTTGTCACAAGAAAAATATGTGGCAGGTGTAAAATTACCATCCATTCATTCACAAAGCATCAGTGCTCCAACACGGGGGAGGGGTTGCGGTAGGAGGTGGCACAAACACCAGCACACAGTCGGTTACAGTATGTTTCCCCCCCAACTTTGCGTTGAGGCGGTGGAGTCCATGCCAGCGTTTCCTCGCCGAGTCCGGTCGGCGTGCATTCCAAACCGGGCACGTTTATGTTTATTGTTGGTGGCGAGACACTTTTTGTTTTTGGGGAAGAGTTTAAAAAAAAAAGAAGCAATCATGCATTAGGAGTTTGAAGTGATCCAAATTTGTCCAACACTGCCACCCCGTGGACAGATGATGGAACGGTACAGTGGATTGTAGGAGAAAACGGCTCCCGTAAATCAATAAAGAGAAGATTAATGTACATTTATGTCACTGTAGAGGAAAGAAGTGCACCGTTAAGTTATTTTGTAAGTGTCTGGCAGCTGTTTCGGCAATAACGTGTCTTAATGTTCAAGGCTGCAACTTTGAATGTTTTCCCCTACACGGAGATTCGAACCAACTAAGCGTTCCTATGTGCCGTTTTTTACATCAGCAATTAGAAGTAGAGAGGTGTGAACGACAGTGCAACAAATAGATTTTCCGTGCTTTCGCACACATTCTCGAAAACACGGACAAAAGAGGTTTTCACACACGAGGAAAGCTTTCCGAGCCAAACCCAAGGTTTGGGGGCCGGAGAGAGCTGAAATACCACATACCCCGTTTTCAGAGTCAATTAATTACAAGAGGAAACACATTTCTTCAAAGTAAAAAAGAAAAAAAAAATATACAATCAAAATGAATAAATAAAAACAGCATAAAACAGTAATTGATCTCATCACGTTTAACACATTCATCTAAGTTTCTTTTCAAATCCAAAACGCATCGGGATTGCTTTATGTTGGGGTTTTTGTTCACTGAACTGTTTTGGAGTATAAAAAAAAAAAAAGAAACCTTCCGGAACCAGCGTGTTGTTAAAGCGTTCACATTCCTGAGAAACAAACGGCTGCTTGCTGTGAGCAAAAACAAAAATTCAAGTCGGGTTCAGGGTTTCGGAGAAAACTGGCGTAAACGTGAACATCGCTGGCAGTTGTTTGCAGTGAAACTGACTTGGTTTGCAGCTAAAATTGTAAACGGAACTTCACACAGTCCGAATGCCGATTTGATTTTCTGTGTGGACTGAAGGAAGAACATGAAAGTCTTGGTTGCTTTTATCACTCGCCGTATCCAGTGGCGTCTATATATACATTTTTAAAAAGTGCTGCACTTCTACTTCCTGTGTGATTTGTGTTCCAAGGTAAACTTTGGGAGCAGTTTGGCAACTCCAGCCTTCATCCACCAACAAAACCGCGGGCTTGGAGGAGAAAATAAAAGAGGGGGGAGAAAAAAATAATCTTTCCTAATCATCCTTTGGCAGTGGTGAAGTGGCGTTTTGGCCAAGGCAACATATCCAAAAAAAGTGCTAAATCTCAAGTAAATGAGCCATCTTTAACCACAGCAGAATACAGTACACCGTCAACCACAGCAGAAGTTGGAATATTTCTCTCATAGATAATACTAGTCACACTGTCTTGCAAAACGAATACAGACCCTTCAATTTTCTCCACATTTCGTCAGGTTAAAACCACAACCCTCGATGTATGTAATTTGGATTTTACGTGAGCTGACAGGGTGTCATTTAATCTCGGTAGAGATTTGTTAGTGAGCAAGTAGAGCGAAGACAAAGGAACTGGCGAAGGCAGCGTCATGCTGTGGGGAGGCTTCTCTCCGGGAAAGGTAGGAAAGATGAAGGGGGTGATTTTGAAAGAAAAATCGAGGGCTCCATTTGAAATATTCAGGTCAAAATGTCCAGGTTAGACATTCGTTAAAGCAGAACCATCGATCAAATCGTCACGACGTCACTGTGCAATTTAGCAAACCTTAAGAACACTTGACTGATATATTTCACAAGTAGGATTTTTTTCTTTTTTTGACTGACTACGATTTTCGATCCCCACATTATCACTGCCTGAGATTGCAGAGCTTACACAGAAAAGTGTGGAAATTGTGGATCGACACAGCCGTCGCAATATTCAGAAAAAGAAAAGTGTCATTCAGAATTGGTATCACAGTTAAAACGCATATTGTGCAGCCCTAGAAATTCTCATGAATTTATTCAGCTGGCAAGCTTTAAGGAAGTCGGTCAAGAAGCAGGAAAACAGCGAAGAGAAGAGCCACAGGAAGCAGCCAAGGAAGGAAAAAGAACAAAAAGAGGAAGAAGTAAGTGCACAAGGAGAACGAGAAGGAAATAACAGACAAATGGAAGAAAGGAGGTAACATTTAGAAAATGGAATCCTGAATAAAATATGGAAATGTTAATATGAGATAATACTCCCTTCCTTAAAAGAAGCACAATAATTGTAAAAAACCTCAAAAAGGCTGGAAAAGACTTGAAAGAAGAGCAAAGATTCACCTTCCAGCAGGTCAGCAGCTTTAAGACATACAGAGCTGCAATGAAATGGTTTTGCTTAAATGACCTAGTCAAAGTCTAGCATTAAAGTCAGACCTGAAAATTTGGAGTAAGACTTAAAAATAGCTTTTCGTTCAGTCTGGGAATAGCTCAGTTGAAACATTTCAGTTTCTAGATGTGACTGCTGCTCACTTGTGAACGCATCCCTAAAAAGATAAAGTATAAACGCTGCAAGATTCAACACAAATCCGATAAAATCCCAATTAAATATGTTGAACATCATGGTTTTAAAGTGACAAAAGACGAATAAATACTTTTGCAAGGCAGTGTGTCATGTGACCTTTATGCATCTGAGATCCATTTTCCTTTAAAACGCTGTACAGATTGCTATGAATATGGCCACAAATGTGCTCATCGGTGCTTTACAAGAACATGCATATTAAATAAACGATACTATCTAGAAACAGGAGAGTTCGGTGTTGGCCTGTAGAGTGAGAGAGAGAGACAGAGAGAAAGAGAGAGAGAGAGAGGAAAAAGACAGCTGTCTCCGGGGGGGACGAGGAGGAAGGAGGGAAAGTCGGGCTTTCAGGGTGAGGAGAGACAGCAAAATGTATCTGTGAGTCAGGCTCAGTGTGCAACAGTGCAATTTACTGTCAAGAGGAAGAGTTGCTCTTGCCGCTGTCGCGAAACAGAGGGGCGGGGCCCGTCCAGGCCCAGTAGACCAGGACCACGCCGAGCGCCAGGGCCCACGTGCGGACGGGAGACAGGAAGAAGGCCGTGACGCCGTACGTCTGCAGGAGGAAGTAGCAGGAGTGGGCCTGCCAGGTGAGCAGCAGCAGCATGAAGACGTGCACCGCCGCGGTCCGGCCGCGCCGGCCCGGCCGCGCCAGGTGGGACCACAGGGTGTTGCCGTGGCAACGGTGGTGAAAGCTCCAGCAGAGGTAAGAGGTGAGGGGAATGTTGAAGAACAGCAGCTGCCAGGAAAAAAGTGAGGCCACTTGTTATGCTATTTTTCTTTTTTTTTTATTATTAACCTAAATAAGTCTGGACTATAGTGATGCAAGCTATTGATTAATAAGTTAATCTAAAGTTGACTGATCTTATCAATCAACTATTAATTAACTGATGAGCTGATATTTTCTTGAAAATGTGAGTTTTCTCTCATCAAGAGGGACTTTTCATAATATGAAGGACTACTTTTTACAAAATATGCTAAATTAGAAAAAAATACATTCAAATATTTTCTGTCAGCTGTATTAAAGACTCACTGAATAAACAGAAATTGGCGTTCCTTCACATTATTAACCTTAGACCTATTTCTACAATATAACAAAACGGGAAGCTCTCGGGTTGCTGAATAAAGCATCAGTCAACAATTAATTAATTAATGTTTACATCCCCAGTCTGGACAAAAATCCTGAAAAAAATCCCAGCAGGCTACGAATATTGCAGATATTTGCATGGACTTTTTAAAAGACACACGAAATTAAAAAAAAAACAAAAAAAAAAGCATGTCCCCGAGGAGTCTGACACTTGTAGAGAAATGCAGAGACGATCAGTAAAAATCAATAGTCTTACTTGAATGACTCCAACAACATAAGTGAGACTTCCTTCCAGGAAATGGCCGTCGATGAACACGCCGAAGGCGAAGCAGGCGCCGCTGTGTCCGTCGATCAGCTCTCCGATGAACCAGGGACCTGGCAGGAGGCACGCAGACAGTTCATTCTTTTGCAGAGTGACAGAGACATTACCCAGGAGAGAAGAAGTGTATGACACTAAAACATTTTAGGTTAAACATCAGGTCTGCAGTTTTCTGGGTGAAACTCTAGACTGAAAAGGCGAGTCATTATTACAAAGAGAACAAAATAGTTTATTTGAGAATAATTTACCCAGAGACCGAGACGACAAACCTGATGGAAAAATTTAGAAAAACTTTTACGTTTTTGTGTCGTTACAGAAGTATTCATCTATATTCCAGCCTATTATTTCTGATGCGTTTTTTTTTTTTATAATTTCTGTGAATATACAAGAGCATCTTGGCAAATTGAAATCTGATAAAAAATAAAGGACAAGTTTGATTGATTTTTGTTAATTTTGATGATAATGACTCGCAGTTAGAAAAGATTTGGTACATCAGAAAAGGTGACTATTTCATAAGTCACTATTATTAAAAATAATAATTTAGATGTCAATTTGGATTTTTAAAAAAAGAAATTAATCCTAAAACTGTCAATGTGAGAGTGAAGAACAGCAAGTTGCCAACCTAAAGCTGTGCACAGGTTCAACATCAGCAGAGAGTAGTAGAACAGGTCCATTTTGCTGATCAGGTGGAGAGATACACAGATTTGAGAAAAAAATGCTGCAAAGTAAAAAAAAACAAAATATAATTAATTTGTAGCTCCCAATATCCTTCAAACTAATCCCTGAAGTTAAACGTGAAAGCCATTTTCAGCCACGGCTTCGCGACTGATCGTCTGCAACGGCTGACCTCTGCTGGAAGAGACGCGGAGGAACCTGAAGGCGACGAGCACGGCAACATTCAGAAACACCGTGAAGATGAAGAGCGCTCGGCCCAGGATGTAGTGATCCGTGAGCAGGATGAAGGACTGAGCAAAACCGAAGCTGGGACTGAGGGTGTCCTCCAGCGTGAAGTGCTGCTCCCGCACCACCGACCGGCCCGCCGAGTCCTGATGCAAACGCAAGCAAGAAGGAAAGCGTTAAAACACGATTCCTAAGCACTCTCGGGACTCGTAAACTAAATAAAAATACTTTAGAAATCGCATTAGCGCCAACCTCCACTTTAACTGTAATGGTGTGCAGCCCAGCGAGGTAGTGAGACGGATCCCACAGCAGGACATACAGGGGCCCTCGGACGGCGCGGCCGGTGCCCAGCGGCTCCCCGTCGATGCTGACGTGGACCGCGGTGATCGGAGCCTCGGAGAAGGCCAGCATCCTGCAGAGTCACAAAATCACATTCATTTTTCAATGAATATGCACTAAAACATCCGAGTTTTACTCCGTAAGAAACTTCCAAACAAAAGAGATAAAACCCAACTGTCCATCAGCTACAACTTTGCTGACACACGTAGAAAAACTGAGTCAGGTTATTCAGCATTGAAAAAACAAAACAAACAAAACCAGAAACTCAGAGTTTGGTCTATGTTTAACAATCAAAGCGTACATTGTGTCAACCTTCCCCTCTGTAATTCTGTTCATCTCATTCCTTCTATTAACATAAATGGAAAATTTTGCTCGTCCTATGATATCTTATTTGTTCATGCATTTTGTACAGCCTGCACCAAATATAAAAGTCAATCGAGACCAGATGAACTTCACAATTCTGAAAAATATTTAGTAAGAGAAGAAAATTAGACAGACAGATAAATAGATAAAGGAATAAACAACCAAAAGGAGGGATGGATGGAACTTTTAGAAAATGGGATAAGATAATAAATTGAAGGAACAAACATCTTTGCATTATTCTCCAGACTTTTAAAACAGTCAAATTACATTCAAATTTTTTCCAGACACATAAAAAATATATATATGTGTGAGTGTGTGCGTATACAGGCACCTAATGTGCGTTGATCCCCGTATCCGGCCGAGCGGCTCCACCCCTGGGTGGAGATACTGCGCGTCCTTAGGGTTTGTGATGAGAACTGCAGGCCACCGCTCAAACTGGAGGTCCGAAAAACTCAGCAGGTCATGATCGAAGGCCAGGACCCTGAACCTGTAGGAGAACATCAGAGAATTTCTCTCAAGAAAAAAAAAAACGACAATTAAAAAGTTGTCATTTCGTTCCGTTGCTTCACACACCTGCGGTTGTCCATCCAGTCTCCCAGCTCCAGCTCCAGAGTGCCGTGCGGATGGCGGCTGTGGAGGACTGGCATCAGGCCGCCGAGTGTGTGCAGGTGGCCACACAGATACGCCACGGCAGATCTGAACACAGAAAGTCCAGACCTGAGGACTGGGAATGTACATGAGCGAGCCTGGACGACAATATCATAGCAGTGTGATGCACGTTCAGGCTGCAGGCGAAAACCAGGTGGATGAATAGATGCACCACGACAGCGTGACGTAACCCGTCTTTTGTTCTTTTAAGCTGGCTTGACCTTCCTACCTCATCGTTTCTCTGACCCCGGGAGACGGCGAGACGATGGTGGAGGTGGTGTAGTGTCCAAACCACATGGACTGATTGCTCTTCAAACTCTCTGCTCTGAACTTGTTCAGCAAGTCCATCTGAGTCTAACAGACGAATCCAGAAAAACAGGAAATGTCTTCAAAGACAAGAAATAGGAAGAGAACAACAAAAAAAAAAGAAACATGACCTTGCAAGAGCAGTTTTTTTTCTGCACCTTTAACCATTAGAAACTGTTGCAGATTATTTTTTACACGTTTGACCGATTGTTTTTGGCATTTTTTGTTTCTTTATTTTACGTTGTCTGTTAAACTCCTAATTGCACCGAAAAAAATTGTTTCATGTTTTCCATATTTGACCAAGCTTGAGAAGCTATTCATGAATTAGCTAAATTACCAATATGCTGAGGAAGGTTGCATGAATATAAAACGAAACATGCTTTAGGGTTTTGTTCCAAAATGTAGGTCAGTTCCGACAGAAAGGAAGAACAATTTGAAACACATAAAAGGTGGATCTTTCAAAATAGGTAATTTCTCAATGACGAGAGCATCGTCAAAGCAGCTCCTGCTCTACAAAGCCGAGTCCATTTCAAATAATACGGTGCACCGCTTGATGATGTAATGTTGACGAGGATCTGGTTACCAACACGTATGCAATTACACCTCTATTACCCCTTTTAATGGGTGACCTAAATTCACAAGAATTAAATTATATGTATTGACAAAAAAAAAAAGCTCAGAGCAGTCATTTGCATGAAAAAAAATGTTTCAATCAAAAATTGGGACTTTTTTTTTTTTTTTTTCTAAACAGACCTTACCTGATTGAGGATCCCGAAGAAATTGTACGGCCGTTTGGGTCCAGGAGTCAGGGTGGCGTCCACACAGACGAAGGAGTAGTTACCAAACGGGGTCGTGTGAACATAATGAAAAGAGCCTACTTTCTGGTTGGCTGAGTATTTTCTAGGAAAGAGGACAAAACAGGCAGAGGCGACGTGAGCAGCTGGAGGGCGGCACGGCGGTCCTGTTCGGAGCCTGAGCCTCGGAGATAATTTAATGCGTTCCAAATAAATAAATTAGCCTTGTCTCACAGATAACAAATCAGGATATTAAGGATCATTAGGAAGGCAGGAGACAAATCAACATTAAGAGAGGATGCCAGGGAACTATAAAGCATGATAACTGTCAAAAGGCAACACAATGAGTCTGATCATGTCGATTGGGGTTCTATTTCGGTCTATGTGAACGCTGATCTGCTTGCCGTGCGACGAGACTTGTGTTTCAGGAGCACCGCAGACACAACGCACGCCGATCGGATTTATACTGCAAATGCGTGAGCTCATCATTGAGCATGGATTCGGCGGCGTGTTGATTATTTACTAACCTGTAGTAATTGTTGACGCTATCCAAAGACATAATGTTGAAGGCATCTGTAAGCAAAGTGAAACGGGAAAGATTGTGAAGCATCTCAAACACACATAAGCAAACATTAAGTTTTCGCTGGTTTCACCAACTCAAATTTAAGACTTTTTAAGACCACCATGAATAAAAATCCAAGACCTATATTGGGACAGAAATGCAGAAAAGAACGAACTTTTTTTATTTTTTGACACATGAGCGTTTTTATGAAGAAGAACGTAGCATTGTATGTGTTGGCAACATAAGCGAGCTAGCGGCGAAGACAAACGTCACTCAGCTAGCTATTGATAAAGTTACACACACCCAAGACAAAAAGAAAAAAAAAATCTATCTAGTTAGCTGCTAATGCTAGCAAGTAGATCGCTAATTTTTTTTTAGTGGTGGACTGCAGGTAGCAATATACTATCTATGTGCTAATGCTTGCTAGCTAGCTATAGCTTGGTATGGCTATAGCTAGCCTAGCTATTAGCTGTGCAGTATTAGCAGCTTGTTCCCTCACAGTATGCGGGGAGTGAAGATGACTCAAACATTTGCCTAAAACAAAAGTCCCACAAGAAAAAACCTACATAGAAAATACAAGATTAAGTAATGTAAGAATAACTTAAATTCTGTGATTTGTGCATTTAAGGGCAACTTACATTTACTTTAATGACTTAAAAGATATTTTAAAGCCTTAATTTTGGAGTCATTAATTTAAGACACCCTTTAACACACAGGTGTCAAACTCAAGGTCAGCAGGCCAAATCCGGCACACCACGGCTATTTCTCGACTTTGGAAGGAGCACATACATGGAACCGTCAAGACAAGTGGTGTGCCCAAATATCATTTCATATTTATTTCATGTCTAATCAAATCATTGCTTTATTCTCGCTGTTCCAAATTTTGTTATTTAGAATTTTCAGTAAATGAATTGCAGTGAAAGTTACTTATTTAGATTTTAACTGTTTGTTCATGGGCAGTTTTATCAATCAATTCTCCAACAGACTGCCCTCTATAGGACATTAATGAGTTTGACACCCCTGATGCAACAGGAGGCAATTAAACTGAAAATGACAGTGCCTGCGTGGCATTGTACGAGTAGATCGATGGGGATTTTTCTGCTTCCTGGAAAGGCGGTGAAGACGTCCTGAGTCATAACAAAAAGAAAACAAAAAAAAAAACTCCCTTCTGACTCCTGAGAGAAAGTCTTCAAAATAAGGAGCTGTCCCAATAAATCGGCAAGCTTTTGGCAACATTTAACAGCTCTGTGGTTCCCTACCATGATTTCCTCGGATATCGATCCACTTGGTGCGCTCCATGACTCGCGACTTCTTCAGGATGTTATGATAGGCCTGCCATTCCACCTCGTGCTGGAGGGAACCCACCTTGCTTTCTGTTTTGGCATCTGTCAGGTCCCCTGAGCAAAAACAACAACAACAAACGGTCATCTTTTTTGGACTGCGCGAACAGGACCCGTCCCCATTCTCTCCTACATGCATGCTTCCTGGGATTTTACCTGTTGCGAGCACTAGAGCCGGTTTGATCACGTCGATGGTGTGGGTGCAGAACTTCTCGAAATCCGGGATACGTTTTGGGTCGTGAAAGCGACTGATGTGAATGTCCGACACCTTGGATCAGACAAGAAAACAGGATGAAAATAAAGATAGAAAAATAGCGTTAGTGCACAGTGCCTTAAAAAAAAAACAAGTATTCCCACCCCTTGGTGTTTTTGCTTTTCCCCTCCAAATGTTGTCACATTACAATCACAATCATCAGAATATGTATGTGTTGAATTGGCCCAGTGAAAATTCAGACCTAAATCCTGTTGACATTTGCATTATCACAGGTGAGAAAATGTGAAAAGATTTAAGAGGTGTGAATACTTAAGCAAGGCATTGCTGTCGGCTGCAAAACACAAGAGATCAAGGTTTGAACACATCCTGCAGTGGTGTTGAATCACCTGTTTTTATCTGGCATAATACTTGGTGGTCAGTGACCCCTTTCTGTCAATCATTCAAAAAGCCAACAAAGCCGGGTTGTTAGCTCCCTAAAGCCAAATCCATGCGTCACGTTCACGCCAAAGCACTGTGGGGTTTTGGCTAAGACTTCACAAAACAGAGAATGGAAAAAAAAAAAAAAATGACAACCCACCTGTACAAACCAGAAAATGTTGTTCGACTCGTCGCCGGGAAATGGTGGAGAGCTTCCTTTGGGTCCGTCTCCATCACTGGCACTCGGGTGCCGAATGCTGCGTTTAGGGTGCCAAGCCGTGTCGTAGCTATCCAACACCCAAGAGGTGATGAACGCCAGAGCCAGTCCGAGGACAACCAGCGCTCCGAACAGCTTCAGCATCCTCCTGTAGTGGCGAGAAAAGGGGGGCTAGCTGCCGCCGTCTGTCCGGGACAGGGGTTTAAAAAAAAAAAAAAAAGAAGCTAGCTACTGGCGGCGGAAACAGCTGAGGGCACGAATCACTCTAACATTGATATTACACACCAGCTAGCTACATGGCTAAAGCTAAGGCTCAGACCGTTTCTTTTGCTGCCATCGCGGCCACGGGAGACGCATTGAGGTGCCTGGTTCATTCACGGCTCCGTTCAGCTGCCTTCGGGGACAGACGGGAAGTGAATCGGAGGTTTATCCAGCTGTTAGCAGCTTCCTACAGCTTGAACCGGTTAGCGGGGAAACGACACCGCCAAGAGAAGAGAGATTGTGTGACAACAGGAGCTCCCACTCTGATATTATTTTCAGTATCGCCTCAACCTCTGACCCTCTCCCTATTAATGTGTTGCCTGTAATTACGTAACGTGTAACCAGTTTACTGCGGCTTGAGGAATTGTTTTGAGACGCGGGTGTATTTCAATTTTATGAGGATTGTGAGTAAAGCTTGAGTTTAGTTCTGTGGGAGATTAACATAAAAAAAATTAAAAAGAAAAATATTGGGAACAACCGTAAGGAATAAAAGTTATTATTTTAATAATCAGTCGGCCAGTAATCCAGATCAATTAATTAATTTATTTAACCGATCACTTAAACTCTTTTTTTAATGTCTGTAAATGCGTCAAGTCACCTGTTTTTTGATGCTATTTGGTTAGTTAATTGAAACTCACAATTTCTTCTGTTTCCAAATTATATCTGTACAATGAATTTATTATTATGCACTCCACACCATGCTATACGTTATCTAATAAGTTAAGCTGCATTGCTAACAATCAAAAGCAAACAATTTTTCCAGTTCTCTATATTTCAAGACACAATATGCTTTCAAATGAGGCCTACCTTATTTAAAGCGAAGCTCACTCTGGCAACTTTTCTGGGATGCAAAAAACTTAATTAAATGTAATTATTTAACCTTATTTATGACCTAACCCTTATTTAATTATTTAAGCAAAACATAAGACACTTGTGGCACACAGAACCCGTCCCCTGTAAGCATCTAAATCGACACATTTAACTGAAAAAATACAATCTCCCTTACTATGTTCACTTCTACGGATCGTATTTATAATAACATTTATTTTAATCGTGTTAAAATAAATAAAGACTAAAATACTTATTAACAAGTTTTGTTGTTAGGTCTTGGTCACAGCAGAGGGGTAAACACCAAAGCTATTTTATTTAGAACCTTAAATTTTTTGTGAATGTGTAGCAGAGATTAGATCAGACTGAACAAAACTCGGAAATAAGCAGCATTTGAATTTTAGTATAACTCATCTGCAGGCTGCTTACTGAGACAGCGTCGTCACAGGCCTGTCCAACAAATCAATCAAACAGCTGCAGCTGATCCAGAACGCTGCTGCTCGCGTTCTCATTAGAACCAGGAAGATAGAGCACATAAGTCCCTCCACTGGCTCCCTGTAGCTCAAAGAATAGATTTTAAAATACTGTTGTTAGTTTACAAATCACTGAACGGTTTGGCACCACAATACATCAAAGATCTGCTGTTGTTGTATCAACCTACCAGGCCTCTCAGGTCTTCTGGTTCTGGTCTGCTCTGCATCCCCAGAACCAGAACCAAGAGAGGAGAAGCAGCTTTCAGCATCTATGCACCAAAAATTTGGAACAAACTTCCAGAAAACTGTAAAACAGCAGAAACCCTGACTTCTTTTAAATCGCAATTAAAAACACACTGTTTAGAATTGTATTTGAAATGTAATATGTAACAATGTATTGTTTATTCCATGATGCATGACTTTGTGTTCTTGTGTTTATGATGTAAAGCACTTTGAAATGCCTTGCTGAAATGTGCTATACAAATAAAATTTGATTGATTGATTGATTGATTGATTGAGAATAAAACATTTTTGATGTGCATTACTAGTCATTTTTGGTCCTGCAGCTTGAATGTGGTTGACAAGCTTTTTAAACTGCGTTTTATGTTGTATTTCATTGGAATTTCACTGACCCAAAAAAAAAAAAATTGCATGAATTTTCCTGTTTATGTTCCCCCTCCAATAATGACGTGGGATTTCACACAGTTGACCCTTGGGGTCAAACAGATTAACATTTTCTAAGCCTGAAGTTGCAGATATTGTCTTCAGCTCACGGGTTCCCTCTAGTGGTCTTTTAGAAAATTGCACTTTTTCCAAATGAAACTGGTTGCATCATCTCATTGGACGCACTGGATTTTAGACGATGTATTTTTTTTATTTTTGTAAGTAAAAGTTCACAGTCAGATGTTGTAATGACAACATATTATTAGTAATCGTCAAAAAATAAAAATAAAAATACAAAACTGATTTCGTGGACCCTCCACTGCGCATGCGTGGAGCCGTCGAGGGTTCCGTCACCGCGCGCTTTAAATGTCTCTCCGTGCGCGCGCGCGGCCGAGCTGCTTGTTGCGAGGGGCGATCGGATCGGGGCCGCGCGCGCGCAGGAAAGCGGATGACCACCGAGGAGGAGCTGTCACGTCACGGATCCGCAGCGAGATGCTGAGGTGACAAGCAGAAGAGGGAACCGCACGACCTTTCTCCCCGTCCCTCCACACACAAACACACACACACACACCACTATATTTCTCCCTCGCACCGGTTCTGTTTGGGTTTTTTTTTTTTTTTTTTTTTTTTTTGTCTCCTCCGATCACGCCAACACCGCCTCCCCTCTGCCGATCCCTATGGACGGTCCGCGCGTCATGGCATTCCTCTCGAAACCTTGAGGATACTTTGTAACCACACCCGGCTCTTCTTTGGATCAAGGATCGCCGAGGTAAGGTTCCCCTCTATTTATTTATTTATTTTTTACCTCCCCCCTTCATCCCCGCCTCTCGGTTATGCCTGTTGTTTCCGCCACTGAGAAGCGGCCGCCTGCAGCAGCATGCGCAGGGTTTAACCTCATCGGCGCGGCGAGTGAGGCAGGATGATGAGTTTCGCGTGGCCCGTGGACGCGCTTGAGTAAAATCCGCTGTGGCAAGGCAAACCCCCGGCCGACCTCGCCGTGCGGGGCAACAAGCTCTCCGCCGAAGTAGCCGGTTGGGTCATCGCGGGGAAGAAGGGAGGAAAGCTCATTTGGATATTTTTTCCCCCCCCCGGACGCAGCATGAGGGGGAGATGAAATGGCGCAGATGGACATTAAAGAGGAATCGGAGCGATTTCTGTTAGTCCCATTTTTCTCCCCCCTTTGGTTTGTGTTTATTCTCATTGCACATATATTATTTCAATCGTTTCAGTGAACCAAATGCAGCTGTTTAGACGCTTCTAAACGTGCAGATCCAGGTCTGATCCTCCAGAGCCGGCCCAAGGTGTTGTGAGGCCCCAGGTAGCGTCCCACCTACCCCCAACCTCCCAATTTAAACGCACCGGCCACACTTTCCTGTATAAACAATCATTTTACATATTAGGATTTATTAACATGTTCTATAATGCTTTTGGGTGCACATTTATCATGTTTATCACTAACCTTTGACACTAGAAATCTGTCAAAAGTTATGCAAAAGGTGTTTCTGCAGGCTGAAGGACATTCAGTGAAAGGACACTCAAAGATGTATTAGAAATATAATAAATATAGATTTCATCATACATTTAGCGTGTTGTTATTTTTTATTGAAAGTAGTAGCATGCGTCAGAATTAACTTCAGAGCTGCCTGTTGTGATACACGGTCTTTGCACAGGCCAGACGCACACAACACCCTGCAGTCAGATTGTCGTGTTTATGAACAAAGAAGATGCTGTCAGCTGTTTGAAGCGGCGGTTCACGTCTTCCGCATCATTGCCATCGCAAATGTTTGCGGGACATTCTGTTTCAGTCGATTGGGTTTGCTTGTCTTTATTATTATTATTATTATTATTTATTAGTTTTCTGATAGACAAAACTAGCAACCATCATGTGCAAAAAAAAAAACAAATTCATGTAAACTGAACCCAGAAACCAAAAAGGTTTGAAGCAATCCTTATTCTACCTCCCTGTACGCAGTTGTCTTTTAAACAGATTTTGACAAAGAAAAATAAATAAATAAAATAATAATAATAATAATAATAATAATAATAATACTTTGTCAGTTTGTAATTTGCACATTCTGCATGATAGGTATGATGGACGACGTGCACGCAAATAAACATACCCTGCATTTGTTGGACTTCATTCATTTTTACCTTCAATGTGACTTTGAATCTCTGCAAAGTTTTTACTTAGCTGTTAAAGGAATACCACACATTAACCCTGCAAATGAAACACGCCTTTGTCAAAAAAAAAATGCAATTTTCTCCAATATCACACTTATTTTATCTGATCTGGAGCAAATGATCAACTCTGAATATATTCTTCCACCAAAGCAGACAGTCATCAAACAACTTTAGGCAAAAATAAACAAATAAAACAGCAACCTCAGCATAAACTGACCTCTTAAATGGAAAAACCGAACCGCACTGAACATCTGCAAACATCCATTGCTTGCCATGCAGCCAGCAGGAAACTACTCATGTTTTCTTCTTAAGGCAGTGAAGTCTTTAACGTCCTCTTGAAGCCGTTGTAGAGTCCAAAGATAAACGCACACCTAACACTTGGAGCGCGTAAGATTGTGGTTTTCTCAAAAATGTTACTCTAAAAAAGGCATTAGGCATCGTGAGAATTCATCACAGGAAATAAGATACGTCTAACATATATCCATTTGTATTTTTCTTCTTGCTTATTCAATCATTAAATTTTCCTTTTGACATGTATTCCAGTGGTGGGACACTTTTCCTTTGGGGCCACAAAACTGTGAGTGTTGTCGAACAAACTTGGTACATACCAGTTATGGTTTGCAAGGCGGTCGTCGTTCCCCCCAATTCACTTCAACCTTGCCGAGCTTAGAGGTCGTTGGAGTCAAGCAGTGGTTGTGGTTACAGTGACTCAAATGGGACGGCGCTAATCATTTGGTCTATGCTTACTTGCTTGTTTTTACCACCGATTAAATAGATAAAAAATTTCTACGACTGGAGTGTGTGTTGAGTCCCAAAGACTTTCAAGGTCAAGTCAGATCTAGACTCTTTATGTTTTGCAACGCAGGTCTGATGTGAGTGAGAGCCGGGCGACAAGTAGATTTCTTTTGTAACGGTTTCATCGAATTTCCTGTTTTTGAAGATTTTAATTCTTGGAAAATATGGATAGGTTCGTTTGGGTTTTTTTTTTTTTCACCAATGAAGACGTTGGGTTGTCAGGCCACCCAAAGCCTACCATCGTGTTTGAGAAGCACGTTTTACAGCTTCATTCAGCTCACAGAATTGATCATTGATAGAAAAGCAGGTTGTTTTTAAGTTGGTTTTTTCTGTTACTTGTAATGTCTTTTTGAGGAAAAAAAGTGAGGAAAAAAAGCTGAGATTTTATTTTTAGTCCATACCTCTCAGTCCTAACTAGACTGTGTGGATTGTCGAGTCGCTATTCCATGCTACTGTTGTATTACAATAATTCCAGATGTGTTCCAGCTGGGGTCACAAATAATGCACAATGTAATTGGAAAACAAAGCTCAGAGTACTTTATTATGTCTTGCATATAATCCAGACTCCTCCTGAGTTAGTCAGAGAAAAAAAAAAACATTCCGGTTCGCCTTCTACAACACTTTCTCTCAAACCCTTTTTTTTTTTTTGGGGGGGTGTTAAATAATCATGTTGGGTTCCTCATTCTCAGCCAGCCTAAAGCCTGCCTTGATCTCGGACACAGCGTGCAGCCAGGGCATGCCGGAGCTGGCCTCTGTCCAGTTTCAAAGCAGACTCTTCGTCCAGCTGCAGCTCTGGACGTGTACCTCTGTCCAGCTATGCTGAACTAGGCCACTCCAAGATTAGACCCGCTGCCACACAGGAAACGTTGAACGCGTTCTGCCGAGTGACACCCCCCCCCCACACACACACACACACACCAGCCCCCCCTCATGCCTGTGCTGATGCACACGCGTGGATTGGAGGTTTTCCTGATGGCTAAGCTGAAAACGCGCTGCTCTCCAGCTGAGCGCAAAGGGCAGAGGTGGCGGTGACGAGCCACGTCAGCGGACGAAAATGGCTCTGCACCAGCATCGCCATGGAAATGCTGGGTCAGGAAGGGGATTCACAGTAGGAGAGAGAGGAGCACGCTGCCAGGGTTTAAGGGTCGTCTTCCTTCTCCTATTTGTCGACGACGAGCTGGCGTTGATGAGGAGGAGGAGCACGGCCCCGCCTCGTCGTCACTGTGCGCGTGAACCTTCACGTCGAGCAAGATGCGGCTTTAAAGCATGCACATATTTGCAATGATTCAAGTGACTGAGGTTGAATTTGCAGGAAGATGGCTTTAATTTGACCAAGTACAGGCTACACAATCGCCATTGCCCCGTCTCAAGAATCACTGGTCTTTGGCTTTCCCCCAATCATAAACACTCTTAGAAAAAAAAAGAAGCAGCTTTGATTTGATCCAGCGTACCTGCTTGAGGTATTTACCCCCTGTCTAAAATTTACCATTATTGCATCATTAAGTCTTTTTGATAGAATGGCAGAGAACGTTCTGCCACGGCTTAAGCTGCATGGTGCGTGGAGTGATCCAGTGCCGCTCCTTCTCCACCTATTGCTGCACACTGCTGGTCAGCTGCTTGAAAAAAACCTAGATTTTTTTCTGAATTAAGCTGAAAAAGCATTTGGTGTTTCAGACACATTTTCTCGTGTCAAAGTCTGATTATTCGATTAATGCGATTCGTAATTGATGTATTATTATTATATTAATGTCGTTGTAGTAGCTTAAATGACTGATGTCTTTCATAAAAGTGTTAACGCCATAAAACAGCCGCGCTTCACTCTCTGCCATCATACCTTGAAAAGCATTCCCCTGCTTATCCTACAAGCGGATAGTGTGTATCGTACACAAAAAATATTGAAATTTTGCGTGTTAATACAGCTTATTTCAGCTCATACTAATTTGTTGTAAAGTCGGTTTTTTTGGACCACTTATGAGATGGACTCATGTTTGGAGAAAAAAATGTGAAACTGTTAAAAGAAAAAAAAATATCGAGATTTATTTAAAAAAGAAAATGCATATGGTGTGCAGCTCAATGGGTTACAAAAAAAGAGAAAAAAAGCCCACAAAAATGAATAATTATCTGCTTATTTTATACAATCTAGCACAGTTTAATGATTCTTACGGTCTAATTTAGATCATAGGAAAAAAAAAAAGATACTTCTCAATGACATTAGTTTCTCCAGAGCCTTTTAACTCTTGAGCCCAAACCTTTCCTGCTCGTCATCCCCACAGTTTCCCAGACCTAGATCCATCTTGCAGCGCTGGTCGGGTTCCTCCTCACCAACTCTCGCCCTGCAACCAAGTGGCTTTTTGGAGGTTGTTGCGTAACCCTCGGTGGCGGCGTGTGCAGAATGATGAATCGAAGTCGGTCTTGCTCCGCGTGTTTGAAGGCAGAGCAGAGGAAGTTGCCAGCGTGTGCTCTCCAGAGGAAGGCTTATCTCTGACACAGATGTTGTGTAACGTGGGAATAAAGACGCCGCTTTTCCTGGGGAAGCAACAGTTCAGGCTGCTTCTATAAACACAGTTTTTTTTTTTTTTTTATGTAAAATGTGCATGCACGTAACACTACCTCTAATTTGTCACGTTTTGTAAATTTCTTACAAAAGTGTTCTCTGTGAAAGTAGTAGGGCTCTGCGTTGCTTTTAATGCCAGCATATCCTTTTTCTCCCGTTAATCGCAGAGTCGAACCCTCCAGCATTAGGCCCCTCTGTAGCGTCTCAGCGCTTTGTTTCTTGGTTCGAATCATTTATTGGCAGGAAAACAAAAGAAGGAAAACATCTGAAGCAAAAATGTATCGTCTCCAGAAGTTGGAAACAAATATGTGCCCCACTTTGGAGACACATTTATTTTATTTTTATCTTTTAATGTCATTACAACCACGTTACAATTATGTTCATTTTTCTGTTAGCCTGTCAAAGAAGGTCCTATAAAATGCATCAAAGTTTGAAGATAAGATGCTCCGCATAAATAAGCTCAAGGAGTGTGAATACACATCAAATGATTTGGTATTGCAGTTTAGCCTTATTTTACCATTTTTTTTAACACCCATGGAGCTTTATGTCTTATGTAGAAATTTGAAGAAGCTAATAGATTTCAACAGTCAAAAATCAATCTTTTCGTGAGTGTCTGCCTGTGTTGCTCCACGCATCCACTGGAAAAGGACATTTAATGCCAAATGTTGCAAAAAATAAAAAGCTTAGACAATTATGTGGCATGTTTTCTGTGAAAGGGGATCCTAGCAGTTTGACATGTTGTTTGTAATTTAAGATGTGGGGCTTTTGCTGGCGCGTTTGTCCAGAAGGACAGCTGCTGGAGGAACAGTTGTTGCAGCAGCTGTGATGGCTGAATATCGTTCAGCTCCGGCCTGCGAGGCCTTAGTCCTGTCCTATCATGATTTTTAAAAATTTTTTTAATTATTTTTTTACAAATTTTGCAGCTGTGTCATACTTCACCAGCTGAACCACATTTTGCACAGATCCTTTAGATCCCTGACAGTTTTGTGCGTCTCCTGGACTTTTCTAGGTCTCTGCATCAGCTTCCAAATGCCCGGCCCAGTGTGAGGCTCCTGGTCAAAGGGCAGCAGCGAGGGCAGCGTCCCCGGATCCGCAGACGGGATGAGCGGGGGAGCGGAGCAAGCTGACATCCTGAGCGGCCTCTCCCTGGTCAAGGAGCGATGGAAAGTGGTAAGCGGGTTGTCTTCCAGCTACAATAGGCGCCGTGTTTGTCCAGGCCCCATCACCGCCTGTCCCAAGTTAGCCCCCTTGTGTTACTAACAATGAGTCTTTGTCCTTGCAAAAATAAATAAATAAATAAATTTCCCTCACCTACAACTTCTGCAGTTTGACATTTTTACCTCCTCGTCCAAGTTTTCCTGCTGCAGTGTGGGAAATCCGAAAATAGCCAGTGTTGCTATTTGTGGCAGCGCAGTGTGCTGTAGGCAGAAGATCCCCCATAGGCTGGTGTCTCCTGGTGCCGGGGGCCCGTTTCGGTGCCATGTGATGCAGTTGTCCCCAACTGGCAGCCCGGCACCGCTTCCTGTCTTCTCAGCAGCCGGGTTACGTAAGGACTCTGCAGCTAAATCCACCCCTCCAGCTCTCAGAGTGACTCCAAACATCACGACAGCTTGGAGGACAGTGAAGGACACGGGGCGCGGAGGGGAAAATGAAGACTTAAGAATGCCGCGGGGATGAAAGGTAGAGGAGTTGGAGAATGAGATAATCTACAGAGCTCAGTACATAATGAGAGTACGCATAATTCAGCTTCATAGAAGACAGAGTTGAGTTCATTGTGTTATCCCATAACGTTTACTCTTTGTAATCAAGTAGTCTTTAAACATTCTAACAATTACCATTTCATGAAAATAATAAAAACTGTAAATTCTTTTTTTTTTTTTCTAAAATTCTAATCAGAAACGCAAAAGTATTCCAATGTCTAGAACTTTCTTGACATTTTGTTCCGTTAAAACCATAAACTTAATTTTTTTTGGGATCTTAACGTATTTCAAAAACACCGACACAATGGCGCGCATGATTCTGTCCGAATAGTTTACGAACAGAAATCTTAAAAGTGTGGCGGACATTTGTATTCATCCTCCCCGTCCTAATATATTGTTGAACCGCGTTCTGCCTCCACGGCGACGGGAAACGTTTGCACATCTAGAAACTGAAATCCTTCTTCAAAAACCTTTTGCGGACGGCAGTTTGGACGTTGCGTGACGCTGCAGTTGTCACGTTTCTACAACGCAGCTGGTGCGCTCCATATGCGACGGGCCGTGTTAGCTTACAGCTAGCTACGGTTTTGCACGTAGACCAGGAAGTTGCAGTTTATCTAACTGGAGCACTATATTGAAAATGTTGGCAGTGTCTTCAACATGGCTCCTTTATGACGAATGGAAGAGATGATCAGAACTTCCTCTCTTTCTACTCTTTGGTCCTGCTCTCCGTCCATGAAGCCTCCTTTTCGACTTCTATCAAGTATTACTGAGCTTTTGAGATGGTATCCAGCTGTTCCCAGTTGTAAAAGTAACACTTTGCCACCACTGAAGTCATAATACTGTCTTTATTTTTGTCTTCTTTACATGCTGTTTGAATGCAAATCTTCTCCTTCTTGCTATAAAATCATCAGATAGCCTTTTCTGAACATAATCCCATTTCTGTCTCAGTGTTGTCCTGTTTGTTTTTAACCTTCTTGTGTCTGTCTCCCTCCCCCCAGGTAAAGAAGATAGGGGGTGGCGGTTTCGGGGAGATCTACGAGGCACAGGACCTGCTGACGCGGGGCAGCGTGGCGCTGAAGGTGGAATCGGCCCAGCAGCCCAAACAAGTGCTAAAGATGGAGGTCGCCGTCCTGAAGAAGCTCCAGGGTGAGCGGAAATGGGCTCGGCGGATTCATTTACAAGAACCGATCAATCCACGCCGACACAGTGACCTATTGATTTGATTCAACATGCATGTGTTTTTATCATTGGCTGACTGTTGTTGGAAAGAAGAAAACCATTTTTACACAGGAAATGGCATTTTGAGAGATGTGTGGTTCAGTCCTGGGGACAGATCGGTGTAATACAAGTCATCTGATACGTCTGAAACTCAGTTTGGGTGACCCTTTATATTTGCTCGAGTGTCCTGATTCTCAATTCCTTCTCACAATTCATCAGAAAATTTTGTATAGGTTTAATCTGTTCTCACTCCATTCTTTTTCTTTTCACTCCAAACTCTACTTTCTTGCTTTTTAACCAGCATGTCGTGTTTCTTTTGCCCACCTGAGACGAAAATCGATGAGCTGGGATCGTGTTTGCTGTCTAATGGCCTTGACCTGCAGCCCTGTGATTCTCTTGCTTCCTAAGGGAGGCTGCATGCAACTTGAGACGAACTGAACCCCAACACTGCTGATCTGTGCAAATGTCGAGAGTAAACGTTGACCAACAGTATCATTCGAAGGCTCCATGGTCATTCCGCGCTCATCACGAATGGCATTAGTTAACCTTATTGTAGCCCCACATATGATTTGGATGACAGTTTAATGCGTACGAATGTTTCATCATGTTGCTGTTCTGTACTATTGCTTGTTGTAGTTCCAGCTCATGCTGTACTTATTAGGTCCAAGCGGCTGCATGCTAATAATACCAGATGACAATTATTCAGTAAGTCTCTTGCTTTTTACCATGAAAAATTAAAAACCAGTTTTGGGCCCAGCTTAGAGATTTTTATTTATTTATTTTCACTCTAATGTGCTTCTGGCACCCTCTGATATCATCTTGCCCCCAATACTGCCCATGTGAAAAAACCTCACTGAGTACAGACACATCTATTGTGGCAAAAATACCAGTATTGTTGTCTGGTGAGGTTGTAATGCAGGCTGTGAGCTTGAAACAATTTTATCCTCGTCCTCCCAGGTAAAGATCACGTGTGTCGCTTCGTGGGATGTGGCCGCAACGACCGCTTCAACTACGTGGTGATGGAGCTTCAGGTCAGCGTTGGTGGAGGGATACACCACAGAGTCAGCCATGGAGGAATGTCTTCACTCCAAATATATATAAAAAAAAAACTCAACAGTATCTTACTTTCATTTGTTTTTACAACGTGAAAAAATATGACGTCTACCGACTTGAAAACTCCAGGTCTAATATAAGCTCCCTGCGTCGTAAATAGAAAGTACAAGGGACTTTGCTTCACGGTAAAATCCGAACCATCTGGTTCCCGGCACGCATAATGGCAGGGATGCGGAGATACTGTGGCAAACCACACACACATTGAGTTAATTTCCTGCCAAAACACTCGTACAGGCATAAATCCTTAAAATGTCACACATTAAAACCAGTCTGATCAAACGTTTCCAGTATAATTAAAACCATGCTGGGAAATGCACCGCCACAAGAACTTGGACAAACTTGTCTTTTAGACAAGTTTGTCCAATAAGGACACAAAGGTGAACCTCGTTCGGTGATTAGTAAAAATGAGGTGAAAAGTTCTCAGTGGGTAATATTTTCCCTTTGTAATAACTTCCGCACTCGAGAGTGTTGTAAGCAGGACTTACTTGGCACTCAAGTAAGAAAAAGATTGTCTTTTGGAGTTATTGAACAGTCCATCACAGATCAGAATAGAAAGGTCAAGATAGAAATTGGCCCAATTCAGTCACTAACTGATTACTCACTTCACCTCTACCTATTATTGACTTTTCGGAAACAACAGCAAGCCATACTGAGAGATAACAATAGCTCACTGTGCTCGGTTATATATCCGCTAATGTCATCCAACTCATCTAACGTGACTCTAGGTTTGCCCAAAAAGAGTCTCCTTGCTCTGATCTCGGTTTGACTTTGCGCTGACACCTGACACGCGTCATGCACGTCCCCCGGCTGCATGTTACTCATGTCTGGGAGCTGCTTACAGAAAAGTGAGCCAAATAAATATTTCAGAAAAGGCTAAAAATACGGCTTCTCGTGAATAATGTATTTACTAACCTGCAAACTACACACTGGAGGGAGTTAAGCAGAAACAGTTATCTTGGAAAAACCGCAGCTGAGCACCCGACCAGATAAGGCCGTTAGCCAACTCATTGTGCTAAACATAACAGGCAGTTTTTGCTTCTAGGAGTTTTATTTATTTATCTTGCGATTTGAATCTAAATATCCGCAGGGATTGTTCTGGTACTGGAGCGGCTGCTGTGAAGTTTCCTTTCTGTAGCATCACCTGATATGTGAGGGTCGTTGGGGTCAGAGTCGTCTTTCAAACCTGCCGCTGGACCAACATGTAACCCGTGCGCTCTTTCAGGGTCGAAACCTGGCAGATTTGAGGAGAAGCATGCCTCGGGGAACGTTCAGCATCAGCACCACCCTGCGTCTGGGGCGCCAGATCCTGGAGGCCATAGAGAGCATCCACTCTGTTGGATTTTTGCATCGGGACATCAAACCGGTGCGTTGCAAAATCCTGGCAGTTTGTCTCCTGTAACCTATTGTTGTTTCCTTATGGTCTACGGCAGGGGGGTACAAATATTTTGTCACATGGGAAAAATTCATCAAGTCAGAAACAACTTGATGGCCAAAAAAATATACGTATATTGTATGTATTTAATAATAAGTGAAGCATAAAAGACTTTAATTAAACAAATAAAGTAGTTGGACTTGTTAGAAAAGGTCGTGTAAATTATAATAGATCCAAAACTTGAAAGTTGTTTTGTTTTTCCAGGTTTGCCTTATGGAATTTATTTTTATATATATTTTATTTATACAAAGTTTAACTGGGAAAACATGAAAATTGAGTTTTTGAGCAATGAAACCAGGGTTTTGGTCACTCTTTCTTTGAAAATGCCTGCTACATTTAACCAAGCTTAGTAAAGTATTTTTGGGTGCAGCAGGCTTTTGAGTGAAAGTCACTGGATAGATGTGGGTGGGCCTGGCAAGAGCATACAAAAAGTGTTTCATGTTTGTTTGGAGACAAATAATTGGTGTTGCTGTCAACTACTTTCGACAACTCTGGTCTACAGTATTTAAACTGCATGACATGTAGAAATTTTACTTAACCTGAATTGCCCGAAAGCCTTTGTGTGATGCATTTTTTTTCTTCATTACTGAATGCCGATTTTTGTTGTTGGTGACTTTCAGTGAGCTGACTCAGCAGCAGGGTAGCTTAAATGCCTTGAGGCACCAGAATGTAAATATCCTTGACCCTATGAATCTCTGTCTCAGATCCTCTCATCATCCTCAGGGATAGAAATAAACTACACAGAAAGTTATTGTCTCATAGATTGTGCACTTCTTATCTCCTCATGTCCGACCTCTTTCTATTTCAGTCCAACTTTGCCATGGGCCGCTTCCCCAGTACCTGTCGGACCTGCTACATGCTGGACTTTGGCTTGGCTCGGCAATTCACCAATTCCTGTCAGGAGGTCCGCCCTGTAAGTGGATTCCTCTCTTGCTGTCTATTTATTGATCATAAGGCTCTAGATCAAATTTCTGTATCAATATCATTGGTCAGACCAAAAAAATAAATAAAAAATAGCCCATCTACCACAGTTTCACTGCATTTAGTTTAGAAACTTGTATTTAAACTGTTTCATTGTTTTACTGAAAAGTTTTCTAATTTCATTCTTGCTATAAATAATTAAACTGTTTTTAAAAGTTTGCAAACATGGGGATTATTAGCTGGACTCTGTGTGTCTTTGTTGTTTTTTTCTACTGTGCTGCATTTAACAGAAAGTAGTCCAAGTGCAGTATTGAATGTCAAAAACAACATATTTTGTTAAATCACTCTTTTTATTGATTTATGCATAAAGTTCCTTTTATTTTTGGGGGGCAGAATTTTGCCAAATGTAGATTTGCTCTAGTCTTTAACACATTCCAGAGTTTTTGTTTTTCTATGAATTTAATTGCCATATATTTTATTTGTTAGCCTCGTCCAGTCGCAGGGTTCAGGGGAACAGTTCGCTATGCCTCTGTCAATGCGCACAAGAACAAGGTCAGTATCCGTCCAAAGAGTTTTAATATTTGCTCACTCTGATATGCTACCCAGTGTGGATTTACAGTAACGAAAGTGTCTGCACTCCTTCTGTCACGTTTCGATTTCTTTGTGCTGCCAGTAATCTAGCAACACAAAGAAATGCACAAATGTGAAGGTGTAAGTAAAGCTGACCCGGTTCTGTAAAGAAAAATCTGGGTGCAACTGTATGAAGATTTGACCTACGATACGAGTGAAATTTAGGTTTGAGGCTAATTAGCAACGTCAGGCACAAAAAGCGTAAAAGTGATTCTCTAGCCGCAAAGCTTAACTGGGAAAACATGGAAAAGTGTATAATTTTATTGATGCTGCTGCAACATCATTTCAGTTCTTTTGTCATCATGATGAAATATAAACACGTTTATTTCATTCTGCAGGAGATGGGTCGTCATGATGACCTGTGGTCTCTCTTCTACATGTTGGTGGAGTTTTTGGTCGGGCAGTTGCCGTGGAGGAAGATTAAAGACAAAGTGAGGCTGCTCTCAAATCAAAAGCTTGTGCAGATTACCGATAAGCTTGAGTGGTGACATATACCAAATGGTATATTTGGTATATTAATTAAAGAGATTCTGTTTAATCTCAGGAACATGTGGGGAAACTGAAGGAGACTTACGACCATCACCTGATGCTCAAACACCTGCCGGCAGAGTTTGGTGTATTCTTGGAACACATTTGCAGCCTTGACTATTACACCAAGCCTGACTACCAGGTCGATATTCGAAAAGCTCTGATGGATTTTCCTGAACAGAAATACTCAGACGACAAGGTAGATCACACCTCTGTGTGTTGTTGCAGCTGTTGATGTCGGTGTTTGACAACAGCATGAAAACCTACAACGTTGTGGAAAACGACTCTTACGACTGGGAGCGAACCACCACGGATGGCACGCTGACCATCAGCGCCAGCGCCACAACGCCGCAGCATCACACCCGACTCACTCCCGCGCAGATGGGGTAGGAGGCCAAAATCCCCCGGCGATCTCTGCGGCGAACTTCCTTTTTGAAAGTAGTTGAACAGCGTGTGCACATTTCGTTGCTGCAGCATGGTGAACGCCTCTCTGATCCCCGGCGACCTGCTGAGGGAGAACACGGATGAGGTTCTGCAGGACGAGCAGCTCAGCGACGTGGAGAACAACCCCGGCCTCGACCGCGTGCCGGGCTCCCCCCACCACCAGCATCGGAACCAGGAGGCCGACGTCTGGGAAGAGCTGGACCGAAACCGGAACCGGATCAGGATGGGACACTGGAAGGTTCGGCTACCCTCTGCGCCTCGCAAGGGGGCTCGCACAGTTTATTTTCGTTTTACAGAGCAACGCCAAGTACCCCATTATTGTGAAGTGCAAGGAGATTGATGCGTGTGTGTGTGTTTTTTTTTTTACAGATTAAAATCTGTCATGGTAAAGGAGGCTGAATACAAATGCACTCCATACTTTTCAGACTTTTCTCTGATAAAAAAGTTGAAACTGTATACCCTTTATCATCATTATTTTCTTATAAAAATTCCAATAAATAAAGCCAAGTTTTGAGATCGTGACATGGCAAAATGTAGAAAAATTAAAGGAGTATAAATATTTTTGCAAGGACTTGCAGCGGCTTATTCACATGCAAATGCAACCCTGCCACAATAAGCAGTTAATCAATCAATCAACTTGATACATTACATCCATTCTGATGATTAATATTTTTTGAAGAGCAATTGTGTTTACAGGGATGTCAAAATCCACTTTATTTATTATTGCAGTCGTGTGTGGTTTTTCAGTTTTATTTGTTTGTGGTTGTAATAATCTCAATAACGTAATAGTTTCAGGGGCAGCTTATGTTGAATTTGAAATTTGTTCAAAGTCGTGAAAAGCGTTTCTTGGCTCCCCAGGCTGCGGAGGAGGAACAAGGCAATAAGCAGGCCAGACAAGGACACCAGAGCCCCTACGCAGGACCGAGTCTGGGCTCTCCCGTCAAACCACACTCGGAGGCAGTGGCTTCCGATCGGGAGGGCCCTCTGCTGAGAAAGCTCCGCAACATCCACAGCTTGGACCTGGAGAGGAGGCTGGGCCTGGAGTCAAAGTCCAGCCCGGAGCGTCTCCTGGATAACTGGTAAAGTGTGCCCGCAATTCAGCCCATTTATGAGACGTCACACTGCAACAAACACACAATCGTACCAAACAGATTTAGTCGAGTTATTGTTTCAAATATCTGAGTACACTTGAAATAAGACAAGACTGACTCGCAAGTAACTTTTGAGCAAGTACTGGTTCCACGGGCAGATCTTTTCACTTCTGAGAAAAATGTTAGAAGTGACATTATTTGGCAGTGAAAATACCACTTCTTTAAAATCAACAATGAGGAATTGCTTACTTAAAACATGCTTCTATATCTTGCTGAAAAGTTAACATTTACATTTGGCTTATTCCAAGTGTAGTAAAAATACTTGCACTAGAAAGCATACCAAAACTACTTGGTAAGAATTTGTATTTCTGCAGTGTGTACAAAACTTTTCTTTGGGTTAAACCACAGAGTTGTTTTCATTTTCTTGTTTTTTGTTTTTTTTTTGCATCTGCCCTTTAGTTCGGGGAAACAGCAGCTTAGCGCCCAGCACCAGGGCAAGGAGGCTGCTGTCATCCCAGCAACTCAGGGTCAAGCTGGAGGGGAGCGCCCTGATCGCGTCTGGCATTACGACGAGGAGTTTCTGTCCGGAGCTGGTTCTCCTAAACCGGCGTCACCGGGGTCTTTTGAGCAGGGAGAGGGGGCGGCCAGTAGCGGTGGCTTTGTGGCGCTTAATCTGAGCTCTGGGAGGCAGGACATTGACTCAAGGGAGTGGGTAATGGTGGAGCGACCCACCGGCTCCCCTGGAGCCAAAGCCACAACAAGCCCATCGGAGGAGGATGAGGAGCCAGAGGTGCTCCAACCAGAGGAAGCGTCTCCCGGATGGGAAAAGAGAAGCCCGACCCCTAACTCTGGCAAAGCTAAGCAAGAAAGTGCAGCTTCCTCCAAAGGAAGCGTAAAAGTGGACAAGTTGGAGCTCAGTGTGGGCCCCGCGGGGGCTCTGCCTCCGATTACCCCAACCAGCCCAGCTGAAGCTCTGGCAGAGGGAA
The DNA here is from genome assembly GCF_027474105.1 of Poeciliopsis prolifica. Classification (NCBI taxonomy): domain Eukaryota; kingdom Metazoa; phylum Chordata; class Actinopteri; order Cyprinodontiformes; family Poeciliidae; genus Poeciliopsis; species Poeciliopsis prolifica. The sequence continues at coordinate 2,129,399 of NW_026562388.1, forward strand.
TCCTGACTCAGGTAAGGCCCTTCACTGGCAGGCCGCTTCACAACATGCCAAACATGATGATGACTGTAGTCAGCATTTTTACAAGGATAAAAAGCTGCACAGAGTCAGAGTTCTAGGTCTAGAACTTCGATGCTTTTATCATACAACAATCAGTGTCCCACCAGCTGCATCTTGCCGTAGTCTGGAGGTAAATGTTACCGCTTTGTGTTTGCTTGCTCTTTCACCTGTGTACATTTTAGAAACAGATACAGCTCAACCTGAGTGCTTCAATCAGATCACAGCATGGGACAAAAAAACAAAGAGAGCTTATGATTTTAACATTTTGTTTCGTTTGGAGTAGTTGTGCACAGCTTTACTTTGTTTGCTGTATTCGTTGTTTTTTTCCTATTTTGCTTCACAAATTAATTTCCAAAGGCTTTTTTTGGTTTTTCTAAGTTAAATATTTTTTTGCTGTTTTGCTATTCATGTTCTCACAGTAGAGAACTCAGTTCAGTGTTACGTTTCTTCTCAATCTGGTATAATTCAACTTTGAAAACTTACAGTGCCTTGCAAAAATACTCATACCCCTTTGATAAGTTTCATATTTTGTCACTTTGCAAACACAAACTTCAGAGTGTTTGATTCAGACTATATGCTTTATACTGATGACGCTACCTCCTCATTAAATAGATTGCCTTTTTATAATTTAATCTCGGTCTAAATGCAGATGAGGCCAAACAGTGGACACCCAAGCCCATCATAAAAGATGTGACATGGTGGTGGCAGCATCATGCTGTGGGGATGGAATGGAATAAATATAAATCCAGCTATTTACAAAATGTGAAAATAAAACAGAAATGTTCAAATAGGCCTTTGGCAACCAGCAATAAACCAATAAACTGCACGATAAATTAGAACAAACAAATGAGACAAATAGCCTCATTGTGGTACGTTGGTCTCAATTGGCCTGTTTGTTTGATGGACAGTTTTGCTTACAGATTTTATTTGTTGTTTTTTTTTTTTTATTCGTTTTGGACAGTTAAAATATCTTAAATGATTTTTAGAAATTAAAGTCAATTAGTTTTTGAGAGGATGTACTTTCTTTATTACGCCGTTGCCAATGTGTTACTTGAAAATGACCTCAAAACGGCAGTATTATAGTTTATCGCGGTAAAATTAGTTATTGTGACAGGCCTATATGCTTATAGCAGCATAAATTTTATTTAAAATGAGTGAAATTGGCCTAAATCAAAGGATTTAAATTGACACCACTTATGAATTATGAAGGCAATTGTTTGCCATGGATTTTATTTAGTAGTGTCAGACTAAGAGGGGCTGAATACAAATGCATCCCACAATATTTGTATTTGTATTTGTAAAACAAGGGAAAGAAAACCTTGTAGTTTTGTACAATCTCGTAAAATCCGCAAAATATCCATTCAAGTTTGTGATTTTAAGGCGAGGCGATGGATGTATGGAGGCCTCAGTCCTTGGCCTTTGACCTTTGGCATGTCCTCCCACTCTGGAAAAAGAAAAAAAAAAAAAGAAGTTTGTGTTTTTAATGTGACTGGCTGCACAGAAGTACTTTTGCAAGACACTGAAAGAACTTATTGCCAATTCTCTCAACCTCCTACAAGCAGAACCACCGTCTTTCATTTGAATAAATGCAGATCCCGTTTACTTAAAGCTCCCACATCACCTCCTCCATCCTCTACCAGTTTCAATTAAAGCAACTCCTTGTGGCGCTCCCTGCCAGAGCAGCTTGTCTCTTCCACCTCACCTCACTCCACCTCCACCTCCATCTTCACACACCCTCGTCAGTCTCACAGTCGCCTCCTCTCTCCAACCCCACCACTTCTCCCGATCCCCCTCCCCTCTCTTAGTTCCCCACCTCTCCTCCGTCTCTGCCCGAGGAGGTCTTGGCGCGGACGTCCAGCCCCATCCCGCTGCGCTCACCCAGCCCTCACACCCTCCTCACCACGCTGTCGGACCCGCTGCACCTGCGCCAGTCCGCGGGCTTGAGGCGCAGCCAGTCCGCCGACCAGCAGCCGCAGCAGGAACGCCCGTCCTCCTCCACCTCCTCCCTCCCTCTGCCAACAAACCCTTCCCCGGGCGCTCGCTCGCCCAGTCACAGGAAACTGCCGGCCATCCCCGCCGGCGCCGCCAACGCCAAGTTCCCCTCAGTCATACGCATCACCCGCGCCCAGCTTCAGCAGGTGATGAGCCTCCCATCACTATTCTCGTTGAAACAAACGAGCCTCCATTCCGCTTCCTCTCTCTCTACACCCGTAGGAACAAATTTGTTCTATATATTTTTCTTTCTTGGTTTCCGTCTTCTCCTCTGTTGCTGGTTATTGCTGTTTTTTTGTTTTTTTTTTTTTTTTTTGTGTGTGTGTGTTTGTGTTCCTTTGGGCTTGGCTTGTTTGTGCAGCTCTCTCTCCCAGATCTATGTAGAGGGGGCATTGAGCAGGACAGGTAGAGCATGGGTTCAGATGTGTCCTTGTCATGTGATTAGTAGGGTGTGTCTTTGTCTGACTGTGGCATGCCTGTTGGGGAATGTGGAGTCATGACTACAGGTTGCATGGTCTCTTTTGTTTCAGATCGTCTTTGTCCTCTCTATCTTCCTCTTCCTCTCTCTCTCCCTGTATTTGTTCCTCACCCTCTCTTCGCTGAAGCCCCCTGCGAAGTTGCGTGAACGTTTCCTGTCCTTGCCGGTTTAGTACTCACAAGCTTGACTGACACTGCCATAGCGCTCGTGTGTTTCGGTCTGATTACTGGGTAGCTATGCTTTTGCATGCCGTTGCTCAACTAATCACCATTTGTTTACCATTTTCTTTGATTAATATCAAATTCCTCTCCGTTCAACACATCTGCATCTGGCTCTTGCTGCGGATCTACAGCACAACTCCACATGTTGTGGTCTACCAGCAACAGACCTTTTTATATTACAAGCAATTTATTCCCATTTTTAGTGTTGTGCTTGGTTGAATAACATGTTTTTTTTTGTTTTTTTTTTGCTTTCCCCCTTTCTTTTCTCGTCCACCTCCCTTCCCCATCCAGCTGACAGCTCAGCGTCCTTCAGGTCTGTCTTCGCAGTCGGGATCAGACAGCGCTCCACAGTGCCTCCTGCTGGAGAGGCATGGTGACGCTGAAGGTGAGACTCAGCAGATCAACTCCCAGCAGGAACATGCGCCCACCCATCCGGGGACGCCGACGGACCCGCCGGCTGAGATGTTGGCGAACGGGGACGCTCACGCCAAAGCTCAAAGCCCCGGGCCAAGCCGCGCGTCTTCGCCTCGCTCCCCCCACTCCCCCCGCTCCTCCCACTCGCCTCCTCAGTTCTCTCCTCGCTGCCCCCTTTTTGCAAACGGCTGCGTCTCTCCTCCCTGTAATGCCCAAGCCGCCGGAGAGCTCTCCAAACACAAAGACCCCGACAATGACGCCGACCCGGTCCCATGTGCGATGAAGGCACATACTAGGGAGGAAGACAGGGGGAACGTGACCCTTACCCCCACTTGCTCCTCATCGGCTGCCCCCCGCAAGGACCCCAGCCGCAGGCAAAGTCGCATCCCCGTGCTCGAGCCCTCCAGCCTGCTCGAGCTCCCCCCTCCGGGGTCTGCCAAGGAGAAACTTTTGCAGAAGAAAGCCAGCCACCACGGCCCCGTCCCCTCTCCCTCCGCCTCCCCGTCCCTCTCTGACCGCCGCGGCGCCGCTGTAGCCTCCCTCGTCAGGGACCCGCTGTCGTCCGCCTCCGACCGCTCTCAGGACGAGGACTCCCTCGTCGGCTCTCGCTCTGACCGCCAGGGGGACGAGGGTCTGTCCTTGTCCTCCTCCTCCAGCCCCCTCTCTCGGAAGAGCAGGATCCCTCGTCCCGTTCACTCGGCCGCCTCCGCAGAGCAGCTGACCGCCCAGTTCCTGCCACGCCCGCCCCCGGGGAAGCCACCTTGTCGCGCCCCAGTGGAGGGCAGGTAACGCCCGCTTTCAGATTTCAGTGGCCCAAAGTACATTGCCCTTTACTCAAGTACTCTTAAATAAAATATAATGTGGCTGATTAATTGTATTAATCGTGATTGATCGATCAGTGAAATAATCATGAACTGTTGTAGTAATCGATTGATCGTCAACAATACACAGGCCTGTCACAATAACACATTTTGCTAGATGATCACTTGTCTCAAAAATTATTGCGATAAACTATTATATTGCGTTTTGAGACCATTTTCAAGTAATATAATGTAGTTGCTTAAAGATGCAAAAATCAATCAACTTTAAATTCTAATGAACATTTAAAAACAACAAAAACTACATCCAGGCAGTAATTAACCCAAATATTCACATTATGCAAATAAGATTTTTTTTAAAAAAAAGCCTTTGCACGTAAATATGTTTTACCCAGAATTCATCAAATTCTCCAAAAAACAAAATCTATTTATTTATTTTCTGCAATGAACTGGAATATTTGCATTCTTTCATGTATTTCCGTTATTTAATAAAAGAGGCTGAAGTAGTTCAATAAAAAAAAAACTGCAGAATGCACCATTTCTTTATTCAATTTATTGATTAATTTTCAGAATAACTGATCAATTATATCATTTTTTTTATGAGCATACATGTCCTTCGTCGTCTTTGTCTTCCCATGTAGACTCAGGCGCTACCGCATCCGGGCCGGCAGTACCAGCGACTCGGACCTCCTGTCATGCATCGCTCAGCTGATGCACGGCTCCCGCGGCTCCCCGCTCCACCACTGCTCCCCGACGCAGCACGGGGCCTCCCGGATGGGCGTCTGCAGCCTGACCAGCTCCCCGCATCACCACCACCACCATCACCACCACCACCGCAGCTCCAGCGCCTCGCCGCGCAGCTCCTCCTCGCTGCAGCGCTCCGTCAGCTCCTCGCCGTCCCGCCACGAGCACCGCAGCGGAGGGGGCGGCGGCGGCGGCTGCCTGGGCCGCAGCCACTCGCCGCCCAGCTTCTCGGGGTCGCCGCCTCCGCGCCGCTTCTACCTCCACCACCAGGAGACGTGCTGCAGTCGGCAGGCGCGCACGAGCCCACTCCACCTGTCCCGGGGAAAGGGCTGCAGCCGAGAGGGCAAGTGCTCCAGCAAGCTGAGCAGATAATTACGCAGCGGATTGCAACGCCATAGCAAGGGAAGTGAGGATTCCAGTGACGATAGGATAGACGTCAGTCGGAAAATGAACCTGAGTTTTTCCTGTTCAGTCAGTGAAATAGCCAGTTCCCCTTCTGTCATGTTAGTTCCAGACCTCCTTCTCGTCTGAGCGCTCCCTTCCTCCCGTGCTTATACACAGGGTTTGTCTGACCTTTCAGATGTTTTGACTACTCAGTAACTTAAATATCATCTTTTGTTTCAGTTTCATCTTTCAATCTTGCAGGTATAACTAGCAAGAACAAAAATTAATAAATAGAGTCTGCATCCGGACACTCGTTTTACTAAAGCTGTGTCTCTATCATGCTGCAGGCAGTAGTATAATATAGAACAATAGCTAAGTTGAGCCTTTCTTTTTGACCTATCCTGTACATTGACATACACCGATCAGGCATAACATAACCACCCGCAGGTGATGGGGCAGCTTTGACTGAGTAGGACAGTAGCAGGGAGCAAGTGAATATTTTCTCCTCAAAGCTGAAAAACTGTGAGGATTTGTGTGTGTTTGACAAGAGCCTAGTTGTTCTGGGTCAGAATCTCTGAAGCTGCTGGTCTTTTAGGTCGATCCTTGTCTTCAGTGGTTGTTATCAATTAAAAGTGGTCCAAAGAGGGAGCCACAGTGGGTCGGCGAAGTTGATCGGTGTGAGCTAATGCATCTGGGTGGATCTGTGGTCCGACCAAACATTTAAAATACTCCAGCTCGATTGCTTAAGAAAATAGTGCCATTTCTAATAGAAAAGTGTCACAACATGCAGCGCATCACAGTTTGTTGCGCACGCGGCTGCATGCGCCACCCCCCTCAGCATGACGCTGACTCCCGCCCCCACCCCCCCGTTCACTACTGCACAACAATGGCCAGGTGAGTATCTGAACTGACCCACCCGAAGCGATGAGAAGAGTTTTGGCCGGTCTGATTAATCGCCTTTTCTTTTAGACCAAATGGAGAACATGTGTAATCTGTGGGATATGTGCGATATGAGCAGTTGCTCAAGATGGCATAAAAAAATATATAAAAAAAAAATGGATGGCACCAGATTAAAAAAATAAAATACAAACTTCTGTGCTGGGTAAGTTTCTCTCCTGCCTTAAGGTGCAGTCAATGGGGAGTTGCTGCGGAGGGAGACTGAATAAGGTGGTTTGTGAGGAACTTCACAGGATTTCATTGTGTGCTCAAACTTCTCCATTTTCATTGGTTGGAGTTTAGCACAGGGTGCCACTCAGGCAAGAACTGCTGCTGCTTAGGAAAACTAGGAAACCATGTTAGAAGAAGGTAGCCCAGGAGAAAAAGTATAATGCTTTTGAAGTTGAAGATGTTTCGTTGGGTTTCGTTCCTTTTACCAGGTGGCTGTTGTGTTATTGTAGACCCTGCTGATCATCCTTTTGTGGAAGTGGGTTTGGCCTCTTTTAGCAGGACAATGTGCCCCACGTCAAAACAAAATAGTCTTCAGGAATGCTGTTGGCTTTTGACTTGACCTCTAGTTCCTCCAGATCTCAAATTTTTGGATGCGCTGAAACGTTTTTGCAACTTACGGGACCCAGGAGGATCCTGGATGCCCTACCACACTTTCTGAGGGTTTGGTGGAGTCCAAACGTTGATGGGTCAGAGCTGTTTGGCAGCTGACACCAACGCGCTACCAGGCAGGTGGTTATAATGTTATGCCTGATTAGGTGTTAGTAGTGGTTTAATCCTTGTTTTTTTTTTTTTTAATGCACAGTGTAGGTGATTCCAACTCAATGAAGAATTTGCCTCGGTTCTGCTTTTGGAGGCTGCACGCAGGGTATTATGGTACGTTTATTGCTAAATTAAGCTATACTTTGTCGAAAGTTGTTTTTAAAAAAAAAAGTATTTATTGTAAAGCTTCTTCAAACCTCCTTCCCCAGGCGTGTGACCGTCACATTAGTTTCAAGTGGATTGCTCAGTGGCCCTCTATACAATCAGCTGTGTAAAGTGCGTGACATCGCGCACCGTTTTGTGCCTACTGTGATGCTGTGAGGTTAACTTAGGATCTTTAGGACAGGTATAAGTGGATCATGTTTTTGTTTTGTTTTGGTCAAGTGGTCATGGTTGACATAGGCTGAACAGCTTAAGGTGCATTACTGGTGAGTAATGCATGGACACAAACCTTTCTCTCAGCATGTGCCTTGGCACTTTGGGCAGCTTAAAGATTTACTCTCATGTGTTTGTAATTTGGGAATAAAAGGCCAAAAAGACTTGTGCCAGCACTTAAAAAGTTGAACCTTTACATTGACCTTCATTTCTATGACCAAGGTAGCAAGATGGACATTTTGTAGTTTTTTGAAAAAAGTAGCTCTTATTATTGGGGGGGAGACAGTTTTCAGGTTTCAGGGTTGATGTATATCTATGTGTCGCTGTTTTTGGCTTTGAACAAAAGCAACCTCAAAAAACAAAACAGGAAAAAAAAAAAACAACCCTTTGACAATACAGAAAATCGAGGCCATACGATCATGTATTTCACAAAACAAAACAATGCTTTAAACCTCCATGTATCCTGCACTGAAGACCATTCCTGGCTGCTGTTGTATCAGTTTTATCTCATCTCCTCGCCAAGCCTCCTCCTCCGGACCCTCCGCTTGTACAATAAGCCTCCTTCAACTGCTACTCTTTGCATGGTGAGAAAACGCAGACATATATACCAGATGTGGAGCAAAAGAGCCGCACAGTGCTCTTTTGCTCCACAGCATTCTTCTTTTAACCCAATGAGAAAATCATTACCTGAAGAAGTCAACAGGTTTAATTCCTTAGACCCTGTGTCTTTGTGCTTCTCGTCCTGATTTGGGTCAATTATGTTGCTGCTTACAGTGTCTTGGAAAAATACTGACATACCTCCAAACGTTGTACTGGAGTAAGAGCAGCACTTCTCCAAATACATTTTTTACTCAATAAGAAGTAAAAAGCAGCCGTCCGAGAATTCACTCAGTCGAGAGTGAAAAGTATTTTAAAACCACATCGTCAAATGGACTGAAATAAAAAGTTACATGAAACTTCAACAAAAAACTTTTGGTGCGTGTCTACGTCCGGCGAATTTTTGGCTGAAAGAAGCTTCTTCGTCGTTCAGTGAAGTTACTCACAGCAGGTAGAGCAGGTAAAGTTACACCAAGAGAATTACATATTCATAATGAAACTACTCAAGTAAAAGTAAAAAAAATACAGTGTTGCAAAAATAGTCCTAAAAGTTTTTATATGTTACAGAAGTAAATGTACATTAGCTTGCTATTACTACCCAAATCTGATCCTGTTACAACCACAAACTGAAATCTATTTTATCGGGAGTTTATGTGATACAACAAAATTGTTCATAATTGTGAGGGGAAAGGGAATGGTGCAAGGTTTTCACAGTTTCCACAAGAATTCAGATTGGATGAAGAGTGACTGCACATACACTTTCAAGTCTTACTACAGATTCTCAATTGAGCTTAGGGCTGGACATTGACTAGGCCGTTCTACCGTGAATATGATTAGATTTATATAGTCCATTGTAGTGTCCAGTCTTTGCAACCTATTTCTTGTTTTTCCTTGTGGGCTAGTTTTATCAACCCACGATCAATGTCCTGGTAAGAAAAGTATCTGCACCATCATGATGCACCATGGAAATTGTGCTACAATGGCAGATGTCATCATATGCATTACATTTGGATTTTATGTGGACTGCGTTTGTATTCAAATATTATGTTTTCGTATTTATTCTGATACCACTAAATAAGATCCAGTGCGACTGTCGCTCTAAACATTTGACAAGCAGTGGGAAGGTTCTACTCGTGTGCATATTTTTGCAAGACACTGTACGTGATGCTGTTTTTAGTAGTGCATTCCACAAATCTGATGCACAAAATGGAGGAGACTGTAGTCGTATGAGATCCCCGTGTGATGGGATGCTGCTAAACACAAGGACAAAGACAATAGTGACATTGCCAAATATTTCGATGGCTCGAGATGAGGTGCGGCTCGTTCGCAGATGTGAAACGGTCCCGCTTCTTTGGACTCGCGCAGATTAGTCTCACCGAGCAGCTCTGATGACTCATCCTGAAGGCAGACAGCGTTCAGTCAGAACAGCCTTAATGCCTCTTCTCTGCCCCTCTGTATATATAGCAAGGGATGACTGAGCCTTGTCTGTGCTGGAGATTGTTTCACCACTAGAGCAAAAATGGAAGTATTCTTTTCTTCTCTCCTGTCTGTGCGTGCTACCGTTCCTCTGAGATCCAGGAAAAAAAAGAAAAACTTTTTGTGTGCAATACCACCCTGAAGTGTATCTGTATTCCACAAATCAAGTAAGAAAACTTGGGGGGAGCTGGTCAGTCTCCATGGCATGTGTTTGTAGTGACTTTTTATTTATTTTTTTTAATTACCTTTTACATCCAATATGTGAACTGTCCCGCGTCGACTTGCAGACATCGAAGTACCCTCAGCTTTTAAAATTCATTACGCAGACTTTTAATAAATACCTGTAAGATATTCAAAGTCATATTTAAATTGAAAAAAAAAAACAACAACATAAAAAAACAGTGCTTTTAAAAAAAACAACAACTATAACATATGCTTCAATGAGAGGAAGGAACAGATGCTAAACAATGCTGCTGGTTTTCTATGATAATCATATTTCTTGATTTTCATTATTAATGCACAGAAGTGGTGTGTGTAGTCGTAGTACTAAGTGTTTCTGTCCAAGTCAGATTTCCTTTGTCACTTTTGAAAGTGACTTGCAGGTTGAAAGGTGCCATTTTTTTATTTTTTTTTTGGTGTTAGTGGTTTCTTCTACACGCAGACCACAAGAACAAACTGATCTGCTCTAGTTTTTGTTTTCTTCTTCAAAAAGTGAGATAAAATAAAAACTCTGTTCAAGCCACAACGTTAGAATACTTGTCAATGTCTTAGAAATGCTTGACTAGAATTTATTTATTGTGACATTAGCCTCAACTTTATTTTAAATTCAAAAATCATAAATTTTCTTTTTTTTTAATGTTTAATTTTTTTTATTTTTTTTTCGCTGTAGCATATGTCATTGTTTTTGAAACCGGACTGTACAGCTTCAAGGAAGGAATGTAACAAGTGGGAGTTTTGCATTGTATATACCTGTAATTATTTATGTTGGATATTTTATTTGTATCATACAAATGCCTTGTACAGTGTTTCTTTAATTTTGATTTTATTTTAGAATTATTTTGTATTTTATTTTTATAAACTGGTTATGAATAAAATACTCATTCCGCATGCAGACAGAACTGTTTGACATATTCTTGTTTAGGATTCTTGGCACTACATGAAGAAATAATTTATACAACCCTGCTCATGCTGTGTAACATGTAAATAAAAGACCTTACTGTAAACCATTGGACCCTATGTTAAATTACAGTGGTAGTTTTGTGTGTTTTTTTTAAAAAAATCACCTATAAGTTAAGGACATCTCAAAACACTTTACACAACAATCTTAACATATGCAATCACATTAAAATGTCCGGTCCAGCTCATCCTGTTACAGTTCAACCCATTGCAGTCAGATTCGCATTCACACAGTTAAACAGTTACATGCAAATATATAATGCACCGCAATCTGAATCAACAGACTGGGAAATTCGACTGAGCAGCATAAGGAAACAGACTGAATTTGACCTTTGATTTGCAGCAGTACATCAAGCGAGAACTGCGTGACCCTGATCAGAACCAGGCCCGGGAAGGGCCAATCATACATTTTTTAAAAAAAAGTTTGAAACTGAAAAAGTTTTTTTTTTTTTAACGAATGTAAACGTTTGGTATTTCATTCTGAAAAAGAAAATGTGTAAAAAATAAAGTAAATTTAAAAAAAATATTTTTCTTTTCTATTCTTTTATAAAATAATCATGTTTGACTTCTTGTTATTCTTGTTATTTTTGTCATTCTTAAAGGTTTTGACACAGTTCTTCTGTTGCTACCTAGAAATTACGGAAGCCCGTGAGCCCATTTCAGTCCAATCGAGCTTTAGGACCTGAAGCATAGACATAGAAGTCTAGACTGAACACGATTCATACATCAGCGTTGTCGACAAATTTTTAGTGATAATTTTTGTAAACAAAACAAATATGCAAACGAATTTACTTATGCAAATAAGGAAAGCCTCTATTGTTATCACAGATAATACCAAATTTCAAATTAAGAAAAAAAAAATATTATTCAAATAAATTATTCACTCACACTATCTAAAATAGAGAATAAAAATCAATCTGGATCAATAGAACAAAACTTCTGTATTTCTTTTATTCACAGAATCTTGTTTTAATTCAGTTATTCCATGTTGCAGATAGACATAAACTTGCCTATCACAACATGGCGGCCCTGCTCACGTATCACAACAAACCCAGTGCAGCGTCTATTCTTATACGTCGACGGCTGTCGAGCCTCCACTTTGACAGTGCGCCTGCGCGCACAACGACCCCGCCTCCTTCTTGTTTTCCTCTGCCGCGCAACGCAGAATGGCGGCTCTTTTGGAATCTGTTTTGTTGCGGAAAGTGGACGTGGATAAGGTTGTTGACTGGCTGAAAAGCGTCCAGGTAGGTCTGAAACAGTTAATACCTGTATCGTAGCAACGCTAGCTTCGCTTACGTCCTCACAAGGGGCGCGGTGTGAGATGTCACAGCCCGCAAGTTACTGTAAACAAAACTTTTAGCTGCGGAGCTAGCTAGTCTCTGTAGCTGTGGTGCGGATAAAGCCAGCCAAGATGTCCTCTTCTTCCATTCAGTCCAGTAAAACGAAGCGAACCCTACCCGCTCCTCTCGGTATTGATGTATTTACTTGTGATTAGGGGCGAGCACGCAGGTAAACAAATGTTAGCCGGGGTATCGCGAGCGAGGTCGGGCAAAGTTGTTTACAGCTGCTTCCGTCTTTGTCTCTCGTCAACAGGAGGGTGAAAAGCTGTCGTCCATCGAACCTCAGCTGGCCATTCAGAAACAAGAGTTTGTCCCTTTCCTCTTAAACTTCCTGCGAGAGCAGAGCGGCGACGCTCTGACTAATGGTCCTGCAACCCCAGCCAAGATCCCCAGCGGCCCCAGAGCCCCCGCGAAGACCCAAGGCTTCTCTGACAACCCGTCATGCAGGTCTGCAGGGAGTGCACTTGGATCTCGCAGTGCCAGTCGCGTGCAGCTGTTTTCTGCGTCACCTGGAAATGAGCCGGATGCTGCTGGTCAGTCAGGACTAAGTGGAGTCAGTGCCTTCGGCAGCCCCCCCTGGTCCACAGGGTGGAGTCCAGCCTCCAGGCCGTCGGGCTCTGAGCGCAAGCATGCCCAGAAAGTTTGCCTAGGTGACTACATGGTTTCTCCCCCGGAGCTGCAGAGCAGCACCGGCTCCCAGTCACACAAAGGGCGCAAGAAGAGTGCTGGCAGCACACCGGTCGGAGGGCAAGCAAGACACGGAGGCGGGCGTGGAGGCCCCCAGAGCGGTGAGGCCGGTGGGAGGCGATCAGCGAGAGGCGGAGGCCATGGCAGGACGAGCGAGCAGGTTTCACCTTCAACTCCAGCTCATCTCAACTTCAGCAACTTGGAAGACTTCCCTCCGGTCGGGGCGTCTCCCGTTTCCTCCGGGTGAGTTCCACGCTTCTCCCGAAAACGTAAAACCACCATTTAGGTTTGAATATGCCTCACCGCTTCTGTTACCTTCCCAGGACGTCCAAGCCATCCAGAAGAATAAACCCGACGCCGGTCAGCGCAGACCGGCCTCACTCTAAACCAAAGACGTGTTTCATGTCCACACCTCTCCAGAAGGCTTCCAGCCCTCCACTGGGAGTGGAGCCGCTTGAGGGATTGACAGCAGTAGGGAGTCCTATGAGCCTCAAGGAGGAGAGAGAATTACTCAAAAGGGAAAAGTAAGCTCACGCGTGTAGTAGAGGTTTTCAAATGCAACAGATAAAGTAGGTGTTAGTTTGACATCTGACCATCCTGTTGTAGTAGTGCTTCAAAAGTTATAACTGAAGACTTATTGGTATTTTATATGCATATTTATTCAACCACATTTTTCTGCTTTCGTATCCATCCATCCAACTCTGAAGGTTTGTCTAAGCATTTTTATCAATTCAAAAATACCTGTGGGCAAAAAAATTGGCATGAAAATAGAAGAAAACCAGAAAGCTCGGAAAAGATGATCAGATTTTTCATCTGACATTTTTTATGATGTCAACACAAACTTGTAAAGTCTTTGAAGAGTATTTGATGAAGTCTCACTTTTCTTCCTTGCCTGATTTAACTTATAGAAAACAAATGTGCTGCACATTTTCTTACTTTTCTTTTGTGTTAGATGTCAAGAGAAACATGGATCTTTTCCCATCCACATCCATTTCATTTAGTCTATAACAGAATCTTAAAAAAAATACAAAATTCATGGTTGCAACATGAGGAAACATGAAGAAGTTCAAGTTGTAGGCAATGTATTTATTAGTTATGACTCGTTAAATGCCATTTTGTTTTTGTTTGTAGGACGAAGCTTGCCCAGCAGGCCGCCTCCCTTCCTCCCTCCTCTCTGGATCCCTGTACTCCTACTAAGTCAGGAACTGAGGCAGAATCCAAAGTGACCTCTGACCCCCATACGACGTGTCCTGAACCATCCAAAGTCACCTTCTCCTCAGACCTGGATGTTTTGGCTGAGCTGTACTGCACCTGCATTTCAGGTAAATGACCACAGGGTGATGGTAACGAGCTAAGCATTCGAATTAGTCCTGCTGGAAAATTTTCTCTGCATTATTTATTATTAAGCATTTATTGTATTGGTGTTTTCAAAGGAAATGTAGCTTAACTGATTAAAAGGAATTAAAGTAAGTTGACAAATGCTAAGAATGCTGTTATGGAAGATAAAACAAATAGAAGTTTTTAGATGTTTTTTTTTTTTTTTGTCCTCACAGAAAACCTCGTGCCAAACCTTTTCCTGGAGCTTTTCTTTGTGATGCAGCTGTTAACGTCCCGGTCTCTTCACACACATACCGATGAAGAGCAGTTGAGTTTGTGTTCAGTGAATTCAGGTGAGACCCATTGACACGGAGATGAACCAGATGTCGAATCTTTGAAAAATTATGAAACAGTTATTAAAAATTATTTATTTATTTTTTTGAAGATGTCTTGGAAAGATGCTACCTGAGACAAGTACACAATTGTGTGTACTTTGCGGTGAAAGTTTTGGAAAATCAATTTCAGTGAGTGTTTGTTTTTGTTTTTTTAATGTGTTATTATCTACTTAAGCCATCTATCAAGTCTGATTCACGTTGCAAAAAAGTGTCTTTTAAATGTTTTTTTCCACTTAATTTCTACAGGTTGGTTGCTCATTTGGACAAGTGCACCTTACGCCTACTGGCAGAGAACGAACGGGTCGCCTCTTTCTCTCCAGATCTTAAAGACCGCCTCTCTCAGGCTCAGAACAGAAGCACAGCCAAGGTAGGACATGTACTGAACAGCTGCTGGGTATGGTCAGGTTAAATTGTATCCTTAAGATTCGGCGCTGTTGCATCCATGCATAAAAAATACCAACGGGACTCTTTCTGTTGTATAGATATATTTTCCATTTAGGACTGTATTTAGAAAGTGTTGGGATTCTGATCCTGTGCTTAAGACAAGCAGATTTCCAAGCCTAATACTGAAAGAAAATAAAATTGTTTTGAGGAATGGTCTTAGAGTGAAATATGTCCAAAGCACATATCTCAAAGCTGAAGATTTTAATTATGTCATACTTTATCTGTCTGTTCCAGCTGTCTCCTTCAGTGTCAACTTTTATCCACTCAGTCCCGTTCCAGCCTGCTACTGACAATCGTTCCAATTTCGGAAGCGACAAGGCCTTCCACACCTTTAAGAAACAGAGGTACATCCCAGCTTTAAAAAAAAAAAAAAATTTGTAAGCCCAGTTTAAAATGTCCAGACTCTGTAGATCCAACAGCAGTTTTCCTTCCTCTCAGAGATATTTTTTATGAAGTGCTTCGAGAATGGGAGGACCTTCATAAGGAGCCGGGCTGGAACTTTGATGCCGCACTTGGTGCCAAAATCAGGCAAGTGCAGTCAATTATTGGGTTGTTTATAATCTTTCAGTGAATCAAATCTATTAATTAGGAATGTCTTCATCTGCTTTTTTTTTTTTTTTTTGATTCTGGTCCCTGTTACCAGTCAGTCAGTAAGGCATTTGCAAATGTACACAAATAGCTTGTATATACGTCAAAACTCAGTAGATTTAAAATCCCATAAAATAACACTTTGCATTTATTACATCCTACTAAACTTGCACACCAATGATATTCTGAATACACTTGTATCTCTCTTTCGAAATGCTGAGCTAATGAGTATAGCATGTTTACTCTCAGTTTTGATTAGACTTGTTGATGATTCGGCTCAGAACACACTTCACCAAATTGTGGCTAGCCTTTAATACAATTTTGTGAAAAAGCCGTTATATTTTAAATTCATCTGCACGGCCACTACCTATACCAGGAGTGGAGTTTAGTCCAAAATCGTGCTGTAAATGGACCGTCGCTACTAATGAGGCTTTAAAATTCGCATTCCATGGTAACAATGTCTCCTCTTCTTCAGAGGAATGATGAGCCAACTGACTTCTGCCGGAAATCACTCTCACTTTGCTCGCCTCTTTTTGAAACAGCTCATTCAGGTAGACCAGTTCCTCATAAAAACGTCAAGATTTTTTAGTTGTCTTCCACCTCATCTTCTTTCTAGCTTACTTTCTGCAACATCACTTAAATCTGTCCCCATCACAGATGTGTAAAGGCCCCCGTACGAGCACGCTGTCAGTAGATACAGCCGACGCCGACCTGCTGGGCATGCTGGGAGCTGATAGCCTGGGTCGTCTCAAGCGTCTGGAGGAGCGTCTCATTCAGCCTCACAGGGTTGTCGGCCCCTGCCCCCCTCCGACCTTTCCTGGTCACCAGGAGTTCTTCAGGGACTTCATACAGTCAGCCAGCTGGTGAGGAAGCAAACACCACTGCCCCTTTAAACAACCGCCCCACAAACAAAACAAACAAAACAAAACAGATTTCACATTGAAAGGCAACTCCAAGAGGATTAGGCCTGTATGGAATAACGGGTGAATAAAAAAAAAAAAACACATGACAAATTTCAAAACTTTGCAGATCAAACATTAAATAAACATAAAAACATTTATAAGATCAAACAAGTTTCATCCACGACCTATTTTAAGTCTTTACTCCTGTTTTTGTTACGTTTGAATTGTAATGATGGTCAAATTTGACTAAGACAACGAAAGAATGTTTTGCTTGTTTCTAAATCTGCAATGTTTTTCGTCCTAATTGTCTGTCTCGGCTCTCAGCTGCCAGATGAACCAGCACCTCCAGGACAGCCTGTGCCAGCAGCTCCTCCATCTGGATGAGGTGTCCATCCTGCGTCCCTCTGCGTCCGTTGGAGAGGGAGAGGAGGAAGAGGATGGCGATATGGAGCAACAGGTATTCCAATTATGAGCTTTCTTTACAAACACGTAGTGCTTTTTGCAGAATGTTTCCACCCTGTTGTACTTGGCTCTCTCTTCAGGATGAGAAGCAGCGGTTTTCCTCCGTGCTGCTCCTCGCTCGCCTTCTGGCAAAGTTCCTGGGATTCATCTCCTTTCTCCCGTACCAAACGTCAGAGAGACCCTCCAGAGAAATACAGGAAGCATCTGTAGCCCTACGCAGCAAGGTCGTAAAAATCAGAATCCAAACATTAATTAGACTTTTTTTGTTTTCCTTCTTTAAGTACCGGTAGTTTTAACTCGAATGTTTGCATTTTGTTTTCTGTTGCTGTGGATTTCAGGAAAAATGAACATGTTTTTCCTCCGCAGAGTGTTCAGGTGCTGGACGTCTGTGCTGTCTTGAGTAACAGCGTGAGGAGGCGGCGCACCATTTTGACCGTGCCCTGGCTGGTGGAGTTCCTCTCCATGATGGACTTCATCGGACCTTTGCTTCTCTGCTACAGGGTGGCTCTGGGGACATTGCTTCTGCTGTACAGGTCTGATTTTCATCATGTTTAAGTGCTTTTATAGACCAATTTAAAAAATACCCTCAATAAAAATGGGCTGTTGAAGTTTTTTGACTATCAAAATACAGATCTGCATATATATATATATATATATATATATATATATATAAATTAGTTTTAAATCTTTACTCCTTTTCTCATTATTTGCAGAACAATAATCAGAATTTCTGAAAATAGTGAGTTTTTTTTTATATCAAAATGGGACCATAAGTGATTGTTTTAGTTTTCCAGTTTGTAACAGAAACCACAGATTTTTTAAAAAAAATTATTAATTAAAAAATAGGGTTAGACCAGGCTTGTTTTAAAGGACTTGCGACTCGTAAACTGGGCCTGAGCTAGATAGCAGTCGTCACTTGACATTCTGCTTCGCTCCTAATAAAAACGTCACAAATCACAAGCTTTAATTTAAACACACTGAATCTAATGAAGGATAATCCACTCTGAATTTTACTGCTATAAATGTGTCAGATTATGACACATTTATAACACAGATATTCTCAGAGGTTCCAGATGCCAAAAATAAGCTGTGAAACAGTCCTTCACCTCTCTGCTGAACTGGCACTGGAACTTCAGCACTAGTATGTGTTACAACATGACATATGATAATGCCTAATGTTATGAAAACCTAAAAAAAAAAAAAATTCGTCTGTAAAAAAATGTAAACCAAAAACTTGAGTTTCTGGTTCTTTTCCCTCACTTGTAGGCGGCTGCAGCTGAATCGACACGAAGAGATGTGTTACCTGAACAAGCTGCTGCTGGTGTCGGTGTTGGGATGGCTCTTCCAGGTGAGCTGCGACATGCTTCACCACAAAAGAGCATGTTCGTTATTCCGAAAGGTTTCCACGTAGCCTGGAACAGCATGAAATTTGGTTTAGGTGTGTTCCAGATTTAGATAGCTGTGCAAAGAAAAAACGGTGCAGGTAAATGTCAGTATGCTCAGACTTATTCTCTATCAGTTTGCCTAAAACAGGAGTCGGCAGCCTTCCCATCCACGAGAGCCAAAGAAAGCTACAAGAAACAAATTAGCTTACTTTTACAGAATTGAAAAAAGCACATATATTTTTAAAAATGAATAAATGAAAGAAAAACAACAATATCCTTTCTCTACACAAGTTTATTAGAAACGTTCTTTTTTGGCAATTTTCTTGCAATCCCTCTTTTTCTCTTCTCGTTTCTCCTGAATAACACAGTTAAACTTTCGCCTCTGACTTGTTTAGATCCCAGTGATTCCTGAGGACATTTTCTTCACCAGTGAGTTCACTGCACTAGTCAAGGACGAGGGCAGTGCTACAGGTTCTGCTGGACTTGTGAGGAGAAATTGAATTCAGCTTTTATCCAAAGTAACAACAACTGCAAAAAGTTCATAGTGGTGTTTAAATGGTCACTGTTAATTTTGTTTGACAGGACTGCATTCCGCTGGTCGATCAGCAACTTCTTTACACATGTTGCCCATTTCTTGGTAAGTGCATTTGCTCAAGTCACTCTTAAGGACTCTCAATAGAGCATTCATGCATATAAGCTATTTGTATTCCACCTTTTTTACTGTGATGACCTAAAGTAAAATTCAGTGAAAGTAACCAGAAGCTGCAGGTTGTCTTTTTCCTTCAATTCTAAGTTATGACATAATATGGAAAAGCTCCCCTTCTTCTTCACAAGCTACATTATATTTCACAGCAGCAACTTTTAATAGAATAAAGAGAAATTTGGAGTTGAATTTGGTGCCGATGTGGGCCAAGGGAGCGTAACAACCCAACGTTACAGGAGTGGATTAATGTTCTGCCTTGTTTCCGCCTGTTCAGGTGAGTTTCGTAAGCTGCTAGCGGCTTTCGTGTCGGGCAGCGCGGCCAGGAGCGGGGGAATTATCCGCAAGATTACCCCCACTTCTGCTGAGCTCAAGGGCACGCCGACCGCCAACCGATCGCAGCAGAAACTGCAGGTAAATCAGCTGCATGCACCTAAAAAAAAAAAAAAAAAAAGCATGGAATTGGTTCCGAGTGTTTGAACGAAATGCCTGGATGTGACAGGTGGACCTAGAGCAGGCCTTCTTCCACAATCAGCCTCCGTCGCTGCACCGCACAGTGGAGTTTGTGGCCGAGAGGGTCGGATCCAACGCTGTCAAGCATATAAAGTTAGTATTGCTTCAAGGGAAAGAGGAGATTTGGTCCGATAGATACTCAATATCGCTGAATTCATTCAACACCAGATTCAGTTCAACTTTGACAGTCCTTTATTTTGCTCGGACACGTCCTCCGACACATCATCATTTCGAATCGGAAACGACTGAATTTAGCGATTAATCGACCCGCGAATGCGGTTCGTTGCCTACCTAAGAGGCTAAAGAATGCTCATCGGTCTAACATCACCGGCACTTACAGGCTGCCATTGTTTCTAAACGTGTTCCCTGTTTTAACTGCAGATAAAAAAACAACTCTTCTTTTTCCTGTATTTTGCTAATGTCTCACAGGGCTACATTAGTGCAAGAGTTGATTGAGAGAGGAGAGAAGATGCTACGAGACGGACTGCAGTCGTCAAACGCAAATTCTTCGAAGCTCAACGACTCCATATGTGCTCAGCTGTGTGATGTTGGCTGGGAAGCTCTTGAAAAAGCCACCAGGTACTACGGCGTATTTCACTGAGGGGACGGATGCTGATGCTTTATCGGTTTTCTGCAATTAGTGTCAAAACTCTTGTTAAAGTGGCACGTTTTTGTAAACTATAAAACTTAAGTCTGCACAGCTTTAAACTGTGTTTTTTTTTTTTGAGTTATTGTCAACATTTTGTTATTGTTATCAGTGGATCACAACCAGTAGCGGCCAGAAACTCCTGTAGCTCCTTCAGTGTTTCGTCATCCTCATGGCAGCCTGCCTGACTAGTTACCATCTTATCTTTTAATCGCTGTTAAAGAAACATACAGTTTCTGTACTTTTTTATCCTTTGCAACTACTGTGAAAGCAGTTCACTTCAGTTAAAGGATGCAACAATCTGCTGAGCTTTGTTTAATTTCATCTCGTCGTTTCCACGCAACCAACTGTTTTTGCAACAGTTGGTTGCAACTATTGAGCACTATAGTGCAACTGCTCAATAGTGCAGTTGAGCTCGCTGGCATCTCGTATTTGTGGTTATGCGTTTCCATTTTGTTTTTTTAAACACAGATTTTGCAATGAGAAGAGCCCCGACGCCATACGTATACTCCTCCCTGTCGAAACCACGCCACCGGTAATTGCTGAAATGATCATTTATTTATTTTTTCTCCAAATTTAGAAAATGGAAAAAGTAAAATAGCATACAGCATGTTATATTTACATGGATGGATGAACGTTTATTGTGGTAATTTTCAAAGTTTGTGAACATCCCAACACTGACAGGTCCTGACTACGTCTGAAAACATCACCAAACGCCTGGCTGCCGAGAAAGCCTGCAGCTGGCTTTCTACCAACATTACAGGTAATGGCTCTGTTAAAATTCACTGCAAATTGCTTCAGATTCTAGTGTTCCTCATATCTTTGTCCACATCCACTTTCAAAAAATGTATTTTTTTTAAATGCGTGAAATCTCTGGGCATGTAAGTTACATCAACTCAAATCCTTGACTTAAAACTGCTTGGATTTCCTAATTGAAATCCTTGTTTTTGTTTCCTTTTTCTTTTTAAAGCACTGATCAGGCGTGAGTGGAAGAGCAGGTATGACCGTGTGAAAAAGGCTCTGGGCAGTCCAGCGGCTCCGGACTCTGTGGATCCGGACATCGCTGTGGTCGAACTGGTCAGGCAGGACCAGATGAATACTCCCAGGAAAAAACAAGAGAGAGCGACGTCCTGCCCTCCGCTTTGTAAACACAACGCTTCCCTCCCCTCAGACGTCCTCATTGAGATCAAGGCATGACTTTTGTCTTTCTGCATGACGCTGCTCAGCTGCTTTACAGAACCGTTTACACCCCACGATGTAAAATAGTTCCTTTCGACAGCAAACTTTGTGTTTTGTTGGGATTTCATGTGGCAGACCAAGTCACTTTAAATTTGAAGACTTTGAGCCGAAGCAATTAATCGTAATGAAAATCGTCAACTAATTTAGTAATCAATTAATCATTAACTGGAGTGTACGGATTCAAAAAAAAAGAAAATTGCTGAAAGAACATGCAGAGCAGTAATTAAGTCAAAAATGTACAAAAATATATACATTTTGCATCCAAGATAAAAAAAAATCTTTGTAAGAACCTGTATGTTCTATCTGAAACTGCTTAAAACAGTTTAAGCTCAGCCAGTTCAAATGATGTGAAAAAACAAAACAAAAAAAAAGTTGAATTAACTCTCCTATTATACACGTTTTGTTGTCCAATTAGTAATTGGTAATCCAGCACTGTATTGAAGCCAAGTTGAGCAGAAAAACACTGATTGATTGCTTGGTTTAAATCTTGAAAATTTGACCTCTTCATCTTACGAAGGCCGTCGTGTGAGCGGTTTGCTTGACTCCGATGTCAAAATCAAGATCTGGCAGTCATCCGGAGTTTGTGCCTGTTTCAGGAGCTGCTGAGCATCGCGGTGGGACCCAGAGCGGACGAGGAGCTGCCGACCGGCCCGCAACTCAAAACGCTGCTTCAAAGAGTTGGGAACACGTTAGAGTGCAGAAAGGTAGAGGAGAAACAAACGCGTAACCAAAACCACCGTGCTGTACGAAGACCTCATTCTTTTTTTTTTTTCCTCGACTCAGTTCCTGACGGCTTTGTCGGAGCAGATGCTTCAGAACAGCACCGTGCTGCTCGCCTGCAAACTGGGTGAGAGATTTGAAGCGGTAACCAGGGCCACGGAGGCATAACCTGCGCCTCTTAACATATTTCTGCGTTTACTGCTGATTGTGTGCGCTTAGTGTCTGGAGAGCTGCCGGTGTGTTCTTTGTCACGGAGTGGCGGCGCTGCGGTGGATCCCGGCGCCGGGCCGGAGCCCTCGGTGTCAGATGTTCTGGAGCAGCTTGCTGAGCTGTGGGAGAGAAGCTGCTGCTCCTCTGCCCCGCTCCATCAGCTCTTCACTCCGCTCACAGTGGCCGCTGTGCTGAAGGCCAGCGACACAGAGGTGTGTTAAACCGATTTATGCACTACCCTAACATTTGGTTCTGTTAAAATATTTATACTACCCTTAGAGAGTTCTTATAACTTTAAGAGTGTTTTGCTCAGGTTTAATCAATAAAACCTTTTCAAGAGGCTATACATACATTCCAACATATTCTTTTAAATAGATGTGTAACTCTCTGAAGGTCCAGTTGATTCGCATCCAGCAGCTGGATATCCACAACGTGTTCTCAGTGTGGTCAGATAAAATAGGGACAAGCTTGGTTTCTTACTTGTTGATTTTAAATCAGATTAAGCTTTCCTTTTATTTTTTGTCAAAATGTGGTTTGCCAATAAGATTTCTATTTGACAAATTACAAAGTAATGAGAATATTCGTATACGAAAAGTATACAAATTTACACGAGCCGCTTATTGAGCCTTCGGACGATTTGTGAAAGGCCAGTTGATGACCGTTGTGGATGAATTTTTCGGGCAGCACCTCAAACTCGCTGCTTCCTGGTGTGACGTCATGAAAAAATGAAAGAAATTCAGGTCGGATATGAAAAAGAAATGTGCTCACCTCCACGAATCTGGTTCATCCTCAGTTATATTTCTTGCATTTTTGAGCATCAACATCAGAAAAATAGTAAAACTTGAAGAGCCGGTTTGACACCAAATAGTGATCTACTCTATTCCCTTTGTACATGTCTACCTTATAAATGTACGTTTAAAACCAGAAGCTTATTTTATAACATGGGATTTTTTTTCCTTTAATGAATAAAGGTTCTTTAATTAAACATTGGTTCGTTGTCAAATTTTCATTATAAATCCATTAAATATAGATCTAATCCCTGTGTCCTGAACTCTGTCACAGAGTCTCCAGCATGTTCCAGTAATTTGTGTGATTTATCATAATTTGCCTTGGATTTTTAGTTGTGATTTTTTGGAGGTTGTCGATCAGAAGCGGCGAACGCATCGTGATGCATTTCGCTTGTCTTTTTAGAAGAAGAACTACCTGTTCCTCGTTAGGAAGCTGGTCGACAAAAGAATACTGAACGAGGACGAAGTCGAATCGTATTGGAGGAAGCTAACAGACCTGACCTTGCCAGCGGTGAGAGTCCATTGTTCTTTTTGGGTTTTTTTTATCAAAGAGCCCTTCGGGAGTCTTTCTCTCCTTTTGATTTTGACCTTTTTGACCAATTTACCCATTTCTTCCTCGCTTCTCTCTCTCCTGCTTCTTTCTAGAAGCTGATTGAGAACTTCCAGCTGCAGTCGCAGCGCATAAAGCTCTCGCTGCCTCTGGCCGAGATGCAGTCGTGCTTGGACATGCTGCAGGTCTCGCACCAGACAATAGAGGGAGCAACCTGACAACAATAATCCGCAGTATATTCCACAAACAACGTGTATGCTTTCACCACAGTGTCTTATGCCAAGTCTGTGCATGTTTTCTCCAAGACCCTGATTCTTTCCTTGTTTCCACGCTTGCCTTTTAACATGTCGCCTTATGAAGTCGTGAAATTATATGCAAAGATTCAAGTGGCAAACAGAAATCCCTGCGAGTCAACGGCAGTATTGATGCAACACGTAATTTTTCCGTTTTAAATTTTAGAAGGACACCATGAGATTAAGCTTAATTCGACTTTTATGTCTTTGGGACTGATACTAAACCAGGAGCAGTAATGGTAAACAAAGACGAGTATTTTATCATACAAACGATTTTTGCAATTTAGATGACTGTTTTTAAAAAAAAAAAAAAAAATCTAAACGATGTCATGTCAAGTTGAAAAGTACAAATATTACAGTTTTTTTAAACTTAAACGCAATTCGAGACAGTCAGTAGCTTAGCACTTTCACTTATTGCCTTTGACCACATAACTAGTGGTTATGAGTTAATTTCATGAATGCATTTACCCGTGTTTGTGATTGCTATTGTTCATGTTGAACAGCGGTGTATTCCGAGAATCTTTTAAACTGAAAGGTTTAATGTTGGCACAGAATGAAAATATTAATAAAGACGTATTCCAGTGTGCAGCAGCTGTAATTAGGCGTCCATGCTTTCTTTTTGCTTTCAGTCTGGTCGGGAATAAGAAATAAAGGTCCATAACTGCCGAGCTCATCCACAGATTGGAGCAGTGTGGGATTTGATTTCAGCACTTTAGAGAAAGGGGAAAAGGAAAATGGGTTATGAGGAAATATTGGTGTTTTCTGCCTTCAATCTGTCCATCTTTGAAACCGTCCATTAATTTGTCATTCGTCACACAGGCATTTCTCCATCCACTCATCTGTTTTGCCTTCTTTTGAATAAATTCATTGTGAATTCTTGTATTTCTATTTTTAAGTTATTTTTTTATTTTTTTTTATAAAGGACAGGAAATGTACAGCAGGATAAGTAAATGCTTTTGTCATGTCAAATATTAGAGAAGGGGAGAGACACACATACAGTAGCTTAGTTTTAACATTTCCGCCAGATTTACTGTCCGACACAAACACAAACAGTTCGGATTCAAATCCTAACAGATCATGCAGATTGAGATCTGGTTTAGAGGGAGGGAAGGAGGGAGGGGTGTTGAGCCGCATCTCGTCCCTCCCCCTTCCATGTCTGTCCAGGAGGAAGTTTCTGTTCTCCGCGGAGAGTTTCGGAGAGACGCGGTTCGGCGATTCAACAAGGATGTCTTGAGCTGTGGACTTTCTGACTTTGTTTTATTTTTCCGCTTTTCTCGAATTAACATTTCATCAAACGTCGGCATGGTGACGGGAGCTCCGCCGGTCTTCACCCGCTCCGTCCCGGTCAGCCGCTGAGCCGCGGCGAACCCAGGCGGCCGCATCATCATGGCAAACGTTCAGGTCGCTGTGCGGGTCCGTCCTCTCAACGCCAGGTAAAGTTGGCTCGTTTGTTAGCGTTCCAGTCACCCACGCCAGATAAGTTAGGTGGCCTTCTCCAGACCGCAGTAGTTTTCTTCCTCCTCCTTGTGACCAGGTGTAGCGAGTGCGGTCTGTCAGAGGGGGGAACGTTCCTCACGTTGCGTATCATTGGTAACTGCCATACTTTCCTCGCGCGTCACTTTCGCGAACAACCGTTAAGCTAGCTGGTCAGTTGGTGGCAGATGCTGTCAGTGAGTCTGAGTTCACTCGTTGCGTTTGAATAAGTATGTTTCTGAGCAGAAATATTAGGTCTTTAAGGTCATTAAATTGTGTACTTTGAACGGTGTTAATGAAGTAACTTGTGACTTCCAAGCTTATTGGTTTTTTTATAATGACTAGCTGTTTTTAACGTGTTGGCAAATTGGCCACCAGGTGGAGGGCTCACGCATAGCTTCTTTAAGCGATTTAAAATTTTCCTCTTTTTTATTTTTTAATTTTTTCAGTAGAACAAAAATGTCATTCTTACTTTTAAGAAAATACCTAATAGTTATAGCTACTAAATAAATAGATTTTCTTTTGGATAAAGTATTAATGAACTGTGAAAAAAACACTTAAAAATAAAGTTTTTGGTGTGCTGTCCACTTAATGCATAAAGGTTTTTTTTTTGCTGTATCAATCAATAGATTTTTTTTTTTTAAATTAGGTTTGAATTATACAGCAAAACATGTCTGAGTCTGTGAAGTTGCTTTGCTCTCCTGTGGACCTTTGACCTAATCAGAAATATTGGTGCAGTATGTTGAATAAAAAAAGGTTCAAAAAGGCTTCTTGGAGTTTCTTTGAACTCCTGCAGGATTGCTTTGGCTGTAGGAAACTACTGTTCCATAACAAAGCATTAATCTTGCAAAGAAAGACAGGGTGAATAATTGTTTGAGTTTGGTCGTCCTCCTACTTTGCATAACAAATGGATGATTACACCAAATGTGCAGTGCTCTATAATGCAAATCTGTCCTTCCTGAGGTACTGTATGGTTGTGGTGTTCTCACTGTTCTCTGCTCTATTTATGAAGTAAAGGATGTGTATCCTTCCTTCTATTTTCACCAGTACCACCAACCTTTCGCTGCGTTTCTCATTCACAAGTGTGTTACTCATTGTTTTAGCTGACCAGTAGGAAGCAGTGGAAGCCCCCTGGGAATATGGGTAGCATCTCACATCCACGAAAAACATGGCAACTGGATTTCTCGTTCATATCATAGCAGACATTTCCTTTCTTTTTCTTTCCTTCTTTCTTTCTTTCTTTTTTTTTTTTTTTACAGTTTAATGTTTTCCACTCAAAGAGTTCTTCCCCTCCACGCTGTTTAGAGCCTGATGTTCAAGGTTGGCGGTTTTGGGTTGGGCCTCTGCTGGAGTTAGCAAAATGAGTTCCACGTGCTGAAGCACAAGGAGAAAACTACCTTCTGGTTTGACCCGGCCTCCCCCACCCCCGACCCAACGAACGACAGCGGCGTGTTTGCACCGCAGCCGTCATCGCTCCGAGAGATCCGAGTTCTCTCAGCTTCGTATTGCATTTGGTTTCCCTTGTGTTGCGTCAGTCCAGCTGCTGAAGCACACACAGCTGGGATGATACACACACACGCACACGCACGCACTGGTTCGGAGTGTGCACATATTTTTTTTTTCTTCTTCAACTTTGTGGAAACAGCTCAAAGCTGCCTCACCAGTGAAAGTCTCTGAAGAGCATGGAGGTCTGTTTTCATTCCAATTTGAAAGTGGTCAGTCGGACTCTTGCTTGGCGATTTCATGGTTCACACACACAAAGATTCATTGTGTTTGCTGTCATGTGATGGCCCAAAAGAAGGGGAACTCGCCTACATGTATCTGGACACCCTCTCTGTTATGGGAATCTCAGAAAAATAGGGAGAAATTTAAACTGATTTAAAAATAGTAAATCTGGTCATGATAAAGTATGAGCCTCCGGGGAAATGTTCTTGTCCCTTTGTCCGGTTTGTAGCTAGGATTGGACATGCTGATCCCAGCAAAACCAATTTCAACATTTTCAACTTGTTCTAATTTGACAAAAATGTGTAATGGTTAAACAGCATAAATGGTTTCACAAAGCTCTTGTCTGGCTTCATTTTCTCTCAGTTCTAATCAATCTTTCCACTTTCGTCAGCATTCATCGTATACACTCGCACCTAAACTACCTCCAGTCATTTCCATTTTCATCTCATCCACAGGGAGAGCGCCGATGGAGGAAAGCTAGCCGTTCAGGTGGACAATAAATTAGTCCGGATCCGAAATGTGAAGGTGAGCGTTTCTGCAAGAGAAACCTTTTCAGATCCAGCTTCAGTTTGGAATTTCTTTGTCGATCGGATCGGATTTGTTTTCTGAGCCGAGACGCAGAGGGAGTCGATCACAACAACAGGATGTTTACAGCCTCGGATCAGCGTCTTCCTGCTCAACGTCGCTCGTGTTTATAGTTCATTTTGAGCTTGTGCCGACACATTTAGAGTAGCTTCCTGTCAAGCGCGTCCGGTTTGGAACAGCCACAAGCGTTATAATTAATTAGGTGATTTAATGTAGAATCTGACTCATTAATCCGCTTGCAACAACAAAAAAACAAACAAACAAACATGTCTGTTGTTGATTTTATAGTAATTTAAATGTGCCGCATGTTTTTTTAAAAATTCTATTAAAGTCAATAATTACACGAGCTTCTCCCAATATGTGTTCAAGTACGATAAAACTCTGCTACACATTTTCACAGCTAAAACTACCTTCGTGCTTGGTGAGCATGCATCACTTTACCTCTTTCCTTCAAGCGAACCTTTTGTTTTTGTTTACATTTCCATTTCTTAGCCTAGATTTCTGTGGAGGGGTTGGGTGTGGGGGAGTAGAAGTCTGCTGTAAATGATGTGACAAAGAGACGAACCACATATGGCCTCCCGCCGCCATGGAAAAAAAAAAAAAAAAATCCAAACTCCCAAGCCTTTAGAGGGTCTCCTGGGAATGATTATTTATGGGAAGGGGGACAGTTTTGAAGGATCTGAGGCGGGATGAAGCACAGATGACTTTTTACAGGGACTACTATAGAGAGCAAGAAACACAGGCTATAAAAAGTAATTTACTTTGACTTGAATAAAACAAGAAGGACTTAAAAAAAAATGGAGGGTTGGACAACTTTTCAGTTGTAACTTCAGTGGTTTGAGGCTTGCTCGGGATAGTTGACATTGGCTGGTGTTCCTCTCCACTCTTCCCTCTCGCTACATGTATCCCTTGTCAGATTTCCTAAAAGCACGGAAAGGCTAAGTGGTCAATCTTTTAGGCAAGACAGATTAACACCAGTACTGTGAGTTTGGCTCTGCCTGAAGTTGAAGTCATTAGAAGAGAATCTGCTTTGATGACAAAGTCATC
Organism: Poeciliopsis prolifica; assembly: GCF_027474105.1. Classification (NCBI taxonomy): domain Eukaryota; kingdom Metazoa; phylum Chordata; class Actinopteri; order Cyprinodontiformes; family Poeciliidae; genus Poeciliopsis; species Poeciliopsis prolifica. The sequence goes on from NW_026562388.1 coordinate 2,157,847, forward strand.
CAGGGCTGACCAGGGTCTTGCACAGCCTTATTTACTCTTCCTCAAAGTACTTTTCTTGAAAATAATACTCCCACTTTCATTTAGTTTATTAGTTTTAAAAAGGTTTATGCTTTCTTGTTATGTTGATTCCTTAATAGGTAAATCGCCTTTAATTTTAAATGGTAGGTTAGACAGATCCAATTCATGGAAAGTCTTAGTTTAAAAAACAAAAGTTAGCTTTGTTGAATTCAGTTTGAAATTACTCAAGTGATGCCGACACATACGGTAACTGTACGAAAGGTTTTGCCTGTGTTGAAGTGATGTTAACTTGGGTTTGATCAAATAAACTAAGGAGGGAACTCTGTTGTGTGCCTAAATTATGAATGAAAGCTCTTTGAATTTAAGTACTTAGTCCATAAAATGAGAATTTAACCTAAATTGAGTCTTTCTAAACAGATTGTTCCATTTTCTGTGCTGTATGTTTTCTCTACTTCAAGAGGAATTACTGATTTTTGTAAGTTAATAAAAGGAGTTGACAGAAGTTCAAAGAAGGTGGAAACGAAAGAACCATAACAAAGCTGTTTTAGTATGCACATGCAAATGGTTTAATGAAAAACAAAAAATTTTAAAAATGTTTACTATCCCTAAAAAATTGTAACATACCCCAGAAATCAAACGGCCTATAGGGCTGAAAAAGATATTTGTTTTTGATAGTTAGTTGAACATTTTCGGGGTAATCCATGTTATGGATATTTTACTAACCAAAAATAGACGTGTTATAATTAATCAGGATATGCAATTAAACCAAGCCATCTTTATATTTGTTAAAAAAAAAATCAATGTTTTAAAAGCAGCCTAATTAAAATAATTCTAACTTTTAATACAACTGGTTACTCTGAAGTATGTTTGACAAATTAAGTTGACTCAAATCAGTACCTAAGTCTTAACGGGAGCAGACTACAAAGCGCCAACATTTCAAAAAGACGCACGGCCATGTTGTTCTGCAGTCATAAAAGTGAAGCTTCCTTTTCCGTGCGTTCTCTAATAGTAAACATAAAAGATCAAAGTCTTTGATGCGATAAAAGCACTCTTTGATCATAATTTTAACAATCTCATTTATATATGTCGGTTTAACTGGGCGGTTTGGCGAAGACTCATCCTGAGCGATCTGAACAAACTGAACGATCGAGATCAGTTTCTAAGTTGAGCGGTGATTTCTTGAAGCGTTGCTGATATGCTACTTGAAATCAGATTGCTCGCCAAAAATCCTGCTGCGCTGTTTGTCCTCGACTCATTATTCACTCATGGTAAGCAGAAAGGTGGGTGAGTGTCAGTGCACTGAGGCGCATCGGGGGACTGCAGGAGTAAGTGCATTGCTAATGAGTGGAAACAGCCTGCTTGCGATTGCACTCTGTAGTTGGCCCATTGACACAACATGTTGTGTTGGGTTTATTCACAGTGATTTATTTTGTTTCTTTTTCCCCTTAGTCCTTGTTACTAAAAATCAGAGACGGCCTTTCTGTGTAAAGCCTGTCAATATGCAGTGAAGTAGAGTGCTATACTGGCTGTTGCTCTCTCTTTCACTTTGTGAATCAGTTAGTACTTAATTGACTTCTCAACTCTGTTTTGATGGGCATAGAGATTGGATTAATTGTGTTAAAGTGATAATTGAATTAATCGTCAACTAATGTAATTGATTAATCATCGACTGGAGTATATCGACAAACGGAAAGGTCATTTGCTAAAGACAACATATTCAGAGCAGTAATAATCCAAAACTAAAAAAAATATGCACGTTTCACATTTAAAATAAAAACACCATTGTCTATAAATATATTTAAGCCAAAACTCCTCAAGTGACATAGTTTTAGCTTCATCCAGTTCAAATTTACTGAAGGAATGCTACATTATTGCATTTTAGGCAATAAACAGTTTTTAAAATTTTTTACTTAAAACAGAATTAAATTACTTGTTTAATTGCATATTTTAATGCATTGATAATATATAAAAAAGGCAAATGAAAAGACTGAAGCATGTGTCGGTTGTTTGATTAATCGTCAGAATAATCGATCACTAAAATAACTGTTAGCTGAATCCCTAATCTGCTTGTCTTCTGCCTCTCCTCCGCAGTTGGACGGGCGTTCAGAGGGAGCTGTAGACTCCAGGGAGAAGCTGCTGGAGTTTTGTTTTGACTACTGCTACTGGTCGGTGGAGTCCGCAGACCCTCACTACGCTTCGCAGGAGGAGGTAGCCACCTTACTCAAAAACTGACTGACCTGACTGATTTTCTTCCAGGATTGCCTTATATTTTATAGCTCATCAATTCTGGCCAGCATCACTGTTAAAGTAAGACAAGGTGATTGGCAAAACATTGTATTAGGGCTGAAATGATTAATCGTGATGAATTGATCATTGGAATAATCGTCAACTAATTGAGTAACTGAGTTGTCATTAACTGGAATATAGAGACTCAGAAAATGGTCAATTGCTAAAAGAACAACATACTCAGAACAGTAATTTCAGATAGGAAACACCTTTGTCTGTTAATGTGGTCAGCCCAAAACCCTCAAGAGCCAGAGTTTTAGCTTCACCTGGTTGAAATTATGTGAAATAAATTTCTAATATTGTACAAAAAAAAGGCTTCAATAAAAAACTTGTAGAATGTGCCAATTTCTTTATTTATATTTGATTAATCAATTAATTGGATGAAGAATAGATTGATTTTTTGCTAATATAATCATTACACATCGTGCGCGCTCATATTTTTCTGTGTCCTATTATGGTTGAAGGTCACGTTGCTGCTGATTTAAGCTTTGTCCACAATCTCACGTGTCATCTCTGTAAAAAAGAGGCACATAGAAAATCGCCGTCCTTGTGGGGAGAAAAATACGAGAAGAAGGGGTGTGAGTTGTGCTAGTTTCACACAGATGGACACTCGGGGATATGATATCAGCTCCATCTGTTGCCCAGAAGTCTGTTTGCCTCAGAAGTTGCGTGTCTGGAGTCAGCAGGCTTTTCATGTCCTGGTCGTGATTGGGCCGATTAGATATCTTCGGGCGGCTTTGATTGGAGGGTGTTTCTGGAACCTGAGACGGGGCGGAGATAAAGATAAAGCTCATTCTGTTTCAGGAAATTTCTTTTTCTGAATTTAAATTGAAGTTGTTTTTTGTTTTTTTTTTCATCCAAGCTTTTAGTTCGTAAATCTTAAACCAGTGTAGCGAGTTTATTTCAGTTTTTCTCCTCTTTGTTCTTTAAGTTTACTCTTCTGCCACACCCTCTCCCCTCATGTCAGAGCTGCCTTTGTACGGCTTTAGAAAGGCATGGCCTCCACCGAGCGGACAGATACAGTCATCTCAGCACTTGTTTTCCTTTTTTCCCCCCACCGTGCTCTGGTTTTTGCTTTATCTTCCTCTGTCTTGTGCAGAAAATGTCCACTCACAGTGGCCTGCTTGCCTGAAGGCATTCCTCTGATGACCCTGGGTGGGCGACCGAGCACTGGTGGAGGACAGAGCTGGTGGATTTTAAATCTGACCTCTTTTCCTGCACTAAGAATTGTCTGTTTAACAAAGGGCCTTCTATGCTAGCGCGGCAACATTAGCCGCTAAGAATTCAAAATTGCATATTTTCCGTTGCATGACGTTTGATTAAAAACAGTAAAAAGGTTTTTTTTTTTTTTTTGCAGAACAAGAAGCAAGGGTTATCAGGGCATGCTGAAACAATCCAAGTCACTCCTAATTATTTCAACAGATAAATAGCTTTTAGAAAACACTTCAGCTGGCAGATTTCATCTTTTTTGCTACATTTGCAACAGTGCTCCGTGAACCATTTGATCTCTTTGCCCTCTTTTATTTTTTTACATTTTCTTTTTAATTTTATTTGCTTCTTTCAGCTTGCTGTTTTTGCCAACTGCTGTTGTTTCCCACACATTTCGTACCGCAGAGAAGGAATGGCAATCATTTCTGTTTTACATTGTATTCCCTTTGGAGGCTGGAACTTTATATGAACCAAGGGGATTCAATGAGATACAGGAGAAACAGGTTCTAATATCTGGCTTTTCCAGTCTCAAACCAGGCCAGACAGCCCCTCCAGCTCATGCGTCCCCCATCCAGTAAATACTGTCAAGCGATAGCTTACACCTGTTACTATTTGGGATTTTCTTCTGCAGTGCCATCAGAAAGTGACAAACAGTGCCCCCTTGACTATTTAGCATTTTCATTGTGTTACAGTTATAAACTTCAATATAATTTCATTGAGATTTTATGTGATTGACTGACACACACAATGATCTTGTTGAGTCAATGTCTTTTTACATAGCACCGGCTCACAATAAATGCAATCTTAATGCACTTTACAAGACAAACAGGTCCAATTTGCATTTAAGTAGGCAATTCATTCCAGTCATTTGGACAGATCTGGATTCAATTACCTACATTCCAATTCAACCATTGTTATAAATGCCAAGTTGTAAAAAGTTAACTAAGGAAACACAGCTGATTGCGTCGAGTCATTAACTTTGCAACAGTTCTCCATGCCATGTAGTGCCAGTGGAAAGGAAAGACTCCTATTTAACAGGAAGGAACCCGACTCATTAAGAGTCTTGGGCTTTGAAATGACAAAGAAAAACACTTAATGCAATAAAAATGCAAACAAAAACAGAGCTGGTGTTGTGAAGTTCTCTATTAGAGAACATCATGAAAACCATTTGAAAATGGAAAGAGTATGACACAACTGACATGGTAACCACCTAAACATCAATCAGAGAAGGACTCATGGTAACTCTGGAGGAGCTGCGTACATCATCAGCTCGCAACTGGACTTCAGGTTGTCAAGCCTTTGTGGTTGTCAAAAACAAAGCGATTCTTGAAAGATTACAAATGAATCTATGAACAAAATGCTTTTTATGGTGAAAAACTAGCATCGCAAAACACCACTAACGCATCATCTTGCAGGGTGTGTTTGTTTAGCAGAGACAGGGAAGCTGATTGGAAGAAGAATTGAGTTATATATACAATCAAATCCTGAAGGAAAACTTGTGAGATGCTTTTGAAGATTAGAATCTGTGGAGAGAGCTCTGCCTTCTGGCAGGATAATGCCCATAAACAGCAAGTGGTTTGCCAAAGTATTGACTCAGGGGGACTGAATGAACCAATTCAGGGTGAAAATACTTTTTGGCATAATATTAAAACTGTCATTGTTTGCATCCGGAAATATTGCGCATGCGCTCAATGCTTGAGGGCAAAACGACTATTCTTTTTACAAGCCTTCCGTAGCTGCGCTGCCACCGTAGAACAATTCCATTAACTAAATGAAACCCGGAGATGTAGGTATCATTAATTCAGTGCAGTGTGCCGCAGCCAAGAAAAAAATAATGCAGAAAAAGCTACGAAGAGCAACTCAAAACCACAGACTCATTGACTTAGCAACTGACAGCAACGCCACTAACGCATCAGGATTAACCACCAAAAAACAGCCAGCGACACAAAGAACAGAATATTCAGTACGTTACTGTTTTTAGGCTTGATCTTTATTTTACGAATGTTAATAAGTGATCGTTGTGGTAGATTAGTGACCTCCCCTTAGCTAATTTAAACACTCACTCTGCTGATTATCTGTCAATGCTGTTTTTTTTTTTTATTGAGTTTGTGACTGAACCGAAACATACCAAATTCCACATTGCATCTGTATGTTAAGGTTGTCAAAGTCAAATGATTGACCTACTTCTCTTTTGCTAATTTTTTTTTACTTACGTTTTCCTGATCTTGTTATCTAGTTGTCATAGTATTGACAATTGATAGCGAAGCACTGCGTCTCTTTTTTTAATATATCACGCACACATTTAAGAATTTGCGCTTTGTATCGACAATTAAACAGCTAAAAACAATGATAGTCATCATCACCGAGCAGCTTTTTGCCTTCCAGCATCGAGATGGAGGGCAGAATCTTGCATGTGTGATGTCACACTATGAAGGATCTGTGTCAGGTGTAAATATGTCTCAATTTAGTCTCTGATTGCTTTCCTTTTGGGAGATGTTGAAGGGAAGGACGTTTTGCCCGGTGAACAGAGTTGCTCTTGGATGGGAGTCAAAATCCATAATGGAAACCAGCTGTAGATTTAAAGCAGCACAACAAGTTATGGTTGTTGACTAAATGCGAGCTCCGTTTACTTTTTCACGACTTCATAACGGAAACCCTGAGCTTATTTATTGTGCCCGTCAACAAGACAAGAGAAGGGAATTACAAGAGAAGAGGAAAAAGGACGGAGAGTGAGTGACATTGTGAATTCGGTAAGTAACGGAGGAGGGAAAGAAAGGAGAGGAAATGGACTGGGGGCGTCTACTTTGCCTGTGCAGCCCCCCCCTCTCGCTCTCATTTGCCAAAGTCACAGCTGCCTCGCAAAGTAATTTTTCACCGTTAAATCCCACTGTATAGACATCATTGCTGAGGACTTGGCTTGGAGCGCTTTTTCATCACTGCCAAATGAAGTCAGTTTGCTGGGGTTTTTCCCCCTCCTCCTTCTTTTTCTCTCTGTCGATACAGAGCAAGATTTGAATTGCTTGCGCTGTTTCTAGGTCTGTGTGTCAGTGGTGTAGCAGAGTGGAGAAGAATAGTTTTCCTGTGTCCTGAGTTAATCCTCCATATGCATGCGAGAATCCAGTCCGCCTCAACTCATAGCTGGAGCGAAAGCCGAAAGAATGGTTAAGACGTGGCCACAAACAGGACAGGAAATGAACCGCAAGCAGTCAACAACGCACAAGACACGCCCCGCAACCTTTTCTATTAGCAATGACTGAGGATTAAAATGAGGAATAAAGACTTCTTGAGAGGAAATCGTATCGTGATGACAGTTCAAGAACATTTTCTGCCAGAAGACACACCAAATAACCAAAATTTCTACCCTTTTGTTCATAAAATCTAACATCTATGCATGCAGACTTCTTCTACAAACACCTTTGAAAGAATGCAGCGCTCTCAGGAGCTCAGTGAATTTTAACATGGTACTGTGATTGGATCCCACCTATGTAGTAAGTTCAGTTGTCAAATTTTCCAGATGCTAAATGTTCCACAAACTGTTTCTATAACAACATGGGAGCAATTTTAACTCAGACACATAGAGGCAGACCACCTACGTCAAAGAGAAGGGCCACTGAATGCTGTATAGTTCTCAGAAGTCACCAACTTTCTGCAGAGTCAATAACTACTGAGAGTTCCGGTTGTAGCTTTCGGTAGCCTTGTACAAGATGCAGGTAGGGGGTTTCTTTTTGTGAATTGGCAACACTTTAGTTTGTTACACTTAAAAAAAACAAAAAATTAACAAAAACAGTTGGTTCTTGAAACCGAAAACTGAAAAAAAAATAGATACAACCAACATAAGTCTAGGTAATAGTCTTGATTCAGCACAAGGCGAAAACGAGTTTGACCCCTGATATAAAGGAACTCAGCTGTTTTGCAGTTTTCTGGAACTTTGTTAGAGGAGCATAGAACCTGAATGTTGCTCCCCCATGATTTGTTCTGGTTCTGTTGATGCAAAGTAGACTAAAACCAGAAGGCCACACACACACACATGCATCTTCAGATAAGTATTTGTTAAAAAATGTAAAACTATTCATATCCTTTCACATCTTAATCATGTACAACTTTATGCTGGTAACTTACCTTAACTCTCTAAGACACTTTGAAACTAGGGGTTGTAATGCCACAAAGTGGGACTACATCCAAGAAGTGTGAATATACATTTCCAAATATAAATGTATTATTCATTATAATAATAATATTATTCAACCCTGACTTAAACTCTGGAATTTTCTCCATAGTTTTCTTCCCTTATATTGTTTATAGCAATCCTCATAGTTTAATAATCCAGCCCAGATTCTATTGGGAATGTCAGTATTTCCCATATTTATTTCAAACTGGGGAAACCTGGCATAGAACTGTACCCTATGGAGATCCCCCAAGGCTCTCATCAGTCTAAAACCTGGAGAAGTTATTCTATTGCCAGCTTGCATAAAGAGTTTGATTTGTAACTCAACTTTACAGTGCTTCACTTTGGCTCCTTCAACAGGAATTGGGGGAGGGAGTAACAAATCTCCTAAACTGTCTCCAGATATACTTCTGTTTGTCTTTCATCTCACTCTATTTTTGAAGTCTTTTCTGTAAAGAGGAATGTCTTGGTTCTGTATTTCCTTTCACTTCTTGACTATTCCTGTCTGTTCTGCTGTTCATTTGGATACAGACCTTCCCACGATGAGATGCCTCTGCGTTTGGCCAGCACATGTCTCTCCCTCTTCCACAGCCCCACTGCTCTTCCATGCTAATTTGACCTACAAATTCTGTCCAAGTGTGACAAACGATAGCATTGTTGAACTCTGGCCAAACAGCTTCCTGCCTGTCTCCTCTGGCTGTATGCGATTTTCGTCTCCTGTCCTCATTGTCTTCAGGTTTTCAGCCTCAATTCCCCCCCCCCCCTCTCTAATTCTAGAACTGAGATTCCTCACAGGAAGGACACGGATCTCCTGTGACATTTTAATTTTTTTTTCTGTGTCTAAACAAAGGCATTTAGTTTTGCTCTGGGCCCAGCTGTTGTGTTTGTGTAACCCAGTTGGATAGCGTGGGACAAGAACCGAGAGACCCTCGCCTCTGCTGCAGCTGTCCACTCTTGGACACAGACAGCAACATTTTTTATAGTATTTAATTTGACTTATACAGCATGTTACACTGGATTTTACATCCAGTCTCTTGTTTTTGCATTTGTGCTCTCCTACTGAAATTTATTAAAAGAAGATTAATCTTGGTAGTTATGGAGCCAGGTTTTTGTCACTTCTGCTCCAACCCTGACTTAAGCTCTGAACATTTCAGGTTTTAATTATGATAGAACATTTCGACTCACTGGCCTTTCGCCATCACCCCCTGATAACATCTTAAACACACACACCAGCTAAATACTTTTCCATCCAGAGTTTAGCGTAAAAGAGGCCTCGTAAAAAGAGACCAGCAGTTGGCATTTAGTGCAGCCAGTGATTACAGGAGCTGCCTCTTTAAAAAAGCATTACACTATTACTTTACCTCTAATAACCATCTTCTTGTGTATGTATGCTGAGATTTCCACTCCTTTCCAACGTTCATCAAACACTTAATTGCTCTTAAGCACTCTTTCTTCATGTCGATTGGTCAGCAGCTGAGCTCAGTTTTGTTGTTCCCATGGTTCAAAACTAAAACTGAACACTGTGCTCGTTATAGCCCGGATCTCTGGGATAAACGCCAGTCTTGCTTTTAGAACTGTTGCTTTTCTCAGAAAAACTCTGATCCAACTCAGTCGGACATTTGCAAACTTTTGGAATTTAATGCCTTACTTTGACTATAATCAAGGTAGCATTCTTTTTACAACTTAAGGCTGGCAGTGATTTTTGTGAAACTGCTGTGTAGTGAGACTGGTCTTTGTCAGTAGGTTCATGAGGAGACTGGTCTTTTGGTCTCTGTTGATCATTGGTTACATTTGCTGTATGCCCTTCGTGGTCAATTGGACTGACTTTGTCAGACCTACCAGTGGAGCCACATGATGGGTGCTTTCACAACTGATAATCCGGTAGACTCGGCTTGATTGGAGACTAGAATTGCAACAATTGTTACATCTCAGCTGGTGCGGTTCGCTTTCACAATCCACTGTGTCAAACGATCCCAACCATTTGAAAAGAGTCACTGGTGGGGTGACTTCCTTCTTCACATAATATGAAAAAAAATGGAGTTCCATCAAATTTGAGTGTTTTTTGGATTTCTTTTTTGTCTTTGGCTGAAGACCACAAGGCATTTCTAGCGCTAGACTACACTAGAGTTTGTTTTCGCTGTATTTACCCAGAAAGCCCTGCGCTATAGACCTCTTTTGCTTCAGGACTGATCTCCAATTCCATAAAGGGCAGATTTGTGGAATTTCCAGATAATGATTATATGTCTGTCTTATCAGCAAATTCTCTCTTCTACACAGTGTCTCTTGTCCATCTTGTTCGAATTGTTTCTCTTTCTGGCTTTTACCATAGAGCCATGTTTTGTCCTTACATTTTGTCCTAATCACTCATACATGCATTTCCTACATAAGGAAATCTGTGGTCTCTTGTTCCTTTCATTCATGGCAAGACTATGATTTTTGTTTGTTTTTTTCACTCAGAAAAGGAAGCAAAAGTTTGAGGCTTTTGTTTTTGTCTTCCAGGTTTTTTCCGCTGATGCTCTTAACTGGGTGAACATACACACATGCAAAGAAAGGCACTGGTGTGCAACGGTCCGATGCTGAGAACAGCCTTGCTGAGCATGAATGTGTTTAGTCTGTCCCGTGTGTTGTTTTCGGAACTTCGACTGGCCAGCTCTCTTTCCGTGGCTCCGGCCCAATAACTTTATCTTCAGGCTCTTTCCCCTGCTTCGTTTTGAGTCTGGAGCACATTTCAGTACCCAGAATGCAACTTGCTTCTTACCTCACCTGCTTTGTTCGTCCAAAAATATCCCCCAGTGTTGCAGGGATATTTCAAACTTTGAAAGTAGGTTGTGACAGAAGGCCATTGTGTCCATCTGAGACAAAGTACTCGAGCACAAATTACAGTTTGATTGTAATTTGTTGTGACTGCGATGATAAACAATAGCATTGTTTTTAATGTTGCCTGACTTTACATATCTAGACACACTCGTGGACTCCAAATTATTTCCCTTCAGGATTCAGAGATTACTTTGTTAAAGTTTATATTTTTCTGGTGTCATTCAATGGTTTTCTCACTGAGTCAAAACAGAAATGCTAATTATGGTAAAAAAAACTATTGGAATTATGTTCAGCTGGTTAGGATTGTCTCAGATCTAAAGCAGCGAACAGTTAAAGGAAACGACTGTCTCTTTGTGAAGAGCCAAAGGGGACCCTTGGTATTGTTGTGGCGCCTATGGAGTGAGTGTAAAGGGTCAACTTTAACAAGAGCTGCATTTATTCTGTGTTTGAGTGAGGAGAGAGTTTGTGTCTGTTTTGAAATGCAGAATGAAGACAGGACAGGAAAGTGCTTAAAACCTCTATTCAGTCAAGAGGTGGGAGGTAAAAAGCATTGACGTTTATTGTCACAGTTTCCATTTTTGAGTCGCAGTTAATGGATATGCTTTTAAGTCACACTTTTATGTGACTAGATTTAGATGTTTTCCATAAGTATGTGGTTTTAACATTATAAAATCAAAATTTTTACCCATGCGTCTACAAAACTAGAAGTTCCTGTTGTGCTTTGGGAAACTGGTTGTAATAAAGATGCATTGATAAATCACCTACAACCTTTCCTTCAGATGCGACTGATCACTAATCGGCACATCATGCACATTTCATTTCCCAGGATTGATTATGTTACTAAGTTGCATTTTGATAGCTACTTCAAAGCGGTTTGATTTGGCATATAATGAGCAGTGTTCTTAAAAATAACTGGTTAGCAGTTTTGCTAAATGTTTTTGTCCATTTACAATAATCACACATCTGTTATGTTGTTTCGAAGTGTGGACGATTAGCTTATTTATTTATTTTGTCGATGGTTAACCTTTGGGTTCAGCTGGCTTTAAAGATGAAAATCTCCTGAGGTCTGTGGATTATTTTTCATCGGATATCCAACAGTAACTAAAAGAACAACAAATGTGGCTTAATAATCTATTCTCAAAGTGGCCACCAGAAGCCCTGCAAGTGTGCTGCTCTTTTTACAAGTAAAATAAATCTTAGAGGTGGATGAAAATCCTCCACCCATTTGTGCTTGGGTTGTGACAAATCACCGTCATCTAAAAAAGATCAGCAGATCTGCTTACTCCAAATCACATATGATTTGGAGTAAGCTTTTTTTTCTAGTCCGTTGGTGGAAAAATGGAATCAATCAAAATCAGAGCGAGCAACAAAATTGGTATCAGCCACAAAAAGCCTGAATGTTACTTTTAACTCATTTCATTTAATAACAGGAGTAGTTTAAAAGTAATTTAAAATAATTAAATAAATATTTGAAGAAAAGGACATTGTGACTTTCTTGGTGCTTTTCCAATATCTCTCAGTCAGATCCTACTTAAGCTGCTCACATCTCCTGAGATTGGATGATAGTCACATTAAAAAGTACTTCTCATAGCAAATATACCCGTGTTTAATTTATGAGCTTGTTGGAGCTTTGAGAGCTTTCCTACTTTCCCCTACATGTGTGCCCAATTCTTCTTGTCCAGGTTCCAGTCTTGAGCCTGGGGCCAGGAAAGGGGACCCCTCACTGATCCCAGGGCGTGTTACGGTTCAGAGGTAGAACGCTCCGTGTGTAGATCAGGTTGCCACTCCTTTAGGCATCTGTTGCCTTGGATTTGTGTTTCCAATTGAGAACACATTCCCTTTGGGAAATGGTTATATTTATAATTTTTACTTTTTTTTTTTTGTTTTTAATTGTAACTGCCACATATTTCACATGCATTGTCACATTTGCACAAACAATCACAAGAGCAGGAAACGCAGATGGTCCGCAGCGTTCATGCGGTTGGGGTGGGAAGTAATTTTTGATTGTCGTCTTTGATTTGTACCTGAGAATTTTTGTTAGGACGGACCTTTGGGTGATCACTTTTTGCGGATTTTATCATGGTTTTCAAGAAATAAGACTGACATATATGTCAGTCGAAAGTGTCAAGGGTTCGGTTTTGCCTCTGAAGCTCAGAGAAGAAGAAAGATTGTTTTTACTTCTCTGATTGTTTTCACTGGGCCTTTTTCTGGGATCCCCAGTCTCACAACTATGCTTTGTGAGCTTGTTTATTTTCCTGACCCAAGCCTTATTCAGCTTTTTGGCCATCATGTTTTCTTCAAATACACATTCTGCAATGTTGTTTACTCAGGTCTTGCTCCTTGCACAAACACTTCATCAGGAAGCAACAGTACCTCCCCATCACTGGCCTGATGCCACTGCATTGTGATCAGAAAACCTTGGTGAAGGAGCTACACTCTTGTAAAAACACAATACGTTTCAAACCAAGGGCATCATAAACTCTTCAACACTCCATGAGATCTCAAGTATCTTTTTTTTTCACTAAAAGAATCTTATTTTTTCCTACGTTGCTTTTGTCGCCACTCAACACTCTCCTGAATCATCTAGTCCACTGTCTGTACAGTGCTCTAGTTGTTAGTGTGTTTGTGATTAAAGTAGTGTTTCCAAATCTCCTCAGGTCTTCCAGGATCTGGGTTTGTCGGTGCTTGCTGGAGCATCTGAGGGCTACAATGTGTGCTTGTTTGCTTACGGCCAAACGGGATCAGGAAAGACGTACACCATGATGGGCACACCGGTGAGGACTATGCTATAAACTTTGCATTATGATCAGAATAATTGTTGTGCTTTAATATAATGAGAAGACAAGCTCCACAAAACATTTTCTTCTATGGAGAAAATGACTAATTTGTTTGTCGATCCATCCATCCGTCTGACTGTGTTCAATCGTCATTCTACTCATCCATCAAACTTTTTGCAAAAGTGCTAAAGTTCCTTCTCTTTGTCTTACAGGAGTCCATTGGATTGACACCTCGCATTTGTCAGGTAGGAGATATCGTTTTTGCAGGTAGCAATATAAAGAAGGTGGTTAATTTTTCTTTTGAGTTTGCGGTGGTTCTTGGTGTTGTGTCATTTTCAGCTCATATCTCCTTTGCAGGGTTTGTTTTGTCCTGAAGACTCTTTCTCTGATGGGCAAAACTCAAGCAGAGTGGAAATCAGGTGGGTCAGTGCAGCGGGGTACTTTCTTCTTTGAAATGAAACTTGCTGACAAAAACTCAAGAAACAGGAGAGACTCACGCATGACCTGTAGTAAATACATCAGAGAACACTTGATTAAGTATGAAATGGGTCACATCTTGTTTTTGGATTAAGTCAGATGGGGCTATCGTGCAATTCCTTAGCAATGGACTTGGAAAAACATCAAATCATTGTGCTATGTTAGAAAAATTAATACTCAACAGTAGACCTGCAGCTGCAGCATAGATCAAATGCACATCATCAAATTATCCATCTCTCACGATGTCTTGATTCTGATGTTCATCTTCTGGTCTGCAGCTTTTTGGAGATCTACAATGAGCGTGTAAGAGATCTACTGAGAGGAGAGCAGAAGAAGAGAACGTCCCTGAGAGTCAGAGAACATCCCGAGAAGGGGCCATATGTTGAAGGTGTTTTTTTTCTCTTTGATATATTAAATGTTTCACAGCAAGAATATACTGTGTGCTTCCTAAGGCTAAGCTTGGTTTAAGAGTCTTTGCTATTTCAGCCAGAAATGGATTTATATAGAGATGCTTAGCTCCTTCACCCCTCACTGCTCCAAAACCGAGGGATGTTTTATTTATTCTTGGACTCAAATATTCCTACTCGGTGCATATCCCTATGCTAAAAACTCAAGGTACCATATAGTCATTTATAATTTATGTAGAGGCCTGTATTTCAGCTGCTAACTTTCTTGATATAACTAAAGTGATTTTGAGAGAAAAATGAATGAGTATTTTGAGAAAGGCTTTTGCCTGTAAATTTGAACTATAAAACTGTAATCATAAGGAATAATTTGGTTTCTGTGATATATTAAAGTCAAATTTCAGAGGCATAATAACTAAAATGTTATATCAGTTCTTCACAGTTTGTACTTCCTCTGGGTCTACATCTGTTTATTTTCCAAATCGTGCAACTGCTTGTGTTTAAATCCCCGCATCCACTCATTGTTTGCGTCAGGAGAAATCCCAGGTGTCCACAGGAAGTGATGTCACTTCCTTCTGCTTCCAAGGAAAACCCTTCATCACATATGAAGACACACACTTCAACTCAGCAAATCTTTACCTAAATTTGAGATTAACTGCCTAAATCTTAAATTGATGGTCTAAATTTTACCACCAGTCTTTTTGTTTCTATGTTGATTTTGTAGTTTCGATTCTGTAACAGATTATTAATCTGAATCCTAACAGGCAAACATTTTTATGAGTAGAGACATTTAAACCCATGTAAAAAAAAAAAAAAATCTTAATTAAGAATGACCTTGTTGGTGGAGCCATTCATAGGGAGTTTCTCAGTAAAACGTTCAATTGGATTACTTTCCACTAAATAGTAAATTCTTCAATGTTTTTTCTGTCTCGTTAAAATCAGATCTTTCACAGCACATGGTCACTGACTGCAAACAGGCCATAGACCTTCTGGAGGAAGGCATCGCCAACCGCATGACGGCAGCAACCCACAACCACGACACCAGCAGCAGATCCCATGCCATCTTTACTATTCAGTACACACAGGTGGTTACATGTCACAACTTCTGTAAAGTTTTCTTAATCAATAAATGCAACATGTATGCAGTGATCATTGTACAGTTTTGCCAACTTAGTGCTTGCAGGTACATTTGACCGTCTCTTCTTCCACAGGCAATACTAGAAAATAACCTGCCTTCTGAAACGGTCAGCAAGATTAACCTGGTGGACTTGGCTGGAAGGTGAAATTGTTTTGATGTTGTTTTCCCCCCTTGTGAAATCGTTCCTAAAAGTGCCCCCTGGTGGATATTAAGTGCTGCCCTCAGATGTTTCTTCAATGAAGGATGACATTAATCTCTATTAATGCTTGTATTGTATCTCACAGTGAGAGAGCAGACCCCCAGTACTGCCGGGACAGACTGACAGAGGGCTCCAACATCAACAAGTCACTGGTCACTTTGGGCATTGTCATTTCTGCTCTGGGTAAATAAAGTCAGGCATTTTTACAGATCAGAATAAATACTTCATTTTACTTTTTTGCAACATTTTAACCTCAAACTTCAACGTGTCTTACTGGAATTTTATGTAATTATGCAAAAGGAATCATTGAATATTGCTTTTAACATGTATTAAACATAAAAAGCTGAGTTACTTTGTGCCCTTTTGTGTTTTGCACCCTGTGGCATGTCATCTCTTAAGATTTGGCAGTTCATGAATTCTTTTGTTCATTGGGAACTTTCTCTTAAAAGAAGAAGCTTCATCATTTCAAAGTTTCACGTTGAATTTTCTTGTTGTGAAACAAGGTCAGCTCACAGGTTTCATGAATCATCACATTAATGTTTTTTGTAATTGTTGTAATTGGTTTTATGAATCGTAACATAGGAAGTTAAATCATTTATCATTTCCTTTTACCTCATGGTTATACCTCATGCTAGTACAAACAAAAAAATTCTCAATAGATCCATTGAGGTTTTGTTTGTGAGCACTTTTGGAAGGCACTACAGTATGTGTTTTTATTTGGATTAAACAGACCTCATGTTTTACACCTTTCCTGTGTTTTTTTTTTTTTGTTTACACTTTTTTCACGCCCTTCCACCTCTTTACCTCGACTGATGCAGCCCAGAACTCCCAGATGTCGAGCAGCTGTCAGAGCATCAACAGCGTGGCCTCTGAGGGTGACAGCAGCACGTTGGGCAGTCACAGCAGCTCGCTGTCTGGAGGAGCTGGAGGTGGAAGAAGGCTCTGCTTCATTCCCTACAGGGACTCAGTTCTCACTTGGCTACTAAAAGACAGTCTGGGTGGCAACTCGAAGACAATTATGATTGCAAGTAAGTATTGCTTTTCAGTTTGGAGCCAAACGATTGTTGTTACATGCACGTGTAGAAGCCATTGGCATATGTAAACTGTTAATCGGAAATACTGCCGCTTTTGTTGCATTGATAGAAATATTGTTCTTAATTCATATCAGACGTTTTTACGCTGGTGTTTTTGTGTGCGCCATTGTGTTGCAGCGGTGTCGCCCTCTGCTAACAGCTACAACGAGACCCTGAGCACCCTGCGCTATGCTGCGCATGCCAGGAACATTGTCAACAAGCCTCGTGTTAATGAGGTGAGTGACTCTTGAGGTTCTTAAAAGTAAATTGAAATAACATGATAAGGCATTTTTCTTGGATTTTTATGACATATGTTTGATTTCTGTTTAATTTTTAGGTTTTATTGCGTTTCAGAATAACTGAATTATTTTATTTTAAAAAATTTTCATATTCCCGTTTTTTAACTATTTTTGGTCAAGTAATACCTTATTTTACATTTCATTAGTTTTTATTTTTATAAATATTTCATTCATTTTAGAAATATTTTAAGGCTCAAACAATTAATTGTGAGTGATTGATTATTGAAGTAATCATGAACGGTTTTAGGTCATGATTACTAAAATCATGACATAATCGTTAGTTGGAGCACACAGACTCAAAAAAAGCTATTTGCTAAAAAAAAAAAAGACCAGCATATCTAGAGAAAAAATGAAACCAAAATTGTATAGATAGTGTTGAATGCATTTAATGTGAGATTGGAATCTTTGATCAGGTTTTGATTCATTCCTTGTGCAGGATGCAAATGTGCGGCTCATCCGGGAGCTGAGAGAGGAGATCGACAGGTTGAAGAGCATGCTGCTCAGCTTTGAATTGGTATGGTAACGTTTTACTGTTCAAGCATTTCAGACACTGCAGTGCATCATGATGCGTGCATAATTTTTTTTCTTTGTGCAATATGTTGACCGATTATTGTTTTGCCCTATAAATGGACAGCAACGTAATCCCAGCCCATCCCTGAGTGAGGAGAGAGACGGAAACCTCTCGGAAATGGTGCTACAAAATGAGCTAAAGGTACCGGAGAAAGAACAAGATCCCAAACATCCACGTCTTTCTCAAATCGCATTTTTATGCTGTTCCTTGAGTCGCCCTAACAGTTCATTTATTCCTCCATGCAGGTGGAGCAGCTAACAAAGGACTGGTCGGAGAGCTGGAGAGACAAGAAGGAGCTGCTGGAGCAGTACAGTGTGGACATCAACAGAGACCGGGCCGGTTTCCTCATCAACTCCCTTCAGCCACACCTGGTTTCTCTGGATAGAGACGTCCTCAGTACTGGGATTGTGTTTTACCACCTCCAGGTATGAGATCCTTAAAAAAAAAAAAGATTAAATTTGCAGCATTCTTGTGTAAATCATTTGAGAACAGTAAGTCTTTATTTTGTGAAATCAGATTTGTTTTTAGATTGGTTTTGGCAGTAGTTTATACTGTGGTAAAAAAGTGTTTATGGCCTTGTTTACGTTTCTGATAATCTTTTATCTAAACCCTAGAGATGTATGTCTATCACACTTAAGAAGAAATGGCAGGATGCTTAAATCAAGCGCTTCCTTTCGACTTGCTCTACTTTTTTCAGCATCTTTGTCAGCTTCCCTGACTCCAACCTTTTTCTTGTTTCTATCTAGATTCCTCTTCTCTTCACACTATTTGTCTGCTAAAAAAAAAAAAAATCTCTTGACTAAAGGTGCGTTGTGTTGCCTTCCCTCTGTCCTGTCAGTCCCCCCTCCCCCCCTTCTACGCGTGTCAGTGTCTCTGCTGCTATTCACAAAGCGTGATCGGATCAAAAGATGTTAGCTCTATGACAGGAACTCAGAGGAGCCTAAACTGTCCCGATTCTGACATTGATAGGCATATCCTCAGGCTTAACAATTGCACTGTTTCACGCATGTGATACGATGAGACCACTTGGGACTTACGTGGGCCTGATATCATATAAGAAAATCGTGATACACTTTCGATAACTCAAAAGAGTAAACAATGTTTTTTGATCTTTTCTTACTTGTCAGGTTAGTTTAAAGATTAGAATAGAATGCAGTTATTTTTGTATGTCACTGTTCACTGTTGGAGTGAGTTATCATAACACCCCCTCCCTACACCTCACCCCTTTTCCTGCAGGGCTTTGTCTTTTTCCTTTTCTTTCGAAAGTGTTGGTACAACTTTATGCTAGACATTCACATTTTAAGTCAAACTGCACTTAAAATCCCTTCCAGCACAGTGAATCTTGAATATATTTCATTGAGACAAAGTCGTGCATAAGAGTGAAATGGAAGGAAAATTACGTATGATTTTTGATTTGTTCTACAATCGAAAGTCAGAAAATTTGTTCGTATTTACACTCGATGCCTTTCTGCTACCACTAATATTTCAAAATAAAATCCAGCCCAACTTTAGAAGTTACCTCGTAATAAAATTGATTATGTGGAATTTAATTAATTTCAAAGTTAGGTTATCAAACCGATTCAGATCAGGCAAATATAGCTTACATATAAAATGCTATGCTTTCAGAAAAACATGTCATAAAATAATCAGGGTGGGTGATATAAAATAAAAATTTCAATAAAAGTTGATCATAGTTGATGGAAAGATGGCTGCAAATTTTGAAAAATGATGCAGTGTTACTTTTATATAATCTGAACTGCTACTTTTTTTTTTTTTACCAAAACACACACTGTCGAAGAAAAAAGGTTTCATTGAGAAAAAATGCTTTTATTTGATTCAGTACTGTCTTCGTTTGTGTAGTTTTTGTGATAACAACTGCTCCATTTGCACTTTTACTTACTTTATTATAGGAAGGAATTACCCGCATTGGACCTCAGAAGCAGCGTGAAGAAGCACATATAGGTAAAAATACATATATATGTATATTTTTTTTTATGAAGTTGTAATTTTATTCTTGTGAAAGGTAGATAATAGAGTGGGACATGTACATTTGAGTAATCTTTTAGTGGCTTTTCATGATTTTAAATGTGGAGTTATGTTGCTCTTGAATGTTGCATCTGTAGAGCATCGACAAAGCTTTCTATATCAGCATGTATGAAGCCATCTCTGAATCCTGTTTGTAGTCGTTCAGGGCAGTTCCCGCTGCGAGATTGAAAACCACGGGGGTGTGGTAACGCTGCGACCGCTGCCGGGTTGCGTCTGCCTGCTCAACGACAGAGAGGTCACCGAGCCCTGCAGACTGGCTCAAGGTCAGATGTGGTCGTCAATAAAACCATCTGATAATAACGTCTGTGTCCATAACGAGCGAAATTTCAGAAAATCAACAAAGTTAGATAGCTTCAACTCTGACTGCGGTTAATCTCAAGATGTCATGTAATTTAAAATTATACCTGTTGAGGAAGGAGCACACAAACACTCAAAGACAGCGGCGATTGCACACGTCTGTGTCCTGAGCTTGCAATAAGCCGAGCGCAGCATGTTATGAAGAATACCTCTCTGCACCTCCAGGGACCGTGATTACGTTGGGAGGAGTGCATAAATTCCGCTTCAACCACCCGGCAGAGGCAGCCATCCTTCGGGAGCGAAGACGGGTCGGTATCTGCTCACTTAAATGACCATTTAATCCGCCATAATCTGCACAAATATTGCGTTTTGTGTGATTACAAAGTGTTTTAAAGTAAACCTGCTCTTTTATTTCTCTGTTTTCAGGTCAGCGAAGGCGGTTCAACGAGCAGCTACATTGACTTTTGCTCCCTGACTCCTGACGATCAGTAAGTACCATCCCCAAGCAGAAAGAGAAACTCAGGACAAAAACAATTACATCTCACATTATTCATCACTCACACGAGTGTGTAAGTGTATGTATGTGTGTGGACTACAGTCAGACCTCTTTGCAGCTCTGTGATTATAAACTTTTATTAGGAGTTAAGAGTTATAACATCTAGGCAATGCCTCCTGGTGCTGTTGCTGTGGTTTCATACATATCAAACTGTCCCTAGTTGCTGTTTACAGTTTAGCTTCGGGCGTTGCTTAGTTACTGCTGATGACTGCTTCTGCCTGAAACCTCCCTGCACAACCAACAAATCATAATTTAGTCTTTTTATCCAGTGATCCATAGAAGTTTAAATGCTATCACATTTTTTTCAGTGCTTCATCATTTCATATGTTCTCATTCCGTGAGTCTTGTTTCTGGTTTCTAGTGTGAAAGAACTGAAGCTGGATTCCACCGAGGAGCTTGCAGTCAGGCGGCGCGTGGATGAGCAGAAGCGCTATGTGGAGAGTTTGCGGCAGGAGATTCAGGCGGAGCAGAGGAGGGCCGAAGGAGAGCTGGATAGAGAGCAGGCCCAGCTCCGGCAGCAGTACTCTGACAGTAGGTTTTCTCACTTATTAAATGTTCCCATAAGTTTCAGTTTCAAAAGTCAAAATCAAATTGGAAATATGTTGCAATCAAAATGTTTGGACCTTTTTATTACATTCATACTCTTGAACTTTTCCACATTTGGTAATTAAAACCACAAATCTGCCTTTATTTCAATGGCATTTAATGTGATATTTACAATTATTGCGTAGTTGTAAAGTAGAAGACAAATGAAAGGTAGTAATATTTTCAAAGGAGACACAGCTGAAAGTTTTATTGACTACATTATGTCTACAGAAATTAGATAAATTAGAATAGACATCCCAATGAAAGAATCTGTTTATCAGATGAAAAGTACATTTTGAAAATGTACTTTCGGGTTTGTAGTGCTTATCAACGTTGTTTTTTTCTTTTTTCACAACAGTGCATCAGTGGATTTTGCATGAGAAACTCCTCCTGAAAAAAGCAGAGACAGTGAAGCAAGACTCTGGTGTCCAAACGGACCCCATCCCCGCTCCTCTTCTGGAGAAACTTACAAGTCAGGTGTTCATCGGTCAGAAGAATATAATCGTTGAATATCCTTGCAAGGCAGTGAGGGCCAGGAAGAAAACTGTACAGGACGAACTGTTGAAGCTTCACGCCCTCCGCCGCGCTGAAGGTCGCATCCGCCGGAAAAAGCTGCACTGCCAGCTGCAGAAAATCGCCAACAAACGCCATCTACTGGACGCTAAGAGAGAGTTACAGCAGCTGGAAAGTAAACTTCCTACTGGACCAAACGGCGAACAGTCCCTAGAGATGGGGTCCCCTTCAAAGCGAGAAGAACAATCCTTTGTATCTCGAAGACACTCGTTTTCAGTAGATCTGTTGTCTCGGCTCTACCCACAGCGTTCACCTATCTTTAGGTAAGGGTATTGACTTTTTGTCCCCCTTGATTTAAATGAGCTTAATCTTAAATCTTTCTTTTCTTTTCCTCCCATTATTAGGCACTTCCTCAAGAGAAACAAGTCTGTTGAACAATCTTTAAATTCAGCAACTATGTCTGATCCCATTAGTGGCAGAAAGTGGGGTTCTGAGGAATATATCCCTCGAGGAAGAACCCAAAGTTGCTCAGGCTCCATCTCCTCTGGACACAATCAGAATAAAGTAAACCCTTTTGGAAGCATCAGACAAACCAAGGAACCACAGCCTCAACCATGTTTGGGCCAGCTGGGAAGAAAACCTCTGCTCCCAAACCGAGACATGTTATTTAACAAATTGGGTAAAACGCCTAAAGCTGTATCAAAATCACCTCTTAGAGCTGCATCGCTTCCCGTCTGTAAAGAACATCTACAAATATCTAAAATAGATAAAGTGTCTACTGATGAAAAAGGAGACAACAGTGGAAGTAAAACCATCAGCAGATCATTGTCTCATTTTGTGAGTCCCGGGATAAAAACGGCTCTATCCAAAGTTTTCAGAAAATCACCCTCAGGTGTGAAGGGACGGAGAGTTCTTAAGCCTCTGGGAAGGATTACAGGTAAATTTCCGTGGAGACGAAGATTAGATAAGAGCCTGAAAGGTTCTTCAGTTAATCAGAATGGTACCATCAAAGCAACTGTGTCGTGCGAGGAGCTTGATCAGAGGAATCTGTTTGATAGCGTCAAACAGAGACGCTGGCATAGCACCGAGGCACTGATGAATAAGAGCAACGGAGGTGTAGAAGACCATCCAAAACTGTTTGGATGGTTCGAAGAGCAAAAGGAAGGGGATGAAGCAACGTCAGACTGCGAGAGCCTTTTCTCTCTCGACTCTCTGTCCTCTGCTTACGCAGCCGCGCTGGCTGAGCATTTGACACGTGAAGATTCGGCTCCGAGTGAAGCAGAAAGCAACGACAGCGAAATGTCTAAAGATTCTTTGACCGTGGAGAACGGCTGGAAGTTCTCAGTGGTTAAAAAGCGCAAACAAGCAGCAATTGAAACTTACTCTCGAGTAACAGATTTCGTAGCCGCAGCTGAGGAGCATTTTAGTCGTGACGCTACAAGCAAATCCCAAAATCAGAGCTCATTAGAAGCAGCCAGTGTGCACAAATTGATTGATGATTTCAGGAACCTGCAAACCAGCAGCTGCAGTGTGAAACCACCAGAGAGCTTGCTGGCTCTTGCTGATGTTTGGTCCTCTGCAGATAGCCAGAGGACTGATGGGGTTTCTCTGCCTTTACCAAGAAAAGTTCTGCTCTTGAATGCAGACAGTAACAGCAGCAGTGCGAGTCCAGTTAGCGGGAATCTGTCAGACTCACATGGTGAATCTAGATGTGTTAACTCTGAGGCTCTAAATAGTTCAGAGCTCAATCAGCGCCCTCCAGGGTTGAGAGACTCCGGTGCTTTTGGAGCTTCAAAAAATGTCTTGACATTAGGTAACTGTGGAGAGTTCCCAATGGAACGATTTGGACAGAACAATACAACAACCTTTAACACTCCTCTAGAATCTGTGCATCAAGCTCTTTGCATGTCACAAAAAGACATTCACCAAGCAACATCAGACACATTTCACGAGCCAGCAGATGCTGTATCTGCATCGTGTGGCTCAAGTTTTCCATCCGACGACAGACCCAATCCTTTAAATCCGTTTCAACCCTCACTTAACAAAGAAGCAACAGATTTAGGTGTTGAAAATGCCCGAGACTTGCAGCTAAATTATTTCAGGAACCCAGAGGATAGATCAGTTAAGTGGGAGGAAACCAAAAGCCATGAGCTGTCCGTTGCTCCCCAGCAGGAAGTTGTTAAAATGGCCTGTAAAAGTTCCAGGAAAAGGAACAAAGAGCACCGGAATGCTTTTATAGGCAGCCTGAAAATTCCAAAAAGGAGCGACAGCGGGGAGTTGGAAACTTTCTCCTCGGCACCAGGTGACGGCTTGGAAGGTGTTTGGTCTGATGACGATAACAGTAGCAGAGACTCCAAAGGGGAGTCGAACAGCCAAGAATTTCACTCTTCTGTTGATGGCAGTGATAAACAACATTTGGCCGCTTCAGATTCAAGGCCAGATTCTGATCTTCAGAACATCGAACTTGAACCAAGCAGCCGAATCTTCGAGGACAAGAGTTCTCAGTATGATGCCGCTGTTGGAGATAATGAGTGTGTGAGAAAGGGAGATGTAATGGCAAATAAAAAATTTGAAGTAACAGAAAGGTTTAATGACAGAAAACATCAAGAAAAAGCAAAGCATGTATGCAGGTCGGAAGCCATATGCAGCGCTATTGATCTGAGAATCTCTGACGTGATAAAAGAGCATGTAGATTCGTCGGGAGGAATGAACAAAAGTCAAAGTCTGTGTATTTTGTCATCATCTGCATGTAATTTTAGCCCTGACTGTAAAGAATGTAGATGGATGCCTGACCAGCTGAAAGATGAGAGGAGTGAAGATGTGAAAGAAGGAAAAATATGTGCCGATGTGCATGCATTAGTCACAGCAGAGCATTTGGGATCACGTGTGAAACAGAGGACTAGTCATGAAGGTCTAGGAAACCCAAAGGGGGAAAATGCTCTACCTCAAAAAGTAACAGATGAAGCTTCACCCAAAATAACCTTTACCCCTGATGTGATCGCCAGTAACATTTACTCAAATAAAGATTCTGGTCATTTTAATTCTGATCTCATTCCCCAACTCCGAATTCGGCACTCAAGACAGCAGCTTCACAAATGTATCCGTGACACAGCTTCTGCCTCGTGTCACGCAAATCTGAAGCATCTCTCATCTGTTTCAGACGATGTCAGTAAGAACTTCATAACCGACGGTGTAAAAACAAGCAGTCATTCACCTGAACAAAGCTCACCAGACATGATTCAGGTATTTAGAACCAGTGTTGATCAGTCTGCAGCAGAATTCTTAACTCATCGGGTAAAAGCAGTCAAACACCTCTGCAGTCAAATCAGACTTTCTCCTACTTATGGAGAAAATGTTGAACTCTACCACAAGGCTGGAAGCAAGCCTCTCACAACACAGGATCAGCTAAATTGTCAACATATATGTACACAAAACATCGCTCAGACTTCTGTTGCTGCTATCAATTCAAATGCCAAATGTACAAATTCACAGAGCAACTTCAACAAAAATCATCAAATAAACATCAAAGAGTTTTGTGTGGCAAGCAATGATAAAGGGGTTGAGAGTTTTTCTTTCAATCCAAAGGATGAATTATGCGTGCAGGACCTGAACTCTGAAACGATTTCCTCTGATAAAGATCTAAAAACACCACAGGCTGGTTCTTCCGTAATGTCCAAAGAGGCCACCATAAATACAACTGTTACACCAAGAAATCTTGCTCTTAGGAAGAAAAAAACAAAGCGGTTCAGAAAGTCTGATGTCAAAACTCGTCCTGCTTCTTCCTCCGATTCTTCTCTCAAGTCATCGGATGAAGATGACGAGGAGAAGCAAGGGAATAGGAGGCATTATTTCTGGCTGCTCGGAAGACCTAGCAGTGAAGAAAGTCGTGTTTCTATTTCTTCAAGTAAATGTAAGACAGAAATCCTTAAAGGGAATTCTGGTGAAAATAATGAATTGAAGATGGATTACATTCCACAAAGGCACTCTTTACCTCTCCACACGACATCCCAGAGGGTGGATGCAGAAAAAAGCTACCTGAACGAAAAGCAAAGTGGAGCACAGCACACACCACATTGCCAGGACTCATCCATTCATTTTGCATCCAGTGACATCAACCCTTTTGTCCACCAGTGGCAACACAGTGACTCAAACCAACACTGCTACAAGACCCCTGTGTTTGGAAGTGCCGCTGACCTATCTGTCAAATCTCCTCTCTTGAACAGCTCTGAGAAACGCCTAGTGAGATGTTCCAGTGCTGACAACGGCTTGAATGGGCTGAATTCTCCGTTTAACTCTCACCTGAGTACGTACGCCACCAACAAGGGGCTCTCCAGTACCCTGAGTAGCATTGAGGATTATAGAGAGAGAGTCGCTACACAGCACAAGAAAGCACAGGGAGAGACCTGCAATCAGGCAATAAACACTTCGGGTAATGATGTTGCCGGTTCTGGTGTCAATTCAAGTCAAGTCGATGAAATCATGCTTGTTTACTCATCAGAGCAGGAGTCAGAAACTAGCAAAATGCAGGTGCAAAGGAGAAAGATGCGTGATCACGGTACTCAAACCGAATCCAGGCTTGGCACAATCGGTAACAGCAGTCTAAAGAGGAAAGATCGCCACAAAAGAAGCAACACTGATGTTCCTTTGTCCCAGAGAAGCAAAGTGGATATTAAAAAATCCTCAACGTGGGCAAGTATGGAAACCATGTCTGCTCATCTCTCCAAGCTTATTGACAGCACTTCAGACCTGCTGGGAGATGTCCAGGGGATGAGGACGGGCGAAGTGAGCAAATCCAGTCCTAGGAGCAGCAACTCATCACATCGTAGCTTGTTGTGCAGCGATCGGCGTGGATGTAGCAAGAAAGACCGCTCAGTTCAAACAGCCTTAGACGTTGGAATACAGACAGAAGAGTTGGTGAATGCAATGAGCAGCCAGGCTGGTAATGAAACACTCAGAGAAAAGGCTAAATCTTATGAAGTTAAGGTGATTGTGAAAGTAATTGGTCCTGAAGACAAGAGTATGCACAGAGTAGTTAAAAAAGATGCTGAGCCAATGCAAAACTTCAATGTCTCTGTTGCACCTCAGTCAGATAATGACCCTCAGATATTGGCGTTCACAAAGACAGCAGCAAGTTACCACAGGCGTGCAAAATCTGCTTCCTCTCAGGCTTCGAAGCAAAGCACTCTTGAGGAATCAAGTTGCAGAAATGTTGCAGTCGCCTCCAGATCACCTAGAAAGTGTTTTCAAGAAAATCGCAGCGTGTCGTTGGCAAGCAATCCAACTGGCTTTATCAAAAAACAAGCAACATTTACAGACTGTTCCTCATCTCCCACTGTTACTGCGGGAACAAGATTAAGTTCAAGGCAGAGTGGAAAACAATCAGTACACTGTCAACCAAAATATAAGAATCAGCAAACAAGACATTCCTCTAAGGAGGGCACACCTGCAGTTCCTTCTGCTGAAAATGCTAAACAGTGTTTAGATGCTTTTTCCACTAAATCAGAAACTATGTCCCTTGAGAGAGTGAGTGAAATTAGTTGTTCAAGTCCTCAAGACTTCTGTACGAGTTCTTCAAGTCTTAGGTCATCATCGGACATAGACGGAGACATTGTAAAAAGAAAAATGACCTGCAAAGACGAAGACGACCACAGGACCCTCTCAGAGAGGAACAACCACATTTTTCCTACCGTGAGACAGGCAGTTGAGCATGAGCGTCAAGGGCAAGAATCCAACTTCACAAGTGTTCCTGGAGATGTTTGCATTGATATTGGCCATTCATCACCCTACAGTGACCGTAGAAATAAACTGAAAGAGGACGACACGATATCACTGGCGCACAGTGAGTGTGGCACAGAAGTTCTTGTGAACACTGAAGTTGCAACAAGTGTTTTTCCTTGGGATGACCATCAGAGAGTCCCAGACGACCTGCCCGTCCACAACAAGTTCACCAACTGGTCAGGAGTTAGCCAGAATCAACAGCCACGATGCTCAAACAAAGACGACAGAAACCGTGCTGAATGGGGCGATGTGGACAGCACGGGTTCAAACCTGGATGTTGTGGCACAAAATGACAGAAGATCCCGAGAGATACTGAAGCTGCGGCGGGAGAGAGAGCGGGTGATGGCGACCGTCAACCTCAGTCCGAACCTGACGCCTTTGACTGTGGAGCTGACGGAGGCTAAGCTTCATTACGGCCTGGGAGAGACTGATGCGTTATTAAAGATGCTGTCCCCAAGGTCCAAAGAGGAACTGCGACCGCTGACCACCGCGGCATCCAAACAGCTGCTGTATGACAGGTGGGGACAAAAAAAAGTATTCATTCTTCAAGAACTTATTTTGATGCATAAATTAGTAAGATTTTAATTGTTCTGTTTTTAAACCGATTTGAAAGCCATGTGTATTCCCCTTTAGGTTTGACATTTATGCTCTGCTTTGTGTTGTTTTGTCACATGAACTCTTAATTAGATTTCTCGGTGAAACGCAGTAATATGCTAAACATTTGCAAATCAGCAAATTTATAGCACCACTTCTTAGCTCTTCTGGCAATAAAGTTTAGATGCTTTGCAAAAGATGTACAGAAAATACAATTTTTTCCTGCTTTCAGATTCCTAGTTTACTTTTTTTCACCAGGAAAAAAAAAAGTCTTGGTAGGAACTTGACTAGACCATGAATGTCTTTTTAATAAATTCACCCACACATTTAGGTCACAATGTAAATTCAGTGCTGCAAATTCAGCTCAGACGTATTCTTTATCCTCAAAGGTGATACAGCTGTTTAATTTCTTGATCCTCTCAGGCACCGCCGCAGCATCGAGGCTTTAAGGCGGGAGAGGGAGGAGCGCCTCCAGACTTACAGAAGAGCTCGCAGTCTTAGCCCCGGCAAACATCCCCCGCCACAGGAAGCTGATCCCACACCCAACCGCTGCAAAGAATACCATCGACGACAAGAAGTCACTTGGTCAGACACTGAATGTCACTGGATATTAGCAACTTATATCCCAATGGAATAATATTTGATGACAAATTATTAGCAGGATAAAGATGCATGATTACCAGAAGAAAGTTGTTTTAATGAGAAAAAAGCTTTCATGAAGTTGTCAAGATCTGATGTAACCTTTCTTTCTTTAAAACAAAACATTACTCCGCTGTACGTGTTTGTCGATGTGAGCACATGTTTTTGCTAATTTCCCCAGTGTGGAAGTTCTACTTTTTTTTTTTTTTTTTAATACCAAATCATCTGTACCACAGTTTACCAGAACCTACAAGAGAAGCGGGACAGTGCCCACCAGACATTGAGCAGCTGCTGCGAGACTACAGCCGAGCCCGGGAAGAAGCCAAGACGGAGATCGCCAAGGCTCGCGAACGGCTGAGAGAGCGAACTGAGCTGGAGAAACAGAGGATACAGCAGCAGACTCTGTCTCAGGGAATAAAGGTCAGTTGTCCCGTCTATAATTGGCAGAATCATAGTTAATTTCCTCTGAGTGCAAAATGACATTGTTGAGTAGCTACAGATCCCCTCTTGTGAGGTTCACAGTCTGTAAGATACTCCACTGTAGATGATAATACCTAGCAAGTGTTGGACACATTTCATTTCACAGGAAATGAAATGTTTGTAGGTACTAGGCGATTAAATTTAGATTTTTAAGAGAACGAGATTGAAGCAGTTTGTAAAAGTTTGAAAAGATGAATTCATATCAGTGTTTTGCCACATGAACACAGTAAATCTGACTTCTGTTGACATGATTTCCCCAGGACGACCTGAAGCATCGGACCATAATCAGCAACAGCACTTTGTGCACAGGATCCAGTCTGAGTCTTTCCTCTGGACCAACATCTGGATACAACAGTGGCAACACCACTCAGCCACAGCTGTGCAACAGAGCAGTATTAAATCAACAGGTTTGCACACTTATACAGATTATTTGGGATTAGAAACATTGCTTTACTCTTAAAGTTTTCAGTCTGAGTGATCGGAGTATTTTTCCACTGTAAGGTGTGACTCTGAGACTTATTGCATTGTTGATGTTGTCTGTTGCTAGATTGTTGGGGTCCAGGGTGAGGGGCTGAAGCTCAGGACACGGCGTCCCGTCTGCGGTTTTCAGAGCGTGAAAACAAAACAAACATGGCTGTCAGCTCAGGGTAACTGCACAAGACTCATTTATAATCCTCAAGTAGACTTTTTGTGGTTTTAGAAAAATAACAAATATATTAATGTTTACATTTTACCTTTAAAGAGATATCTTTTGGTAGAAAGACATACGTTATACAACAATATTTACAGTAGAATGCATTTTATAGACAAGTGTGATACTGGTGACGTGTCTATTTCTTTTCTTCATTATAAATGTTTTAACAGATGTTCGGCTTGAGCTTCCTGTTAGCAGCTTTGAGCCACTGATGACTTCCTCTCCGTCGCCCCCTGTTGTTGCACGTCAGCGCACTGCTTCCTTTGGCTCAGTTTCCTCCATATCTACAGCATATCAAGACATCACTTCTACCCTCGTCTGTCAGGCTCTAGCTGAGGTAAAGTTGACAGAAAATTGATTTTCATGAAAAATTTCATCATTTTGAATGTTTTAAAACAAAATACAACTAGCAAAGTTCAAAAACTGTTTGAAGATTCTGCATTTAATCTATAATTTTCCATTTAGAATTAGAGAGTTTAAAATAGTTGATTTAAAGTAGTCCAGCTACTTTAAAAGTAGTGAAATAACCAAATGTCACATTTTGAAAATTTTAAACATATTTCAGGTTTGTGTTGTTGTCTTATTTGTAAAACCTACAGATCACACTACTATTCAAGCAGGTTTAAAATGAACATTTTCAACTGAAATTACCAAAGTCTTTAAAAAATGAAAGCATGAAAAATAAAGTCCAAAAATTTGATCATGGAAAGATCAGGGATTTTATAAGGAAAACTGTATGGGGACCTCGGAAAATCAGTGAAAAATGACTTCAGTACTCAATCGAAATGTCGGATTCTGTGGGTTAAATCAACTTCAGTCTGCATGAGAACAGAAAATAACTAAATATTTAAGTTAGATTTTTATATCATTGCACAGAACGTGTCATGTAATAGAACTGTGCTTTAATCAGTGAGATTTGGATTTAAAACGTAATAGAATACAAAATATGTACCATCTGAATTTTGAAAGTTTCTGATAATGATGACAATGATCCCAAAGATCCTGATGATCTTCCTCAACTTCTTTATTACCCAAGAGAATTCTAGCTGTATTATTTAAAAAAAGGTGGTTATATAAAATAAGAGTCGTACTAGCACTTCTTATTTTTTTCCTAAGAAATCACTGCATTTGTTTGCTGTTTTTCTACTAATACATAAAGAAATTAGGCTTTGTGACATGGTGTTTCAGGTATTTGTTCAGAGTTTTAGCAAGAAATTCTTTCTCTCCAGGTCCGACTGGCTTCTTTTGGGGATACGGGCAACTTTTTGAGGGGCAAAGCCTCTGCTGGGTGGAGGTGAGCTTCCTCTGATTTAACATTTTGAAATACTCTCAGCTTGTAAAGCAATTAAAATGCGTTCCTCACAACCTAAAATAAACTAACTAATGTATGTGTGCAGTTTACTGAAACGTCCTAATTTGTTAATTCAGTCACCAAGGGGAAGAACGGGGAATTCAGGCGTACTACAGATCTTCCTCCAGTCCCTCTGTCCATGGTTTTCTTGGGGTCGGAGAGGTGAGAAGGCCACTGGACAGTTTGTGGAACGTAATCAGCCAGATGTCCAAGAGCCACTTGTATAACCAGTCGCTTCGATCTGTGTGGACACGACCACTAGATGACAGCACTCAGCTGGGTGAGCCAATAACATTCTGCACTATACCCTACAACCTCTTATAGGTGTGTGCATTTAAACATGGAATTTAAGGTGTGTATTTTTACATGAATAATATTTATATCCTTTTGGGTTTATAGCAACAAAAGCATATTTTGTTTTTAATGGTTTGAACAAACTATGCAAACTTACCTCTCCTATGACTACTTCCTTTCTCCATGTGTTGAGTAGCACAGTTTCATTTATGAATAACAAGATTGTTGTATTGCACAAACACATTTGCTCTTACACCTCTTACAAGTTATTGTCTCATTGCGGCTGACTATAAATGGATGAATGAAGTGTCGTTCTGGTAATAATGACACTTTTAATGCAAAGTTGACAATTTTAACAGACTTTTAGTGCAGGTTTCTGAGAAAGTTTGCATTGTAAGTGTCAGTATCTACCGAATAATGCGAGGTTGACGCTTTCAATGCACTTTTAATTCAACATTTCATTAATAGTGTCATTTTTTTTACCGAATAGCACTTCATTACAAGTGAAAAACATTCATAAAGGCTCCTTTGTGTTCATAACAGGTGTTATGTCATGTTTAGGACAGTTTCATGTCAGTCTTATGCACACCCCATCAAATAACACTGACAATGAAAGGTTTGTGGTTGAATGCTATTCGAAGGCACTCTAAATGTATTTGCAGACAATCATCTTTTTTGTCACAGAAATTAGCTTTAAAATGCCATCTGTACGGTTTCACTCACTTCATTTGCATTTACTATGATTTTGATATACTTTTGTTTTTTTTGCGCAGTTTACATCCTAACAGACCCGTCCGCCTGCCACCTCAGCCAGCCGCGGGACTTCTGCTGCATCAGCACTCAGTCCAAGCAGGTAAGCCTGGCCGCAAAATCAGGCCGGATGATTGCAGCCGGCCTCCCCTTGTGTTGAGGTCAGGCGAGCATCGGCGGTGGCTGCACACCTTAATGTAAGGAGAAAATTCCATTTGCTCAGGTTAGATACCGCGCGAGCAGCGGCTCAGCGGCAGCCGGTGGAATTTTCGCCTTGCACTAAATGTACAACACGCACTTTACCGACGCCTCACGCTCACTGAACAGAAAGCGTGAACAACACTGACCCAGAGGTAGTGCTTATCAGCTATTTGTTATTGTTGTCAGAGTCGAGTTACCTCTTAGCTGGTCAAAACCCTTTACCGGCTGTTTTATTGATGGGCTTTCTCTCTCTGGCTCAGGGTGGCCTGCATGTGCTGGCTGTGCAGTCTGTGTTCGAGGAGTCCCTCCCCCGGCCGAGTGTTGATGCCATCCGGGCGGAGATGCTGCCCAGCTGCTGGATCCTGCAACCAGTCGTACGTGGGGGACAGGAGCTGACCAGAGTCATTTACTTGCTGCAGGTCAGATATGATACATACAGTTCCCGGAACTGTTTTGTGTACCAATTGCAAAATTCATTGTATTTTGTTAGGATTTAATGGAAGAGACCAGCACAAAGTAGTGCATAAATGCGATGTGACAGCATGCCTGTGCAGTCTTTATCTGAAATTAAGGCCTTAAAATGTCTTAGTTTAAAAAAAAAAAGTGATTGACCTTAAATATGTTAATAACTGGTTGTAAATTTTGTTGTGGCAGAACTATTTCTGAATCTAGTTTTTTCTGCCCTTGTCTGGCAAAAGCTTGAATCAGACTCAAAAATCTTCATTTTGTTCTGTGACTCAAGGCATGTTGAGGCTACTGCTAACTAGCTGCTAATAAACGCTTACTAACTAGCTACTTAGCTTTTATGGGTAAGTGCAGACTGTTTTTGTTTTCGTAGCTTGACACTACTTGGGTTTTTGCGATGATTTATTGTAGCACAGCAGGATCCTCCCACAATTCCCTATATTTATAGTTCTTTCGGTCTTAAATTTCATTCAATGTGGCATTGATAAACCCTTAGAAAGTCTTAAATTTGACTTTCTAAAACCTGTAGATAACCTGGAAGGAAAATCACACATGGTTTCCAAATTTTACCTCGTGTAAATTGCAGTGCAGCTAATTGCAGTGAGGATAGTTGGAGACCGTTGGTGAAAAAACAGCGAGGCCCATGGTGACTCTGGAGGAGCAGCAGACATCCACAGCTCAGGCAGTAGATTATCTGCATTGTAGTCCATGATTTATCACAGGTTATCTGTAAAGTACTTGTCACTTAATATCGTATGAATGCGGAAAAATCCAGGAAATGAGAATTCCCAGCTTGGGCTTTGTAGGTGCAGGTTCAACATATTGACTTGCCGTGTTGATCTACAGCATGATGAGTTTATAGCTCACTACTGGCAGGGCTCTCACTATTAATGAAATTAGTTTCTCATGGGGAAATCAATGATCAATCAAATTCTTGCTCTCACGGTTTCATGGATTAGCTCTGTGTAATTGTTGCCAAACATTTAAAGCTGTAGCAGCTGATTCAGGCACAACAAGGAAGTTGATGCATCAATGGTATGTCTAAAAAAAAAAAAAACTTTTTAGAGACTTTCTTGTCAATTCATATATGGTATTATATATGAATGTAGACGTCAACATTGTGTGTTTTCCTTAGGTCGACCTCGGAACGCCATCTTTTCCTCAGCGACTCTTGAACATGGTTGCCAGGAGGCAGGCAGCCGTCATCGCCGATCTCGATGTTTTCCTCGCACCATAAAACCCGCCAGCCGTGAGCACTTTGACTAGACCGTCACCAGCAGGGAGTTCTACGTACGGATTTGCACCTGGACCTTATTTACTTGACTTCTTTATTTCAAAAGGCACTTCCTGACAAAAAGTTGTAGCAGCTTCCTTTTTTTTTAATGAAAATATATATATTTTTTAATAAAATATTGATATTTTTTTTTATATTTGTATATAAATGCTTTTAACAATCTGTTCCACCAAAGATGCATCAAGTGCGAAAGCTTAAGCTGTTTCAATGTTTCATTTATGTCTACATTTCTTCCAGGGATTAAAATTACAATCACTCCGAAACAGCTACAGCTTTAACAATATTGTAGACCAAAACGAATTTGTAAAGGATTTTAGTTTCTTTCATTCACACTAACTTGATATGCACTTGGTGTTACATGCAATCTTTGTGTTTTATTTAATAAGTTGTGATAATCGGTTGACAGACGAGGCAGATTTTGTTTCTGTACCCCCGTGCTAATACTTCCACACGTGCCTGTTATGACAAAAACAACCAAAGGAAAACTTCTCAAAACATTTCGTCTGAAATTTCTATTTCTTCAAGCGACGCACACGTTTTTCCATAAGTGTCCTTCATTTGAGCTGAGAATCGATTTGAAGTGCTTTGCTGCAACAACTGGAAGGCACATGCATGCTTGGCGTTAAGATACCGGCGCTCTGCAGTTAACAGGCAAACACCTCCTGGAGGAATGAAAGGAAATTATTGCCATTCAGGAGCTTTCAAATGTAATGTGTTTATCTGTAAGAGCACTGAGAACGTTAACCAGCTCTCTGTAGGAAGCTACAAAGCAAACGTCGGAAACTGATTTGGATGTAATAAATGCGAGGGCCGCTGCAAGCAGATGAACAATTCAACTGAGAAACTGTTGAGCTTGAAACCGGCTAGGGAGGTTTGCAATAGGAGAAATGGTGCTCTCACGTTTTACTGTGTCGCCTCTGCAAGAGGGGAGTTCATTTTAACGACTCCTTGTTTCTGAAGTTCTTGTTCTTCAAATGTGTTTCATAGTTGTGTTGCTTCTTTTAACGAGCGTGGCACAATGCCGCGTTTTGCAGCTGCATGCGGAGTGCTTGTTACACATTTATTAACATTCCAGGTGAAGAGGTGACTGTGTTGGTGCAGTCTTCAGGCTGACCAGAGACGGGTGCTGTCCGGGTCAGCTGTGTCCTCACATGAAGCTGTTATGTTTAATTGAAGGTACAGGAAGCTTTCTTGGCCTCGCAGCAAACCAAAGAGCAACGAGTGACGTGAAGGAACTCAGAGAAAATTTTTGTTCTGAAATATATTTTTATGTGTAAATATTTCCGCATATCATTGTTTTTGTGAAAACTTATTTATATTTAGATAATCTGTTGTACAGTTTTTTTTTTTTTTGCAATCTGATGTTTCGGTCACTAATTATTATCTATTGTTCCCTTTTATTTTGACAGTTTTTGTGTTCAAACAATAAATATTTGTAACTGAGGTCGATTTTGCGTCGAAATGTAGAATCTTTTAGATCATTGCACGCCGATCTTTCCACGTTTTGTAGACGTCATCAAGCTTCTGGCTTGGATATTTGGCTGTTTTTCTCTACAGAATTCGACGGAGCTCATAAATAGCTCGATTTCCTCCCATTGTCTCGGTTATTTAGTGTTATCCACAAATTCAGTTTAAGTGGGGTCAGGGATTTCCCAGGTTAATGGTAGTTAAATCTATTTGTTTATCAAAATGAACCCAATTTTGTGTTTAATTTTGCAGATGGAAAAAGTAGGCAATCACTCCATCATTCCATTCAATGAGTGAACATCTGATCAACACTGTGTTACTCACTGATTTGTTGCTTATCTATGAATTAATGCACCTGCAGCAGCGTTACCGCCCGCATAAGCCTCCACTCTGGGCCACAATAGTGAAGCAGCCTCCTGTTGTCCCTGCTGCTCCACGTGGAATGCAGGGGGCGGCGGTGGAGGTGACATGTCCATGAGGGTCTCTCAGGGCGGGTGGGTGTTGTGTGCGCGCGATTAGAGCCCGAGCTGGGCTGGGTGGTGGTGGTGGTGGTGGGAGGGGGTGGGTATCGGGGTTACTGGGGAGATCAGAAGTACCTCAGCCATTTAGAGTCACCAGCTCTTGTCAGGAATGTCCGCCCCCCACACCGCGCGCGCACAGACCATGTACTGGATGCGCCGACTTTATTTTTAACCCGGCAGGGCGGGTCAGTCGCTGGCTTTCGGAATGACCGCGGAGCGCGCCGTGCCTTCAGCCCCGCTCTCCCTCCCTTGTCCCCCGTGCTGGACCGTGTCCTCTTCCTCCTCCTCCTCCTCTTCTTCCTCCTCCTCGCGCACTGGACATCTCTGCACGCGCTGACCTGCAGCCCGCCTCTTCAATGGGATTATAATCGGTTTATTGGCAGGAAGAAAACTCGAAGAGACCCGCTCAGAGAGGGCTGAAACTACAATTAAGTAAGTAAATATAAAACCGAGCCAACTCACGCTTGTCTATTTGAATTAGTGACTTTTGACACAGATTTAATGAAGCGGCCGCTTACTGTAGCTGTCAGGTAAGTTTACTTGAACCACCTGTTGGTTGGCCGTGTGTGTATAGAGGCGTCCGCTTTTCCTTTTAAATAAACACAAATAAATATAAGACAGGTACTTTTATTGGTTTGAGTTTTGGCTTGAAACTTGTTTTCTTCGTGTCTGTAAACAAGCCCGTCGACTATTGAGTTGTTTGTTATCTGGTGCCGCAAAAAGGCCGCAGCGGAGTGCGGCGATAAAACTGCGCAAAACTCGGTGCGGCCTTTCAGGAAGCCTTTGGCTTTTGAAGGCTTAATGGCAAAGTTTGCAAATCTAAGTTTTATAAAGTAACTTAAAAAAAACAAAAAAAATAATTTTTTTGAATGCGTTTTACTTGTATTCAGTGATCTAAAAATATATATTTTAAATATGGAGTATGCTTCCACTACAACAATACATTTGTTGTAGTGGAAAGAGATCACAAATGATCACTTTGAGTCAGTAGTTATGTCAAAGTTTATTCCTTGGTCTTAGGTTTCCCTTCTTCTTCATTCCCGTTCCATCTCTTCCTTTCTTATTCCTATTTTTTATGTAAGTTCAAAGCCTATAATAATTACGTCACAGCATTATTCTTCCCTCTTATCAATTTTGATGAATAACTCGTATATTTGCCTGAAAAAAACGAGTTAAGAACGACTATTGCTTACATGAAGTGTAGAACTGGACTTTTTCCACTTTTCAATTCTTCCTGCTAAATAAATTGTACGATATGTATTTGTCACTCTTTATAGAAAGCACTTTATTGTATTGAAAAGAAAAAAACAAAGCATGTTCCCCTGCTTTAAGTGAAGAGTTTCTTCTCATTTCCCTAAAAGGACATGTGTGAGCGTGTTGCTCTGTCTGGACCAGCAGAGCCTTTAGTGTAAACACTCCAGAAATTATTTACCATTGATTCCTTTTACCCTTCTCCCAAGACTGAGCTGTCTCTCTTTCTCTCTCGACACAGTCAAAGCAATTCCAGCCACAGCGAAAGATCTCTTTAACAGCTGATGTACATAATCAGTGTACACCTTTGTCCTAATAGCGTCTAAGTAGTCCACTTTACGAGCTTAGGTCTGCCTTCGTGGAGGAACCCAGCTCAGCTTTGTGTTTTAGACTCACTCTGACCACGCTTCAGTTTCTCAGACACATGCCCACACTGTGGGTCGCTCATCTTTGGCCACACCCGTAACATCGCTCTGTTACTTAATCTCGGTTCCACTTTGTGCTGTTCACCACAATGTGAACAGCACACACGCAGCAATCTAATGTGTTTTCTGCTCAGTGTGCAGTTTGGGCATCTGTATACAGCTGCAAGAGCAGGCTTTTTTTTTTTTCTTGAAAGCTTGGGTTCAGATCAGGTGCTCTGCTGTTTGCATCAATGCTATTTTTAAAAAGGACAGAAATAGATGTTACAGTAAATTCCAGTGAGACCTAAGTATGGAAAGCGAACTTTCACGGCTGGTTGTTTTTTTTTTTTTTTGTGCTTAATGATTATTTCATGTCGGTTTCCATAAAAAAGTCCAAACGTGTCCTCTTATTGCAATGCTCCAGTAAAACGTGCAAAGAGCACTCGAAGGTCACGCAGCTCTTGGGCATCTGCAGGAATTCCACTTTTTTCATTGCCTCTCTCGACACTTTCCAACTTATGAGAAATTATCCAGAGCCTCTGACTCAAACGCTGCGCAGCTTCAAAACCAGGCGTCTGCACATTTCTGTTTCATTACTTTTATTGGTGAGGGCTAATAATAGCTCCAGAAAAAACAAAAAGTTTTCTGTGTCAGCTGCGTCATATTTATGCAAAAATAACCATGAAACGACTTTATTCACTAAGATGCAAGCGAGTTTTGCTTTTGTGGTATAAAACGATCATTCTTTTATTGCAATTCACTTTTCCTGAGCTACTGCTTTGGTCTTTGCTTTAGATGTGCAAATATACGTTGCAGATGAGGAGCCCGATTTATTTAAACCCTGTCTTTTTCTAATCCAAACTTGATTTTGCAAGCACTGACTTTTATATGGTTTTACTGTTATGTTGTCACACTTTCAGATACTATTAAAAATTAATACATTGATATTATTTTTATTTTTATTAGTTATAACCAATAAAAATAACGTTATTTTACATTCTCTCTACTCTTCTTAAAGAAGAGAAGAAACACAAAACATTCTCATTAAAGTAGGAAGGTCCATAGCACTTTTGCATGTCTTTGCAGATTACCCACGTCTAATTGGAAGTGCAACTTTTTTTTTTTTATTTGAAATTTTTAATATCAAATATTTGTTTGATTAAAACTACTCACCCAACTATTTAAATTCAGTGCTTTTTAAAAAAAAAACAAAAACAAAACCAGCTTGACCTTTCTCAATAACAAATTTTCCTGGACGATCACTCGTCCCAGAAATTATTGTGATAAACGATAATTGTTGGTTTGATGCCATTTTCCAGTAGTGTATTGATAATGGCATGATAATTCATTTATCAGTCTCAAAGACTGATAAACTTTTAATTTTGCGATGAAGACTTAATACTAGAACAAGACGTGTTCTTTACACTTTCCTTTAGACATGACAACCATTAACAACAAAATGGAAATAAAAACCACTTACCAACCAGGAATAAAATGTGATTATCATGTCTCCATAAACAAAATTGCCCTTCAAAAAATATCAATCATCAGAGTAGAAATGATGAATCTCCTTTTAATTGATTCATTGCTTATTGCGACAGACTTAAAGCCAGCAGTGCTGAGTGTGTGGCGATGATTAAAAAAAATTGTGGCAAAAGAAATGAAAAATGAATCACTTCTGAACAAATTGCAGTGAAAATAACCAAACACAATGAACTGTAGCCGTGACGTGATGCCTCAGCTGGCATTTCGTGGCTCTTCCAGGGCTGTGCGCATCGTAACGTCCAGATGCCGGTGGAATGCTGTTATTCTATTCAGCATCTGTGATGGAAGCCTTTCTTGTTTTCCTGCTGACGGGATAACCTGTTGCAGGTGTGTTTGGGCTCTTCGTCCTCAAGGTCACCAAGTGGAGAGCTTGCGCTGGTCTCCATTAACTCCCTGCCTTTTAATTTCTCTACACACCCCCAAATGAAGACACACGAGGTGTCTCCACGGAGACCGCACGCCTCAACAAACGCACTTAATTTGCTGCTATTAGTGTTTTGCGGCCAAGTGGAGTCAAGTCTTCATACACGATTAGAGACGTACATGTTTGTGCTGACAGGTTGGGGATGGGAGCTTGAGCGGCGTGTAAAGGGGTTTTTACGCCACAGTTCTGGCGAGGTGATGTGTGCCGTGGTGATAAGGGGATCCCCTGGTGGAGGGTGGAGCGTCCCCGAGCTGATAAGAGACCTCTGCAGAGGACTGATACCAAGCAGAAGGAGGGAGACCTGTAGAACGGCATCATTGTAGAGGACCGAGGGCCTCTTCTCTGAATACACTGAACAGACAAACGTGGGACTTCTGCAAAAAGTAACTCGTGATTATTTTGAATGAATATTTACACTCACACCAGATTCTATGACATTTCTGACATATTTAATGCATTGATGAAAATAATCCAGTCATAATGTATGTAGGATTGTATCAAAGTAGCATAAAAATACCTCAGGCGAGTTAGGGGGGCAGGAAGATTGTTTATTTATTTTAGATTGCTGAAATTCAGCTTGTTTTACCTTAAAGAAGTATTCACAGTCCTTAAGCATGTTCAGATTACAACCACAAAAGTTCGCATATTTAATCAGTTTTGTTTGATAAATAACAGAAAGAAAATCACGGGGTAAAAGAAGAAAAATAATACATGATTCAGAAATTTTACAAATGAAAAGTTGAAAAGTGTAGGATGCACCTCTGTCTATATTTATAAATGTATATATATTCGTCTGTATCAGTCTTTGCTGTGGTTTCAGCTGCAAGTCTTCTTGGGAAGACCTTTACTGGTTTTGTGCATCTAGAGAAGGAAATTTGGTTTCATTCTTCTTTTCAAAATTGCTCAATCTCAGTCAGATTGAATGGATAGGATCTGTAGATTATCATTCATGTCTTACCCCAGATTATCATTCCTAAATTTGACACACAAATACACGCTGACTCATTTTAGTGCAGGGGTGTCAAACTCCAGTCCTTAAGGGCCGCTGTACCTGCAGTTTTTAGATGTGTCACAGGTACAAAACACTGGAATGAAATGGCTTAATTACCTCCTTGTTGTGCGGATCAGTTCTCCAGAGCCTTGCTAATGACCTAATTATTCTATTCAGGTGGCGCAGCAGAGGCACATCTAAAAGTTTGACGGCAGTGGCCTTCCGGGACTGGAGTTTGACACCCGTGTTCGAGTGCAACTACAGCCTAAGCTGTATGCTTAGGGTTGTCCTGCTGGGAGAAGGAAAATTACTCGCAGCCTCAAATAGGCTCATCCAATAAACTCTGACCACTTTGACTGTTTCTGCTGAGAAGCATCCCTCGAACATGATTATCCCATCGCCTTGTTCCACTGTGGGGGATGACGTGTTCAGGGTGATATTCAATAATAGCCTTCCCTTAAAGGTCAGATTTGTGGAGTGCACTGATAATAGATATCATGTCAGCTGTCGGCTCTTACCTGAGCTATGGATCACTGCAGCTCCTCCAGAGTTTCCATCAGTCTCTTGACTAGTTCTCTGGTAAATCAAAGCTTGAGATCTAGATCTCTCACTCAACTTTTCTGTAACATCGTTCTGTTCTTTCATCTTAATGTTCCTGTTTGATGACATCTGTTCTCCGACAAACCTCCGAGGCTTTCGAAGAACAGCTGCATTTATACTCAGATCAAGTTACACTTACAGGTGACTCTATCTACTAACGAGATGACTTCTGAAAGCATCTGGTTGCAGTAGATTTTAATTAATGGTAATGAATCAAAACGGGGCTGAAGTTTAAGGCGTATGAATCCTTCTCCAGGACCCTTTAATTAGAGCAACTCCAATTCAGTCCTCAGTGAGGGCTCTTTTTAAAGTCTGGGAATAAAACGTATGTTTTGTATAAAACTGTAATGCACATAAATTGGACTCTCCCGCCTTTACTTCGTTTTCCTTACAAATCCCCACCAACGGACTCGCACACTTCTGCATTTCAAATTACGTCAGCAGCATCATTCAAAAGAAGGCGGTTTCACCAAGCCCTGCTCCTCAGAGGGGTTGTCCTACCCCCCGTGCAGCTTGATAAGAGAGTTATGCTGCACACAGATAGAGCTATCTGAGTGGCTAGCCTTCAACCCGCCATTCCACGCAAAGAATACGCCATCTGGGCTGTCACCGTCGAGCAGAGTGACACTCACAAAATGGAGCAGCGGGTGGAGGGAGAAAAGCAGGAGAGACGGTTTCCATGTTGATTCTGGACAATAAAGATGATTTTTTTTTATGTCAGAAATGTTTGCAGAAAAATCAAAATGTCTGGTGACATGTAAAAAAAAGCAATGTTTTATAGACAATGTAGTTGAATTAAATATCAGCAACAGACACATTTTTTGTAGCCAAAATGTTCCAAACTCTGTGCACAGATCAGAAGAATTTGCTTTTGTTGAGAAGAACAGAGATTTTTTGGAATCCAGACTCATTACCCTATTGAAAATTTTCTTTGTAAAGCCGGGCCTGTGCTGCCACCAAACCAATATACTTAAATGAACTTTACCAAGTACTGCAAAGATCAAATTTATTTGCCAGAAGTATAAAAATTACAGTAATTTCAAGCTTGTGATCTGATTCTTTTTACAATCAAAATGAAATGAGTTGCTTGTTATCATGCCATTCCACCCTGAACTAAATAATCCATCAAATCCATCATTAAATGCCCAATATGAATATGACAAGCACGCCGATAATAGTTGCATGTGTTAGACAATATACAAGCAATTGGAGCAGCTTTCCATGCTGGAAACATTCATACATATCCATGAACACATCTTTTTATAGACATCAATCAGTCCACATTTTGCACCACAGATTCATCTGTTGTAACTGTGGATCTTATTCTTGTTTTTCTGTTTCAGACATTCTCCATATTCACCACCCATCCTGCCGTTTAATATCTATCCACCTGCTTCCTCACCCAGAGCAACAGAGGACGCCGCCCGCCGTCCCGCCGCCCGCCCGCCACGCTGGCTACCGCCATGACTTCCACCACGACTTCCACCACGGATTTTGACAATGTGGAGATCACGCAGCAGTACAGCCACATCAACACCCGCTTCGACCTCTCTGATGAGGAGCTCGACAATGACAACAGCTCAGCCCGGCTGTTCGAGCGCTCACGCATCAAGGCCCTCGCAGGTGAGCGCCTGCATAGTAAACAGGCTCTGTCCTCCATGACAGATTCTTGAGATGAAAGTCTTTTTAGCAGTGTGGGAAGGACGCAGAGGGCAACTGTGTAACTTTGGCCTGGTTGAATGAGGTTAAATAAAAGAAAAAAACGCTCCATAGCTGATATTTAAAGCTTCAGCTCCACACAGTTTGATTGAAAAGTGTGTTTCCGTGTGGATTTCTGTTATGGTATCACGCACACTCTCCCAGCAGCTGAGCCCTGACACCGATCCACGCCCT
Organism: Poeciliopsis prolifica; assembly: GCF_027474105.1. Classification (NCBI taxonomy): domain Eukaryota; kingdom Metazoa; phylum Chordata; class Actinopteri; order Cyprinodontiformes; family Poeciliidae; genus Poeciliopsis; species Poeciliopsis prolifica. Next base: position 2,200,913 of record NW_026562388.1, read on the forward strand.
CTACGAGTAACCGGGATCACTTGCACATTCTCTGAATGTACACAGTCTGACCGATCTGGACAGCTGCCCTGCCCGTCTGCCTCCCATCGCATGGAATCTCTTGCATTTCTAGCTAAGCCGGTAGGCCACGGCCCACCTGTGGGTCGGCTGCTTGGGATTTTAAAATAGACGTGGATGGACTGGTGGTCAAAAAGTTGAGGTTGCAGGTCATACTATTTTCACGTCTTTGAAGTTAAAAATACAAGCGAGGTTAAAGATGAGTGGCTGACATATAAATGCAGCTTGGAAGAGAAGGACCTTGTGTTTGGGAGCCGCTCTCTCCAACAGTGTTACAATATGGATGAAGTATTTGTTGCTTCACTTTGAAATGGGCACCAAAAATTAAATCATTAGTGCCTCTGAGAGTTCTTTAAAGCCAATGGAGCTGGCGTAACATTCCCTTTTGATGCGCAGCTACTTGTGTACATTGAGCTCATGCAGCTTTTATTCTTGAAAGCAGACACTCGCATGGGCCAAGAGTAAGACTGCGAGCGTTTATGTTATGTAAAGCTAAAACATCAAATTTCTGTCTAATTCCTTGTGTCGTGCAGCTCATTCTGCCGTCTAATGCTATTTTTTGGCTGCATGCAGAAATACCTTTGGCAACAGTACCGTATAAATAAAATTGTTTCATATATGACTTTATTTTTTTGGTCGTTCTCTTTCATCATTAGGGAAGAATTTTGGCACGTTAAGTTTTTATTAGTTCTTTGAGGACCTCCTAATCATCACCCCTCCACCACCATGCTTGACAGTTGGTATGAGGTTTGTTCTTCCAAATGCAGACAAACATTTTATTGTCTTTTATTCAAACGTACACTTTTCTGAGACTTGTTTTGCTTTTTTCCCCCAGACAGCACCTTAGTCAACTTTAACATTTAACATGCTAAGTCAGGCCTGTCTAGTAAAACATTTTGGCGTTCTTGTTTTTACCTTGTAGCCTGATCTTGGAGTGAATTTCCAAGGAGAAAATCCACTACTGGATAGATGAACAACCAGTTTTGTCTTCTACATGCTACTTTCATATTTCTTACTACAGAATGATTCACTGCACATCTTAGGAAATTTACCTTATTACTCTTCCCAGACTAATGTGGAGCAATATTTTCTTCTCTCTTTCTAATTATCTTGATCTCTTTCTGCTTTGGCATTGTGCCAGTTGCGTACTTCATGTGCAGTATTGACCAAGCTCCCAAAACTTCTGCTTTTATAGAGGTGGATTCATTTCCAGTTAATGATGTGCTTTATCTGGGTGATGCACTCCCTCTTTAATCCCAGAGAGCAATGCTGCACAGAGTTTTTCTCATTCTCTCAAGTGTAGGATTAATATCACTTCCCTTATTTCTCCTGTGAGTCTTAATTTGCGAACTAATAACACTTTTCTGACAGTAATAAGATGATTCACCGTTCCTCTGACCAGGCCTATGATACCTCGTGGTGGCATGCTGTCCATGTGAGAATGAGGAGTTCATATTACTGCCCTTTCACTCCTACTAATTTTCAAACGATTTGATGAAAATGAACTTTTAAACATGCGCTATAGATGGAATGATCAGATATAGGAATTGTCAATGTTTTCCTTGATTGGCTCTACTGTAATCAGCTGGTCAAATACTGAAAATTACAGCTTAATAATAATAAAAAAAAAAGATTTTGATCCACAATGACCTTGTAATTCTTTCAGTTCTGTTGGATAACACCTGCGGGGCATTTCTTTTTGGTTTCATATCGCTTTTAGAGTAAAAAGAGTAATTCTAGGTCAAAACTGGAGGTCTGACCTCAAAGAGAAATAGTAATCGTCTTTGTTAATACACCCGCTTAGATTTTAAAGGCTTCAGAGCTGAGAATCACCTACCATGAGATCCGATTGGGTCCATTTTTCCAGCACTTAGTCTGGGAGTCCAGACTGCCTCTCTTCCCATGCAGGACTTTCATCTGGCACTGTTTTCGCTGTATTTCTCACCGTCTCTTCCTATCTCTTTAAGTAATGAAGGCTTCAGGTTTGAGCGTCAGTCGGTGATATTCTGTTAGAGTGCTGCTGCTGCACTGATGCTTCTGTAATGCAATCAGTGTTTCCTGTCAGGGGGTGAACGGGGCTGTGGGGGAAGAGACATGAGAGGTTCTGAATATTACCTGCCTCTGGTGTACAGCTTGTGAACTCAAAAATATGCACTTAGTGTGATTTCAAAGCATATTAGGATCCGTTTCACCGCAGAAGCCTAAAATAAAATCTGTCTTGCTTTTAGTCTAACATGCATGTAGTTTTATAATGTTTGGATTGTTGGCACAGGAACTCATAAGTGTGCCAGTTGTGTACTTCATGTTCAGTTTTGGTGCCGCTGTGTGGGAGTCGTAGGAACACGTGAATGCATTGAAACATACTGTATGCATGGATGGGGCTGCAAAATAAATCCCTCTGAAGCAAACCGAAGGCTGCCAGAGCCCTTGTGCTGCCTGAAAGTGGAGGCAGAGCTTTATCACGGTAACAGTGAGGAGCAAGTGAGAAAGAAAGACGAGGAGGAGGGAGGGAGGGAGTTAATGCAAAAGGGATCTGGAAAAGAGGACAGAGAGCCAGACGAAAGAGAGAGAAGAGGTGTGCCAAGCTCCTCGGCCGGCTCCAGTGGAGGTTTTCTTCTTGTTGTAATTGTTTTGGGGGCTTGGGGTTCAAGATGAGCAGCCCCTGCTTGCTGCGCACTGCCCCCATAAGCCAACCCCGGCTAAGAGAGGTCAAGATCAGCCTAAAGGCCAGCAGCAGGGATGCTGGAGCCGTCCGGAGCAGCAAGGAGACCGCAAGCCGACCTTTTACTCCAGCCGAGAAAGAGGCCCAGGTCCGTGTCGGAGTGAGCAGCAGCAGCAGCCGGAGCAGGAGCACCCCGCCGGTCCATCGCGCCCTCAGACCCGAGAGCAGGAAGGCAACAAGCAAGCAGCAGGTACTGGAGCACCACCCCGAGAGGAATGGCGCCGTCCTTCACATCCCACCTACCTCGGCGCCCACGGGGCTCTCCCCCTTCTCCTCATCGTCGTCCTCATCCTCCTCCTGCACCCCCCGGCGTCCGCGGCCCTCGCAAACTCACCCGAACTTGGCCCCAATCCTCTCCTCCTCCTCCTCTTCCTCATCAGCCAGGAGCATGAAACGGGCGCGCTGGCTTAGTTACAGCACCTCCAACATCTGCTTCAACTCCATCCTTGACGGACGCTTCAGGCAGCTGCAAGGTAACTGGATCCTGACCGTAGGACCGGGTGTGTGTGTGGGTGTGTGTGTGTGCTTGCTGAGGGAGTTGGTCCATCATGTTCTGCCTCACAAGGATGACACTTCTGAGATCATGCCCCTCCCTTCTCCATCATGTGTTTATGTTCATGTCCGGGCAATGATGGAGGCTAGAGGTTAGTTTGTCATTAGAACTTGTGTAAACGAAATATATCTAGTGGCTGCTTATTTAATTTCTGGAAGCTGTGTCTCTGCCCTGTTTAATAACAATCTTGGCTTTGAATAATTTAAATAACACCTCAAGATAACAACCATTTTTCGTCTCTTACAAGATTCAGTGCCATGTATGGCTTTCAACTTTCACAAACTGCTACAAAACAGCAAGGTGATGCGTCTCTGGGATGAATTTATGAAAAAACAACAAAACAAAAACAATCACTTTCTTTACTGGATTAACTCCTTCCTGCCTTTATTGTTACAGTTTTAAAAGAGAAGCGTACCATCACAGTGGATGTTTTTTTTTCTTCTGAGCTTGCACTATACTATCCAACTCCCTGATGACAGGAATGCATTAGTGAGGGGAAGAAAATGGAGGAGATGATGCAGGAACAGAGGGAAAGGCTTTCTTTTTTTCTCCCCCCCACCACCTCTGCTACATTTCAAGTATCGACTGATCCTGAAGGCTGCAGAGGCAACTGATAGCGAAGCTGCAAACTTCTGAAGCTTTTCTCTAAATCAGGGATGCCATGAGATGGGCCAAACACATCAATTTACCAACTGCGTGTCATGAAGTCTTTCTTACATGACTTTTTTCAAGATTGTTTTCAAGATTGTGATAAGATTTTGCAACAGATTGAAGTTGGAAAGGATGATTGTGATGAAAAGAGGCAGAAAGCAGCTTTTTTTTGCATTTACCAATTTATAAAGCATCCCTTAGTTTTCAGACTCTTTAGTAGTTTGACATGCGCCGTTGATGGTTGTTTCTGTTGTTCTGCCTGTGAACAAGCAGTTCCCCCTGTTCTGTTTTGAGCTTTGCGAAAATATTTACACTCCTTTAACTGCCTTCAGTTAAATCAGTGAGGATCTAATTTTATAGAACTGTGTAGAAGGTGTGCAGATTGGTCAGGCTGGATGGAGAACGTTTGTTAAGGTCAACTTTCAAGTCTTGCTAGAAATCTTTCATTGGGTTTAGTGCTGGTCTTTGACTAGGCCATTCTTTGTGCTTTGATCCAAAACATTTTCAGTGTAGCTCAGTCTTTCAAATTGTCTGACCAGAGCATCTTCTCCAACGTTTGTTGTGTCCAATTTATGATGTGAAACAAACTGTAAACATGTCTTCAAACGCCTTTCTGCTAAGAATTCCTTTCTTTTTGTCATTTTGACATAACATCTAGATTTCTGGAGTGGATGACACATGGTTTTCAAGTTTACTGTTTCAACCTCCTGAGCTTTGGAGATCCTCCACATATTTCTGCTGCATTCCTTGCTCTCTATGAAGCTGTTAGCTCATGAATGTCCACCGGAAAACCTCTTGAGGCCTTAACAGGGCATATGGATTTTTGCTCAGGTTTTATTTAGGATGATCATATTTAAAGGGTCTAACTATTACACATGCACAGCACACTTTCTAGATTTTAACTTGTAAAGAATGTCTAAAATAATGTCAGTTTTTTTCCCCCGCTTTTCAATTATTGCAACTTAGTGTTAGTCTTTCACATAAAATCCCCACGAAATACAAAAAAGTTGTGAGATTGTGAATACTTTTGCGAGGCACTTCAACTTGCTCTGGAAGTTGCCTGGTTTTGCTTTTCGCGTGCCGCTTTTGCATCCTACCTCTAATTCCCCTAATGCTCGGTCAGACATAAATAAACTGTGCAAACATCAAATGTACATTAATCTGATGTTCAGGGGCTTCGGATAGTTCTTTTAAGGGAGCAGACAGTTTATTTGCCTTGAGAGCATGTCTAGCAAGAGCATGCAAGGGGGTACAGAGAGCATGGAGGGGCTGAGTTTCATCGCCATGCTTTGCTGAGTGTACCTGTCCTAGTGTCATGGTGTCATGGCTGCAGGACAGGTTGCTTTGGCTGTGCCGTGACAGGGGCATGTAATAGGGTGCTCTGGGACTACTGGGCCACATCCAGTATGAGACGACTGTTGGGGGAAAAAAACAGATCAAGCCGTGTACAGAAAAAATCCATCAACATGAATAAGTCATAGGGCTTTCACTGGAGTCAAAAAGTGGTTGAGAGATCACCAAGTAAAAGCCTGTGAAACAGAAGAATGTTTAGTAAGACTTGTTCTAATATAAAGAATAGGAAAGCCTAAAGAAGTTGGTGGGCACAAGTAGAGGCCCAATTCATTTTGTGTGGACGAAAAACTGCGAGCACTCTGAACATGTAGTGTTCCTCTCGCACAGCATCATTAATTAATGTTGAAAAACAGACAACGCTAAATGGTTTTCCTCTCTGAACAAAAAACAGAAAAAGTACTCTGTAAAGTCATGTCAACCGCTTCCTACACACTGAGCTGTGTCCGTAGCACAAGTTAAATTAAATGATGTTTGAAGTCATACGGAGTCAAAAGAGCAGAAATGAATGTCTTAGAAAACTGAGAAACATCCATCGTATTCATACTTGATTTCTCAGTTTTACATAACTGCTATCTTTTGCAGTAGGTTCAGGAGGTCCAGTATGAAAATGTTGTTGTTCACCAATATCCAAATTTTTATGATTGTTAATTAAAATACTATTGATGGAGAAACAAGAAGCAAAAGGTGGTTTAAAAAAAAAGGACTTTATTTTGATGCTACAAAACCTGAAATATTAAAAATAAACTGTTTATCTTAAAGTTGTGACTTATTTTTGATCTTTGGTTCAATCTGCCTATACAGATTTGAGCTGACTTAGTTGTTTTCTTTAAGATCAGTAGTAATTGCTGACTTTGAGCTTTATTCCCATCAGTACCAGCTTCCGCACCTCAGAGTGTTGTTGTCAGTGATCGGAAAAAGATATAAGTCTTGAGTTTCCGATGAATAGTCAGTCAGAATCGACCAAGCTGTACTTCATTGTCATTCTATGTCCCCCCCCTTTTTTTCTTTCATGCAGGTTTCTTAAAAAGTAGGTAGTGTGCCCTGAGTGAGCCCCTTATTCTGCTTGAAATCAGTCAAAGTGCATTGCGATCATTTATTTTCGGGGGCTGGACAAAATACAGTTTATTGATCCCAAAGGGAAATTAAATGCTGTTGTATTTATTAATTCACTGTTCTTCAGCGAGTGATTATAGGTGCTGCTGGTGTTAAAAAAAAAAAAAAAGACTGACTTCACATGCAAAAAAGCAATAGAAAACTTGTTCAAGGCACAAAAACAAGTACTGTGTTGGATTTATCAAGTGCTTGTGTGTCACTCCTTTTTAATGCTGCCCATGCGGTCCATGTCAAAAATAACCACTGTATATATTTGAATGACAGCTTTCATAATTAGTCAAATTTTTAAATAACTTTTGCATTATGTGTTTGCGCTTAAAGAAACATGACTACATGGTGATTGCTGTTAATATCCTTTTGTTTTCTAATGGCAGTAGGGCTTCAAATACTTGGTATATTAAACGTTTTTACATATATTTTGATATACTCAAAAACTAGATAGTATTGTATGTTGCATCGCTAATAACATCGATATTATTTAATCTTCTTCCGCTCTGCAAAAGAGCAGATGGAACTTAAGGATTAAACAGAGCTTTTTATTCAAAAGAGCGCTTAAGGCTTTATTCCGTTTAGTCAGAGCTGTTGTCATATCAAGCTATTCCTCATCTGCAGAAAGCTTAGCAGGCGACATGAAAACAGTAACTCCCCCCTATTATTCTCTGTTGTCACATTGCTGCCCACTTGGCTGAGAGCTTCCCGGTGCAACCATGCTGTCCCTTCTCAAGGTCTCTCATTGTGATATGATATGGCAAAACAGCGTGGGGATGCACTTTAATTGGCCTCTCACTGACTGTGCTGTGAAATCCTCTGCACCCCAGACAGTTCAGAGAGGATTTGTCACAGTTTTTAGTCAGGCTCTTCTTTTGTCTCCGTTTTCTGTTCCTACTCTCTCTGCGTTTGTGCTGCTAATGGAGCTTTGAGTTATTTGCATGTTTTAATTTCCATTACTTTTTCATTATGTGGGGAATCCATGTGGATGCAGCGGAGCAGTGTGTGCCGTTGTTCTGCTGAGGGGAGCAGAGCGGGGCATGATTTATTTACTGTACCCTGCTGCACCATGTGTTTTACATACTGTAACTCCTGATTCGTTCTCCTGGATGGTGCTGGGAATTCAGCCGGAGCTGTAAAGGAGCTTACTGGGTGTTTTTTGGCAACAGCAGGGGAGATACTGTGGGTGATGTGTTTTGTTCTGTTTATCTTGCCATGCCTCTGCACAGTAAACCTGAAAGACTGCCTCTCAGGGAGCTCTTCCTTTTGCCAAGTTGACTTCCATCTAAAGTTCATGTCTCCTCCTCAATCTCCCCTTGCTTATTGACACCTTCTTAACCTAGAATACAATACTTGGCGTCTTTGCTCTAGCCTGCTCTCCACAGCCTGGTGCCCTTTCTTATTTTAGTTCACAAGTCATTATGGAGTCAGAGATAAACAGGGCAACCTTCAGTGTGGAGACTAAAGGGAACTGATATGCTGGGACCACTGGGACTGGGAATGTCCCATTGCTGACATAATAAGTTTTAAATATCTGTGAATTAATCTGTGTGTATCTGCAGTTAAAGTAGCAGTTAGCAAAATCAAGATTAGTGTCATGAGAAAACACCGCCCTCCTGTTGACCTTGCTCTGGATTATTTAGGTTGCCACAGAAATATGTTGAACAGATGCAGATCTGGCTCACTTGCCGTAAAGTTTACTTGGTTGGTTTCTGTTTGTTTTCACTGCAATATGCCTTGCAGGTATGTTTATAACCCTTGAAATATTTGCCTTTTTTCTCCAAGTTGAGCCACAAATGTTAATGTGTTTCACCCAAAGCATTACAAAATAGTGCCTAAGTCTGCAAATTATATAGGATTTGTAAACTTTTCCACAGATAAATGACCAAAGGTTAATAAGTGTCATTGTTAACTGTAAAGAACACAGCAGACAAGTCAAGGATACAACTGTGGAAGCATTTAAAGTTATAAAGCAACATCAGATTTGAACATCTTACTGACTCACCACTATTCAATCAAGACTTTAGTACTAAGATCAGAAAACCAACCAAGAGAGCCTTGGCAACTCTGGAGAAGCTGCAGAGGTCAAGCGCTCAGGTGGGAGAATCTGCGGACAAGACAACCGTTACTTGTCCAATCCACAAAACTGCCGTTTAGTGGCAAGAAGAACCATTGTTGAAGAAAAGCCATAAGAAGGCCTTTTTGAAGATTGCCACAAGCCATATAGAGGACGCAGCAAACATTTGGAAGAATGCTGATTAATTTATGAAAATAAATCCATGAAGAATATTTGTGAGAGGCTATAAAAACTTTGGGCAGAAGTGAAGGCTCACCCCCAAGAGGACACCGACCCTAAACAAGCAGCCAGAGTTGCAGTGGCATAATTTAGATCAAAGCAGAAAGGTCCAGTGAAATTGACAAAAATGCAGTTTAGATTCTGTGGCAAAGCTTGAAAATGGATGCTCACCGATGTTCTTCATTCACTGTGCTTTTGCTATTTTGTATATGTATATATGTGTTTTTACAGCACCTTAATTTACTCAATAAGAGCTCTTCACAGACAAACACTAGCATGCACAGCGATGTCTTCAGTTTGAAGAGCCCTTGTTGGAGACAGTAAATCCCTACCAGCTTCAGTGATGCTGCTCTGCAGCCGTGAGGGCAGTGCATTATTCATGGGGCTCATGTTCTTTCTTAAACTATGTTCCCTCTCCAGATGAGCGCGAGGCAGTTCAAAAGAAGACCTTTACTAAATGGGTCAACTCGATCCTTTCCCGAGTTGGTTGCCGCATCTCTGACCTCTACCTGGACCTTCGCGACGGACGGATGCTAATTAAACTGCTGGAGGTCCTGTCTGGAGAACGTCTGGTGAGTTGTGGCGTCTCAGCTTCAACTCTACCGCCGTAAAAGTTGAATGTTCTTTCCAGCTCATTTGTGATGTCTTTTCTTTCAAAAGTCCCTGTTTTCTTTTTCTTCCTTGTTTCCTTCGCAGCCGAAGCCCACTAAAGGTCGGATGCGTATCCACTGTTTGGAAAACGTGGACAAGGCCTTGCAGTTTCTCAAAGAGCAGAGGGTGCACCTAGAGAACATGGGGTCCCATGACATCGTTGACGGCAACCACCGCCTCATACTTGGGCTCATTTGGACCATCATCCTACGTTTCCAGGTAAACCGAGGCTGCAGCATCTAAAAAGATGGTGAAACTTAAAGCTACAAAGATGCAGAATGTAATCATTCTGTCTGCCTCGTGTGTAAAGAGCAGATACACTTAAAGACATGGCTTACCTTGTTTTAATTACGGATAATTACATTCTGATGTATCAGTAATTAACTGATGGCCCATATTGGTGAAACTCCATGGCTGCTCCCACAGCCATATGTATATTTCTGAACATATTGGTCTCGTTGGCGACACCTAGAGGATATACTGTGCTGTGAAACTGATTATTTGGCAGAAAGTACGATCACGTTCAATAAAATAAAATAATTAAAAGTTTAATTATTTCAGTAAGTCAGTTCACAAAGTGAAATACATTATATGTTGTATCTACACACTGATGATTTTAAGCTTTTCTGTGATACTTTTCCACTTGCAGCTAATGAAAACATTACATTTAAGGTCAGAATATTACATCGAACCAATAAAAGAAATGTTTTTAATGCAGAAATAGAGATTGAGCTGATAAACAAGCCTCATCTGAAATCATATTGTAATTTATTAAATATAACTGTGTTGCACAGATCAACAACAACAAAAATAATTCATCGGTCCTGTCAGATATGGGCTCATAGCATCTGTCTGTCTAGGAACTAATGAGGAGCAAACAGATGCAATTCATCAGGGGCATCATTTCTTGTAAATCGTTAAAATGGTTTAACTGAGTCTTTTCCTGTTTTTTTCCTGGATAAACTAGAATCTCAGTGATTCTACATAACTCCTGAGTGCCTTTGTGTATACAGTAGTCAATTGAATAAACTCACACGTAAAGTTTGAATTGCCGTAGCTTCACCCTTTCACATAATATATATTTCTATATATTAGTCACAAAAACCTCTAGCGTCTTGCATAAGCAGTTAGCATGATTGAATGTATGAGAGTTGCTATTTCTAACTGCATTCCCAGCAGAGTAAAGTCACCAAAAAGCTAAAGAAAAGAAAGAGAAAATGTGCTGTAAAAGGTAAAAAAAAAAATCACTTCTGTTTTGCAACGTTTGTGCATCGTCTGACTTCATTTATTAAATGCCTCCCTCATGCTGTAGATAGCTACATGTTTAAGGAGGAATAGCAAAGGCAGCGTAGCAAAGAGGTTTGTTAGCCAACCATGTATCCACAGCATTCACTAAAAGTACCATTAAAAACCTGTGTTTTGATTTATCGTTTGGAAAATTCCACAGATCACTTTTTTCTTTATTTGCTGCCAAACCCAACAGCCAGAAGTAGTAGAGTAATTATTGATAGTCAATCAGCAACAATAAACATGTCTCGTTTCCTGTTGTTTTTGTTTAGATGTGTCCACAGGCAAGTATCCGCGAGGAACGTTTAAACCTGCAGTTTCAGAATTATTTCTTTCGGATGCCTTCAGGCTCCAGTATTTCTCGTTCTTTGGAAGCTCACTACACATCTCTTTCTCTCTTATCATCCAGTGGGAAGGGCGGAGGGGAGTCAGATATTTATTTTTAATTTGACAGCAGCGTGGTTATTTTTAGAAATGATAGTTCAAACAATAAGTCCTTCTACATTATTCAACTTTTTCAAAAGGTAAGTTAAAAAGAAAAAAAAAACAGGCTGTATTTTTCAGTCTGCATTAGCCAAGGAGAAGCAAAGCTGGCTAAATTTAGCAATCTCTCAGGACCAGTTTCTTGTATCACATCACTGCTCTAATTACTGGCCCACTGTGTGGGAAATGAACTTCAGTCATTACCACCTATTTTCCACCCATTTTAACCACTGTTGAGGTTTGTAACAATCCTTTATGACTAATAACATTAATGATGCGTCACTGGAGATTTACTTCAATTTTACACAAAGAAGGAAACCAAAGAAATAAAGTGAAATATTATTCCCTAATGCAGTGTCCTCTCGGTTGTCTGTGTTCCTACTTCATCCTATGTAAAAATCAAATGTTAAGTTTGATCATTTACCATCCATCTGTGCGTCCTGTTCTTCATCAGATCCAGGACATTATTGTGGAAACAGGCCAGGCAGACCAGAAGGAGACACACTCAGCTAAAGATGCTCTTCTTCTGTGGTGTCAGATGAAAACTGCAGGGTAAGTACTTTACGTGGCCTTTAGCATCATCAAGCTGCTGTAAACATCCATCGGGAATTTGCAACCAGGTGCACGTCTGCTACTGTTTCACAACTCTTGAGTTTTTATTTCTTAAATTGTGCTAAGAGGGTACATGCTATATAGCAAAAGTATTCAAGCCTCTTGAACTTTCACTCTCTTTTATCCCTTTGCAAACGCAGACATTGGTGTATTTTATCAAATCCTGAGTCATAAAGTGGTAAAAATCGTGAAAGGAAAATAAAGTGTGCTTTTAAAACATTTGTACAAATAAAATAGAATGGGCCTAGTTAAGGTTCAGCTCTATATCCAATTCATACACTCCAAATTTTTAGCTTTTCATTTGTTCACAATTGTGGATTATTTAGTGATTGTCCGTCACTTACTTTTCAATTAAAATACATTGAAGTTTGAGTTTTTAACATCTGGTAATGTGAAAAAGGGTGTGAACACTTTAGCAAGGGATTGTAGGATCACAGTTTTTGTGAACCACTGTAATTGCTATGAGAATCGATAGTTTTGAACTGCTGACGCAATATCAAAGCTTCACACAGAGAAATACAAATAGATCTGTATAAAGACATATTTTTCTTCAAGGCTTAAAGCTATGGATATGAAAGGCTCCACTTGATACGGAGCCCAGACATTGATTTATAGCTTGAGCTTCGCAGAAATATCCTTTCATGTTCGGTTGGTGACATCCCATCACTGTTATTTCACAGATACCCGAACGTCAACATCACAAACTTCACCACCAGCTGGAAAGACGGAATGGCCTTCAACGCCCTCATACACAAACACCGGTGAGGAAAGATGAATAATGAAACTGCTCTCACCAGCTGACGCATCTGAAAACACAGCCCGAACCTGCCTGCTCTGTGTCTCCCCTAGTTTTTCTCTTTCATCTGTCGCCCTGTGTTGTCTTTTTTGCTCTTTCATCTCTGCTAGGCCTGATCTGGTGGACTACACCAAACTGAAGAGGTCCAATCCCACCCACAACCTACAGAACGCCTTTAATGTGGCAGAACAGAAGCTTGGCGTAATCAAACTGTTAGACCCAGAAGGCAAGTGACCGATAATAACTGTGAAGACCTCCATGTAATGTTTATCAGGATAAATCTTGGTGCCCAAACAAACAGCTCAGGGGAGGGGATGCCTCTCTCTGTGGTGATTAACTCGCTTGGCATTTTGTTGTGCAGATGTTTTCACAGAGAACCCAGATGAAAAATCCATCATCACGTATGTTGTGGCGTTTTACCACTACTTCTCTAAGATGAAGCAGCTCGCTGTTGAGGGAAAGAGAGTGGGAAAGGTGAGATGGAAACATGGCACTCATTACTCTGTCAAGCCGGCAGCTTTGTTTATATATTTGCCTTCCTTATTCAGGTTCTGGATCAAGCCATAGAGACAGAGAGGATGATCGATAAGTACGAGACGCTGGCTTCAGACTTGCTGACGTGGATCGAGCAGACCATCGTCGTGCTAAACAACAGGAAGCTTGCCAATTCTCTGACAGGCGTCCAGCAGCAGCTTCAGGCCTTCAACACATACCGGACTGTCGAGAAACCGCCCAAGTGAGTCAAAAACCCTTATTGAAATCAGTCGCTCTATTCTTGCATCTCTCTTTGTTTTGATATGTGCTGGTCTCTGTGAACCACCTTGTGGTTGAAACGTGTTGAATTTTTTCTCAGGTTCCAGGAGAAAGGTAATCTGGAAGTGCTGCTCTTCACCATTCAGAGTCGCATGAGGGCCAACAACCAGAGGGTCTACACGCCGAAAGAGGGAGCCTTGGTGTCAGACATCAACAGGGTGAGAGTTTGTCCTGGGACAAACCAGAGGTCTGCTGCACACAGATCTCAATAAAAGTTTCACTGTGTTTGGCAGTTAGAATAAAATACAGATGCTAGTAAAAGAACTGTGATAAAATATTTTGAATAATGCATTGATGCTCTACCAATATTGTATTGTTCACCGGGCATAAAATACTGACTGTGACATGTGAACTTTAGAGTGCTTTGCAAACACATTTAGTCGCTTTTGAACATTTTCACAGGCTGTCATATTTCAGCCTCAACCATTTACTGTTTCATAAAAGGATTTTACATAATACACCGACACAAATTCTTACATAATTGTGAAGTCGATGGAAAAATTATAAATTTTTCTACAAATTAAAACCAGCGACTCCAGAAAGAGTTTAGTGAAGTGGTCAAAATGGGGATCCCAGTCAAAATCCAACTTTATTTAAAAACTTTAATTATTCTCTTTTAAGACTTAAAAGCATGAAGACATTTGCATCTGGCAAAGAAAAAGTGACATTGGTATAAATACAAAAAAAATCACTAGATTAAATAAAATGCTAAAAATGTAGCAAATTGTTGACATGTTTTCCCTTTTCTCAGAAGTATTTTCTTCTAAATGTTATTTTCTATCTGACTGAAGAGGTTGGATGGCCTGTCAAGTTTATCAAGGCAACCATAATGCTGATAAACTTTGCAGCACCACTTATAAAGCCACAAAAGTGTGGCACACGTGTACTCAGGCTGCCACCACCGTGCTTAATAATGAGGACGATGAGCACATAACATTCCTGTAAAACACATTCAGGTTTATGGTCATGATAATGTTCATGGGGTATGAATACTTTTCTGTGGCGTATGTCAAAATACACAGATTTGTCTCAGCACACATCTATCCTACATTGTCAGGATATCCTTTCAGCATCAGAGTTTCTCATCCAGGATGAGATCAAGCAGAATGGAGCATCTAAATTTTTTAAACACGTCACACATCGACGAGGCTCGCAAACACTACAAAGACTCAGGATGCTTCTCATCATCCCCATCGCAGGCCTGGGAGCGTCTGGAAAGGGCGGAGCACGAGCGGGAACGGGTCCTGAGGGACGAGCTGATCCGGCAGGAGAAGCTGGAACAGATGGCGCGAAGATTCGACAGGAAGGCGGCCATGAGGGAAACGTGGCTCCTGGAGAACCAAAGACTAGTGGCTCAGGTCAGCCGGCTGCTGTAGACTGAGAGCTGGTTTTAAATGTTTCATTTAAGCTTCAAAAACGGGTTGAGGTTAAAACATATAGAGATATGAATTCTCCCTGTGAAAATTCATTATTAGGTTTTATCAAAGGCTGCTAAACTGAGCCACACATAAAACTAAAATACAAATCAATGTTCACTCTGCACACCTTCCTCAGGATAACTTTGGTTACGACCTGCCAGCCGTGGAAGCAGCTAAGAAGAAGCACGATGCCATCGAGACAGACATCGCCGCATACGAGGAGCGCGTTCAGGCGCTGGTGAACATCTCCAAGGAGCTGGAGTCTGAGCGTTACCATGATGCCAAGCGGATCGACGTGCGAAAAGACAACATCCTGCGACTGTGGGACTACCTGCAAGAGCTGCTGAGGGCCCGCAGAGGGCGTCTAGACATGAACCTCACCCTGCAGAGGATCTTCCAAAAGATGCTCTACATCATCAGCTGGATGGATGAAATGAAGGTAAAACTCATGTGTACTGACTTGAAAGAAACATTAACATTTCATGAAGAAACCTAATTCAAACGCCTCTCCTCAGGCACGGCTGCTCTCTCCTGACTTTGGGAAACACTTGTTAGAGGTGGAGGACTTGCTTCAAAAACACGCTCTGCTAGAGAACGACATCGCCCTGCAGGCAGAGAGGGTACAGAGTGCCAGTGCTGCTGCTCTGAAGTTTGCAAACGGAGATAGTAAGTGGAACACACTCATTGCTCCTCTGGGAAACTTAAAAAAAAAAAAACATTAAACATGATGCATTGATTAGAAATTTTAAATGAAGCAGAGTATATTGCAGCTGTGAATGTTGTGTTAGGTTGGGGTTTTGCTTATTCTCAGGTCTTCTAGTTATTAATAAATACATAACCATAGTTTCAATACTTTATATCAAATATATTTTAATGATCTATATAGTTTACAGTGGGATGTAATCCTTACGTAAAGAGACAAACCTCCAAGAAAATAAAAAATATGAACTAATAGCTTTTAACAACCTATATTGTTGACATACTTTCTCTTTCCAGGCTATAAGCCATGTGATCCTCAAGTGATTCGAGACAGGGTGCAACACCTCAACCTTTGCTACCAGGAGCTCTGCACTCTGGCCACACAGAGGAGAGCTCGGCTGGAGCAGTCCCGCCGCTTCTGGAACTTCCTGTGGGAGGTGGCGGAGCTGGAGAGCTGGATTAGAGAGAAAGAGCAGCTTTTCTCCTCTCTGGATTATGGCAAGGACCTGACGAGCGTGCTGGTGCTCCAGAGCAAGCACAGCGCCTTCCAAGACGAGCTCGGAGCTCGCCGTAACAACCTGCAGCAGGTCTTGGCTGAAGGGGACAAGATGATCCAGGCCAAGCACTTTGGCTCTCCAAAGATCCAGGAGTGCATGGACGACATCAGGAGGCAGTGGCAGCAGCTGGAGGACCTGGCTGTGTTCCGAAAGCAGAACCTTCGGGACACGCAGACGTTCTTCCAGTTTCAGGTTGATGCTGACGAACTTAAAGCCTGGCTGCTGGATGCCAAGAGGCAAATGAGCAGCGATGACGTCGGTCACGATGAGTACACGACTCAGCGACTACTGAAAAACCAGAACAACTTGAGAAATGAAGCAATCAAGAATGGAGCCACCATTGATGCGCTGTCCAAACAGGCCAGCGCTCTGTCAGAGGAGCTACAAAACACCCCTGACATTCAGAGACGTCTAAAAGACATCAAGGACCTTTACATGGAGCTCCTGACTCTGGCTGACCTGAGGCAGAAGAAACTGGATGACACCATGGCTCTGTACACCATCTTCAGCGAGACGTACGCTTGTGAGCTCTGGATGAGCATGAAGGAGACATGGCTGGTGGATTTAGAGGTTCCTGAGAACCTGGAAGATTTGGAAGTGGTACAGAACAGGTAGACCAGCAAGAAGATGCCATTAGAGATCATTCGTCTAAACTGAACTAATTGGCTGGAATTTTCTGGATCACATTGACCGCTGCTGTTATTCTAGCTAACAATTTTCTTATTTGCAGGTTAAGCGCTTTAGCTCAAGAAATGGTGAACGTTCAGTCAAGAGTAGACGACGTCAACAAAGCTGCAAAACAGCTGGAGGAGAGCAGACACCCTCGCACCCAGGAGATCAAGGAATGCCAGACACGACTGAATAAGAGGTACATCCCGGACAGGTTGCCAGTCCGTCACACGGGAACACAGAGACACACTGGACAAACATCCATGCAAATGGTATTTTTAAGAAAAATTACCTGTGAGGGATGATGCTTGGTGTAGCAGTCCACACCTGAGCCGTCAGATTCCAATTTCAAACTTGGCATCTTTGCATTTGTTCCCCTTCTTCCTCTACCCATTTATAGTCAAGTATCGCCACCAGCACCACGTAAAATAAATAATAAAAAAATAAAGACTGATCGTCATAATATTGCTTTACTGTCAGCATGCAGCAACAGGTGGGGAATTTACTTGACATCTTATTAACAGTACTTTCAACTACAGTGATGTTGAGACATTAAATTTATCGTTTTGTCAGCATAAGTTGTATAAGTTATAAGTAAACAATAACATCATCTTTACTCTCAACCCAGTGGAGAGTAAAGATTGTCCTTAGATTTTTTTAAGAATAAATTTCATCTTGTTTTTCTAAATAAAATTGTTCCTTTACTAAATTTCTGTGTTTTAGGTCTTTGCTATCAGATAAGACAGGCAATAAGGCAGAGGAAATTAAATATTATTAGAATAGTGTATAACTTTTTTTAGCATATAAATGATGAAATTAAGCTTAGTGAATTAAGCTTTCAATGAATTATTTCTTTCTAGATGGGATGCATTCAAGGCTATGGTGGAGGACAAGAAAAGGAGAGTTGATTCTGCTGTTAGTCTACACAACTATGGGCTGGAGTGTGATGAGACAGAAACCTGGATCAAAGAAAAGACACGGGTGATTGAGTCCACACAGGATCTGGGCAATGACCTGGCAGCAGTCATGACAATCCAGAGGAAGCTGTTTGGCATGGAGAGAGATTTAGCAGCTATTGAGGCCAAGCTCACCTTCCTCAGCGAAGAGGCAAACCAGCTGGCCCAGGACCACCCGGAGAACGCAGCAGATATCTTAACCCGCAGGGTGGAGCTCGACACGGCCTGGGACAGACTTAGAAAGACCCTAAAGGACAGGGAGGACTCTCTAGGTGAGGTCAGTAAGTTACAGACTTTCCTGCAAGACATGGATGACTTCCAGTCCTGGCTATTCAAAACCCAGAAAGCTGTGGCATCTGAGGAGATGCCCACCTCACTGCAGGAGGCCGAAGAATTGCTCAGCCGCCACAACGCTGTGCGAGAAGACATAAACAACCACGAAGAGGACTATCACTGTGTGAGGGACATAGGAGCTCAGGTCACCCAAGGTCAGGAAGATGATCCTCAGTACCAGCAGCTGGAGCAGAGGCTAAATGGGCTGGACCGTGGCTGGTATGAGCTCCAGAAGATGTGGGACAGTCGCAGAAACTTCCTGGACCAGGGTTTGGGCTTCCAGCAGTTCTTGAGGGATGGCAAAGCAGTAGAGGCCATCCTAAATAATCAGGTAAACTTCTACTAATGATGTCTTTTGGACTAAGTATAGGGCCACGCCAACAAAAACAGTCTGAAAACCTGATGTCAGCAAAGCTGCAGGAGTTCTGCGGGAATGTTGAGTGGAAGAATGCAGCGCTATCAGTTCCAACACGGCACATTATAATCAGCAGATCATGGGTTTCTGGACAGTCCGTTTTCATGTCATCAGCGTTTTTTCTTAATTCCATGATGTCTATTTTATTGCAGGAGTACACGCTGGCCCACATAGACAAGCCTGACACATTGGCAGGGGCAGAAAAGGCTTTGAAGAAGCATGAAGACTTTGTCAGCACGATGGAAGCCAACGAAGATAAGATTGATGGGGCCCTGCAGGGCGGACAGCGATTGGTGGACAGTAACAACTTGTACTCTCCCAAAGTCCAGGAGAAAATGGACTCAGTCCGGGACAGGTTGTGTTTTGCTTTTGTTCGACTTGAGTTTGTGAGATGACAACGCATGATTTAATCCCTACAGCTGGGTTGGGCATAAAAGTTTTCTACAGGGTCTCACGAGTAATGTAGTTGAGGCTAAAGGTTGGACTCACCATTTCTAACTTTACAGATATAGAAATTAATATTTCGTATGATAATGTGAATTCAAGCTGTGATGTCTAAAATCAACAGTTTATTCTCCAAAAACAGGGAAATAAGTCAGTTCTGCTGTCCAGTCAGTGAGAAGCTGTGTGATGAGTTCACACAACTTCCTGTCTTCACTTTATCCTTGTCCGGACTTTCAGACTTTTTGATTGGTTGACATGCTACAGAAAGAGAGGCTAATGTAGCCAACCACAGGAACAACCCAAGTTTTTTTCTTTTCTTTTTATTGTTATTTAGTATTTGGATTTGAGTGCAAACACTTTCACTGTATCCTTTAAGATGTTGTGAAACCCAGTTTTAAACTATGTGACAGGTGTGGGATTTAAAGGCCACAATTGAACAGAGGCACATGTATCAAAGCTGTAAGACAGGATTTATGTTATATGTAGTTTAATTTGTTCTGTGGTATGAAGGTCAGTCAACCTGTAGTGTACGGAAAACTTTTCATAACAAGTACCAGGTCAGAATTTACCTATTTTTCCAAGTATCTGTCTTGACTTTTAAAACAGCTGCAGCAAGATCTTGACCTTCTCAGGTTGCTATACCTTAAAACAATAACAAAGGATATTCACACATACTGGTTTTGAGAAGTTCTAACCTTCATATTTGTAATTGGAAAGATTTACACAAGAAGGAATTTCAGGTTTTTCACCAGCCCCAAACTCAAAGCCCCAAACAGCGGCAGCCTGTCTCTTAAAATGTGGTGAAAATTGCACAAATTGTTAGAAGTGCAACATGTTCTTTAGCCTCATTTTGTGAACATGTTGCCAGCAGAATTAACATCACAATTACAGTTGGTATTTCTGCTTCATAAATGTTATATACTGATGGATTGTTTTATGAATCAGTAAGACTGAAATGTAAGACATTAACACACTTTCTAAAGTTTTAATTTTAAGTTGAAGATGTATGCTTGCCCAGAAATATCCTCTCATTTCCTTTAGAGACTTGGTTCAACAGTGAAAATGTTTTTTTTTTTTTCTAGCCTCTGCATTATTAGCTTTAGAAAGGGCATCGGAGCTTCCACCTTCTCTCCCAAATACTCAGCTTGATAGACAGGCACCTGCAATAAAGGACATTGATCTTTAACAGAGAGAGCTTTTCTTTTCGGTGAAGTGAAGAAAGACATGACTTTTTGACAGAGAAGAGGGAGATCTGGAGGATTTGTCTGCAGTGTGCGGTCTGAATTATGTCACAGAGAGATTTGTTAGGCAGAGAAGAAAAGGCCAGCTATGTCTGAAACTGTTATTAATGTATGGTATAACTTTGCTTTTGTGTTCACTCTCCAGGCAAAGCAAGAATAAGAGACGAGCTGTGGAGGTGTCTGGAAAGCTGAGAGATAACCGTGACCTTCAGCACTTTCTGCAAAACACTCAAGATGTGAGTTCAATGCAGTCTTTGAAAAAGATCTAATAATACCTTCTTTATTAGCTGTGTGTTTGCTTTCTTTGTCCCGAGGCTATTATTTGGTTGCTATTACTGTACCATTGAATTTACCCTTCCAGTAACATTTGGTCATAGTAATTTACAGCTCTGGAGAAAAAGGAGAGGTCACTTAAAATGATCAATTTCTCTGATTTTACTTTCTATAGGTTTATGTTTGAGTAAAATGAACATTGTTCTTTTATTCCATGAACTACTGACAATGTGACTACAAGATTCCAAGCAACAATTTTGTATTTATTTGCAGAAAATGAGAAATGGTAAGACCTCAAATAATCCAAAGAAAACAAGTTTATATTCATTTAGAAACAACATTACTAATGTTTTAACTCAGGAAGAGTTCACAAATCTGCATGTGGTGGAATAACCTGGAGATTTTCAATGGGGTTCAGTGCAGAGGGCTGTATAATTAATATAACTTATCTTCATTATATAGGACCAGTATTATTTCTCTCAGATGATGCATTATTAATGCATAATGTTCTTTATTTGTCGCCATGCCTCAGCTGACTGTATGGATCAATGAAAAGATGCTGACAGCTCAGGATACCTCGTATGACGAGGCCAGAAACCTGCACAGCAAGTGGCTCAAACATCAGGCTTTCATGGCGGAGCTGGCCTCCAATAAGGACTGGCTCAATAAAGTAGATCAGGTCAGTAAAGGTTTTTAATTGTTTGTTTAACTAAAAGGTTTTATTTATCTGCAAAGATAAATAAAATCTTAACTTGCAATGGATTTCTGCTTGAGAACGAGTCTTTTCTCTGCTTATTTTTTGATTTTGCAGGAGGGTCAGGAGCTCATGGAGTCCAAGCCTGAGTTTGAGCTCATTGTGAAGGAGCGCCTGGCCCAGCTTCATGAGCTCTGGGACAAACTGGAGTCCACAACTCAGGAGAAGGACCGGCTGTTGTTTGATGCCAATCGCTCAGAGCTTTTCGACCAGAGCCTGGCTGATATGAAGAAGTGGCTGGCCGAGCTTCAGCAGCAGTTGCAGAGCGGAGATGAGGATGTAAAAGATCTCACAAATGCCAATATTCTGCTGAAAAAGCACCAGGTCTGTTCTTTAGCATGTCCCATTTAAAATCGCACAATCTGAATACTGTTCAGTTTAAGCTTAAATTTTAATCTGTTTTAAGCGAATGAAAGTTGTGCTTATTTGTTGAAACAAACAAGAATGCTTATTCCTTTTAGACAAAATATTTTTCTCCCAAGAGTCAAGCTAAAACACAAATTCTATTGAATGAATTCCCTTCAGTAAACCTTTTTCATAAATTGATGTAAGAACATTCAGAAGAGCTGTGGCTAAGCTTAGTTTCACGCTTAATAGGCAGCACTTACTTTTGGTGAATTTACCCTCCACTGCATCTTGATTAGGCTCTTGAAAGGCTATTCATCTTTTTTTTTTTCTTCCTCCCATCACCATTTTTCCCATGCCAGATGACGGAGAACCAAGTTCGTGACCGGGCGAGGGAGCTGGACGAGCTCCAGGAGGCTGCCAGGAAGCACGGAGGAGCCAGGGAGGACCAGCCGGAGCTGGAGGCCGAGCAGCAAGCCCTGCAGAGCGAGTTCCAGCAGCTCCTCACGCCGCTGTCCCAGCGCCGAGGCAAGCTGGAGGCTGCCAAAGCTGTCCATCAGTTCTACAGAGACCTGGCTGATGAGCTTGTAAGAGCGGATCTCATTTCACAGGGAATGGAAGAGTCAAAGTGCCTTGCTCTCACAAAATGATTGATAGCGGAGAATTTGAATAATGAGGATACGATCTTAACTTGTCAGGACTTTAAATCCCCTCCAGATATATCGAGATGCACCGAGGTCGTTTAATGCATCTAAGAAACCTGGTCATTTAAAGAAATTTTAAAGAAGTATTTGGTCTTTAAGATATATATATATATATTTAAATCTGCTCTTTTTGTTGTCTAGTGCTTCAGTTTGTAGCAAAGTCAAGGTATCGTGTTTGATTTACTTTGCGAAGGAGCAATAAATCCGTGTAAAGAAGACAGCTGTGGAGATAATTTTTTATATTTGGTGCACATCAGAGATCTGTGAAGCAATTTTTCAGACTCTGTTTCTGCTTTGTGTTCTTATCATCACAATCTTTTCCCCCCCTTTTTCCTTTTGTGTCTTTCAGCTCTGGATTGAGGAGAGGATGCCCCTGGCAATGTCACAGGAGCACGGCAACAATCTTCAAACTGTGCAGATGCTGTTGAAAAAGAACCAGGTACAAATCTGTCTGTCTGCATTCGTTTTGGTGTAAACTGCTCTGTCCTAGTTTATTTACTCACTTATCAGTTGATTCTGGAAAACGGGGCCATTCAAATTTTTGAATTTACATTCAGGGCCTTGCAAAAGTCAAAACCTTTCCACAATTTGTTGTCTTGCAACAACAAACTTAATTTATTTAAAGCTTTATGATTGTTTAAAAAAATGAAATATAAGTTAAATATAATAATTTTTGAACTGAAATACAATGAAATACATACTATTTTTATCATCTGAAGAACCACATTTGCTGCAAAACCAATTTCAACCTTTAACAAAAAATTATTTATCAGGTTTCCTAAATAAATACTAGAAATTTCATTTATCTGCTAATCCTAAAAAGTAAATTTCTTACTGTCACTTTTCTGGTTGTCAGTGTTGTAAGGTATTTTCCATTTTTAGAAATATTTTGAAGACATAAATTGTTCATTTCAATTTGGATACATTTTTAGCAAAAGAACATAAAGGCTTAACTCAAACTTACAACAAATATTTTTGCTTCTGCTGCCCTTTAAACTACTAGCACCAATATGAGTCAGAAACTTTAAGTTAGGGGTTAAAATAGTCAGACTTGACTTTTTTGACAAGCTGTTGTCTTATAGTTAGGTTTAGTTGTTCTCTCATCTGCTCTGACCAATTTCTCTCTCTCTGTTGCGGCATGATACTGTCGCCGCTATGTTTTCAATGTTGCTTTTCCAGATCAGAGGCAAACGTTACAGCTTAAATTCACCACAATTTTTCTTCTGCTTTGCATTAATGCAAAAAATTACATAGAAGTTTGGTCCACTAAAGTAATACACTTTGTAAATATTAATTTATTTTATTTCCAAGTTGTGCAAGCTGGTGCCCTTCAAATTTTGAGTTCAAAAAGTTTGACTGTGCAAGGAAAACAATGTATATTCTTTTTCTAGCCACCGAAAGCAGCTGGGATTTTCAGTTCTTTTGTCTCCACTGACTTTCTTGTTTCTGTCTGAGTGAACTCACCGTATTGCTTTCCAGTGAAACGTCGTACATTTTCCGTCTTTCTTTCTTTCTTTCCCTCAGACGCTGCAGAGGGAGATTGAGGGCCACCAGCCTCGCGTCGACGAAGTGCTGGAGCGGGGCAGACGGATGGCGGCTGCGGCCAGCGCGCAGGACAGGCCGGAGGCGGAGCGAATCGGGGACCAGATGCAGGAGCTGGAGGAGGCGTGGACCCGGCTGCAGGACGAGATGGCCAAACGGCGAGAGAGGCTGAGCGGCTCCAACTTGGCCCAGCAGTATTACAACGATGCTGATGAGGCCGAGGCCTGGATAGGAGAGCAGGAGCTCTACATGATTGCAGATGAAAAGGCGAAGGTTAGTAGAGGAAGGCACACTCTGTATGAAGGGGCCTGATTAGCTCAGGGAAGTTTCCAAACATGTTTAAAAATCTGATCTTATTATCCTAATCAAAGTAAAGGCTTATCAGTCTGTTCAAATACCAAGTAATTAATTTATCAACATGATTACATGGTTTGGGTTCTCTTCAATTAAGAGGATCCGCTTTTTTTTTTCTTTTTTTTTTAAGTGGCTCCCTCTACGGAGAGCTAATTTTGAAGTAATTTGTTTTGCTTTGATGGGTGCGCTCGTCTCCTGTCTTTTTCTTCACCATCCTCCTGTTTTCTCTCGTCCTCCAGGATGAGCAGAGTGCCATGCTGATGCAGAAACGCCACCTGATCCTGAAACAGGCAGTGGACGACTACGCCGCCTCCATTCAGAAGCTTTCCGATCGTGCGCAGAAGATGCTTGCAGAGGACCATCCCGACGGGTGCGTGCTTCAATTCTTCATAGTGGTCCTAATTTACTCCGCCCCAGTCAGATGTGGTTCAGGCTTATAGGAGTGACAAGCATGTAAATGTGTGTCTTAATCAGCAGCTTCATCCAGAGTTAACCAAATTGTGATCTCTTGACCTGGTTTTTAAGTCTCTCAATCTAATTTCCTTCCACTCTCTGCCTTCATTATCTTTCAGGGAGGATGTCATAAGGCGGCAGGGTCAGGTAGATAAGCAGTACGCAGGCCTGAAGGAGCTGGCCGAGGACCGCAGGAAGAAACTGAACCACACCTACCATCACTTCCTGCTGAGCAGAGAGGTGGAGGACCTGGAACACTGGATTGCAGAGAAAGACGTTGTGGCGTCCTCGCAGGAGATGGGACAGGACCTGGACCACGTCACGGTATCATAAGCAGAAATTGAGGAAAAAATAACCAAAAATATGAAACATTTCTGTTAAATGTGATTGTCTCTTAAGGAAGGTTTCTAGCGATTATTTTTTTGTTTGCTCCTCAGCTTCTGAGGGATAAATTCAGAGAGTTTTCGCGGGACACGGGGATGATAGGTCAGGATCGGGTGGACATGGTCAACCAGACCATAGATGAGCTGATTGAAACGGGACACAGCGAGGCGGCCACCCTGGCAGAGTGGAAGGACGGCATAAACGAGAGCTGGGCCGATCTGCTGGAGCTCATCGACACTCGATCTCAGCTCCTCACGGCGTCTTACGATCTCCTCAAGTATGTAGGAGACATCTTACCAATTTCCAACAAGATTCTCAGAAGTTTGTGGTTGTATTGTAACACAAAATGAATACATAAAAGCAAAAAACATTTGTTGTGGGATTGAAACAATTAATCGAATTGATTGTGATGAATCGTTTACTAAAATAAACGTAACCTAATTTAGTAATTGATTAATGGTTAAGTGGAGTATAAAAGGTTGTTTATTGAATGGACAACACACTCAGAGAAGAAACTCACTCAAACTTATACCAAATATACACATTTTGCAGTGAAGATAAAATATAAAAAATATGTTCTACCAGAACTCCTCAAGTCACAATTTCAGCTTCTCCTTTGCTCTTACAGTGATCTTTTTATATCTGATTAATGAAGTAATTTCCAGAATAATCTATAGATTAATGGACTAAAATAATTATTATTTTCAGCCTTGGTCTGCATGCAATAGCATAGTTGAAAAACACAAACATGGTTCCTACATCTCACGGATGTCTTGGTCATGATGAATGCGGTGATACTAAGAGCCCATTCTTCTGGTGATTAGGTACTTTGATGATGGAAAGGAGCTGGTGACGCAGATTCACGAGAAGCAGAAAGAGCTGCCAGAGGACGTGGGAGACGACTTCAGCAAAGCCGAGTCCTTCCACAGGATGCACGCCGCTTTTGAGAGAGACATCACCGCCCTAGGCAAACAGGTAGAACACAAGAGAACGGCTCTTTGCTCTGAAGGAACACAGCAGGCGGCGGCCGAGAGGTGCACTTTGAGGATTTGTATCTGATGCGGCCAGAGAGTGCTGCAATATGTCTGCAACTGTGGAAGGTCAGAGGTTATTGTTTAAGAGGCAGAGTTTCTTTTCTTTGTTTTTCTTTAGCAAGAAAGCAATGCAACTTACACAAAATTTTTGAATGTAATTATTGAGGTTTGATTTTTTTTTTTTATCAGTGATAAGAAAGTAAAATGTTTCTGAGTGTCTTTCAGCCCTTATTTCGGTTGAAATGATGACAGAGTAAATAGATAGGCAAAGTCTGGAAGCAATATTGTATTTGTTAAACTTTTAGCAGTAAACCTCTGAAGAGTAAATTAGCAATAGCCACAAAGCCATAAGCATTGGAAATACAGGACCGATGAGAAGTTTATGTGGACTAATCATTTTGAAGGCCGCCCTTCTCCTACATTATTTCAAGAAGTCCCACAGCATGTTGCTGCCACCATCGTGTATAACAATGGTGTTCTTAAGTTTAAGTTTTACTGAAAGTGATGTTTGATGGTTAAAACTCAGGCACAATACTGGGTACATCCTGGGTTAGAACTGGTCTAAACAAAGAAAACAGGGAAATACTAGATTTCTGAAATGATCCACACTTCAGCACTATCAGAAAATATGTGGAGTATCTTTAAAAGCTTAGTCTGTACCATTTATTTAGATATTTGTGGGGGTGCGTGCTAATATTTAAGCATCTATGTGTAGTTTAGCCAAAAAACACTCAATAAATCAAAACTTGTTTTTAAAATGCCATGAAGTAAGATGGTAATCATGCCCGTGATGAGCGTATGTGAACCTTTCATTACTACTGTATCTTTGAGAAAAAACACTTTATCACGACTCATTAAAATTACATTAATGAGGCCATTATTAACCGAGTGCTGTGTCCTTCTTCTAGGTCCAACAGGTCCAGGAGACAGCCTCGAGACTTCGAGCTCAGTATGCAGGGGACAAACAGGACGCCATCCAGGCCATGGAGAGGGAGGTCGTTGAAGCCTGGAAGGGCCTGCTGGATGCCTCCGACGGCCGGCGGGCGGAGCTGGTGGACACGGCCGAGAAGTTCCGCTTCTTCAGCATGGTGCGAGACCTGATGGCCTGGATGGAGAGCATCATCCAGCAGATTGAGACTCAGGAGAAACCCAGGTGTGTGCCTTTCAAACCATGCATAACGTAGCAGCCATGAGATGTCAAGGAAAGTTTATTTTTCTCTTGGATACGTCTTTTTTTGTTTGTAAGCAGAACGCCATCAGTGAAGTGTAGAAAAAACACTTACAAAGTTTGGCTCTCTTTTCTTAATTTAAAAAATTTAAATCATATTTTCACTCTTTAGCTCTCGATTTGGTAGTTCACTCTAGTTTTCATGAGTCAAATGTGGAATAAAGTGCAACAAAGGTTTAACTAACCCGGGGCATTTATGCATAGTTTATCAAAGATGCAGCAGTTTCAGAAATTAATTAATTAGATAAAGTACATTGCACTGATGAGAAGAATTGTGTGTGGAGTTCCATTTCCTGCCAGCAGAGGTAGAAAGGTTTCATGCATTATTCGCTCCCGTTTCTGCTTTCTACCCTCTCCTTCTCCTTCATTAGGGATGTCTCCTCCGTGGAGCTGCTGCAGAAGTACCACCAGGGGATCCGATCAGAAATTGAAACCAGGAGCGCCAAGTTCACGGACTGCACAGACCTCGGCAAGTCCATGCTGACACGCAAGCACCGAGACTCTGCTGAAGTAAGAATGTGCTTAAAGGCGGCTCCTTTTCTGCTGTTTGCATTAGATTTAATTACTTTTCTCGGAACAATTATCCCCAAACAAACCGGGTTGCCTGAAAAAGAAAAAAAAAATCAAGTCTTCCTACATTCATCAGGGAGGTTAGAAAAGCAAACACTAATTAGAAATGGATAAAGGCAAAAGGAATTTAAATAAGCAATTGACCCTTGCCCGAATTGAGTGTTCAGTTAATTACTTCACAATGCTAATTCTTAGAATATAATAGGAAATCTTGTGGTGAGTTTTTTTAATAAGGCTGATATGTAACTGAGACTGTATAACATTTTGTGTCAGATCAAAGAGAAGCTGGTTCAGCTGATGGAGAAAAGGCAGGAAATGATGTTCAAATGGGATGACAGATGGGACTGGCTCCGACTCTGTGAGTAATGCATTCCCCCCGATCCCTGAGTTAATGATGGAGCAGCATGAGCATCCGCTTTATCAAAAAGCGAGCCACAAAAATATTCCCTTTAATGCCCTCAGTGCTGGAGGTGTGCCAATTTGCACGAGACGCTTCGGTGGCAGAGGCCTGGCTCATCGCTCAGGAGCCCTACGTGACCAGCAGGGACCTGGGCCAGAGTGTGGACGAGGTGGAGAAACTCCTCAAGAGGCACGAAGCCTTTGAGAAATCCACTGCCACATGGGAGGAACGCTTCTCAGCACTGGAGCGCCTCACCACGGTATCGCAAAACTCCTGGACAACAGTGATGCAATTTGTTTTCAAGAACATTACACACTTATTCTGCGGCTGAGAAGCTGAGGATGAATTCAGCCAGTGTTTCTTTTCTTATTTTTGGTGTCAAAATTTGATGTTTTTGTTTGCCACTGACTGCACAATCTAAAGTCTAAAGCAGATATTTCCACAGTGGTCTTGGTGTACATTAAGAAAAAAAGCTTAGAAAGTAGCTTCAGAAATAGTTTTGTTATTTAAGGCGTTGTCAATGAAGATGACAACAGGTTGCTGTGTTGCAGTTGGAGTTGCTGGAAGTGAGGAAGCAGCAACAGGAGATTGAGCAGTTCATTAAAGACGAGCAGCGCTCGGATAAAGAAAGCAGGTAAAAACATATTGAAACAATCCTGTGTATAGAAGCTGTCAAAACTACTAGCGTTTTTTTTTTTTTTTTTTACCTCCACATGAAAGCGTGTTACGTTTAAAGCAATGTTGGTTTTGTTCTTTCTGGTGGATCTGCTGAGTACACCTTTAAACTAATAATAAGAACGCAGAGTTTCTCTTTCTCCGTTTTCTTTTGTTCTGCTCAGGAGAGAAGACACAGGCTTTGTAGAAGAATCTTCACAACTCTACACTATTGAGGAACAAACCCTGGTTAGTAACAAAGCTCTTTTTTTCCATTACCTATTTTAACATCTATTTTTAAATAGACTCCTTTTATTTTGTTTTGTTAAAAAAAAAAAATTGAGCTGTGCATTCAAATTGAAAGTATTGTTTCCTGCTCCAGTCTGGTGCGATGGAGCCCAGCTCCGGTCAGCTGGATGGAACTGCTGGTGACTCCACGATGCCGATGGTGTCAGAAATGAGAGAGAGCGCCTCTCTGGAGCTGGAGCCCTCCGTCTCGGTTGTGACTCCCAGAGAACCAGAAAGGGCGGCCACCATGCCGCTAGAGACCCAGAGGTCGCAGCCGGTGCTGCAGGAGGGCACGCTCTGCCGCAAACATGACGTGGAGGGCTCCGGAAAGAAGGCTTCTAACAGGTCGGCGACAGCCAAGAAATCCCTCAGCATCAATAACACGTCTTGAAAAATGATCACACAACATTGACCTTGTTTGCATTTTTGGGGGATTTTCTCAAAGCTTAAATAGATACAATACCTCCACTAATAATTGGCTCCGTGCTCCTCAGGAGCGTCTTGACAGAGTGACTGGGTTTCCCCACATCAACTCAGCTTCAACATAGACAACAGTTGACAAATTTTCAGTGTGGCTGAAGGTGGCAGTTTTGAAATGTAATGTCGGCATCATGCCCAGGGCCTGATCTCCTGCCAGTGCTGGTGGTGCATGTTATAAAGTGAATAAATCATTGAAAGGTGGAGAACGTCTTTCAAATTTTCCATCTCAAATCAAAAGGTAGATGGTCAAAACTGGTTTTAGAGTAGCTAACGGAGGCTAATGTTAGCCTTCTAGAAGGGCCCCAACTTCAGCTCTGTCAAAAAACAAAAAAAAGGGTCATGCATGAAAGCTGGATTCCTGCAGGTAATCCAACTGGTGTAGATTAAATCTACCATTTCTGATATGAAGTTTTTTTTTTTCAAAAGCCCAGCCAGAAGCATTCCAGAGAATTGCAGAGAGCTGCAAATAGTCAGAGATTTCTCTGCAACATCGCAAGACATTTCTCCAAATATTACTGGTGGTGATCCTGTATGTACGGTTTGAAGTGTGGATTAGAGAAAATTGGCAATAATTCAAAGCTTGTTTACCCATTAACGTAGCTGGATGCTGCATAAGCGTCCCACAGTGCAGAAATAACATTTCAAATGCGTCGTTAAAAGGCCAAAATATGCTATTCATGGCAATAATGAGTTCATGCCTCTAAATGGAACTGTACATTTCAATAGATAATTGGTACTGAAACATGCCTACTGTGTGTAGAAAGAACAAATAAATTTAAAGGGATATGCAACACGTAACATGTCGGGATGTTAGTGTCTTGTTTAACTTTTGTCAAAAGGTTTCATCCCTCATTAGGTGTGGATCCAGCATCCAATTATGGGCTGGCACAGCGAGAGCCACATTTGTTCATAAATATGAATATATGAATAATAAATAGCTTGTCAAAAACACGAGAATTACACCCAATTATGTTGGCAATAATTCAGTGGAAGTCTGCATAGTCGCTGTAAATGATAAGGAAGAGATGAAACCCAACGGCTGCATGCTTTGATAGTTTAGGTTTTTCATACAAATAAACAGAACATAAAATCCATCTTCAGTTCACTAATAAAGGAGCCAAAGACGACCTAAAGATGTCATTACATATCCACATGTCTATGTTGTCAACCTTTCAACTACAGAAAAAGTTTTAACGAGCCAGTCAGTCTCTACGGTCAGACATCAGCAAACTATAACTCTGTGTTACAGCCTGAAATAATCCCATCAGGATCTTCATCCTGCCTTCGTCTCTTTTACGTTCAGGTCCTGGAACAACTTGTACTGCGTACTAAAGGCGGGTCACCTCTCAGCGTACAAGGACGCCAAAAGCTTCGGTCATGGGGTGACGTTTCACGGTGAGGACCCGCTCCCCCTCAGCAACGCCGCCTGGGAGATTCTCACCAACTACAAGAAAAAGAAGAACGTCGCCAAGCTGCGGTAAGAAACGTGCCAATCTCCCGTTTTCTCGAAATGGCTTATATTCCAGAAAACACTTATTACAGTATTCAGACGGGATTTGATGAAGCAATAGTGTTGGGTGAAAGCTGTCACATATCATTTCTTTCCTATCTAAAGTTCTCTGACATAGTATTTTTTTTTTATCGAAATATGACAGTCGTGGCAGCTTTTGGAGGATTTCACATCCTTCAGAAGTTTCTGAAGCAACCAGCAGACATTAAGTCTCTGCTGAAAGTCGCTGCCTTTACCCTTCACCCTCCAGCTGAGAAACAATCCTAAACTTTAACTCTGTGTGACAGCACTACCTGTTGTTTTCAATTACTGTCCCCATCAAACAGATCAGCCCCAGTATACACAGTGCTGTGAACAGGTATTTTTTTTTTTTTTATCTCCTTAAAGGTTTCTTGTGTTTTTGTTGGAGAAAGCCAACCTGGTTCTATGTAGAAAAGTCGCTGGTCGCTGCCCAGACAAATCACGGTTTAGCTAAGAAACGACAGTGTTTTGGAAAGAGGATCCAAATTTCACTGGCCACATCCAGGCCTCACATGATGCCACCATCAAAAAATCAAGACTGGATGAGAAACAAAGTCACTGAATGACGTCTGGCAGTCTGGAAAGTGAGTCCAGAGAACCACAGGGAGGCGTTATCCACAAATTGAGCAAAGGTGGAACAGTGGTGAACTCTCCCAGGAGTTTCTGACCTGCCAAAGTTACTCCAGGAGATCACAGAGGATCAGAGAAGAACACCTGAAGCGCCGCGAGCCTCACTTGCCTCAATCATTATCCACTTTCCTTTGGATAAATATTCTGTGGAGTGAGAGGAAGTCTACCTCTGAATGGCTAGAAAAAAATGGATGTTTTGTATCGGCCTAGTCAAAGTCAGGACTTAAACTCAGTTCAGATGCTAGGTTCTGAGCCTTTGAACATGATCGGACTGCACATGTCATTAGCTTTTTCACTAATAAATGAAATCCGCACTTGAAAAGTGCATTTTGCCTTAAACCGGCAATATGAGAGATTCTGGTCAAACTTATTACTCTTCACTGAACAGAGACACTTGTAAATGGTTAAAAAAAAAAATTCTACCTTGAAAAATAAATGAATTTTTCAGATGCTTGCTTTCTGATCTCCTTCCACTGATTAATCTTAAATGTCATTAATCGGCAGCTCAGGGGTGTGATTAATTTTCTGTGGTATCGCTCAACAACACTGGGCTCCTCTCAGCAGCCGATTGGGGGATTTAAAGAGATAAATCATGTCTTCGCAGCAGGAGAAAGTTATAATTGTAAAACTTTCTGGCTTTTCCACCAAGAGCAATTTTTGTCTATGCAGAAGACGATCACAGTCATAAATAATTCATACTGTAAAAGTCAATACGACAACCGAGAATAAAAAAAAAAATCAATTAAAAGGCCTTTTTGCGGCGAATGAACGAGGCAGAAGTCAGAAAGTGAGACGTATGTCGTAAAGAACATGAAGGGAAAGAGGAACCCAGTAAGACAGAAACGCTTTCTCTGCTTTTCAAATCGGCGGGCCTGCGTGACAAGCAAAAAAAAAAAAAAAAAAAAAAAAAAAAAAAAGACGTCCCGAAATTCCGGATGCAAATATCACGGCGCCGTTGCATGAAGGGAACCCGGGACGAGGAACTCATCCGAAGCGGACATGAAATCCCCAGAATGCACCACTTCGGAAAACACCAGCCAAAGCTTGTCAGAGTCTGAAATGTAATAACGGGAACAAAAACGTCTTTAAACTTGAGAGCCTCTCGTGTTGAGCACTGGCTGAAGTGCCGTGATTCACGAGTGTTATTCAAGTGACATTTTGGAGCTGGAGGGGATTCTCATCAAATGTCAAATAAAGCTTGACGCAGCCGCCAGGCTCCAGGGAGGGACGGCGAGCCGTCCCGCCTGCCTGAGGCGGGGATTACTGGACTCATGAATGTAAAGAAAGCTTTAATTACCGAGCTGCTGCTGTGGACTTTGGGCTTCAGAAATAATTAAACGCTGTTTAAAAAAGTATTCACACCTTTTGAACTTTTTCCAGGGGACTTTGTCGTGCCAGAACCAACAGCGTCGAGAAAGAGCACCACAGATGAATCAGAGAATAAATCCAGCTGTTTTCTCTTCTTCTGGCTGGAGAACTGACATGGACGCCGGATCGAAGCTCAGATCCTTGACACTGACTTTTTGAGAGACTGTATAAGATTTGTTTTTCCTCAAACTGCTCCTTGTCACTCAAAGCTTTTGTTTGTGTCAGTAGGCGACGAGTTCACTCTAAACTGTAAATGTTTATTACATTAGTAATAAAAAAAAGGGTCTGCTAGTGAACTATTCCATCACATGAAATCCCACTTTGTGGTTAAAATGTGACAAAACGTGAACAAGTTCAAGGTGTGCAAGTGCTTTTGCGGGCGTAAAGTTGACCCTACGATTTATGGACATGCGACCGCTTGTCATCATCGTAATCATAATCATAAAGCGACCCAGACGTAACAAACCAGGATGCAGCGACACGACGGACGTTCCTCACGTGTGTTTAAACACAGAGCGTTTCATTACATCTGACTTTTTTTTTGTTTCCTTTCGCAGTCTTGCAGATGGCAGCGAGTATCTGTTCCAGTGTAAAGACGAGGTACGTCTTCAAACTGCTGATAAAAAAAATCATGTGTAACTTGTACTTTATGAATCACATGACCCTCAGCGTTCAGGGTGTAAATAGGCACAATCTCCACCCGTTGAGCTAAACCAGTAAAAACTACAAGACGAAGCCACACACTGCCTCTCTGGGGGGGAAATTCCCTTCCTAAGCCGACTCCATGTTTTTTATTTTTTATGGTATTCCAGGAGGAGCTCCAGCGCTGGAGCCAGGCCATGGAGAGGGCCGTTCAGACCCTGGCAGCGGAGGAGGCCCCGGGCCCCTCGGGGTCCAAAACCCACAGCCTGCCCTCCGCTCCCTCCTCCTCGGCTGCCCTGCCTGAGCCCGGCTCTGCCAAGAAAGACAAGGAGAAGAAGTTCAGCCGCTTTGCCAAGAAGAAGTGAATGAAAAAGAAAAGGAGAGCCGCCTGGAGAGGCAGTAGCCTAGGCAACCTGGAAAGAGGAAGTAGTATTTGTGGACGACCAGTCGGAGCGAGCTGTTTATCACCCGGTTTTGTTCTCCTTCTTTGTTTTTTTTTTGAGTTTTTTTATATGCTTTTTGTGACAGTGTAGCTTAGGTTGAAAGCCATCACTATTGCCTGTATTTAAGCAAGTGTATGATTACGAAAATCCTTTTTTATTTGTATTTAGAAATGCTAAGGTGACAGAGTAAATTAAAAGCACAGGAATGCTTCACACTCAACCAAAGATAGTTTGTAAAACTTTGCTTTATTTTATTTTTTAGTTCAGCTTCAGTTTTGTTGTGCTTTGTTTAGGCATGCTTTGACAAAAGCCATACAGGACATTAAGGTATTCTCATCAATTTGCCTTATAAAAATGGTTGTGAACTGTAATACTGTGCTGTTTGAGCTCTGAGCACCAGATGCTACGTACCGACGCAGAGTGAAATACACGCCGTCTGAGAGGAGCTTTGTAAAACGCAGTGGAAAAGATTTGGAGATGAAGAAAGCGTGGCGCAGTGCAGAACGGCGCACGCACACACACGCACACACTGCAGGTGTAATTGCAGTTATGCAAACTAAACGCTCTATGCACCGGGAAGAATCGGAGTGAAGAGATTTTGTTTCGCTTTTTTATTTTTTAAGTGATGGTAGCGGTCATGTGGGTTGAAAGTACCGACATCAACTCATCTCTGATAGTTACTTTTCTTTTTCTTCCTGAATTTCAAATATATCCAACACTTGTGTAACAAACTCTGACTTTCATATCTATTCATTGACATGTACACACTATATTATCTGCAGATGCATGGAGTATGTTTTGACATGGTGCTATTATGATATTCCTCAAGCAAGACCAACTTGACATGCCTTATTTGTCACCAACTTGCGGTCGCACTAATGAGTTCTGTTAGCACTCTTCCGTCTGCGGGGTGTTTCATAAAGGTGGCTCGCATCTGCAGGATTTAGTGTAAAAAAAAGAAATAAAATAAATAAAAAGCCTTCAAATGCTCAGGCTTCTATGAACATATGAATTAGCTGCAGAAACCTGTGATTCGTCTCTTCACAGGGACAGAGAGGCTGCAGAACGATGTAGAGTCAAATAGTCTGGAAGACGGGAGGAAAATGCAAGGAAATCCTGGAAGAAAACTTTTAGAGGTTCGATTCTGCAGCTCAGGTTTTTTTCTCTCTTTTTTTACAAATGCAAGGATTAACAGAGAAGCACTGAACCTGTTGGTCTGCCCAACTGGGAGGCCTGAGTTCATGGATTTGAAACATGCTGGGGTGGTTTGGGTCTTTAATGCTTACAGAAGCTTGGACTAAAAACTAAGGAACCTGTTTCTATGAGGCCTGGTTTTATGAAGGCAAAGCACACCAACTAAAAGAAGCTAAGGGGAAAATTTTTTATAAATAAATCAGTGGGAGCTGCCAGTCGTCCACAGCCTAACGGACAGAAGAACTCATTGCTCTTCTCTTCTTTGAATCAAAAGTATTCAAAATAAAGAAGTGGCATCATCATGCCATTTGGCTGGTGGAGTTAATGTAAAAAATGTTTTAAAAATTAAACAGTCCAACAAAGGTTTACCCAGAATTCATAATAGACATGTTAAAAAGTGACCTAATTTAAAAAGAAACTTCATAGTTGGAAAAAAAAAGCCTTTTTATGATACAAATTGTAAAAAAATAAAACAAAATCAATAACTAGAAGCCACTCTTTATGAAACACCCGTCATCTCACTGGCTAGATTTCATTTACTCGATGCAAACAGACAATCGGTAAACAAAGAGTCAGAATTTAAACCAGAGGCCGTCGCTTCACGTCCTGAGACATGATTGGAATAAAAGACGCAAGAGGACTGGCTGTGGGTCAGCAGCAGCAGCAGCAAGAAGCTGGGAGTATTTATGACGTGAATGTGACTTCAGAGTGAAACGCTGCATAATGAGGCAGAACCATCGACACGCGCAAACAAGAAAACTACAGGAAACAAGCCATGCGAGTCAAGTGTGGCGGCACTAATGCAGTCTAACGCTGCTGTCCGGCCTCGTACTGCAGGCTCTTCACCCCGAGCCACAGTACAACTCAAGTGACCTCAACAAAAAGCCATGTTTAGAAAGGCAGACCATTCACTTCAAGTTTTAATGACCTGCACTTAAGAACCAGTCTAGTGACTCTCTAGTCCTCTCAAACAGTGAGCATCATGTTAAATTTGGACTAAAAAAAAACAAACAAAAAAAAAACACACCTGAAAATGGTTTGAAAGACTTGCATTGTATTTGTTTTTTTTTAATTGGTCACTATATGATAAGAATGTGACATGTCTACTCTCACCTCCATCCACTCCGTACCATTTCTGCTCGGTGGTTTTTAATCTGCATTTTGTACTCTTTCTCCAGTGATATAAAATATACAAAAATGTTGAGAGAAATCATCAGGATACATTTTGAGAATAAAGTTTAAAACCAATACCCAGGAACAGTCGGCTGCTTTGACTCTTTTCTCTACACAGTGCTTAGTAACGCTGTTCACCAAGCATTTTCAGATTTTGTCACTCTGCAACTAAAAATTCATAATTTGAGTTTTATTCCAAGACAAAATAGTGCAGCGCATTAAATTGTCCCATATTTTGCTCCTTCCAGCTTTAGATTAGATTTAATTTTAGTGTATTGGAGTGAAGAGATTAAATACAAATGCAGCATACAAAAAAAAGGAAAAAAATCCTTCACATTATTACTGTTGTGTAAAAACACCAATAATCCAAAAACACTTAAAAAAAAAGAAATCATGAAAAATGCATGAACTCAACCTTCAGAGTAAAGTTTATTGCATATAAACAAAGTGATAGAGACAGATGTGAAACAACCGCAATGAGTTCAAAACAAGCCAGTTTCTGTCAAGTCGAGCTGAATATGAAACTAAAAACAGACCAACGAGTCGCATTTACATTCTGGTAGCTGTTGGTGACACGAAGAGCAGGCTGCTGGCGGGCAGCATCACAATAATTAGATCTCAAGTCACCGGTAACAAGCTGAGGCTGATCACTTAGAGCACCGAACGACAGTTTATGTCAATCTTTCCAAACCTGACAGGTGGGCGCCTGCAGCCACGCTGGCAGACGGTCGGTTTTCTCAGAACAAATAAGCCAGGAGATGCTGATGGGGGACGAGTTCAGGGCGCACTATTATTCATCGTTAGGGGTTGTATACCATGTGAGAGCGTGGCAGAGCCCCACCGGATGCATCCAGTCCACCTGGAGCAGCTCATTTACATCCTGTGTACTTCCTGCATCCTGCTGCAATTCCTCAGCCAAAATAAACTGGGATCATGTTTTATTGTCGGATGTGATAACGCTCACAGCGGCTGCGGTGTTTAAACGGACCGAGTGGATGCAGCAGGCGATACAATGACTGTTACAACACAGTAATTGTCATTTATATGGGGAAGATCACATATTACCATTAAAAAAAAAGAAAACAAGGCTTTTGAATCTGAACTTCTCAAAGCTGCAGACGACGCCCAGAAAACCACTAAAACAAAACAATGCCCGAGTGACATTAAACAAAATACAGAAAATATATATTACAAATGTATTTGAAGACTGACCATTTGTTATTATATGTTTACAGATTGTGCAATTACAGAGTATGAGGAAGTGAATTTTCTGCACATTACCTGATTTGTGAAGGAGTTCAGTCTCCAGTTGGGAGCAATAAATCTTTATTAAACCATCATCAGGAAAAAAAAAAAAAAAAAAGCAGTCAGGTTGAGAGAATGACTACACAGTTAGAGAATATTTCATATTTACAGCAACACGACTATCAGAGGAAAACCTAAAAAAACAAAACAAAAATCTAGAGATAAATGTAACACAGCTGAAGTTTCAATGGTTAAGCCTGGACATCTATTCCCAAATTCAGTGTTGATATTTGCTTTAAGAGCTAATAAATTAATGAAGGGTTGGTAGGTATGAGTTGTTACGATAGGAAATGATTATATTTATACAAGAACCTCAGTCTGAAGGATCAAAATGTGAGAAATTAATGGGGAAGCTTTTTTTTTTGTTTTGTTTGTTTTTAAATTCCAGCATGAAGAGATTTGTCCTGGTTCACTCCAAAATGGCAGATTCTGGATTTATAAGGTTTTTGAAACAGGATTTACAGGCGAATCTCCATTAAATATGATTAAAATGTATTTTTTCCAATTCAAATCAAGACGTGAAGCTCATTATTAGGCATAGAGTTATGCATTTCAATTTTGATGGCTATGTTCATATACTGCTCAGTCCTTGAACATACTGTATTAAAAAACCCTTTTACCAGGTGCACTGACTTTTTTAATGAAATATACCACACTGTGTGTTTTGAGTCTATACAACGTTAAGAGTTTCACTTTTCGAATGATATTCCACGTCTAATTTCTTGGGATTCGCCTGTAGATCTGAAATGGCAAAAACATGGGAACAAATAGCTGAAAACGCCTTTATTCTCACTTCCTTTCTGCTTGGCGGATAATTAAATTAGGCATAATCAGACCACAACACCACATGTCAATGAGCTTCGTTGCACAATAACTCTAACAGTAATAATAATAAACCCGGGATTTGAGAATTTGAGGAGTTTCCATTTTAGATTTCACTGAGATCTCCAGGTGGGAGGAAGTGACCTCACGTCACAACACACACCGGAAACCTGAGGAAGAGAGAAACCAGCTGACCTGAGCTCGCTCACTAGTGGTGAGTGTCGTGCTGCCGTGTTGGGACTTTTGGTATCGAACAGCAGCGGCGCTCGGTCAGTCGCTTCCTCTTTGGTTCAGTTTCGGATTCCCTCACCGCTCCAGACAGTCCAGCGTGACTACTGGCAGCGCGGCGGACGCTGCCAAAGGCACCCTGGTGAAAAGTCTTCATGATCCAAATTGGATTTTTTTTACATTTTGATCTCAGTAAGTGTGTGTGTGTGCAGACGGGTTTAATGTGTGTTGCAGAACAGGCTCAAAGTGGACGTCTGAGACTAGCAGGTTTCCTCGTCTATTTGATGAGCTTGTTGGCTCTTGCGTTTGCTTCATCGATGCGGAGTTTATTCATGTCGGCCTGAAGGGAAGGAGAATAGAGTAAAAAAAAACATGAATAACGGGAGAGAAAAACATACATAATTTTAAAACTTTTAGTAAAATTCCATTTTTTTATTCTGCCAGCACTGAAATTAGGCCAAATTTCCTGTAGCCTCAATCATACAACTTCTAGAAGGGAGGATTGAAATAAAAGCCATTTTCTGAAAATATTTGGCATTTCTTCTTTAGATAAGAAAAGAATAAAAAGGTTTGTTAAAACCACAAGCTGGCAGTAGATGAAACTCTAAAGACAACCCACTTCACAGTCTTTTGAAAGAAACTACAAAAATTTGCAGAAACAAGACGCCAAAATCGGCCTCAGACTCACCTTATCGTTGATGCGATCGAGGTGAGCGTTCTGCTTGTCGATCTCGTTGCCCATATTCAGAGCCATGTCCTTCAGGTTGCCGATGATGCCGCCGACTGCCTGGAGGTTGTCCTCCATTTCGTCCTCCCGCGCGTCGTTAGTTACTCTGAAAATCGACACGCCGCGGTTTGTATTGGGATACGAGGGAATTCCCCGAAGGCGGGAAAGACGAGGAGCGCTACCTGTTGATGTAGGGGCCGGACGGCGCCGCGGCCTTCGTCTGGGCGCTCTGGCCGTTGCGAACGCCTGAAGGCTGCCTTGAGACGACGTTGGAGCCTTTGCCGTCACCTTCGCCCTCGCCCCACGTACGTTTGTAACGGGAGTCATTCTCGATGGATGAAACCCTGGGGACAAAAAATAAATTAAATTTAATCCAGTTGAAAACTTGCATTGCGTTACAGTGAACACACACGCAAAACTTAAGTAGCTCTTTCTTAGCAGGTTCAACAGTTAGCTATTGCAGATGCTAATCAATGGAGCGTGACGATAAAAGATTCCCTACCTGATGTCTTGATAATCAAAGTATCTTCTTTTCCAAAACGAAAGCATTTCAGAAAGATTTTGTCCGTGTTTAGAATCAAATGCAGCCTTTTAACGTCATGATAAATGCACATTTTCCAAGCAGATTTATGCTAAATGGTGAGTAGTTCTCTGCTATCAACATTTGCAATTTATATGTAAAAAAAAAAAAAAACAGCAATAAAACAAACCAGCATCACAGAAGTGTGTTAAGCTGCATAAATACTGAAGCAATTTCCATTTGACGCCTTCTGTAGCTTTGCAGTGCAACTACACGTTCTCTTTTTGACACGTTATAATTGCAACGGCAGGAGAATCGGCGGCGGCGGCGGCGGCATGCAGGACGAGGCGAAAACAGGAAACGGCGGCGGAACGGACAGGCTACCTGTCGCAGGGGCAGACGCAGAGGCCGCAGCACTTGGACAGGTCCGTCAGGTTTTTCTCAGCCGTCCTCATGTCCTGGTTGATCTGGTCCATGCCCCGCTCCACATTCTTCAGTTGCTCTAGATAAAAACATGTTATGTTAGTCATTTAAATAAATTGTCGTCATGTTAAATAAAAAACATGTTTTTACGACGGAAGAGGAAGAAACTGATGTGGGACAAGTGTTATGGGTTTGCATTGCATTACAGATCATGCTAAAACAGATTTTCTGATGTGAATATTTGACCGTTTTCACAGAAATGCAAGAGTTTATTTAAGATTGTTAGAATTCCCGTTTGCTGCTGTACTAGAATAATAATAATAATCTAATTTAACAACTTAATGGTTGTCCCAACAGAACAGCAATCCCAGAAACACTTCAAATACTCAGCAGTAATCCTACCTGGATCTCACTACCTGCGTTGGAGTTGAATATGTCTGAAACTTGCTAAGGGACATTTAGCTAAATGTCAGCCGGGGTTGTGTATAGATTAGAGAAAGGAATGTTTAATTTTGGCCCCCTGTGGATTAGAAGAACTTTTACATCTACTTCTTGGATGTTGTACTATCGCTCCTCCTGTTTGAGAAGCGTCTGGTACAAATCTATTGCAAATTAGAAAATATAGAACATTTCACTCGGCCTTATGAGCTCACATAAAAAAAACAAAAAACATTTGAACATCCATCACTTTTTTAAAAAGTAACCACATCATTGTAGATTCTAGTCTGACATTTATTACTCTTAAAACCTCAAAAGGAGAAATATCTCAGTTATAAATCAAGAACTACCTTGTTCTCTTTAATAGTGATGAAAAGTGGATGCTGTGAGCTCACCTGATTGGTGGTCAAGCATCTCCATGGTTTTGTTTCCTGTCTGTTGGCTCTGGAAAAGAAATAAAAATAAAAAGTATGGATTGCATTCTCACAGAAGTGTAGACAGATTAAAAGGTAGTCATGTTGAAAATTAAAAAATTTTGACGTTGCTAGAAAAAAATAAAAATAACTAGTAGGTTTTAAGAAAAAAAAAAGTTTCAACAACAAGGTAGCTTTTTGCCTCTCCACATAGTTTTTTGCATTATGTGAAGCAAAATGCTACATTTTTAGCACTTTCTTTCAGGTAGATAAAACAAGACCCGAATAAAAACATCAAAAGTCTCACCTCCTCCGCCATCTGCAGCATCCTCCTTGTGCTTTCCAGAGACTGGAAGGGAAAATATAGTCAAGATCATTTTTAGGCCAATATTATGAAACTTAACTGTCAGTGACTGACATTGACACTAATAAAAATAAAGTGTCATTATTTACAATCTACTTTGAAATACTCAAGTTTATTTTTTTTTTTACCTTCCCAGAATTTTGCAATCTCCCTTATATTTGGAGCCACACACAACGTTGGAAGGTGAAATAATTTTAACATGATTTTCCTTTTCCAGACTACTGAGTCTAACAGACTCAGTAGGATCTTTGCAAATTACTTCAGATTACATTCAGACTACCAGCCCCCGAAGACTAAAATTGCCCCCCTGTGGTCAGAACTAATAAACATTGGCAGTGATTTCTGAATTTTATTGCCAACAAACTCCAGAATAAAAACATCAAAAGTTTTTGCGATCAACAAGATTTTCATAGGAGGCTTATGGAGGAGCACAGAAACACCAACTGGTAATTAATACATTTACAATTTTTCAGTTTTTGAAGAATGAATCATATGGACTTCTTATTGAATCTAAAGCAAATTGTTTTTTTTTTTTTCTTTCCAAACAGCCATATAATAATTTGGAGTCCCTGATCAGGTAAAAACTCACACAAAAGTAAATAGACGAAAACACAAGAGGCAAGAAGTGACAGTGGAAAGGAATGCGGTCGGTTCAGGTAAAGCTACGCCCTTCATGCGTCTATTAATAGGAAATGCTGCACAGAATCCCAGCAACTGCAGCGGCTTAGCACAACACTGCACAGTTGCTATGACTAATTATTAGTTGACAGAGAGTCCAGAAGAGATTCCTCATTTTCTCCCTTGTGTTTGCTCTGAATACATTCATCGGCCAGTTGAGAAACAGACAAACACAAATTGGCTAACGGGACGTGTTGAGCTCAGCCAGGTTTCTGTTGACTTAGCCAGAACATCCCTTGCTCAGATGAACATTACATTATTGCTTCTCCAATCCTGCGACTTGGCCAGTTGAGCCTAAAATCGCTGCCAAAAGTTGCCAGATTGTTGCAACGTCCCAAATCTTAGACATAGAAAAGCTTAGCTTTTAGCACTTGAGCCAGAAAGCTTTAATGGGAAAATAGATTTCCATAGATGAAATGTCAAAAAGCTACAATGAAAACCTATCAGAAACACACACACACACACACACACACACACACACCCCCACACACACACACACA
This sequence comes from Poeciliopsis prolifica, assembly GCF_027474105.1. Taxonomy (NCBI): domain Eukaryota; kingdom Metazoa; phylum Chordata; class Actinopteri; order Cyprinodontiformes; family Poeciliidae; genus Poeciliopsis; species Poeciliopsis prolifica. The sequence continues at coordinate 2,243,882 of NW_026562388.1, forward strand.
CACACACACACACACACACACCCAAAAGCATACAGCATGGCTGTAATATGCCAAGATTACAAAGTATCAAATTATGACAAAAAATGTTTTAAAGGTCTACTTTAAATGTCAAATAACCTTTCAAATGTGCCTTAAAATGTATTTATATACTTTGAACTTTCACAAATTTCAGCTTCTTTTATGCATATTTTTTTATTCTCAAACCAACTTAAAATGTTGGTTTGTTGAGGCAGCAAATTAGAAATTTGACTAAAAAAAAAAAGTGTTTCTTGATGTTTTGCAAAAGAAAAACAAAAAGATTTTAATTGCATTTGTATTTTGATGCAAATCTACTTTTATGTCTCTGCCAGTTTTGTATGTTTACAATATTTTGCCCGTTCGTTCTAGCATAATAGCTCAAACTCCCTAAGATTAGATGGGTGCTGTAAGTAAACATCAATATTCTGCTTTCCCAGAAATTTTCTAAAGGATTTGGGTCTGGACTTAGAGAAACCCATTCTAACAAATACATTCTGCTCTATTGACAGCTGCTGAATTTCAGAGGCGATTCCCTGTCCATGAAGAAGAAAAGCATCCACGCAGCATTATGCTGCAATAATCAGGTTTTATTGTAGAGATTATGAGTTGAGGGTTATGTGAAAAGTTATTTTCAGTTCTTCTGACTAGAGCTCTACTTGTCCAGCCTTTATAATCTTTACTGTCAATGTCTCAAAAGGTTTGACGTCCCAATTCTGGACACCTGACTGAACTGTCTGCAACAAATGGTTAGGATATTGCTTCATAACGTCAACCTGCTGTCAACATCTCCGCAATTATTTCCCTCAGCTATCTGCTGTATTTTTGGTTGTCATTCTTCTTATTGACCAGCGTTTTCTAACAAAATTTTGATATCTTTACAGATTTTCTGCTGAGAATAAACACAAATGTACTTTATTTACCAATTAGCTCATTTCTGAAATACCAAATGTTTTATTTATTGTGCATTAAGGTGTAGGTTCTAAATTCAGATGCATGCTATGCTTTTTAGTGAAAAGAAAAACAAAATTAAAAAAAAAAAAAAAAGCCAGGCTTTTCCAAATATTTCACAATTATTTGCTATTTAAATTTGTCGTGATCTAACAACTAACAATAACAGCGCAAGGTATATAACATTTATGCAGGGCACTGCATTTTTTATTCCTAAATACTGCATTTTAAACAATAAATTAGAATGTCCTAATACACAGTGAGTCATGCGTTGAGTGTTTAAGGTTTGGTCAGTTACCCAAAGCCAGGGCGGTTAGCAGAATTAGCAGCAGGACATTTCCATGCCCACACGCCTCCTTTATCAACCAGGCAGCAGCACAAGGAAGAAGAAGAAGAAAAAAAACAAGAAACAGAAGAGTGGAAAGAAAACTGCAGGTTTAGTTCAAACACAGAAAGCAGAAAAACACAGCTGAGACAAACAAGAGAAGTTTAGAACCGATACACATTAGAGCTGAGTATTTTTGTCATCAGTTTGGTTATTTGGTGCCCAGTGCTAGTTAAACTATCAACTTCATAGTAATGAAGCAGATTGAAATGAAAGTCAACCAGCAAAAAGCACCGACAGGTCAGGAAGCTACCAGGAACCAAAACCTCACACCTTCCATGCTTTTCCTCAAGAAATCAAGAATTGTTTTTCCCCCTGTCATATTATGCAACAAAAAGGCTAAAAATATTGTTCCATAATATAATAAAGTTGTTTTGATATTTTTCCTCATTGATAACCATAGTTAAAATGTACTAATTTGCACATTTAGACCACATCTTTCTTTGCTTTTACTACAAGTCACTAAATGAGGACATGTGGTTTTGTATCCGTTTAACAAATGAATTTTCATCAATGCTCAGCGTTGGTGATGTTTAGCCTTTACTTGTAACCACTGCTTCCTATGTTTACACAAGTACTTCACAAGAAGAACTCCTTCTGCTTTACATATTCATAGTTTCCAGATGAGTCAGTTTTCAGAAGTATCTGTTCAAAATCTGACTGACATTTTCACTGTCTTGCAATGCTAGTGTACCAATTGTTGACTAAAGGTTCACACAATTGAACTGTAAGTGATATCCATGTATCCAAATAAATTTGTTCAATTTGTTGAAGTGAAGAGACTAAGCAACTAAAGCCTTTAGTGTGAGCACCCAAAACATTCTAGGTTTCATTTCATTCACCAAAATAATGTAACATTCACCAAGAGAGAAACAGGGAAAGAACAGGATTCAGTACCTCATCTGTCAGCTGGTTGGCTCTGACAGCCATTTGTTCCACACTCATCTCATCCATGTTGGTTCTGTCCTGCTTCGCGGCTCCGCCTGTGGCTCCAAGCTCAATATTCTGCGGCCTGAAGAGGGAGGATCGCGAGTGAGTTAATAGTTACCGTTAACTTCGACTTTAATAAGATTCACATGACCCTGAACCTGAGAATGATGTGTACAGAGAGCAAAGTACCTATAACAGCAAACATGCATATTGTCGATTCAATTCACCATATGTTAAATAAATAGATTGTATTTAAAAGAAAAACTTGTAGTGAAAAGGCATACGAGCATCAACCAATAGTTTAAAGGTTACACAATCACTAAAATGTTCAATTATGCTACAATACAAAAAATGTTTAAGTGCTTCATTTGATTTGGAGGAAAATTCAAATGTTGAAACAGCGGTGGTAGAGGAGCAACACATTTCCTCGCTTTATTCTATAAGGAGCATTATTGTAAAAAAAAAAAAAAAGAAAGATGCACAATGAGCACTTCAAAGCTCCTGATAGCATATTTTGATGTTTTTGTTCATAGAACGTAGCATAATCAAAATCCATATTTCAGTACAAATGTTTTGACCTTTAACAGTTATTATTGTATACTATTTTAACAAGAATAATAACTAGAACTGGACAGTATGTTGCTTGTTCATTATCTCAATGACGTTCACATAATCGTATTGAAAAGAGCTGCCTGGACTGCAATGAGTGTTTGCTTATTATGCAAGAATGATGCATTCAGGTTCTCCTTGTCTGTAGTATATTTGGCCCAGTTTTACCTCTAAATGTTTTAAAGATAAAACTTTGATTTATCTCTAACTTTTGAGTCTTTTAAAAAACTTTTTAATTTGAATAGGTTGTAAATTATTATACCTCAGTAGGAATAATCATTGCTTTGTTTCTTTGTTTTAAATGATGTTTATATTTTACATTTCTAAGCCTTTTCCCTGAAACTACAGTCTCATACTCTCAAGAGTCTCTGCTTTTATATTTTAGGAGGAATGAGCAGTACATGTACAAAAAAAATGTAATAAAGATATATAAATAAAAACAAGCAGGATACTCCTCTAGTGATAGTGTTTTGTGGGAAGATAAAAACACAATTAAAAGGACTTTAAATAATCTAAAATCATGACCTCCATGACTTAACAACATATCAGCTAACATATATGCTTTTACAAATGTATACATTTTCTGTACACCAACATCTACCAGTGGATAGCCAGGATGGTTTATCGACTGAGGTCTCACTTTTTAATGCATCTATTAATTATTAAGGTGATAAGAGCTCCAAACATTTACTGGGTAGAAATCTGGAAATGCAAGGTTCACCTATCCATCTCTTCTCATGTTAAATTGATTACTTGACAGCTGAATAAATGAAGCAGCTTGAACAGGGGGAGATTGGGTTTTTCCTGATTGAAAACTCATCAGATTTACATCGATGTGATATAAATATGCGAGTTAAAGCTTGATGTAAAAGCACAAGTCACACACACCCTGTGCTGCTAAACAACTTACCTGAAATATGGAAGACAAATTACTTATATTTTAGATAAAGGTAATGAATCGTAGCATGTTTAGTGCTGACTCGGTTTGCATTTGAGAGGAAAAGAAAAATGCAAAACCTAAACAAAGCAAGGTTGATTCTTAAGAAGCACTAGGTTCTCAACACAGGGTAGTTAGCCGAATAATGTATGCTGCAAAGGACTTGAAAGTTGTAAATAAAGAAATAAACCTTGAGACCGAGTGCTGGGAACTGGAAAGATGTTACACAGTTTAAAACCGCAAGTGGAAGCAACAACAACCTTCAACAAACTTATGAGAATACCGATTACAGTAAACACACATTTTTCTGACTGTCTTCCTTCTTTACTATTACATAACATCCCCACCACTTCCCTTCAGACTTGCTATCTCTGTTAGTAAAAACATACATCCAACAGGCCAACTATATTATCAACATGCAGCCCTACCAAATGTTACTAGCAGTCCTTTGCTAAATTCAGCACACTCATCCTGTTACTTAGGATTCAATATACTGATTTAATAATATTTAATTAGATGGCATGCACAAGATTAAATGCAGACAAGGCTGACACTTTGCAGACTGAATCTTATTTTCTTACGTGTCTAAAACAAATTAGACAAAAAAAAATAAAATAAAATTCTGGTTCTTTGATAGAGGATAAAAAAAAATTGAGGAACTAGATTATTCAAATGTATGCATCGGAATAACTTCCTTAACCATTGTGATTATAGAAAACAATCTAATTCCAGATAAAACACACCAAGTTGAATTCTGTATTTGACTGCTAATCACTGACCAAGGAAAAACTGAATGGTTCTGATTGGTGAATCTCCATAAACAATACGACAACATTTATTTGTTTTAATCTTTGTGAGTTTCTCTGAACTAAACTTTAATCTAGCCCCCTCTTCTCTTTCTGACACTCAAACTTCTGGTATGCAGACTTGTTTACACCTTAATCAGACTTAAACAGCAGCTGTGAAGGAGGCTAACTTTTGGAGGGTGAGAAGCACAATCAAAGCTCTGAATGTTAAAGGACGATTTGATGAAAGCTTTGCATGATTCCAAAGGGGAAATAATGAGGAAAACAAACTAAATGAAACTCATAAAAAGAGCATAATCGGAATATTCCTTTGAAGATCAATAGTCAGAATATTGTTGTGTATGTAAACACAGCCATTGTTGTGATGTCTCCCAATGTGATTTGTACTAATTTAATTATTCATGATTTCAGCTCTTTTTAGCTCCATTTTAATTTTTCTCATACTTTACTTGTCTTGTTCAAACATCATTTTATTTACCTATATTAGATCATTGTATTCATTTCCTTTTACATCCAGCATGTGCAGCTTCGTGCAACAGGAACTAAGACGCATGCTGCTTCTATAAAACACAAGATTCACCTAAATATAGTCCGTTTTATAAATCCTGCATTGCATCTTCTGCAACATAAATTACACTCAAATTTAAGACCTACTCTAAGATTTAGAATTCCCTGCAAAGAGCATTAAAAATTAACAAATGAAACATTACGACAGCTTACAAATGAAAAGCTGTTTGTCATTAAAACCAGAGGTAAAACTGTACCTTTAAGATGAGAGACAATATTCTTTCAGTATCACTCACTTCATGCAACAGCTGTGGGACTATTTTATTGTGACAAAGCAATTTGCATACCAGATCACTTTAAAACAACAAGGTTATATATGACGACATTAAAATTCAAATAAGGTTCCTTTACCAGGGCTGCAGACTTGTTTACGATGTCTGAAACTATTAAAGCCCAACACCCTCAGCAACAGTTCAGTAACTTCTGCCTGCTGATAATGTGAGAACAACAACTTCATGTTAGGCGGCTCAATGCAGGCTCTGTGTTCAGATCACCAATCAGACGTCGCGATCCTAACTCAGATACTTGAGTGCGTGTTGTCAGGAAGCTGGAAGCTACAACTGCTGAGTTGCTCAATTTGTTTCATTACAAATTGACTTTTTTGTAATTACTGCTAAAAAAAGGAAAAAAATGAAGGATTTTATTGAGGAAGTAAATGATAATGAGAATCAAATGATTACTTCACTACCTGCAAGGCATGCTGCGGCCAACACACTGGGTGCTGCTGTCTGGGTGTTTTTTCTAATTCAGAAACCAACGGGTGTGAAGGATGTGGTGTCATTGTGATTTTGAAGCAATGCTTAATGATTCTGTTTGTTCCGTGTTATGACACAACCTCTAGGAAGAGGCTACTTAAATGGGACAGAAGATATTAAAATGACTGGCACAACACCAGCCTCAACAGGAAGGTGACATGAGAATCAGCTCACGAAAGGGAAAGATTCATCACAGATCATTTTGTTCAGGGACAAGAACCAGTCAGTCATAAGGGCATACGCAAGTTCGGGTTTTTTTTTCTCTCAATTTGACCCTAAGGTTTTTAGATAATATAAAGGAAGTACTGCTTTATTCATTTCTGTGTTTCTTCCTGTTTTGCAAAAACCCCCGGACTTCAGATCTCTTGTCAAACCTACAGCAGGAAAAAAAAAAAAAAAACTAAAGTGGAAAAATGGGCAGTCTGCTTGGCAGCCGGCTCAATGATTTAATGTCGTTGACTCTACATTTATCTCTTATTTTCCTTTTTCTTGGACCAGAGAGCACATGTTTCACAGAAACTCAACAGCTTTTTTCTGACAGATCATTACACTCTGTATGACACGGACAGAAGTTTACATCTATAACACTGAAGGTGGATTTATCAGGAGCAACACGAGAAATTGAACATGTCTGTAGGACTGTCAGGATCATTTCTGCTGGTGATTTAATGACGTAAAACGAAGTCTGACCAACAATTTATTAATCCATCAGTTTCAGATCATGTTACCGACACTTGTCTTCACTCTTTCGTCATTAATTCAATAATGCCAAGAATTTAAAATGAGACATTTAGATGGGTTTTTTTTCAGCTGATTTCATACAAGTTATGGGAAAGGATTTTATTAATCATTGGGGAGATAATCTGTCTTTATATGGAGCTTCATAGCAGCAAAATAAACTCACAAAACACAATCGCAGAAAAGTAAAGTTGATTAGTGGGTTTCCAATCACTAGAAGTCAACAACGTTTGGAAAAGTTTATGGAGGCGAAAAAACGTGGATAGCAGTGCTGTGGCAATTACAGGGCCATCTCCCGTCGCTCTTAGTAAAATAACATCAATTTAGTTGGCAAGCTATGAGCCCAGAGTTCTGTCAAGCAGCCAACTGCATACTGGCATCCAGAAAACAAAGCATGAATAATATCCAGTTTTACACCTGTTACCTTATAAAGATCAAGAACATAAAATTATAGTTTACTTTAAAACTAAATTTTGCAGTTTATTCTATATTTTTGCTTAAGTATATGTAGCAAATAAAAATAAGTACAACTGCAATAATTCAGCAGCAGTGGGAGTAATTGTCATCTTTCAATTTTAAATAAAAGCATTTCTAATTTTTGAGATGAAACCGGACCAACTAATCAAATCTTCATTGCAATAACTTCAGTTCAAAACAAGACAGAGTAATGGACGAATATATATATATATACATTTTTGTAACCATGCTCTAGTTTATTCTTCAAGAACAAAATGTTTCGAACAACAATCGCTTTCAGATTATGATTACTTTGATAATGGCTGCATCAAATGTCTATGTTTTTTTTCCCCCCTCCCCATAATCCAAACGCACAAGTCTCAAATCAGCTGTTACAAGGCAGATTTTAATTATTTTTGTTATCAGCCTAATTGAATAAACAAGCAGAGACACGAGGAAAGATTTAACAAGCATTAATGACATACCCACTCATGTTGTAGGTCTTCACTGCACCATCAGAAAGTGGATTAGAAACAATAGCCTGGACAGGTAGAGGCTTTTCTTGCTCTTCAGCCCAAACTTGTTCCTCCAGATCTTACTGATGAACAAAGTGACGTCTTTTCTTATCCCAGTCACGTTGAGGTAACAACTCTGTACAAGGTTTTTCTCTTTGTTAAACTCTCTCTGTGTCCATTTGTTCAAAGAATGACCATTTTCATCCGGGTTAGTCCCGGTTATGTACATCATGGAGCCACAACAATTTGACCTATGACATCATGCTGGAAAGTCTTTTACTTTCCAGTTTACAGATGACACATCCACCCCCACCCACCCCCCTACCCCCCACAGGTAAACAGAAGCTTTATGTTTAAAATAACGCTGGTTATTTAGGTCCACTACCACATTTCAATTGAGGCAACGCACCTGATAACGCTTCAGTCACGTATCGATCACATGAGGAACAGGTGCGAGAAATATTCGCAAAACGAGTCCGAACCAGGAAAATCAAAAACACACCCTACACAAAGACAAGCTGAACACCTAAGTCCATGAAACAAACTTTTAAAAGACATAATAGTTCTTCTATGAAGAGAGAGGGGGGGAAAAGTGTCAAATTTTTCTTACATTTTTAAAAAGTGTTGCGGTTGTTCTCATGCGTCCTGGTTGGGAAAAGGAGACGGAGCAACTCGTCAACCTAGCTAACTCCAGCTAGCCGGCTAGTTCCGCTTTCTTGTTAACTTAACGACGCCGCTCAAACTCCGCTTAGAGGAAACAAAAAAACGACCAGGAATGTGACAAGACAGTTTAGACTCACTGTTAACCTGTTGAGGGGAAGCTCCTCCTTCTTCAAGGTATGTAAACTCGGCGCTGGTCGCTCCTGAATTCCTCCACTTACTCAGCTCCGCCGTTAAAAAGGAGTATGTCGTATGACGCGTTCGCGTGTCGTCGGAAATACTACCACTCATTCAACACGTGAGTTTGCAGTGGCACACATTTTTGTGACATTTGTTCTCAATTTAAAAAAAAAATCTTTGAAAACACATTAAAGTAGACATATATTTGCTTCATTAGTTTTATTTAACTTTACATTTCTCACTCTTTGCCAAGTTAGTCATATGCAACGTGTTTGTCTTAGTTTTTTCCCCAGCTAATGCTTAGTTAGTTGCTCATTATTAATTGCGAAACTTAAAGTTACAAGTTTACTTAAATATGCCGAAACCTTTGTACTTTTATTAGTAATAATTAGAGTTACTGCGTATACAACAGGCACCTGAACGCAGCACATGGGATGTCCTGTCATAAAACTCCATAGCATAGGGTAGAAAATATATGTATATGTATATATATATAAAAAAAAACAGGCACTCCTCAGTTTCCCCACAGGAGTGCAGCATTTACCCTTCACCCGGACCTGCCCCTGCCCCCCTATCCACTCTGCTCTTCTTCTCCTCCTTTGGGTATTTTACATGAAAACACAGCACCAGATACACTCGGTAGTGCTTCTGAGCGGTGCTCTGAAATCCAAGCCTCTAGTTCTGAATCTACTGTGTAATTCCCAACTTTTTTGTGCTTTTAGCCACAAAAAACCGTTTTCAAGGTGACTGCAAAGACAGGCAGACAGCCAGCCAGTGTATCAGCTGACAAGTCAAGAGTTTTTATCTCAGTAACTGTATCTAAACGTTGTCCCACCTATGCACCTAAATACTAATGAGGTTTAGAACAAAAAAAAAGAATTAAAAAAAAAATCAATTTACAGTCTCAAGTTTGGACAAACTATCCTTCAAAGCTGCCCTCACCAGACTGCCCATAGGGCCTGAATGATGACTCGCTCTCTTCGCCCATGTAACTTTTATAGAGTCTACATAGCATGCATTATTCAGCAATAACACCGAGACCATCTGGACTTCTGCGTGTGTTTTTGCCTGTGTGTCTATGGACGGGTGAGTGCTTCGTAGTTAACTTTCCTGCCGCCATCATTTCACGCCACATCCAGCAGTGCTTGAAGAGCTAAAAATTAGTATTTCATCTCTAATTACAGCTAAGGTGTAATGCGTGTGCTCTTCCACGGCAGATGCGTACGTGGAAGAGGAGGAAATGTAGAGTCAGAGGACGTGCATTGGAGTCTAGCAAAATTGCACGCTCAGGATCAAGCTCTTTCATCACGTCGTTCCCCATTAATAGAAATGGGAGTGCTGCCCTAATTCCATAATTTCTAAATCATGCCTGTTAGTCGAATATGAGGAGACAAAGGTACAGGGGAGAGCGGAGAATAGATTAGTCTGCATCCTAATGATGTGTCAGGGAGAGATGGAGAGCAGCCGAACAAGAGATGAGGGGACGGATGGAGGAAAAGAGACTGGAAAAGAATCTTGAGAGGTTTCCATCAGGATTCCTTGGCCTTGTTTTCTGGCCATTGCTAAAAGCAACATCACACAGGCCAAGTTTATTTTTTATTTTTTTCCTGCTGATTCTTTTCCCCATGTGTATTCCGGCCTAAAAATGTGCCAAAATAATTAAATGGTAAATTAGATCTGGAGGAGAGTAACGGGGTTACGGTTTTACGCAGTGACTCGGTGCTGCGCTCGCTCTCGTGATTTCAAGCAGCACATCTGGTCATTTCTGGCTCCGTTCCAGTCGTATCACTCATCCATATTTCCTCTCACAAGGGTTGAGATCTGGGAATGTGGGAAATGTTTCAAGGCATTGCTTGATCGAGCTTAATTTTACATTGGGCTAATTCCGCCTGTACCTGATACTTGTCAGGACGAAAAAATTGGCTGACCAACCGTGCATCTCAATATGAGGAGATAATTTCATTCCCTACTCTCCTCCTCACCAGAGTACCCTCTTTTTTTTCCATTTGAATTGAGCTCTCATACAAGGTAATTTGTTTGAAACCGGAGACATCAATAGCCATTAGCCTGCTTTTCGAGGCCCAAACATGGCAAGCTAAGGCTCATCTATTATTCATGCACCTCGCTTTTCCCTCCAAACAATACTTCTTATGTTTTTTTGTGCATCATGCTGCCAAAACTGACAAGTCAGTGGTTTCAAATAACGCTTTTGCAGCAAAGCTGCTGACTGTTTTACGCTAGCAGTAGGTCCGATGGTGGAAGAGAGATGATTGTGTCGCTCTTGTAACGTCTGGACTGATGAAAGCCTGCTGAGCTAAGAAGGCAAGGAGATCTTCAAGTGAAAGTTTAAAAAAATTCAGCATGTTTGAAATCTACACCAGTAGGTAATTGTCCCATGTCAGGCAAAAGAATGAGGGAATGGCTCTTTGTTTTATTTTAATGAGATCCCCTTTATGAAAAATAAAAGCCATGGTGGTCAAAATCAGAGATTCTGTGCATTGTCTTTGACTTTCGTTTTTGGAATTGCACACACATCTCCGGATTGCACCCACACCTGGCTGGAAGAGTTGCTGGAAAACAAAAGGGAAGCCAAATTCTTCAAGCTGCAGTTAGAATGTGAAATATTAGGCTGTTAATGGAAAGTTATTTTTAACACAAGGTTTTCCGATATTTACGGTGGCACATACAAGAAGACGAGTAGACTTTCACTTCACCGTACAACGCCTGCTTGCAGAGCAAAATCCAAGTTGAGCGATGTTGTTGTTTCTGATCTGTAGAGAGACAGGCTGTCTACAGTGTATTTCCACAGACGTGGCAAAAATAGTCTGTGGCAACATGCTTCTGGTTTCAGTCCATTGCTCATTTGTCCTCTAATTGGTAGATTACATCGAAATCTGTTTTATCAAATGCATTTTTATTTTAACCTATTTTTGGAAGCTATGAAATGAGTGCAAAAAAAAAAAGTTTGTTCAACTTTAAGGTTTATTGTGTAAGCTGTTGCACGAAAGTCTTTATAAATTTATCAGAACTCCACATCAAAACAACGCTGAACTCTAAGGAGTTTAGGGTTGTGTTGGCAAATCCTCCTTATGAAGGAACCAGGATGTTACGAAATTATACAGATCAAAGCAGTTTTACTTGGGGATTCAATGAAAGGATACAAGCAAAGAGGTTTTTCTGCTGAGAATGTTGTACACGGCAAATTGTGCAAGTCCACCCACTGGACCCCAGTCATAAACACAAAACCCAAAATATCTCTGTGTTTGGGCACCAATCATTTTGAGCCGAACACACAGAGAACCAAAAGGTCAAAGTTGTTTTTATATTTGTACATTTCACTGGAACTATTATGTAATCATATAAATGTCCCTTGCAAAGTAACTAAACATGTTTTTTTTTTTTTTTTACATTTTTGCCTTTTGTGACAGCCAAATAGCAAACACTTCATATTTGTTTTTGCTAACAAAAAGAGAAAAATCAGTACTTTTTCCATACACTAATTCCTCTTCTTTGTATTGCTCAATCAAAGAAAACGCCAATAAAACAAACTAAATGGTTTATTGTTGTAACATGACAAAACATAAAAAGAAAAACAAAAAAAAATCAAGGGAGGTGAACACAAGAAATCTTGCTCACAAAAATCTAGTCTGTTCATGTATCAGTCACTCTGAGGTGAAAACAGAGACTTTTGAGCCTCAAGTTGTTTAATTTTTATGAGACTTGCTGCAACTATAATGAAATCATATTATGAACCTTACAAGACCCTGCTCAGGCATTTTCCCCCTCATCTGTAAATATGATGCTTAGGCTTTTCTTTGAGAGCCCAACACACTGCGTAACATCAAACACTTCAGCTCGTCGTTCCCTAAAAGTTTAGTTCAGCTGAACAAAGTCATCCAAATGGATCCCTGTTATATATTTGTTGTTTTCCGCAGCTCTTATTTGATAAATCTAGTGAAAAGGGAGGCGGTGACTTGCAGAAAATGGCTGAGGCTGGTATCAAACCATCCAACCTGCTGTGGGAGGAATCAGCCGCTCCACGTGGGGCACACTGTCTAAGTGAACTACAGAGGCTCCCCCGTGGATCCGGTTCTCCAGCCTGGCTGAAAAAAAATCCAGAGTGCTCAGAAGATCAAACAAGCGCAACGACGGTGCTCAAAACTAGTGGAAAGAAATGCTGAGGAACAAAAGTGGATCCAAGAAACAGTTTGAGGGGGGAAAAAAAGGCTGGAAAGCCTTAAAGAAAACTCCTGGTGCAAATATTCTTCATTAGAGCTAAGTGAGCTGTGAAACACGTCCTCGTTTGAACACGTGCATGGATTATTAGCAAATCCAATAGTTAACTTTTTTCAGGCCTGGTCCAAGGTTGTATGTAGCCTTAGCAATTCTGCTAAGGCTACAAGTTTTAGGTACGATCCTCGCCGTCATACCAAATTTTAGAGAGTCAAGGATAATGAGATGAAGTTTCATGAGACAGAAATAGCCACAGAAATATGACCACAGCAGAGCAAAATTAATTACATCATCATTGAAATAAGACCTGAAAATGTACATTTCTAAAAAGAAAAGCTTTCCTGGGTACTCATGAGGAAATATAGCATTGTCACAATCTGATAGTCTTGAGTAAATGTGCTGCAGTTGAATAGTGTTGGGACATTAAAGCTAGAATTTAAAATGATCTATCATTCTTTTTTAATCAAAACATTTATTCTATCCATTTATGCCATCTTCCTAATCCTAATTACAACTGGGACTAAAATTTGCCTATTACAAAATGTCAACATTACTTCAAGTCAGTAAAAAAAATACCCATCTCAGTCAAATACTTCTATTAAATTTTTTTTTTGCTTTTTCAAATGGGTTTCTCAGCGAAAGAGGTTCAGAACCACTAATTTAGACAAATTAAAACCAAACTAAAGCATCTTTCTGTTTTTCGAACAAAAAGGCTAAGCTGCTTTCTCAAATTTCGATGTTTCTATGACCTTGAGATTGTTGTGCAACCCCAGTGCTTATTCGAAAGCCATTGGGCGTGGCATTAGTCTTTTTTTTTGTTGTTGAGATTTAACAGAGCAACATTAAAATTAGCCATTTTATTTCCTTTTTAGTTTCAACATCACCTTAACTTTCAGTACTGGGTGATTATTATACGTCTCTCATTAAAGAAAATGCTGCTGATTGGCTGCCACTCTCATTTGCTTTATAAGATAAGAGTTGTGTCTGAGATTTAGATCAAACCTTAGAACAAATCTTTTCTGACCTGTGAAGAAAGCGGGCCCAACAGAGTCGCCAGGACTTTTTGGAGATGTGAATGTAGGAAGTAGGAACTATGTTTTGCGCTATATGCCACTTTAGTTTGTTTTCTCTGCATGCCTCCCCACATCTTTGGCATCAATCAGAGCAGGAATGAAAGTGGTCTCAAGAAAGCACAGCTTGTTCGACCCAAAATAGGCACCATATTTACCTGTTCCTTCCTGTAAGTTCTGGCCCAGTTCACTGGATGTCTCGGTAGTTCAATAAAAATCTGTGCTCTGTATTTTACGTCCATCACAATTTCTTTGCCTTAAACTTACCATGAGATATTACACGTCTGAATTAGGCACTGAGCATATGTCCCACTATTGCAGATTTAACAGACGCTTGATAATTTTCAGGTTTATTTGATAGAATAATAATAATAATCATTTTTCCTTGTGAGTGCTGTTGTAATTCATGCCTAGAATGGCACAACAGAGAAAATTACAGTCATGCCAGCATGTTCTCTGGCATCTCATTGACTTTAAAATGTAAAAAAGACTTAAAAATGTAAAAACCTTTGATTTTTTGAAGCCATTTCTTCTCTTAACCCATGAAGTTAAACCCAGCTCAGAACTGGCAAATTTAGATTTAAAGTAATTTTTCATTCAACAAAGAATTTTGTTTCTGATAGGAATAATATGTTTTATTTACATATTAACTATAACAACAACAACAACAAAAATCTAATAAACTCTTCTCAGTAATCAGTGGGAAAATTCTTACTAGCATTTCAGCATTTAAACTTTCTTCATAATTACCAGCTTTTCCTCGTTTCCTTTGATATTTTGATGATTTATCTCCAGTGACAACCTCCAAGTCATCAGAAAGTAAATTTTCCTGTCAGTCAGAAGAAACAGTTTAATAAAATTAAAATATAACTATCAGTCTAAACCCGTGGAGGATTAACTGGAATTAAACCTGCTAACCAGTGAGAAATGTGTGCTTTTGTAAACCTGTCTTGTCTAAACTCAGATGAACCTGGAGCCCGCAGGCCACCAGGAGCGCTGAAGAAGTTGCAGGGTTTTCTCACACCATGGACCGGCTCCTGTAGAAATGGAGAAGTAATGGAAACGCAGTCGCAGAGAAATGACAACTTGACACCGTTTTCTTGTGGTAACCACTTAGTATTATTTAAATGGTGTATTTTTAAAAATCTGATCATTTTATACAGAACATTTTCAAAGTAACCTGTTAACTCTAACTATAAAATCAATGTAGTGCAGTAAAAGACACAATATATCCCTCCGAAAATGTAATACTGTGGAAAGCAACTGGCCATCGAAATATTCAAGACAATTAAAACCCCAGAACAGCATTTGAAGACATGCTCTTTTGTTACTTCCCATCGCTGGTCAGTCACCATGCAGGAAATCTGAGAGAAACACAAGAGGAAAGGCTTTCAAGCTATTCTGTCTCCACGTTGTCAGCAGTTCAGATTAGCTGTCACTTCCCTGAGGGGGAAACAGCTGAAGATGAGCGAGGGTGATTTCTTCTGAATAATTTCATGCTTTGACTGGCAGAGCTCAATAATCTCCATTCCAAGACTGACGTCAGAGAAAGATGGACTGGGCAAATAAAGACCCAGGTGCAGTCTAATACATAAATACAATCATCTGCCCTTTGGGAGGAGGCGTGGAGGTTTGGGGGGGGAGGATTGGATAAAACGAGAATGAATTCACATTTCCACTGAAGAAATTCCACTCAAGCGGGATGTTTTCAAGTAGACAAAAGACAATCTTTATTTGTGTTTCTCTCCCCGAGCCGACTTCTGCGTACGCCACCGTTCCCAACTGAACGACCCCGATGGCGAAGGCCCGCCCTAAAAACACCACGAACAGAAAAGGAGACAAACTCATACATGACGCTCAGACCTGGGGGCATCCTAAAGCCGCTACCAACTGTGGATCACAAACCGGCGGAGAACAAGAAGAAACGATAGAGGGACAGCGTCAGTGGAACAGAAGAAGAGAAGACACACTTTTGTTGTTGTTGTAATCCTTCTGAGGCGATAACCTCATCACTGCATTCCACAAAGGAGTAATTAACAGTGATTTTAAATGCTACAAAAATAAGATGGAATAGGAGAACAAGCATTTCCCCTTGTTTGTGTTTTGTACACGTTTGCATGTCTTTGTAAATGTCTACAACTGCACTCTTTTTTTTTTTTTGCATGTATGTTGGCCAGTGTGGTTATCTGTTTATGGATTGTTACGTATGTGCGTGTGTGTGCGTCTGTGTGTGTGTGTATGTGTGTGTGTTCACAGTGCTTACTCTTAATGCTCGAGTCCCATCAAACACACTCTTTCTTTGACGATCGCTCTTGTCCGTGCGGGCTTTCACTGTCGCTTTAAGTGTTTGTGTGTGTGTGTGTGCATATGTGTGTTTTTGTGATGCTACCTCACACGCAGCTCGCTCACACACCTCGCCTCATTTGCCACAGTCTATGTGCTTCCCTTATTGGTTTAACCCCCCGGACCAGCTTCAGTCCTTGTTTACGTTCGTCGTGATCCGAGTTGGGCTTCGGGGGCCGATTTCCAGTCAGTTTCGCCCTGCGGGTCCATTTATCTTTCCAGCCCAAGCTAATCCATCAACGACTGAGAGCCCAGACAGGAGAAACTATGTGAGGAAGGAGTCTGAATATTACCCCCACCCACCCCACCTTTGATGTCTTAAAAAGTCTCAGGGAGAGCAAAAGAGTTGAAGCGGGATGTTTTCTGATTTTTTTTTTCCTTTTTTCTCACCATGAAAAAATATATCAATAGAAACAAGTTTGATCTGAAGGTTTCACAGTGGTCATGCAACTTGAGTGTCGCCTCCTTTTCTCACCTGCCCTCCCACCCTTCAACCCCCGCCTTCTCGTCGAATCTCAGAGCCATTGATAAATCCTGCCAGTCCGAGAGAAGGTACTGTAAGTGACCACAGTCATGACAATACGGAGAAAAGAAAAAAAAAAACAACAAAGAAATAACAAAGAGGTGGGTGGCCAGTGGTACATTCATACAAGAGAAAGTCCTGGTTCCAAAAGTCACCCGACCCAGACGACATTAGCTAGTGCTGGATACGCCTGTGCAGGCCAGGCCGTGATAAATGCTTTGTTTAGAAACACATAAAAGACAAAATACAGCCCACCTGAAAATCTACACCCCACCAAACCCACCCATGATATCCCACCCAGTCCCCCACCCCATTAAAACAGGCTATGGTTATACTTGTCGCCAAGATGCAAAGTCAGAGCTCCTGGAAAACTGTCGCGAACGCACACAGCTTGAAATGTTTTGCCAAAAGTGTTTATACCACTTGAACTTTTTCCCATTTTGTCACATTACATCAGGTTCGATGTGTTTTACTGGGGTTTTATGTGCTAGAGAAACACTGAGTTGTATAATTGTCCCAACTGTTTGAGGCGCCGATTAGAATTCAGTTCTTTCAGTCCATCATCCGATTATAAAAAGAAACCAAATCTATCAAGAGATGAGTGTCCAACAAGGCTGACACAAGAAAAAGCTGCAGAACATTTGAGACTGCCCGAAAAATACAACTAGAAATGCAATGGAGGAGCTTAGATCAAAGTGTTCACTCTTTATAATGGCCCAGTCAAAGTCTAAATCTAAATGCAATTTAAATTTTCAGATTCTTCATCCAATCTAATTGAACTGCGGGCATTTTACAATTAAAGATGAGACAGAGCTACAACCCCAAAAGCCTTGGAGAGAAAGATAGAATACAGGAGGGAGAACCTATATGCCTGCCACATGTTCATACTTTATTTATTAAAAAAAATTTAAAAAACGTATGTCGCATGTCACAATTATGTGTTATGTTGCATTGTGCTATCATATAAAATGTCAGGAAATACACTAAAACTTGTGGTTGGAGATTACAAAATTGTAAAAGCTCAAAGTGTATGAACAAGTTTCCTGGCCACTGCAGTAAGTTACATTTCCCACTCTGCCTTATTGTTTTTTTTTTTCCTCAGCTGTATTCTTTCACACTTTTCTTTTCACATCGCAGCAAAGTCCTGGTCACTTTTCTCCTGCTCTCGTCATAATTGCTCTTATCCTCATTGCACTTTGGAGATGGTCTACGTCCTATTGAATTCAAATTTCAATGCGAGCTTGGCCACTTCCAATTTATAGATCGAGGAAGCAGCGAAAAAACCAATTTTTGTGCATTCAGGCCTATCGTACGATGTCCTTCTCACCCTCCCCCAAAACCCCTGCCTTGATTAGAGGATAGGGACTGCACTGGAACGACAAGTTTAATCATAGCCATGGCTACTTCTAACCCCATCAGTGGGCAAGAGTCAAAAGTCAAAAAAGGACCCCCTGATATGAGTGCTGAGACATTTCGCTTGTGTTTTCAGCTAAAAGGTGCTGCTCCACCGAGGATTCAGGGATAAGAGAAGGAAGAGTAGCTTCCCGGACTGCTTTTAAAAAAAAAATAATAAAAAAAATAAAATAAAAACATTGTAGGTAATCCAGGAAAGGGTATCTGTGGCTGGGCACCATAAAAAGAGGCTGGCAGTGGAGGGTGGTTGGTGGTCATACTGCAGGTGGAAGTGGGAAGAAGAAGAAGGGTGGAGGACAGAGGGCTTCCCTGAGGGGTGGTGGAATTAGAGGGACAGCCAGCCCAGCCCAGCCCATCATCCCAGGATGGGCGCTCCGGGAAGAGGGGGGAGTTGGGGGTGGGGTAGTCACAGCCTGAAGACGGGTCCCAGGACGAGCGGGGCCAGAGCCGCTAACAGAACCGCCCAGCTTGCGCCGGAGCCTGGACCTCCGTCAGTCAGGAACGGCTCCGGAGAATCGTATCCCGACCCATCTGGAACAGAGGCGAAGAGAAGAAAGAGAGAACGACAAAATATCTGAACCAAGAAGGACACGCAGACAGATGCAAAAATAAGACAGACTTTAAAACAAAACAGAAAAACAACAACAACAAAGGACAGACAAGTGGATCTGCCAGGGTGGGGCGGAAGACTGAAAGCGAGTGACAAATCTCAAAAAGAAGCCCCCCTTCATCCTTGAGCAGCTAATGAAAGGCAAAGAGTACAGAGCAGAAAGAAATGCAGAGCCGAAAAGAGGGAGACGAAGAAAACGACAGCAACAGAGCTCTGCAGGGGGGTTAACCAACCTAATTACAGTTTAATCACAGAGACTCGGAATCTGGAGCAGCTGACACTCACACACACACACACACCCCCACACACACCACACACACACACACACCACACACACACACACACACACACACACACACACACACACACACACACACACAGCACAGATATGAAACACAGCTCACTCACACAGTGACAGCATTTCACCGAGGAGATGAAAGTTGCAATGTCAGACAGATTACTTCAACTGCACACAGATAATAAAAAAAAAAAAAAAAAAACAACAGAAACTTAATGAAAAGCAGCAGCAGTGACAATAAAAGAACGTATGTTGTATCAGTAATAATGTAGGAGAGATTTTTCTTCCTCTGTAGTGGAGTATGGAATGATCTGAGGCTGGAAAGCTGTGGAAAAAAAAAAAGCTGACATTCCTTTGTGATGATCTTCAAAGCCGTGCCGTTGTCTGGGTTGTTACTACGAAGGTTTGATTCTTTCAATCGGGTTTATTTTTGAATCCTCCTGAGGTCAAATTGGTATTAGAAGAAACGCACATGTAACGTTCCTTTTTAAAAAAAAAAAAAAAATTGTAGTGTAATGTAAGCCAGAATGTGATCACTGTGTATGTTAGGCTTCCTTTGAGGTATTTTTAAATGGCAGAATTAGAGGCCAACACTGGTGAGAGCACCAAGCCCAGTCTGCACCCAGGAAGCCATTTTGGACATAGATTATTACTTTTCTTCCTTTTTGAAGCAAGGCAGCGAAATCGCGACTCAGCTTCAAATTCAGAAACAAGCCCACCACTTTTAGAAAAAACAAATCAATAATTAATCTGTTACGTAAAAGTCGCCAATGTTACTAAACTCATGCTGGTACTCTTCAGAAGTACTTACACCCCGGGACGTTTTTCACATTTCACAACAATATAATCGCAAGCATTTATATTTCATTGGCAAATTCGTGTGATAGACCAACACCAAAGGGATACACTGTTTTCAAAATTTCTTTTAAAAGAAAAATAAAGTATGAATAATAGTCATATTACTTAGTCTCTGGACATCAAAAGAATTTTAATAAGGTAAAACCCACAAACATGCCATCAAAATATGAGTACTTAGCCACCTCTGCACTTCAATAATAATGTAATATTGAATATCTTTTCACTTTCATAGATGTTTTATCAAAGCCAGATGCTGATTTGATTGATAAGCTAATATTTAAGCACACAACTGTTGTCTTGAAGGTCTTATTTATGTTTCCACATCACACGTTCAGATTTTAATGCAATAGAAAAATTAGGTGTCCTTTTTTGATTTCCATTTAGCAACTGCACACTGTTCCTGGGTTGTCTAAAGTGTGGTTAAGTGGCCAGTTGCAGCTCTCTGGAAAATTTCATGTGGCCCCTTAGTACAGAGTGAGGCAACTATGACCTGGACAATTTTTACATTTCTTTTAGGTCAACAAGTTTTGCAGCCAAATAAATCGTCCAAAAATGATGAAAAAGGTCTGGCTCAACACAGAACAGGTTTTTGCATTTATCATGATTTTGTAATATTTTAGAACTATTGGGGGTCAATGGAGCCCCGTCCATTGAGGCCTTAGTCCTCGACGAGGCCATCGCAGGTTCGATTCCTGGTCTGGTGACCTTTGCTGCATGTCTTCCCCTTCTCTTATTACCCACTTTCCTGTCAATTCAGTCAAATAAAGGCCGCTAAAGCCAATAAAATCTTTAAAAAATATATATGTATATTTTAGAACCACAAGAATCCAGCAAGTTTTACTCAGACTTGACTTGAGAAAACAATCTAATCCACCCACCCGTCCCCAAAAAGTAAAAAAAAAACAAAACAAAAAACGCCTGTGCTGTTTTAGTGCTGCGCAACTAAACAAAATCAAATCATTTTGTTTGCGTCAATAAAATCTTGCATGTTTTTGTTTTTTATTTGAGCAGATAAAGTAATAAATGTCATATAATTAAAAAAAAAGAGTAAGAGAAAAGAAGACCCACAAGCACTTTCAACTTGACAATTTTGGCACTGAGGACAAAAAAGTTGTACACCACTGCATCACTTCGTGTTGGTCTATCACATCAAGTTCCACAAAACTGCATAAATGTTTGCCTTGCTCAGAAATATAAAAACTTTTGCAAAGCAAAGGTATTGAATGGATGGAGTCCTGTCTCGGATCTTCTGAGGAAATCCAGTATGCAGAGTCATGCTGAGGGTTGGTCACCTTTTTTAGAAAGCACTTTTCAGCCGGCTCTGTGATCTTTTTACAAGGACAGAAGGTCTCCCTCACACCCAGCGTGATGTGAAGTGATTTGATGTGAGGTGCGTACGCCGCTTTGTGCCTATGCACACGCACACGTATCTGCACGTCTGTTTCCAATTCCAATGTGTTAGTGTGCGCGCCGCCCCTCGCGTACACAAGAGTGCATGCGTGTACGTGTGAATGCGTGTGCTGTCAGAGTGTGTGTTTTGTGTCTGAAGGTGTCAAAGTGTTGCCTGGCTGGTCTTTGAATCAGAGCAGAGACTGTTGCCAGGGCATTCCATCAGACCTCTTATTCTCCTCTAATTTTACTTTGATAGGCAATCTGGACCTTTGTGTGCGTGCGCTTGTGTGTGTGTGTGTGTGTGTGTGTGTGTGTGTGTTTAGTTAGAGCGTGACTTACCTGGAGGTCTGACATACACCTTCAGCTTTAGACATGCCCGGCCCACATGGTTTGGGTGAGGAGACGCTGTAAACAGAGAGAGATTGGAAAATGTGATCAGTTTAGAGGTTGAAGCATTGGTGAAGCTGATCACATACAGGAAGCATCTAACTGATGGCGTTTTAGTGCTTTTTTGGGGGTCAGGTGTCATTAGATTTTGCATGTTGGAGGTGATGTGGAGGTGATGCGCTTGCGTGTGGAGGCAGTGTAAACACTGCCATTGACTATAATTGGTACATAATTTCTGCTGTGGAGACACAAGCAGTGTAAATATGGGGTTAATATACGGTCACTGGATGGACTCCATTGGTTGCCTCCAATGGCTGGACACAACTAAACTTCACAAATAAGGCAAGTGCACGAAATAAGATCCAATAACCTTTTCATTTAATACGTTCAACTCATACTTGAGCAAAATTGAGTAAGGTTGCTGGATACCCTTTTCCAGTACAAACATATTTTAATCAAAAATATGTGAGAAACAGTCCCACCTTATTACTTGTTCACATACTAGCTTTGTTGTTCTAATGTTAGTTTCTGGTCTTTAAAATGCCAGAAAAGAGCATAAAGACATTTAGAATATTAAATCAGATGTTAAGATTTGCTACTGAGTTACTGAGTAACCTTTTCACCAAATGTGGTTTTATTCTCACTTATCTGAGAAATCTACTTTTTACTTTTACACGAGTACAAGAATGTTGTAGTGCTACTTTTACTCAAGGACAATTTTTAGCTGCTCTACACACCCATATGTCATGAGTTGTTGATTTTGAAGACATTTTCAGATGCAATCTTTAACAAAAACAGTCCAAAAACACCTATTCAGAACTCAGGGAAAATTAGGAACACACAAACACAGACAGCGCATGCATGAACGCAAGAACCCGGCATCAAACAATGACACAGGTGAGAAAATATGTACGCTGAGGGTTAATAAAGAGAACAAGGAACTAATTACAGAGGAGGGATTAGGCACAGCAGATAAACGCTTAAGAAATAATCAAAATCCAAATGGATGAAATCCAAACACCACAGAACCGTGACAGCAGGTGACAGTAGAACTTCAGGTAATGCATGTTGGACGCTAGACTGAAGGATTTCAGAATGAGAAAATTTGTACAAACATCAACAAAGGAACCAGGGCAAAAGTGTGAATAGAATCCAGCAGTGAGAAATAAAGCCTTAAATACAACTGCTGGGTGAGAATATGAGCAGAGATCTGAGGGAAGGCTGAATACTGGAGATAAGAGAAGCTAAATAGAAAGAGACTAATGGTAGCAAGCTAAATAAAAACAGATAGTGGTGTGACTTGCTAAGGAACATTTCACCAAATGTCACTGTGGATCTATGTTTGCAATTGACCCTTCATGTGGCATTTACCCTTGTGTGAATTGAAGAAAAATCCACAATAAATTACATTTTTGTATCCAAAAATCAGATTTTTGGATACAAGACATTGCCAAATCTTGATTTAACAGCGATGTCTTAACTTTTTAATTTCAAGTTTCATCAAAGAGCTAAAAACGTGTGCACCAAAAAGACAGAAACTAGCTGTTTTTAGACAGATATTCTGCTATTTGTCACGTAAAAAAATAATAATGATGATGCGAGTTTATAGAATATATAGAAAGTTTATTGGCGTTGGCCTTTTGGCTTCAATCAGAAATAACAAATAACTCCAGCTGAGTAATGCGGGCCTGTTAAATGCCTCCCTCTTTTCTCTCGGCATAATTTAGTGCCGCTTCCTCTCAAGCAGTTTTACAATTATTCAAATTGCCTGCTGGGTTATCCCATCACGACTTAGTTAACCCTCACACTCCATGTCATGGATTTGCTTGAGAAAAATTAAAAGTTAAACGTTTTTAAAGTAATAACGGATCCTCTCATCTTTATTTATTTTTTTTAAACTGACCTTCAGCTTTAAATTTCATACTTTTTTTTTTCTATTATTTTCATTTTTAATCATAGCCACTCACCATTTTTTAAAATATTGCTGCAGCGGTTTTAAAAGCCAGTGTTTTATCTAAGCTAATTAGAAGAAAGGGTGAAAAGTCCCAAATATTTCCATGTTTTGGTTTTAACACTCAAACTCATATTTTTGCTTAACTCTGTGTAGCAGCAGCACAAAATTGACTTCATCTGCATGTCAGACTATCAACACTTTAAGAGGTACTTTGACTGTATATTTTTGCAAAAAAGGATAAAAGTTTCTCAAAATGTTTAATTTCTTACATTTAAACAGCCAAAGAATATTTTTATTTTTATTTTACAGTTTTAAAATAATATATATTTTTTCTTTGTATTTTTGTATCAAACCTATACAAGTTGAGAAATACTTTTATTCTGAACAGCTTCTAGTCTCTAGACTTCAGCAGACTCACTTTTTTTGGTCTGGTGTTAATTTTCCAACACTCAAAAGTATTCTGCATGCAGGCAACTACTTTTTTTTCTGGCAAACCAGATTTGTGAGACAAAAAAGCAGTTCTGTTGACAAATTCGTCCACCTGAGATGGAGGAACCAGGACAGCTGGATTTATAGAGAAAATAAATTACACTCAGTCTCAGATGTCATTTGAAGGCAGCTGCACTTGGTTTCATTTGGTGGAATCAGAGTAAAGGGGGGTTAATTGCAAACGCTCGGCAGATTCTTCCAGTTTTAATTTGAAAATCTTGACAAACGGGTAGCCCTTTCTTCCCCCTTCACAGTTTGCTGATGCATCACATAACATCTCTGTAAAATCCACTGAAGTTTGTGTTTGTAAGGTGATAAACGACAATCTGCAAATCATCGTCAGAAAACCGCATCAGTGTCTAACGTTAGCAGTTGTGTTATTTGGCTATTTTTCATAATTAAATCAGAAATACATCTCAAATGACACACTTCTGATTAAACTAACCGTTAAAAATCTGTCAAAATGTGAAATTTATGTATTTATTCATGCAGTCTTTTTAGTGTTTTTGATGCAGTTAGTCTTTCATATGGCTGAGGTTGTTATTTCAGGCCCTTTAAAGCGATCCTGAACCAATGTTCCTGAGCTTGTGAAATTCTATAAACACACTGAGCAATGTAAACAACTCTGTAATGGATCAGCCTGCCCAATGGGATTCAGTCACACTCACATTCACACCTAGGGGAAATAGCTGCCTCTCAAATCGACCTGACTTGAATGTCTTTGGAATTGGAAAGGAAATCCATGCAAAATCCCAGCAGATGCAAGTCCCCACTTGCTGTGAGGTGACAGTGTTAACCACAGTGCCGCTGAGTGGTCTGGACTTTATACTTCTTCCCACTGAAAAGAAGGGGAAGAAATGTCAAAAAAAATAAATAAAAAATGGGGAAAAAAGTTCCAGTGATTCGAACTTCAAAGTATAGTGGATGAAATTGAATCAGGGTTTTTAGTCCCACCTCACTCTGATGTGAAATAGAGCTGGAGACCTCAGAGGAGCCGGTGGCCAGAGTTTGACCACTCACGCATGTCGCCATGCACACGCCCCCGCCGCCCGCACGCAAGTGCGTGTGCAGGAAAACGTGGGAGAAGAACTATTGTTTTCCTCCCGTGAGGAGGTCTGCATATCCAGAGACCATGGTGACCTCACAGTGGATCATCATCTGGATCCACAGAGCGCAGGAAATAAATGTGACCCCTCCTTTGCCCTTTGCGCCCTCTGTGTCTGTCATCAACTCCTCCCTTCGTTCATCCTTCTGTCTTTCACCTCCTTTACCCTTGACGTAACCGTTGCTTCATTCCCAACCGTTACATGTTGAAAATAACTAGGCTGTTTCTCCTCTTTTCACCATTTTGGGCACTCTGTTACATCCTGGAACTTTTTTTTCTTCGTCTCTGCCTAATGCCCCCTCCCTTTCGGTTTCACCTTTGCCCTTTTCCTTGTTTTATCAACTATCCCAGCACCTCCGTTTCCCAGCACATCCGCAATCCGATCTATCCTGAAAACCCATTGAAAACCACTCAACCCCATCAGATGGCAGCTGGGAAAAGCAAGTGTGGGGTGGAACTGACCTGTCAACATGTCAAGCACATGACAAAACACACACGCACACACGTCCTGCTTGCATATACATACGGACACACACACAAACACACCGAAGGACGCTCTGGCAGACCTTAGCCACAAATCACCATCAACACTTAACATGTTTCACAAGCCAGTGAGGAGAAAACGCACACAAACACTGGTTCATCGGAAAGGTCAGCTACTTTGGGCAGCAGTTCCACAACAGGCCTGACCAGCGTGTGAGTTCAGCGCTGCTGGTTGGCTCCGATCAGAGACAGAGAGAAACGAGAATCATGCGCCAGTGCTGTCAATCAAGATGACGGACGTGGCCTTTCACAGACTCACGATTGTTTGACAGCTGACCCCCAAGTCGAGCCCTCCCCGCCCACCCTGGACGGCCCCCCGTACACACGCGAAGCGAAAGATAATCACAAGCACTCCAGTCATCTGGATGCACACAAGCCCAAGGGGTTCCAGAGACACAATACCACAGTCAGCAACTATACAAGTCTGGAGGGCCCCAAAGTGTCTTAACGTAAGATGAAAAACAATGTGAGTGTGTGCTGACTGGGAAAATAGCAGCATGACTTGTTATCTGCGCCCCTTTAGCTTGCCGACTGCTGCCTGCTGTGCCTTTTTTAGTGTTGACAACTCAAGTACCATACTCGCAAATATTAGAAATATTAAAATTTAGATGATTATTTTCACACCGGGACATAGATTTTTTATTGCTTTGTGATTGTTTTTTGCTTTTTTATTGCACCGCAAAAAACAAAAACTGCTTCTGCATGACAAGTAAAATATTACTGCAGAACAGCAGGGAAGGAGTGAATCAAAGCCTCAGACATTGTCCGTCAGTGGGCTTCTTTTCTGAAAGCACTCTCAGAACTGAAGCAATATTGATGCAACATGAGAACCATGTCCAAGGGCAGAGAAAGCCGTCTCACTCTCAGGCCGAACAGAAACCTGTGGCTCAGGACCTCCATCCTGTTAAAAGCCGTGGCTCAAATACACAATCTCCCGCTATAAAAGATCAAGGTCGGTTTTTCTGCCACCTGTGAAGAAATGGCGTCATGCTGTGGACTGTCACTGATGGCACTCAAGTAGTTACCAGCTAGCGTGGCTAGCTTTACTGAAACAGCAGTGAACTGGTGTACATTTTTAGAGTACGTAATTCCTCACCTAAACTCAAAGAATTTATGAAAGGCTGCCAACATTTTGAAATTCAAGCAAGTTTAAAGCTTGTCTGTATAAACGTAAGAAAATAGCTCTGCTGTATAACAAAAGAAGAGGCTTAATGTAAAATGTTCACCCGTCTCGTTATCTCTTCAGAGTGTTACTCTCTCCCGGTCTTAACACGTTACAAAAAGAAAAATGGGGTTTCAGTTTCTTCAGTTTGCAACATTTTCTGTGTTCTTCATTTCGCTTATATCAAACAAGCTCACTTTGAGTGTTCATCATTCAGAAACAACTTCCACTCTGAGTTGTGTGAAGTTTTGAGGTTTTAAAAATTTCCGACCAGATGGTTTGTAAAGGCCAGTTAATCTGAGATTGACCTGTTTCATGTTTCCTTCACATTGTGCAGCCTGGGTTTTCCATCAGCAGTCTAAGATTTGTTTTTTTCATGCTTCCCAACTATATTCACAGTGAAAGAGAGACTGTGGTTGCAGGTGCTGCTTGCTGTCTCTCTGTCACATGACCTCATCTGTCATTTGTTTTGATCAGACAAAAGAGGAGATGAGAGCTAATTAATAAATAAGAAACTGATCTTTTACCTACCGATGATATCCAAATAGAGAAACTATGTGCTAATGTTTTGCTACCCCTTTAGTAAACTGCACCCAATGGGTTGAGTCTCAAAGTCAATAAATGACTAATGTTAAGTAAAACTGTTAAGTAAAACACATCTTGCTCATTCTGCTGTTGGCTCCAATTTAGAGGACACTTACTCGGAAAACAACAGCACAGTTTAATCACAAAGTTTGAATGACATCCCAACCTTGTCTGATCTTTTTTTTTTTGTTTCTCACCAAATTTTTGTGTAAAGTGTTTCCTCTTACCTTTACATAAAAAAAAAAAAAAATAAAAAAAATAAATCTAATGTGAAATTTTGAATGATCTGTAACTCTGATCTGTGAACCCATCTGGCACAGCGAGCTGGTGGGTAAGAAAAAAAAGGTGTTTACGAGTACAGCCAAGCCTCTGCCTGTCCCGCGTGAGCTCAGAGGAATGATAGCACTTTAATTTGATTCAGAAAAAACATTCTCGAGGGGCGCAAAGCTCATTTGTGCCACTAATACATCACTTGTTGAAGTGAGGAGAAACATCAATACAGCTAATATAAAAATGATTACAAAGTACCCCTGGTGACATTTTTACCACTTTGCTGAGCACACCACTTATGATATTGAGAAACGGTGAGAGATACATCAAGATACAAAAAAGAGTGAGGGAGAGGAGAGAGGTGTGTTTATTCACACCTGTAGCTATGCAAGTACTATAGGGGTCTATGTTTGAAAAGTTACTCCATCAACTTCGGCTGATTGGATATTTACATACTGTTTGCACATGCATGTTGAGCACGGATCAAATCCAAACAGACGCGCTCGCTTGCATATGCATGGCATGCAGATATTGGCTGTGCAAAACAATCCACAAAAGGGAGACGGCGAGCTGATGGCTTACAGATGTAGTAGTACTCGTGTCCGGGCCTGAACTCGAAGCCCAGCGAGAAGGGCGTGAAGAGCTGGAACTTCTCTGAGAAGCGCAGGGGCCCGTCAGGACCACTGGGGCGGTTGCACTCCCAGCGTTTGAAGCCGCGCATCCTGTGCTGGCAGGAAGTGTAGCCTTCGTGGTTGACCATAAAAAGGATGTAGCGCTCCATTCGCCCGTGGGATGGAGGACCCTCGTAGTAAGGACAGTAGATGTCTAGGTAGTCATTGATGTTCACTGCCACTCTGTACTCGCCATGCCAGAACCTGCAAAACAAAAGAAAACCCCCAAAAAGTATGGATTAAAACCTCAGTGATTCAACATGACAAGTGTGTTACCCCCAAAGATGTGGAAGAAGGAATCATGAGGTTTGCTGAAACATAATTTGATTACGTGCGAGATGCAAGAGGAAAGCACTACTTTTCCTGAAAAACTATGAATATTGACTCTCCACCTAATACTGGATTCCTGTATGATTGCACAGCAGAAAGAACCGGGGTGAGTTTCCATCTAATGTAATCACACTGTGTAACATGAAGACAATTAAATTCCCTGGGGCTGAAATTGATTAAACTAGAATTTGACTGAGTGAAATCTGAGTGTAATTGGATCAAACTTTTTTTTATTTTCCAAAGTAAAATGAAATTAATTTATCTGTAACTTTAAATAAACTCAGCTGACGTTGCATAATTTCAATAAAAAAAATAAAAAAAATGCTCTGAGCTACATGTGTCTCTTTAGGCCTACAATAGTGACTCTTATTAGTATTGGTCTTTACATAATAACTTCCACAAATGTATGACACTAAGACAGCCCCCATTTTTTGTCATTAGATCACAAATAATATTTGTTCAGTTTTCACTTTAATTAAATATGCAATTGTAAATTTTTTTAAAAAAATCTCTTTTTAAAATGTTTGACATTTCTGTTTGGTTAAAAACATAAAAAAAGGAAGAAAAAAGCCTGCAAATTGTTTGACCATAAGATAGATTTTATATGGCAGGTATTTAAACAACTTTATAAAAGTTTGGCTCCACTGAAGCATGCACAGAAACCAACTTAACTTGCTAAAGTAAAGGCGTGGAAGCTTTGATTCAAGGGTCTTTTCCCAGTGAGGGAGCTTAAATGAGCTTTGTGGGATGATACTTGAGAGAAGTGGGCTAAGTGATGTTCAAGAGTAGGCTGTTAACATATTTTAATCCAAATCTGCAAAGCTGGGAATAGTAGGTGTTCAGTTATTTCAGCACACGGTGATCACTGAGGTTGGCATCAAGAAAATATGCGTGAAAACGAGTAAATACCGACATGGATACAGGACACTATATAAAAATGTTATTTCCTTTCTGTATTGTTTCATCTAGAACAAAGTCAAAGTACTTCTGATGTAAAAATGCTGGTGGAGGAACACGTGTGAAGACGCCTGAGCTCTTTGACACCTCCAATCTTTTTTGCTTTACGGAGCAAATCTTTGAAATATACGCCTGCATTGTTTCACCTAGACAACAGGCTTTATCTCTGCGCTTCACTTTGTGCCAGAGTGTGAAAACTAAACTTCAGAAGTAAAAGAAGTGAAAGTCTTGCTAACAGGTTAAAGTTATGGAAATTAATTATTTTATTAACCAGATTTGCCAGGTATACTTTCATACCCCTTATTCAGCAGTTTCTGAGTACGACTGCTTATTTATTGTGTGCAGTGACGGCATTTGATATGACTTCCTGCATTTTGATTGGCTGGTTGGTGAAAGTCAAAGGGAGTCACCCAGAGTGCCGTTCATGTGAGAACCACCGCAGTTTGTGTGACAGAGCAACACAAAGAAGCATGTCACTGTTAAGGAGCATGTCACTGTTAAGGAGAAGTTCATTTGTATTCATTAGTGAACATGCAGCATCATAAAGACCAGGGGACAAAGCAGATCTGTCAGGAATATAGCTGTGGAGTCGCTTTTGGTCAACGATTTAGGTGAAACACAATTTACCAAGCCTGAACAACTAACACACTTTTCGGCCTATTATCCAAACATAAATGCACACAACACATTTCAGATGTTGCTCTGGAGATTTTCTTAGTGATCTCCACTTTGTGTTGGTCCGCAAAATAAAATCTAAATAAAAACATAAAAATTTGTGGATTCAACCAAACAAAATGCAGAAAATTCAAAGGGTCTGAAAAATAAAGTGGAATGAACTCTGTAAAATAAACAGGCCACAATAACACCAGGTATATGTTTTACTACTTATATCAAAGGTATATAATATTTTTGGGTATGCAGGTGAGATAAACACTTTTTAAGTTGAAACTCGTGTGAAGATGGAAAAAGTTGTTGGAAAAAGTTGTGGCTGAAAAGGAAACCTGGTCCTAAATCTCTATATAAAATTTTAACAGTGTTAACATCACATGTGACATTCATCGAGCCTTCAGTGACAGCCTAGAGTCAGAACTCGTCTCGACCACAGAGGTGATCCATCAGCTTCTTTTTGACAAGGAATTTTTAACGTTACCTAAGAAAGCACTGCCTTTGTTTTTGTGTGTGATGCAGTTTGGGGATGATGGTCCATTTCAGTCACTGATCTATGCTCAGAGGAATCTGCAGGAATCCTCCAGGGATTAGAGTTGGTCTGAGGAATGAAATGTGGCTTTGAAGTTTGTCCTCTTTCTGAGCTTCACTGATGTCTTCACTGTTTTTGACGTGTTGAGTAAGAGGCTGTTTTTCATCTCACGCTGGTCCTCGGGTTTTGTTGACACAAGGAAGCGGTGTTTATCGTCAGCCTGGTTCCGAACAAGTTTGTCTTAGGTTAACTGCATGCATTGGCAAAGGTTTTCAAGACGAATATACATGTTTTTGCCTAAAACCCATGAAAATAATATCTTTGAGTTGTGTTTAATTTTTGCATAAAAAGAGAAGACACATTTGTCAAATATAAATGCTGACAAATTTGTTGATACGATAAAAATCAGTAAAAATGTTGAAAATAAATTCGTCTTTGATATTTGTAGCTTAATGTAATGTTGAGATTTTTAGAGAAGGATAATTTGATAAAGTTAGTCGGTAGGGACGAAAGAGACTCAGTAGTTTTCACAAAATTACATGCACTAAAGTTCATGGTACTGTCAATACTTTCTATAAAACCTATTTGTCAGTACAACAGAACTTTTCTAATTTCACAATATTGAACCCAGATTGATCTTTGACCATTCCTCTCTACACAATCTGTCTATCATTCAAAGTGTTTAGTCCTCTCCTATGCCCTCTTCCTTCTGTTCAATCTACAGGTGCTCATTATTTATTAAGGTTTGTAGACTGTGAAGGCCAGGAAGAAAAGCTGATTCAGTGTCTGGTGAACCATTCCCGTGTTGATTTTGAATCACCAATAATGACCCATTTTCAGTTTTCTGGCAGTCAACAGGTATTTGAAAAAGATCACAATGACACGAACAAAGGTTTCAGGGTTCTCAGCGTCATAGATCGTCTACTGTACTAAGCAGCGTCTCAATGTGCTTCTCCACATACTTCTCTCACCAAACCCCTCTGGGTGGTTTGTTGCCAAAAACACCCCACTGTCTCATGTCCTCATCACACCATTGTGTGTCTGCCTTGCATTTCATGAGAGCAGGAAGCTGAGCTTTTATTGGCAAATGCTCCAGCATCACCATCCTACACATTTCACACTTTGGCATATATTAATTTGATCAACAGCTAGGCAGTGTTTACACAACTGATATTCTGATATTGTAGCAATGAGTCAATAACATTATTTTATGCAACACTATGAAGAGGCTCTGTCTGTGAGTTGATCACCTCAGGATGCAGATGCTTGAAACTGAAAGTGAAACTCACAGTTCGACCAACTTTCTGGTTAATTTCTGGTTAATAGAGTATGGAAATTACATTCTGATTCAACCAAATTAACCTAAATATGGAAGAAATAAGAGGATAATTTCACAGCCCGTTCACACAATGTGTTTGAGTCAGAGAGTGAGGGCGTCAAAAGCGACACACATAATGGCGGTAGGTGTTGGTCCAATTGGTGGGTTGCCGGTTTGAAATCCTGATCTGTTTGTATTAGTTTTTGAGTCCTTGGGCAAAACACTTCACCCTCTGTGCCTACTGGTGTTGATCAGAGCAGTGGTTCCCAAAGATTTTCTTCTGGACCCCCCTATTGATTACAATAAAACCCCCCCCCCAAAAGAAAAAGAAAAACTCAACTGGGCACACACATCAACCAGACATAAACCTTCACACATATTTTGTTTTCAAACTCCACTGAAGATTATTGGTTGCAAAAAAATAAAAACACACACTACAAACCATCTTTACAGTGAAACACATTTGTGTAACTGATTTTTTTTTTTTTCATTCATCCATATTGCTTCCCGTGCCCCCCAAAGGTGCGTGCCCCACACTTTGGGAACCACTGAATCCAGAGGCACTGATGCCTGGGAACCTTGCATCTATCAGAATGACTCAACGTGGCGTAAAGCACTTTGGAGTCCTCTGGACTTGAAAAAAACTCTCCTCAGGGCCATTTACACAAAGTCCTCATCTGACCTAAGCACCAAGTTCACAATCCCAGGAGAGTTTAGTAAACTCCATAAGTTTAAATTTGTCATGACATCTGTTCCAAACAACTGTTTAGCATATAGCCAACACCTAAATATAATTGTTATTGAGACACTGTGTTCCCAAGATGCCATTCTTTGCTGCAGTTCTCTAACTGTGAAATTTGAAGTTTTTACTGTCTCCCTTGCCATTATATTTACTGTGTTTGCTTGCAAGATAAACACAGCTAAAAGTTACAAGTATCTGTATCAAGTCATATTTACAGTGTCACACAGAAAAGGGGAAAGTCATTGCTTACTCATTAGAGGGTTTTAGAAACTTCTGAAAAGCTAGTTACGTTTATTTTCAAGGAATTATTAGGGTTTCTTACAAAATTTGTCTGTGTTGAAACTTTGATTTGTGCAAATTAGGAAGAATTTACCAACTTTGTGTTCCTTTACCATTAATAACCCTCCATAAAAGTGAAATAACTTTGAAACATTCTTCAGTGTGCTATGTAACATCTTGAATAAAGTTAAAATGAATCAGTGCAATATCAAGTGTCTCGGTGGACACGCGCACCCCCTGCTGCAACCGCTTCTCCCGGTGTTTGTCATTATCGCCGTCTCTCTCCGTGGCAACAAGATCAATTTAATTTCAAATGTACCACATCAAATGGATTTAAGCTATGGCAGATTATCAAATCCTGTTTTGCGAAGCTTGACAAATTTGAGACGCGGGAAAGCATCTTCAATCAAATGAGCATAAACAAAGACGGGGGGTTTTTTGTTGTTTTTTTTGGGGGCAATCTCGCCACCGCAGATGGTCCGTGCACACACACAAGATTGAGTTGTTTTTTTTAAACAAATTTATCATTTTCCTCCTCACCTTGGCAGTAATTGATTACTTGGAATAAAGACATTTTAGCCTAAGCTCTCTTGGTTAGCGGGATATTTAGCTTTGGGACAAATTATCCCTATAATGGCAGGCCTGTCTCCCTCCCAGAGGGCAAATCAGGAAGTGAGTTAGATGTGAAATGAGCGCATTCATGCTTCGGTGCCCTATCAGAGCACAGCGCGCCGCTTCTAAA
Organism: Poeciliopsis prolifica; assembly: GCF_027474105.1. Lineage (NCBI taxonomy): Eukaryota > Metazoa > Chordata > Actinopteri > Cyprinodontiformes > Poeciliidae > Poeciliopsis > Poeciliopsis prolifica. The sequence goes on from NW_026562388.1 coordinate 2,277,858, forward strand.
GGGATCCTTGAGCAGATCATTTAGAGGCATTGATCCACCGGGGAGCTCCTCTCGGCTCTCTCTGCTCCCAATCAAGTCTGATTAACTACTAAAGGGGAAAGGCATGGAGAGAAACAGCAAGTGTGATGCACTGAATGAGAATAAAAGCACTTCAAGGAAAGAACAGATGGGAAAAAGACAAAAGAATCAGGCAGAGGAGAAATGGAAATATGCCTGGAATGAGGACAAAAGGAGAAAAAGAAGAAGAAAAAGACAGAGCGGATTCGGAAACATGGGGTAATGAGATTGCATTAAAGGTGGAGACCAGATGGAGGAAGAGCAGATAGACGAGTTTTTTTTTTCTTCTGTGTTTCGTTTTAATTCTAACAACTGTGAATTTCCATCTGAGGAAAATGTTCTTCGCCTATCGATCGTCCAATGATACCTTTAGGGATGACAACCATTTTGCATTAGCCGTTTTGAATTTACCAGGAGGAAGTGTGTGTGTTGCTACCATGGCTGGGTAAGTGGTGGCTTGGTAAAGTGGGTCTCGATTAGCGAGGATGCTAGGTTCGAAAAGGGGGCTAATGTGCCAGGATACATTAGGTCGCATTAAGCCACTAAGCGCTCTGGCCTGCTGCTTTGACACCGTCTGCATTCCTAATCCACCAAGGCGAGGGGAAACCGGATGTGGAACTGTGTGTGCGTGCGAGGGTGTGTGTGTGTGTGTGTGGGTGTGTGTGTGTGTGTGTGTCCAATGCTGGGGTGTCACTGCACTCCGAGATCTTAAACAGCACATGCTGATGTGAGGGCAGGTTTGTGTGTCCCGCAGCCTCCATCTTGTCTTCTCAGGCTGTGTGTCATTCAGAATTTAACACACACAGTGCACCAGCCAAAAAAGACATGGGAAAGCACTCACACTTCCTGCAAGGCTACTTCTCAAAAAGCTATCCTCGGTGTGTGTGCGTGTGTGTTAGCCGTGCAGGAATTGGTGAGCAGGAGCTTCTTTTCATGTGTTTTGGACCTGCTGGATCTGCTAACACATCAAACGAAAATTCGAACAAATTAGTCAGGGATAATAAAATGCAGAAAATCCAATGATCCAGATTGTACAAATAATTGACCAGTCGTTATCTCTTGAAGGTTTGAGGACTGACTCCTCCTGCATGGCAACCATTTATTTTTTCCTCATCTAGGCGAATGCACTTCATGTGTGTCTTAATGTGGCCATGTGGCGTTTGTTTGCGCATGTGACAGTGATGCAGTGCAGGATTTTTGGCTGGCAGCTGAAGCAGAGAAGCAGCAGTGTTGTTTTGAAAGGGCAGAAACATTTCTGTATTATTGACCATAATAGCAATTTCAATACCGGATGTCGATATTGACCCAAATTTTCATATCGGTGTATCAATCTGCAAAATAATATTTCACAGCTTGTGTAAGAATCAAGCATTTGTTGAACACTTTAAAGCCATAAATGTCCGTAATGGTTGCTTTATGGGATAAACAGAGAAAAATTCCTCTCTGGTGTCGTGACAATTCCTTTTTTTTAATGTTTTTTTTTTAACAGATATTTTTTAGTTCATTTGTTCTTTCATCTGCATTTCTAATGTTTTGAAACAAAATGTCAGTGAAAGGCATGTCATATGGACATTTTTAATGAGTTTTATGCGTCAGTTTGTATATTAAAGTCATTTTTGTTTAAGATGGTTAACAGTCCCTATTCCAGAAGAGTGAAATTAAACATAATTTTAATTGTAAGAAAAAAAAAAGTGGTTTTGATTTCTGTATTTTGTGTGAACCTTGAGACCAATAATAGTGTGCACGCTTTAAAAAACAAAAGGATATGAATATAGATGTGATTTACACCCAGAACAACCAAAAATGGGAGGATTGTGTTTGATTGAGCTGTGAATATGGCAGTGCATTCGTTGCATTTTTCCCATTTCTCATTGTCAGGGTGTAAACTATGGTTTCACTGGCACCTAATCTCCCAGTGTCCCAGATTCTCCTCACGTTTCCGTTGGAATTTCATCCTCTGTACTGCAGCTGGAGAATTTGGCGTTTACGCTTTACTTCTCGTCTGCTTTTAATAAACCTGGTAAGCCGCAGGGGGCAACAAAAAACTAAACAAGCCTGTTCAAAAGTGTCGAGCACGACGCTGCAACAGGAACTGAGAGACGAAAAGTGGAAACAGGCTCGAATATGTGTTTTTTCCTCTTTGTTTTTCCAGGTACAGTATCAACTCTGTGTTAATCTGTTCTAGTGGCCGCCCTCCAGAATTCAGTCATCAACATCTCTCAGCATGGTGGTGATCAAAACATATTCTTGGAGAAGCATTGGATATTTACTATGCCTTCCTGCGTGCTAAACAGAAGGCTGGATCTGCTAACACATCAAACGAATTTTCCCTCTCTCCGTCCCTCCCTTCATACTCTCCGTTTCTCTCTCCCTCACTATGTCAACTCCATCCCCATGCATTACTTTCTTGTTTTCTCTGGCTTCACTTGATCTCCCTCTGTCACTGCCACTAATGTGCCCTTCACGCTTCGGACTTTGAGAAAAAAAAAAGTCAGTCTGCCTAAATGCTTGAAAGATTTTGGTTAAAAAAAAAGAAGAAGAATAAAAGTAAAGTCAAGTGGATGAAAGGGGTTGTCTGCACACTTGAAATACACTTTTGAAAGATCGTCTTCATTGGACAAACATTCCTTCAAACAGATATTCGTCTCAAGGTTATATTATCACCATGGCTGGAAAATAACATGCACAAGTGCAAGCTTGCATTCACAACTGTGGTTATCAATCAAAGTCATGCTGTGTCGTAGCCTGATATCCCCAGATTATGATGGGTGAGGCAAGAGGAAAGATTAAATTTAAACTGGTATAACTTTGCAGAGGACATCTTGGTTTCTGCTGTTTTGCTTTAATGTGGTTGAAATCCTAACTGGGTTGGAGAAAGCACACGGATCCAGCCGCTTTGGCTTTGAAAAATCAATATCCCTAGCTGACAAATTCCACTTCCAACTCATTAATAATTGCATAATAGCATGTTGTTACATGAATATATTGGTACATTATTTAAAAGGCTATCTTATATTTTCATATGAGCACAGAAGATTGCAGCTACAAGTTACATGCCTTAATATGTTAGTGGGAGACATTTTGCCTACTTCTGTTTCTTTCATTTTATTTCAGTTCTTTTTTCTGTAAAGGACAAATATTATCATATTCTACATCCACAAAGCCTAAAAAACCTGAAGGTGAAAAAAAGATAAACAAATCAACACCACCCTTTTCATCGCTTTTTGAAAAATGTAACATTCTAAAAACCGATCTCTTTCAAACAAAACACACCACCACATAACATACGTTTATTGTTTTAATCAGTCTTCAGTTTTTGTGCAACATGGTCAAAGTTCATGCTAGAGCTATTGTGATAGCTCTAGTGAAATCACCGGCCAGACTGTTGCTCACAAATAAAACCACAAGTTTGTTTGTGAACATAAAGTTTCTGAAGTAAGACGATGTGTTTTCTAACTGTAGTTTTTACTTTTTCTGTGTCCTCCTTCACCAGATGTCTGCTGTTGTTGGTGAGTTAAATCAATCGTTGCTCACTAAAATGCATATTTATGTATGCAAATTAGCTGCAGCCAAGAATGATGTTTTCCCCCAGTGTCTAAAATTAAATCTATTCAATTCCAAATAGCTTTGAATTCAGTATTTTGATCCCCAGCATGTATGTACCGTTAACCTGAAGCGATTCTTTAATCTAAAAGGACATGCATGAAACCAACTTTTAAAATCTTAAGAAGTTCTCCACAGAAAAAAGCATTTTGACAGCTGCTCTGATAGCTGTTAAAGTCACATAACTGAACCACAGACTGATGAAGTAACAACTGGGAATTTTATCTGCTTCCATTCACCACTGCTATGTTTTACACAATCACTGCACAACTTGCTAACGTTAAGGATGTTGGTGACACAGTTGTTGGGAGAAATGGGAGGCTAATGATGCTGGTCAAAACTGGAGCGCAAAAATGATCTTTCCATCAGTCCAGCTAAGATTTGAGTTTTTGTAGTGATCAGACTGGACTAAAGCAGCAATTACCTAAATTTACAAATGACAGGCAGACTGGCTGTTAAGTTCCTCAGTTCTTTTGGTGGCCATTGTCATCAAATCAGTCATCGTCTGCTTTTGGCTACATGCTCAGCTGCCTACTGCTTGTTTTTCTTTACATTAAAAAAAAAAGACTATTTGCGATCTTAAATAGATCTTAAAAAAGGCCAGTGCTCTTGATTCCCAGAAAAAATGTGGAAAATCCAACAACTCTTACATGTGGCAACATTTTTGAAGAATGCTTTTTTGGAAGGACTTGTGTCCACTGTACAGGATTTTCGCTTGCTGTTTAAACATTTGGACAATTTTTTCACGCAACTTCCACGATGACGTGTGGAAGTGAGTCATTTCTCCAAGAAAGAAAGAGCATCCTGCCATGTATTCATCTCCAACCCTTAGAGGTAGTTGGTAGTACGTTTCTTTCTGGCAGAAACAAACATCTGGTTCACTCTCTGCCACATACCAGCACAAATAGACTGCGGCATTATTACTGGCTGTATGACTTATTCAACACATGAAACATGCACAGCTTCCCCTCATTTGGCCTTTTGGCAGGAAGAAAGCGCAAGCTGTTGCACCGTGTGTGTGTCTTTAACTAGCCTCGGTTACACTGCTGTCTCAGTCTGCTGCGCCACAGCTTCAGTCATTTTCCCAAATTAACTCCACATTACTCTCTGTTTTCTATCTCTCCATCTTCATCTGCTCCCGTCTCGCTTTTTCTTTTTGTTATTTTCATCCCCTCAATCCTTATCTGCCAGCTTCATTTGCTCCTTCTCTATACTTTTTTAAAAAAAAAATGTTATCTCCATCACAATCCCTTCAGGAGCAGCTCAGCATCTCGGTTGGTCTCCATGATTCCCGTCGCCCCCCTCGTGTTTTCCCTCACTTTTCCCCTCTGTCTTAACTTTCCTTCTGCATTAATGTATTTTCGTGCCCCCTGCCGGTCCGTCGTCTTCTCTCTGTTTGTTCTGTTTGAATGTTTAAAATGACTGACGAGCAAACACACACACATACACACAGACAGAGAGAGAGGCATCTCCGTCTTGCAGAGTTCTCTCCCAGCGTGAAATGTTCCTTTCCGATAGCGTTGTCTCTGCCGGTGACCCCCTGCCGCATTGCTGCTGATGCCCTCATATGTGTCGAGAGGGTTTGGGGGAAAAAAAAGGTCTCTCTTCTCGAAAACCCTCTCAGAAAGATACATATCGACATGTTTGCACATGAATCTGATATGATAAGCTCACTGAGACGTTATAGCACATGACACATTTTCTGCCGAAATCTATCGACAGATGTGTTGTACTGAAGAACCAAATTACCACACTGGGAAATCCTGGAATTTGTGAGCACAGATGCACATGTTTAATTATGTAAATCAGCTCTTGATCCCAACTTCAGTGTAAACACAGCCAAACAACAGGAAATAGCAGCAAATAACACAAACATAATGTACGTGCGCTGAGTTCCTGCAGGCACACGCGCGGATCCATCATAAAAATAAATAATCGGCGGCTGCCGAGCTCAAGTTGTGCCGTTGTGACAAGTTCCACTTCTGTCACTATGAGTAACGTCACACACTGATCGCTGTGGTGACACTCACTGTTTCCGAAAGGTTATTATCCATTTCTCCAAGATGGAAAGCCTGACCTCCCCCATCCCCTCATGGATTAAGCACCCCTTACACCAGTCATTGACAAATTCACAAACATTGCAGTGTGCTTGCATACATGCTCCTTATCCTACATGCATACACAATGTTGCTTGTCACCATGTGGCTAAAACACACCCCTAAAAAGAAGAGACAGAACACACTCAAAGCTAGACGGATGGAGCGAGAAAGACTGACAAATCCGCTGATGGATGGACATGCGGGATAAGTTATTCTGGTGAGCTTTGGCAGAGCGTCTGACAGGTCTGAAAGACAGGCTGCATGATATGTCTATATTGGTCCCCTTGTTTTGAGAGGGGCATTCTGCAGGACACAGGACCGGCTTTGTCTTTGTCGGCTGCGTAAACATGAGCGGCCGTGAATTGGCATCGACAAGGTTGCGTCAGAGCGCCTCCCCCGAATGTAGCGCCGGATGGCCGGTGTCCAGCACACCTAACTGGAATCTTTCGACAGGAGGCTAAAGGAATGCCACGCGTTCAAAGAATCAATGTTTAAAGATGGAAGTGGCTGATACATTTTTTATTCTATCAATGCTCATTCATATTTTATGCCGCGCGAATGCAGTTTTAATGACAAAATGGCAAACTTTTCTTCACTGTCAGTCAACTGGAGGACCAAGGTTTTATAAGATGATTTTTTTTTTATTGTACCACCGGATACAGAGCTACTCCTTACCTGACCTGTTTGCCTTCTGAAAGCCAAGCTACAAAATCCTTTCTTTGTGATCCAGGATGTTTTTTAGATCAACTTAGGCACTGATAAAAAGTTTTAAGTTATTAGTAATGTAGCTCAGCATAGACTTTGTTGTTTTTAGCTCTTTGTGTTTCATTTCAGCTTTTTAATCTGCACTCGCCAACCAGTACAACCATTAAGACAGCATCTCACATTACACTGTTCAATCCATCAGCACAAAATATACATGAAACAAGACCATGAAACAACTGAAAACATTATTATCGACACACTCTGACAGGTCAGGTAAAGAGAGCGTTTACACAAAACAGCCAAGAGGCCAACAATATCTCTGGAGGAGCTGCAGAGATTCACTCTTCAGATGGGAGAATCTTCACAAATCCCTCATTTATGAAAAAAGTGGCAATAATTCTGCATTCTGCCATGTAGGAAACACATCAAACATGTGGAATGAAGCTGGGCCAAACTGGACCGAACTGTATGTGTGCCCCATAAAAATCACCATGGACGCAGCATGCCAATCATGCTGCATGGTGGTGGCAGCGTCATGCTGTGTGAATGCTCTTCTTCAGCAGGAACAAGAAAGCTGATTAATCTTACTCAGCTTTGGCTATTTTGCAACAAAGACTGAAAAGGAAGTCTCAAAAATTAAAAAGAAAAGCGCCAATGTTTATTTTATGCACTGCTTTCAGCTGGTATTTTTAATAGAAACGCAATAAAATACATTGAAATTTATGGTGTAAAGAAGTATCAATAGTATCGATATCAATAACAACAAAAACTATTTCCAATAGAGAGTTAAATCATTTAAATAAACTCCAATTCATAACCACACAGCATTCTTGGGGATGTCGGGTCAACCTCTCATTGCCAGCTAAGCAAGGTGGGAGGCATCAACTAACTCACTCGCTCATTGGTTACCTAGAAACAACCAGCTGAGTAACAGTTTCAGGTTTTGCCGCCGTGCCTCCTAACTCCTGAAGCATGAAAAACAACAGTGCGGAGCGGAAGGAGAAAATGACCTCAAAAGGATAAAACAGCAAAGGTACGTCACCAGTTTGCCAGTATTTTGGATATTTCAAACCAAACCAAACCAAACAAACGAAAAAAAAAAATCTGATTACCAATATCGACTGATGAAATGCTGATATTGTGATGTGTTCTTCAGCCACATTGCCCAGCCCTGCTCTGAATGCCACTCAGTCATTGCCAACTTGACAAATAAACAGCAACAACATGGCTACATGACTGACCTTAGACTGCAGAAAGATTTTCTAGCTTGTTGGCCTGCTGACTGACTGGCCCATTACCTTACCACCTGCATGACTGCATGGAGAAATGACTGATCGTACACACAGACAAGCTGGAGCAGTGTCAGTCAGGCTGACTTATTAACTGCCCATCTTGTGCCGCAGTCACCAGTTGTCTGATGTATCTCCATCTAATGTGGACGGCTTGATCCAGATTGACAAGGAGAACTAATCCATGTAGTTTAGGTCAAAGCGTTTGAGCCTCTGAGGACTGGAAGTCACGCAGGGCATAAGGAGAGAAAGTACGGGGGAAGCGGGTGTATGGATTGCTTTGCAGCATCTCTAATGAGTAATTAAACACTTGAATGGAGTCCAATTAAGGAGCACACAATGTTTGCAGACTCACACATGCATGCGCACGTACACAAACACGCACTCAAACATGTAGGTGCGGCTCCACATGTCGACACACAATCAGACGTCTGCATGCAAGCATACAGCATGCGACGAAAAAAGAAGGAATGCACACCAGAACAAGTAGTCTCACTTGCCCATGTAGATCAGAGACAGAAAACCCACACGCAGCACACACACTTCTTCAGGTCTCGGCACATTAAGTGGAGCCATATGTGCTGACTGTCATGTGGTTCAAAACAAAATGAAGGTCAGCGGGGTCTGCTGCTAATAGCAGGTCTTCCCTTTCCTCTGCTCACAGTGCGTCTGTCTTTATGTTGGTCTCCTTTTTTTTTTCCTTCCTCAACATTTCTTCCACTTTTGTTTTGGTCCTTTGCTTTTTTGTCCATTGTTCCGTCTCTTGTTTTCAGCTAAATTTGAATTTAGAGCCTAGAGACAATAAAATGCTAATGTCTGCTCCACAACAGAGTTTATTGTTGTTGGTTGAAATACCTTTTGGTCAGTGCTGGTTGTCAGAATTAGCATAGACCCTTCTGGTGTTAAAATAACAGTCAATTTGACAACGACCGCAATACCATTGCACACAATGTACAGTCTTGTTCAATATATTGGAATATGATTTTAAAAAAATTAACCTCAGTGACTTAATTCACCAAGTGGAGCACATTGAATTAATTAGTTATACAAAATTGGTTGTTTTCAAGTCTTTATTTCTTGTAGTAATGATGATTTTTACTTAGACCTTATGAAACCATGACATTTGACCTAAGAAAACAACATCAGGGCCATAAAAAAGTACATTTTCAATACAAAAGTCTGGGCTTGAATTGCTTGAGGCCTGCTGACAGGTTATTGTTTTTGACTGCGGCCCAGTTAGTAGATTAGCCATCTTGAAATTGGAAGGTTGCAGGTTAAATTCCGGCCGTCTTCTTCACGTGTCTGTGTGCATGAAGGTAACTGGTGTGTAACTGGTGTCTGAGTGAACGTGTTAATGATTGAATGCGGCTCCAGTGTAAAGCGCATTGAGAAGAGTACAATATAAATTAAGACCATTCACTTCTACAATATACTTTTAATATACTGTAAGCTGGAGGATTAGTTGAGCTGGGTGGAGAATAATCAAAGAGGTTTGCTGGTTTGTTTTATGCACAAACAGCGGTCTGCAGCTGCTTCCACATGTGAAGACAGGAGGAGGCGATTCTCCCTATCAGATGTGTTCTTACGTAAAACACACACAAGGCAACACACGGTGTTTGATATTGAAATGAATATGAAATAAAAAGAAAACATGGGGACAGATTCTGGTGGAACGCAATACACTCGGAGGAGTGGACTAGAACAGACACTTTTATTGTCGGGGAATCTCTCGACAATAAGAATCATTCACTCTGGAAAGAGTTTGACGTTTCTGAGATGAACAATTTCCTCCCCGGACTGAGTCCCTCAAAAAAATCAAATATTTCAGTTCAGTTTCAGATCAGGAGTTTATGTTGCAGGATGTAAGAAAAACAAAACAAAACAAAAGAAAAACATTTACTTTGGTAGAATCATGTAAGGCTCCTGAATAAATGCTATATTTAGTAAAAACCAAGCTGAATCTCTGGGTTAATAAAATGTTAACTGTTTAAATTGAGCTCCCTAAAGTGAGGGTGCTAAACTCTTTTTTTTTTGGGCCAAAACAACATCCAGCGTGTTCTTAAAGGGCCGGTGGTACCAGAATGCATTGATAAAACCCATGAACAGACTTTTAAAATATTAACAAATAGCTATCTTTGCATTTTGAGTAGTTTTTAAAATTAGATATCTTTTTACGTTGCTCACTACCTCTTGGATTTTGAGATTTGTTTGGGCAATAAGATTACAAATTTTGTGGAGATAATTTGGAAATACTTTCAGGGAATTTTACAATGTTTACATTTGTGCATGACGGTAATTGTGACTTTGTTAATTGTCACCTCAATCACTGACTAACTAATAACTTGACACCAAGTTAGGCTGAGGCAGCGGTGTTGCAAAAGTACAAAATACTGCCACCTACAGGACGGAGTTAGTGGTCAGCTAAACCCAATGTTTTTGACCATTTTTATGGAAATTTTGCAGTATGCCTTTGTAAAAAAGAAAAAGGGGGAGTCTGTTAATTTTTACATGAATTTTCACAACCACAGAAAACTGGGAGGAGTGGCTGATCCTGGAGTTTGACACATATGTCCTAAAGATTCTTCTGCTGCATTTTCGCTTGATCTGAACTGTGACTTGGTTGTCTTTATGCTACAAAAAAAAGAAACCTTTAGAACTACAAATTATATTAAAAAGGCACACGCATTTCAACTAACATCTCTACACATTAGCCATAAAAATCTAAATCTGTTGCATCTATATTTAAAAGACTTTTAAATCCATTTATTTATTATTTTTTTTGCCAATCTTGATATTATTGGATTTTGACTGTTATGTTATTTTTGTCTTTTGCCTTATGGATGGTTATTTTATTGCCAGCCGCTGTGGTGAAAACAACTTCCCTCATGGGATCAATAAAGTATATATCTATCTGTCTTTCCTCCCATTGATTTCCTGCTGCGCCTGGGATCACTGTCCTGATGCATGACCCAATTTCAGTCAAGCTTCAGCTGTCAAACGGGTGGCTTCAAATTTCACTCTGAAAAACTTTAATATATAGAGGAGTTCGTGGTGAACTCTGTCTGCCAGGGGATAAGATCCTGCCGCTGAAAGACAAAGTCAGATAATCAGACCTCCAACGCTGCACCTTTTGTGCTGCTATGATGTGGTAAGTTTAAAAAACCGGAGCTCTTCATAATAATCAAACATTTCGACTTTGGTGTCACGTAAAGCATCCTTTTCAATTTTCTTCACCTTTTGACACGTCAGTTTGTTTTGTCAGGCTCTCCTATTTCGGACCAACACAAAGTGACGCATAATTGCATAGTGGAGGAAATTTAGGTACATGGTTTTCGAATCTTTTCACGCCTAAAAAAAATGTATTATTCACCCTTCCGGGCCCAAGTCTTTTGAGGCTCTGTCAGCTTTGCACTTTCATAGAATGTAAATTTCCCCTTTCTTTAGAGTTGGGTGAAAAACAGTCAAGCTTAGTCAGATTGAATGTCTGAGAGCAGCAGTTTTCAAGTCTTACCAGGGATTCTCGACTGGATTTAGGTCTGAGTCTTGTCTGGGTGTTTCTAACACATGGAAATACTTTGATCCAAACCACGGCATCATAGCTCTGGCTGTGTGTTAGTGGTTGTTGTCCTGCTGGAAGTTTCACTTCCAACTTAGTTGCAAGTATTTTGATAACTTTTGCTATTTTCATCTGGGGACGTTGTCCTGTGCTTTACTCTTTCGATGCAGCTTTTTTGCACAAGATTTTATTTAGGGGCATCGGATTCATAGGGGCTGAATACAAACACACATTTGTTCTGTTTTCCTCCTGAGCTTCGTAATAATTAATTTGTTTGTCCATCACATGGAATTATTTTCATATTCATTATAGTATTTGGGTTCAACGAGACAACATTTGGAAATGTTCAAGGGACGTAAATACTTTTTTGAAAGGAAATGTATATAAATGATATTTTATTGATAAAATATCGTCAGATTGTCAGCTTGAGCTTTGCTTACCTGAGCTATGTAGTCTGCCACCTTCATTTTGGACCAAATATGCTTTTCGACTGCAACTCTTGGTCACTTTTTTTAAAACAAGCCCTGGTCTGACCTTGGGTAAATTTGCTGGGTCATTGCTGCGGCAGCCACTGTCATGTAAACTCTTGGAATTAAAGTTTCTATCGACTAAGCTTCCCATGATGGCTGTCTTCAATTTCCAGGTTTGTGGCACGGCATGTGTGGAGAAAGACTAAAGGAACACAAAAGTCATTTTTCAGCATAATTCATCCTTTGGCGTTTTATAATATGTGTTTTTATTGTGGTGGAGAGAAAAGATTTAATAAGTACCCCCAGTTTATTTAATATAGCGGATATAACCTCAATTTGCTGCAAATCAAACAGTAGGACGTCTCTTGCCTCTTCATTTTTCACAGAAAATATAAAAGAGTTGATGCTGTCAACATGTCTCTTCTCTCGCTGTCTTTCTGTATTCCTGTCTCCCACTCACCACATCTTGGAGTAATCCCACTGTGCCCAAACCCTCTTTTCTCATCGTCTTGCCTGCTACTGATCTCTCAAAATTCCAACCCCCACCCGTCTGCTCTCCTCTCTCTTTGAAATGTTTCTTCTTTTTCCACGCTCTAAACCTCCCCCCCCAACCCCCACAAAAAAAAATTATATTTTCCCTGCCTGGATTTCATTTCATTAAGATTATGCACACTTTTGCATATGCTCTTTGTGGAACTATCCTCAAACAGTTTGCACAGACAGGACCCTTTGCTGCCTCATTAAGACCTTGTGGAAAAAGAAATAAAAATCAAATGCTACAAAATCAGCAGTGTAATACACACTTTTAAAGCAACCCTCATTGATTTTGTATAGTCCTGATTATAAAGCGCTTGAAGCTGAGTAACATGATGTGTGCTGTGAATTAAGCGAAGCTACGTTCTTCGAAGGGAAACTCGTATAATGGTGACCTACTTTTTGCAAACTGGATTATAAACTGTATTTCAGTTTGTCTCAAAAGTAAAGATAAGGCATTCACTTTTTGAGGTAGTTGCGCAGCACACTTGTTCCGGACTTCTCTTTTCAAAACAGGGAGAATCCGCATTTCTTTTAAAAACTTTTAGTTTGATATCACCTGTCACAGAGTTAATGGGGGCAATGGATAGCAGAGAGGTGCTTTCAGACAATATTTTATGCTGAATCCACAAAGCAGCGTTTAAGACTTTCATAAGACACAGTTAGTCTTTGAATATCATCAGGTGGTGGGAATAAACTCCAAACATTGAATTTACTGTAACCTCTGTGGCCAAGCAGTAAGATCCTCCATAAAAACAGTATAATAGAATAATGAAAGGCACTCAGGTTGTGGAAAACAAAGTTGGTTTAGAGAATCAATCAAGACTTAACTCGAGCTACAACAAAAAAACAAAAAGAAAAGAACAAAACCCAAAACTCTTTTCTGCTCAGTTTAACTACAGTACAGCGTTTATGTGGCCTCCAATCTGATCTCTACCAGAGTTAGTTAATTTTAATCCTACCTGACCATATTGAGATTGACAGAGCGTAAGACCTAAGTTGGGAATGGTTCTGATGGATTCAGCAAAATCAAAAACAATGGCTAAATGCGGTGCATTGGTTTTGCGATGTGTGATATTAAAATAAACAAATGTGAGTTTCAACACGACCGTTTGGCCAACTGGTCTCGATGACTCGGAAAACCAGCTTCCTGATGAAAGTAGGTGTTTTCTCAGTCCCTGGTAAGAAGAAGAAAGTCTTTTTCTAAGATAATGTCCTTTTACAACTACAGCTGGAAAACAGCAAGTGGCAAATCTGCTAAGGAACAAACTCCAGGCTCATGATCTGAGAAGATAGTAGCAACTAATTAACCTAATGCTTTCATTTTTATCAAGCCTGCGTTCATTTTTCAAGAGCACAACCCCAAAAAAAGCATGTGCAATACAAAGCTCTCGAAACCTGATGCTAAATCTGACATTTAGCATCAGGTTAAATCTCAACCTGATGTTATTCTTACTTTTTAAATCCAAGCTGTATGATCATGTTATACATTTCTGATTTAGAGTTTTTTGTAAATATATTATATTTTTAAGGTTGCTCACACATAAGCACTCACGGATGATTAAAACGTTGACCGGGAGAAGCCAAAACATAAAAAATACTCCTTAATAATGAATTTAAGAAGCAATGTTTGCTTAAGCTGACATTAAAGCAGAGTGAGTCACATTACACTTTATACTCTGAGCTGATTGCTGACAGTGGAATGAAGAAGTGACTCCATGGAAAAAGTAGATTTTTTTTTTGTGTGTGAAATGCAACCAGTTTCAGTGTGTGGACATCAAATCCATTCCCTTTATCAGGACCTGGTGGAAGTCAGCTTGACGAAAGGCGCAGCACACGGCGTCCTTTGAATGGGGAAACTTTTTGAACTCTTTGGGACCGAGCAGCTGATGTCACCTTTGCTACTTTCGAGGTAACAACTCATTTGAGAACAAATGCTCACCTTGGCAACTAAGTTAATCTGGCTTCTGTCTGAGCTGAGAGTTCAACAGGAAACTTTACGTTTGTTTCGTAAAGTTCCAAAAAATCCGAGATGAATCCTCGCGAGTTGCAGACCTTTGATAAGTTTTAACGTATGACTCACTCGTGACGCATCGGCGTAAAGAAACAGAGGGTGTCAGTCTTTTAAAAGTTTTCATTTGCAATTCATCACATCGGACAAGATTTGCTCTGGAAAATCCTCCGAAGCGCTTTTGTCACGTCACATTTTTGGAGGAAAAACCTACACTTGTTTGTGTGAAGCAAAAAAAAAAAAAAAAAAAAATATATATATATATATATATATATATATATATATATATATATATATATATATATATATATAAGCTTTTGGAGTTCATTGCGACAGGTTTTGCACAATGATAGATCAGAAACGTTGCTCGAAAATGACAGGGGAGCTCCAAAGAAGACAGAGATTCTGATGGTGTGGAAGTGTCTAAAAGTAGGAAGATTTAATAAAGCTTTGCATTGTATTGGCTAAAAGGCTACATAAATAAGCTGCATTAGTAGTTAACTTAACCAGATCGTAATAGGATTTAAATGTCTAATTAACCTATTTTCTGTAGTATCCTAATTTAACTATAAATGTAAACTGAGGATGGCAACTTTATGGTCTGCAACAGAGATGGTTATAAGTCATTTTTACCAGAGCCAAGTCAGGGCTTAGTACCTCTGGGGGTCAGACCCGAGTCAATCTCACATCTCAAGTCTTCGATCGCAGAATCAGTTTCAAGTTTTAAGGGGAAAATTCAAGTCAAGTCTCGATCATTTCAGGGGCTAATCAGAGTCAAGCCTGAAATCTTTTAGGGTCATGTTCAAATAAACTCCTCAACCTTTGTCAATAGTAAAGACTTTCAAGAAAAAGTCCAAGTCAGGAGTGAATAAAAGGAAATAAGCAGAAATAGGTAAAAGGCAGGAAATTTCTGAATTAGTTTTCATTTTGAAGAACTGTCGGTGTTTTTCAAAACCTGCTGAACTCTGCGCTCAAATGATCAACCCCTTCGCCAGAGGTAAACGCTGTTTGAATTATTTTCTTGTCTTTACTTGAGGTGAAGGATCAGTAAGATGATTATTAAATCATGGTCTGAATCTGCATTAAGTGGCTATGATAAGAAAGACGACTTTATATAGTGAGAAATGAAAGAATAATGAATTTCTGAAGAAAAAGAACAGAGAGCTTTTCATTTTGAAGAACAAAGTGTCTTTGTATTCACTGTAGCTTAACATCATAAGAATTAGATATCAGAGGTAAGTTAAGCTCTTTGAAACAAAAAAGTAAAAGTTACTTAATACAGTTTCCAAAAGAAACATACGTATCTGGAGAAGACAAAATAGAGCAAATATTGTTTGAAAATCTGTTTTTTTTTCACAGTGACATCTTATATTAATTTGTTACCTCTGTGATGTGATGTACGGGTGAAAACAGTCAGTCCACCATAACAACTAGTTCCTTTTATTTCAATCATTTACATTTTAATATAATAAAAAACCTGAAGTCATTTCTATTGCTGGATTATTCGTAAATAAAATGACTAAATCCATCAAAACACGATTTAATAAGTGAAAGAGGAGAAAAAAAAGAAACACAAAACCGGTGCAGGCTAGCTCCAGAAACAAAATGAGGCAGGAATAAAAACAAGTGTGTGAAAGTAGAAGAAGGACAGACCAGGCGAGGAAGCAAAAGTAACAGACTGACTGGATACGGGGGGAAAACCTGTGGTACACAGAGAAGAAGTATGATGCGTGTTTCCTCCTGTGTGCTCTCCGTCAGTGCAAACGTGGCAGCAGGTTTTTAACAGCAAGTTTGCAGACTGATGAAGAGGAGACAAATATCACCTGAGTTAAACCCCAGGAGGAAGGCAGACGTCTGCAATAAAAAAATAAATAAAAAATTTAAAGACTGTCTGCAGAGATGCTGGGTTAAGATTTTTTTTTAAGAAGGCCTCAAATGCCCTGGATTTTATGCTCTGATTATACAACATCAGAGGCATTTGATGCCGTGTACCTCACTATCTTCTACGTTTTTAAACACAGCCAAACCAGAATATCTAAAGTGTGTATGTTACCATGACAAGTAGGCATCTATGACATGGGTGGACAAATCCACATGAATCCACCAAATGGTTAATCGGCCGACTTCTACAAATCCCAGATCCATTTGAATCACTTTTGCTGGAAGCAGGGAAACGTCTAAAACATTCAGCTTGTGAGAAGCGGACTTAGCCGCCAGTCTTCTCTCTCCGATGATTACACGACATGAAGATTGTCCATGAGACTTAAATCCCAGATCTTGACTCTCCACTCATCAGAACGTGAGCTCGAGTCCAACCTGAAGTCTCCATTTTTGCTACTCGATTCACAGCTGCAGACTCTGTGGCTTGTTCTCGTATTTATTCATAACCACAAGGTCTAAAGGTCAAGACAATCTGATCCAGTCCAACAACCAATAATTCATTGTCTTGTTTTTTTTTTTTATTACATTTTCTTTCCGTCATCAACCAGCTTCACGTGTTCGGTGTAACCGCGTCCCTTTCCACCTCCTGCCTCTATTTACCCAGCTTCTCTCTTCCTCTCATGATCTGTTTTCATTGTGCTCCTCTTCCCAAATTTCCTTCTCTGTCTCTTTAACTCTCTTCTTCCCATCTGCTGTGGTTTTTATGAGCGTTAATCAGAGTGTTCAAGCACCATGACCAAAACAACTCTTCACTCCGACTCTCTATGCTTCAGTCTCATTATATATATATATATATATTTTTTTTCACTTTGAAGAAGTCACAGATAGCCTCCGCTCACTGTACGCACATGCAGACACACACAGGCGCACCTCCAATTTACGCACACACACCCAAAATATTCATAAACATTATTCAACCTTGGTTATAATTTCCACTGAGCCCAGAGCAACTGTGGTTGTGATGGTAAAAGTCTTTCATCCATCTCAAAAGAGCCCTCTGTTGTGTACAGAGGGCTCCCCCCCCACCACCTCCTCACAGAGCAAAGTTAAAAGTATGAGGGGACAAATTGTGAAAAGATGTCCTGCAGTTATATTTTTCACACAGCTGTCTGGAGTCCATCCATCACAGTGGCGTCAATGCAAATGCCTCACCGAGTTATGAATTTACGCCTTCAAATGGGCCCTCAATCTTATTTGCCGGGAGCCGAGCTAAGTCGGGGAGGAGGCTGCGGCTGAATACGCCATTAAAATTCATCATTATGTTATAATCACCCAGTTCTGCTATGAAATAGAAACTATCACCTTAGTTGCACCCCCCAAATAAAGCAACTGACTAATGCCGGGAAATCCATCCTAATGAAAGCCCTCCAAACACAGCAGCCTATTTTACTACCTTGGGGGCCGCATTAGTAATTTCCAGGACTTTTCTGGCAATTTTATGCCACCCACACTTATTCGCGTTTTAAATATCCGCCAGGTGATGCCAGCTTGTGTAACGATGGCAATTAGGCTGCACATTGCACGTGGCACCGGGTTGGGAAGTTGGAGGTAGCCGTCACTCAAATTCTGCTTAGTTTGTGATTTATTCAGCGTTCTCACGGCAGTAATTTCCAAACCTTTTCGACTGACCTTGAATTGATGAACGCCGACGGTGAATATTAAATACGTCGGGTGAATGGCTTTCCGTCCTCTTTCGGGTTTCGAGTCAGCATTGTCCAAGGTCCGCATGCTCATAAGTAAAACGGTTCGATTTGCACATTTGTCTCTGCCTGATTCGGATGCTTGCGCAATAAACCGAGCAGCGACTGTGACAGCTGAAAGTTTCCACGCGTCTCATTTTAAAATGTGCTGGTAGTTAAAAAGAAAAAAAAAAAGTTCTCATATTCCACCCCGTTAAAGGGGTTTCGAGCATGAACAGACTGCAGAAGCATCTCAGTCAGATTTAAGAACAGACTTTAATTAGGCCAGTTTGAAAACCTTATTCTATTTGTTTTTGCTTGTGCCTTTCCGAGGGAGGCTCGGTGGTGTGCCTTAGATCCTTGTCCTGCTGTATTATCCTTTTTCTGTCCATATGCGAGTTTTTGCCTTCAAGGTGAGACCGTTTTGTAAACCCAGTTAAAGCTCTCCAATTGAAATGAATTTAACTGAAAATTTTCATAGCACTGTCTTTGTTATCGCATATCGAGCGTCATTTTCTTGCCACAAGGATCACTTCTCTGCAGGTTAGAAGTTACATCAACTGCAGATCCGAGACGCATTTTAGCCGCCATTTTACCAGTTGAGACGTGGCGGTCACCTCATCGGTTTTTGGAAAGGATCAGTGTAAGGGGATCTGTGGCAGAGTGAGGGTTAAGTCTTTAAAAGGATGATTCATGTTCAAACTTCTTTTCTTTGTGGAGAGAGAGAGAGAGACACAGAGAGAGAGAGAGTGTTTTTTTTTTCCCCTTTTAAATGGGAGCAAAGCTTTTCTCCATCGGTGGCCAAACCTTGACCCTCCAACCGATCTAGAAATAGGCACTCACTAAGGGAGAAAAAGAAAGAAAGACTCTCCAGCCTCTAGCCTTTCCTTTTCACTGCGCACGTACACTTCCAGCTGCCTGAGCGTAGATGTGGGTAGTGTACGAACACACACACACATCTACCCAGCATGGTTTTCCATTTTGTCACTCTGGGGAGAAGGTGAACTCATATTGTCAACCGCTGAATATACACACAACCAAAACACACACACACACACACACACATCCACATTTACATCCATGTGGACCCAGTAGCCCCAGACCCAGAACACTGGGCCATACCTTTGGTTTTTTTTTGGACAAATATTTCCAAAAGCGGTTGCCCTTGAGCATGGCATTACCTAACCAGGTAGCTGGGAAGGAGAGAATTCGCAAGCAGATCATTACAGTTTGAGAAAAATAAAAAATAAGTGAATTATGACGCTAAATGATCCTAAAACACTGTTGAGTTATAAAATAAAATAATGCACGTATGAAACTAAACAACAAATCTTCATGCGTTAGTACCTACAGCGATATCCTTCGGCGTTGCGTCTCTCTGAAGGACGTTTCACTGATGAGTCAAGAAGATGAAGGACGAAACAGTTTAATGCATTAAGCTAGAATCGAATGTGAAATAGCTTAATTTTCAGGGAAGTACTAATTGGCTTAAAAAAGTTGTTACATTTTGATGGAAAAAGCTACGAAGTGAAAGAAATCAGACAAACTCCTGCTGGCTTGGCTGCCAAGATCTTCTTATATCTACCTCTCTTTTGTATCCTACCTCCCAGGTGCCTCACTGCTGCATCGACATGCAGGACCGGCATAAAAGATCCACAGCATGGAATTCATCGGGAAGTCTCCCACTGGATGAGTTTGCCGTTTCTGTGTGATTGTCACCGTATGAACCACTAGAGCTGGAAGTGTAGGTTTACCACATACACATCTTTGCAAAGGTATTCTGTAACAGGGCTTGGATATGTTTTTTCTTTTTGTCTTTTCACACTTTTAAGCGATCAGGTGTGAACGCCGAATATTTGTGCAGCTAATTGATAGTCACTGGTTTCCGGAGAAACTCGTTTGCACCGTTAAGGGTTATTGGAGTCGTGGAGTTGGTCAAATGCGCACCGCACTTTTCAGATTTTTATTTGTCTGAAAAGACTTACAAAAGGGAAAAGATTGTTTTCTAACACAATCAAAGACTACTTTGTTGCTCATCCGAGCAAAGCAGTCTTGAGGTTTGTGACTGTGGCATGAAAACTAAAGGGATACGAACAGTTTTGCACTGAGACGTCACTTTTTCCCTCCACCACGCTTCATGCTAAAAATACATACATTCTGTGTAGTCGTTCAAGAAAAGAAGTTTTGGTTTCCTCGAGTCTTACTTGGGTAACATGACTTGAAAATAATTGGATTGTGCAAAAAATAATGAATATTTGATCGTACATAAGGACTACTCTGAATCACTAATAGAGAAGAAAGATGACCCCCGATGGACAGCACCGACTGCTTAATGCATGATTAAAATGTTGATTATTGTGACTTTAATTCCCCGTGATTGGATCAGATACTTAAATTACAGTTAAATAATGGAAAAGTGAATGGATTTTCACTTAGGCTAAAGATCTCAGCGACTTCAGCGACTTTTTCCATTTAACAGGAAACCACTTCCTCGAATGCAATTAATGGAAAAAGGAATAGAGTCCTAATTTGGAACTAAGGGCCCGTAACAGTGGTCAGCACTGAGACTAATAGCATTGTGCTCAAACAGGAGAGCCCGAGAAGTGGGCCCAGAGTTGCTTTGCCTAATATTCCCCTGGCAATGCGCACATTGATCCTAAGCAGCAAACTTTGATGGTGCAAACAGAGACTAAACAGGGGCACGGAAAAGCAAGAAAAGAAAAATATCAAGATTTTAGTTCTTAATAGAATATTGGGCAGCGTCGTACGCTCCACGGCTGAATAATTCACTTTAGCCAAACTGTTGCTTCGGGTTGCATTCATTTTTAATGACGCCTTTTGATGTTGATTAATTAAGCAGTGCCAGCACTGCTGTTTCTCCACCGTCACAGCCTTTTAAAGGCACCCACACCACACCGCTTCATCTCCCGCGTCTTCCTCATCCGTCTAAACCCTAAAGCCTTTACCCCATCTTGATGTGCTCTCACATATGTGGAAAGTGTCCTGTTTTTGCGACACTTTCCACATTACACTGGCAACTACACACAGTCTAAAACCCCCAAGCTACACCTCCGACCCCCCAGAAAAGTCTGCAAGTCTTAAAAGTGTTTTCTTTTAAAAGGAGATTGGGGGGAGCGTGTATGTTTGTGATGGGGAAGCGATGAAGGGAAAAAGAGACACAGGGAAGAGCGTTGAGGAAGTAGGAAAGGGGGATGCCTCTCAGCAAGCTTGTAGCGCATTACCGCTTGTGTGTGTGTGTGTGTGTGTGTGAGAGAGAGATGGAGGTGGATAAATACATTGTTAGTCTGTACTGTAAGTCACAACTCGGGGGGCTGGCATCATGCTAATTAGAACACATGCATGCCTAAACTGGTGCAGAGGAAAGGTGCATGTCTGACAGTGAGCTTGAGAGTAAAATCTAGGCAAGAGTCTTTCGTGTGTTTTCAGCCAATGAAGACAATGGCAGGCATGCTGCAGCCAATCAGGAACCCTGAAGTTTATAAATAGAGCTTAGCCGACTGGACTCCTTCATACTCATTCTCCCAGCAGACCCCTTTTCCCAAAATGTTCTCCCTCAGTGACACTTGGAAGCAGCACCTACATGAAGTGAAGCTTCTCTTTAAGTGAGGTGTTTTCATTCTGAAGGACCCGATTCTCTCTTCTTTCACATTAGGGAAGGTATACACAGGACTTAGTGCTGGTAAAAAAAAAAAAAGAAAATAAAAAATGAAAGAAGGTTTTTTAAGTGGAGGAAGCGCAAAGTGGGAAATGGAAGACGGTAATAGATGGCCACACAGACACACACACACCTGAGCGGACGCTGAGTATGGTTCGGTGCGGCATTAAAACGCACCGACGATATTTTCCACTTTTCTCCTTTGCTGCCTTTGAACACACACACGCCTCAAACACACACTTGCACTCTGAGTAACTTGATTTTCTCCTCATAATGAATCATCCGCGTGAGAGAAAGCGAGAGGCCATAATGGGGGAGTCTATAAATACCTGGCCGAAAAGCCTCCTGTCATGTTACATTGATCTTAGCATGATCGTGTGAGCCTTTCTGATACCAGTAGGATTTCTATTACACAGCGCGGCGCTGTAATAAGGCCTGGGGAGCAGAGAAGAAAAGAAAGAGAAAAGGAACAAAAATCATAGTCCTAGTGGGCAGAAAGAGCCATTTTTAAACTTTGCTCATAATATAAGATCTAATTTCTCCTGACTAGCATCAGTTCCTGAGATTAAGAAGAACTTAAAGTAAAACTGACCATAAAGGAAGATAAAAGCAATAAAAAAGATGACTTTACACTTTCTTTAAATCTAATCTTACCAATAAAACTTCATATCCTTTTATAGTTCTACTATACATTAAAAAAAATCTATTTATCAATGCATATAGATGCAGATATCGGTGATTCTGAATCAAGCAGAAAATGTTGGTCACCGTGTTGCATGAAAGAAAAATATATGTTTTTCAGTCGCAGTGTGGTCTTAGTGCCTCTCGTGATAAAAAAGAAGAGGAAGTCAGAGTAAAGCCCAAGGAGTCCATAGTGACCAGTGGAAAACATTTTACAAGCCGGGTTTTCTTGTCTGAGATTTCTGTGGATGTCTGAAACAACATGTCTGCTGCTCGACACTCCACAGGGCTGGCAGCTGACGGGAAGCTTCAACTCACCAAGCACATCATTAAGACCACACGAAAGACTGTGAAACCTTTACCACAAAAACATGGAGGCCAGGCAAAGGTTTAACAGGACGCACGACCAGGACTTTAGAAATATTCTCCAGGCAGATAAGGTATAAAACTGAATAATTTGGACATGAGGTCATAAACCAAATACGGCAGCCTAGGAAAAAGAAAATGAACTGAAAAGTTTGGAGGTGGGAGTGTCATGGTGTGGGATCGCTTCTCTGTATCAGGACTCTGCATCCTGCTCATGTTTGACTTCTTTTTGTGAAGTGCGGTTAAATCCATTTTTTAGACATAATGTGTTCCCCCAACAGAATATTTGTTGGGGGAATTTTTTCATGACATTGTCAAAAATTTATTACTGACTGCATGGGTGCAAATAAGTACTGGAAAGAGTGAGTTTTTAGTAAGAAAAAAAATCCATTATACATCTTCTCGAAGTGAAGAGTTAGTTTATTATTTTTGCTTAAATTTGCACAAAACTACTTGGGCAACTTCGACTGTAGAAATCACGGCTTCAGAAATCTAATTTTTATTTTTGAGTTATTGTCTGAATAGAGTTTAAAAATCTCCATTCTCATCTCAGTTGCCTGGAACGACGCGCCAAACTGGCAGCCAAGTCAAGAGGAAGAAAAAAAGAAAAAGAAAAGAAAAGAGTTAGTTGTTGGCAGCACGGCTCAATATTATAAGATCATGTTCATTTCACCAAACTGATTATTGCATTCTTTGTGCCAGAAGCTACTTCTGAGGGCCCCGAATAACAAGCAGCATGCTCTCAACAATGAGGGTTTTGAACTGTAAATCATTAAAAAAAATAAGTAAATAAATACATCCCAGTGCAACAAATAAAAGAAATGCGATGAGAAGCACCTCTTAACAAGACGATCAGGAAAACTGCACCAGCCCAAAGTGAATCCACTGGAACAAAGGTCGTTTTCGCGGAATGGATTCACCTTGTTTTTAAAAGGAGCTTCTTCACCTATTGTGTTGTGCAGAGGTACAGAGTGTAAATTACAGAACATTGTCTGAGCAGCAAATAGAAATTCATCAAACGGACAGAAAACCACTTGCAGAGTTAAATATTTTCTTTCTCTCTCATCTTTGCAAACGGCGGCCATACAAATACAAAAGGCAGACAGAAAGTGGGGCAGAATACTAAAAAGCCCGCGCTGTAGGTTACAATTCTCGTGTTTTATGTAATGAAAGGTTGCGTGCGCTTCAGAGAAGCCGAACCAACACTCATCCTTTTTGTTTTTGGTGTGAACAATTCAACCCGTGGGTCTCATCTCTTGCTGTTTTGGCTTGAAGAACAATTGGACGAAGGTGGCAGTCAGTATAAAAATAGATTATTACTATTATCTTAAGATTATTGTGATGTATGTCAGGTATCAACAAGACAGACTTTTTGTGACATTCAGCTCATTTTGGATGCAGTTTGTCATCTATAATGCAGTAAAACGTCATAGTCTGTTTTTCTCTTGAGTATTTTCTGTCCTAAGCCAACATGCACACCTTACTCAGATGATTATTAAGGTAGCTGATCAAAATTATTGTAAACACATTTGTGTGTTTTCTTATTATGTTTCATATGTTTTTAATCAAATTTCTTCTTTGAATGCATTTATTTGTAAAAAAAAAATATCTCATGTAAATATAATGTTGAATCCTTTATGACTCAAACGCAAATAATTTATCATAAAATCTGCAAAACCTCTGACAGATTCTCGTGCCTCTTGTCTGATGATACGAACAATTTAGAAACAGTTTTCCTTCCTCTTGGAAAAAATGAGGCCAGTCGTCTCTCATTAAACTAAGGCATAACATTTACCAGACTCAAGTGGTTTGAACTTCACTGGATTATGAAGAGACTCTTTGTTCCTACTCAAACTCTAAAGCCACAGCAATGATATATTCTACTTTATCTTAAATGAACAAATTGTTGCAAACAAAAACATGAATTTGTATTCCGGCCCCTGCGAGAATACTTTGAAAAAAACAAAACAAAAACAACTTTCTCTTCCAGCGTTGCACGTCGAGATACAAGCATTTCAGTTCATTTGTCTTTATATAAAAAGAAAAGAAAAGAAAAAAAAAGTTTTATCTGATTTCACGCAGAGCCTCAGATTCTCCACCAGATTTAGGCCTGAATTTTGACTGGACCATTCTATCACATTAATATGCTTCTGATTGATGCATATTTAGAGTGATTGGAAGATGAAACTCCACTCTCGTCTCAAATCTTATGCAGCCACTAACATCTTCCCTTCTAGAAATGACTTGTGTTCATCTCTATCCATTTTCCAATCATCCCTGACCAGTTCCATTTTTGGATCATGGCTTTTGCTCTGCTTTGTGTTGTCTATGTCACAGCATCTCATTAAAACCCACTGTTTGTGGCTTTAAAGTGACTGCACCTTTGATCAGAGCTTTTTAAAAACTCTTTCAAAGAGCAGGGTTGTCTCCCTTGCTGCTAAATGATTTCACCTCTGTTTGCAGTCAGGCAGCAGCTGAGGATACAGGAGAGTTCCTCTCTTTTTTTTTTCTACCTGCAGAAATTGCTGTTTGTTGCCATTCATGCTTATACGGCGTGAAAAGCAACTTCTGCCAACTTGAAAATTGCTTGAGCTGGATAATCCACCGGTAAAGCCCCCAAAATGTTCACCGTTGTATCGTTGATACCAACGCGTTTCGCTTTTCTTAACGTCAGTCACCTCTGGACCAGAGTTTAGTCTCGATAAATATTTGCGGAACGCATTACTCGGCATCGGCCAAGATTAAAATGCTTGATTCGGTTTTCCTATTATCGTATTTCTCAGGGTCAAAAGCTACGCTTTTCTTTTCCGTGACTCAGGACTGAATTATGAGAGCTTCTGAGAAAGCATCTGTGCAGTGATTTTAAAACACACGGCAAGAGTGTTGATATTTGCATGTGAAATTCTGGATGAAAAAAAAAAAAAAAAAGAAACGCTGTCAGGCTTAGAAAAGTAAGTGTAAATGCTTTTAATGGAGCAGAGCATGCTGGATCCCAAAGGCGGCAGCCAGTAAGAACTTCTTTTGAGGTTGCAGAGTATTTCTAAGGGTCCGCGGGGCTACTAATAGGGCGACTTGGGAGAGCAAATGCAGATATCACACACTGTCAAAACACACACACACACACACACACACAACACACACACACACCACACACACACACACACACACACACACACACACACCCATGCACGCAAACAACTGACTGTACACACACAACATCATTCTGAGTTGGTCCTATAGGGAGATTAAGGCGAGCGCTGTTGACAGATAATGCTGAATCACAGAGGGTCTGACACAGGAGTGTGTGTGTGTGTGTTTGTGTGTGTGGTCCTCATTAGGGAATACCAGCTGGCATGGCGAGAGCCCTGAGAAGCCGTGGGTACAGGAGGTGGATCATCATCATCCAAACACATGTGGACGCATACACTCGCACGCGCAAACCTCTCAACAAGCCTGATGAATTAGATCTCAAAAGTTACAAATCGGAAAGAGGCACCATCTGAGAAATTCAAAAGGGCTCCATAAATGAATACACAATGCATCCCAAAAGTATTCACACCCAATAAACCTATTCATATTTTGCATCACCTCAACCACAAACCTATTTGTGCAATTGTTTGGGATTTTATGCAATAGAACAACACAAGAAATAAGAAGGGAAACACCATAAGGCATTTTGTTTGGTCACCAGAAACAATTTTTCATGACTTTCTTCTCGCCGCTCTGCCAAAAAGATTTGTGGGGAAACGCAGCGAATAGTTGTCATGTGGACAGATCCTCCCGTCTTGACCAACTCCTGATTGATGTCAAGGAGGGGCGGCCGTGAATCAGTAGGTTGTAAAGTTGAGACACACTCTTTCCGTTATCCGCAGATGGACCGATCGGTCCTCTGTGAGATGTTCAAAAGCTTACTTCGTAACCGAACTCTGCTTTGAGCGTCTCCATTACTTTAATCATGAGCTATCTGATGTTACTTGATCCTCATGATGCAGTTTGTCCACTAATGTTCTCTAAGAAACATTTTGTGGGCTTCACAGCTCTAACTGAGGTTAAATTACACACAGGAGGAGTCCTGTGTGACTTCTGAAGGGAACGTCTTCCACTGACTTTTTTTCAGGTGCATCAAAGCAAAGAGGGTTGATTAAAAAACAAGGTTAGTCTTTTCAGATTTCTAGTTGTATAAAACCGGAAACCTTGCACAAGTGTGCTCATGCTGGCGTTAAAATACATGGAAGTTAGTGGCAGTAGCATGACAAAATGTGAAAAAGTTCAGTGGGTTGTGAAGTCTTTCGAAAGAAACTACATAATGAGGACACCACATCTCAGCTGATAAAAGAAAAGCTTGGAGAGCAAAAGCCGGCTTGATGCATTTGTTTGCAGGTGTGTGTGTGTGTGTGTGTGTGTGTGTGTGTGTGTGTGTGTGTGTGTGTGTGTGTGTGTGTGTGTGTGTGTGTGTGTGAAGAAATGGAGAGTGTGTGTGTTCCTCTCTTTCCCCTTTAATCTGTGCATAGGGGCATTGGTGGGAATCTGCACACCGTGCTAAATCAATACACTCCCGCCCGCTTTAGTATGCTTCCGCGTGAGTGTGCGTGTGTGTGTGTGTGTGTGTGTGTGTGTGTGTGTGTGTGTGTGTGTGTGTGTGTGTGTGTGCCTGTGTTGTTTCAGAGCATGTGTGTCTTAGTATGCGGCTCAGATAGAGCGAGCGAGAGAGAAAGAGAGAGGTTACATAAGAAGAAAGAGGGACACACTTAAGTGGTTTTGACCTTGGGTACATCTTCCATCACTCCCTCAAAGGTCTGCTGCCCATCTTCTTTGGGCTAAATAAACAAACTTTATTTCAAGCTCGATGTGCCGTCATAAAGCTCTGCAGCGTGTGAGCACCATGCATTTGTTTGTATAGATTAGGAGTCCGCAAGAAGAGCCGCACCAAACTGAGGGGACTGTGGGATTCCTCCTCTCCATCTTTTCCTTCTTCCTTCCCGTCTTTATCTGTATTGCCTTGTCCCTCCATCCTCCTCTCTCCCTTCGATATCTCCCTAACCTCCTTTGTTCTGTCAATCTATTCTTTTGCCCTTCTGTGTTTGGCCAGCTTTACTCCTTTTGAATCTACTCTATCTCCTCACCCCCCTTTTCTCCTGAGCATCTCTTCATCCGTCCAAATCCGTCTTCGTCTTGCGAAGATTTTCTTTAACTACTCTTTTTCTTTTCATGTGAGATTCCCTTTTCTGCATCCCTCCCTCTCCTTCATCCTCATCCCTCATTCTGAGTGACCGCCGGTCCCCGAGGCCATGGGCACATCAGACTGGCGAAGCTTTATCTTCCATCATCCGCCATCTCCCCCCCCCCCGCCCCGTTCCCCCACTCTTTCGCAAACTCCCGTCTCTTTCACTCGTTCTTTCGCTGCTGGCAGCATTGGCAGCATGACAGTGCTTTCCCAGGGCAAGGCCTTATGTAAACAGCCCCATAGCACCAAGCTCTGTCTATGTGTGTGTGTGCGTGTGTGTGCCTGTGACAAGGAGTGTTAAATTTTCTAAGTTAGGTTGCGAAGAGAGAAACAAAGATACACACAGAGTGCTTTTTTTGGTGTGCTCGTCTTTGTATGTGTGTGTAGCGGTGGAGGTCAGAATCCCTCCAGTTGCTGATAAAGTGAACACATAAAGGTTAGGATCCCCCTGAACTCACCTTCTGAGAGAGTGGAGCGCGCGCTCGCTCGCATTTCCTTGCTTTTATTCCACAGGCGCGTTTTTGCCGATTGAAGATGATACGGCTGCTGCCGTTTGATTGGTTGACAAAGCTGTCTTTTGATTGGCCCCACTCCCCGCTCTCCACCCCAGACCCCCTCGGGGGGCCCGTTCCAGCCACGCTCTCGGTCGACCTTCAGGAAAGTTTACCAAAACTTTGCTTTGATTTACCCTTCCTTTTACTGCTCCCCCTCTTCGCCTCCTTTGTGTCTCCTCCCTCAAGTCTCCCATCGGATTCCGCATATATACAGTCGACAGCCTCTCCATGATAATGAACTCGTGGCTCAATCTGTACAGCTGACGAAGCGCAAGAAGAAACCAAAACACCCTCTCTATGGCAAGTGCTGCTTTATTGCAATCTAATCTCAATCAGCGGCAATCAGATTGGCTAGGAATATGAAGTTCTCGCCGCCTCCACACTTCTCAGGAAGGCGGAGAGTCTGAGCCGTCAGCTGCGTCGTGAGGTCAGATTTCAACTAGCAGACGACCGAAGTGATTTATGCGACGTTGTTTGATGAGGGAGCGATGACATCTTGTTGTCAAAGTGAACTCTGATTTGCACAGAAGGTCCATCAAAATTGCGACGGGCCTTGCTTTTACTGTTCCTTTCGCCACCCTGTCTTTCAGGTGGAGTGGGAGTGGCCCAGGTGTCCAGCGCTGTTCAGGAACACCTGGGCCCATTGGGCCTGTTATGTTTAAACCTGCTTACTCCTCATATCCTGAGCCGCTCCAGGTGTTCGTCCCACATGGCAGCTATCCTCAGGGTCTGGGCTTTGCTGAGGCCTATGTATTGTTTAAGTTATGGTTTTGGATTTATTTGGTTTGATTATATTTCACATCATAACACAGTCAAGCATGTAGTCTGTCCTAGACGCAACACACTGTGCAAAACGGGTGTACAGATGCTCACATCCCATAGCTGAATTATTTTTGAATAAATGTGGGTCAATTAAAAATAAAACCAACTGGTCGTTAAAAACAGTTCACTTGTGATTTTTGTTATTACCTTGAGTCTGTTTGTTTCATATCATTCAACTTCATACTATATTCACGGAAGTGGAAACAGTTATTAAGGGCTCCAGATATGGAGGTGAGTATTTTAAGCTTGGCCTTAATTTAGGTTTTTTTTCTAAGTGGTTTGTTATCAGCAGTAGGTGATCATTTCAGCAAGACTAAAGTTAAAAATTAAAAGAAGATCTCCAGCATGGCTAAAGCTGTACAAGGTTGACATTTCTCCCAAAACTATTGTAAGCTGTATTTTTTTTTTTTTTTACTCCCGTTGCTCTTTCCTCAGAGTGATTAACACCGGCTAACGTTTGAAGTTTAGCAAAAACAGGAAGGCAGGATTTGAAAAATATCTAGATGAAATTTGAAATAAGAAAGGAAGTAGTTCTCGAGTTGCCCTGGTGAGTTGACTTAAAAAAACACTGCTTGTCGGATCAACAGGCAGCACATGATGTAACTTCAGTAACCACTGCTAATGTGTGCATCAATTCCTACTGGCACTAAAGAAAAAGGCTAGCATTATTTTTGCTTAATTTAAATGCAGAACAAGAAAGTGCTACAGCAGACAGACAAGATGATTTTATAAAACTTCCTTCTTGAGTCTGCAATTGTCCTTCCTTGATATGTTGACCCGCTATCTGAGGAATCTCTTTCCAGGACATTTTCTTTTCAAAAGCAGCCAATTACAATTCCTTAGTCCAGAGATGACTTATCAAAATGTCTGCAGCACCAAGTTAAAGACTTTTGTTTTCAACAGGTATGTCAAAACAACCAGATTGTTCAAGTCATATCATTTCAGCGTATCCTTTGTTCAAAACCTAGAATATCTCTAAAACATCGTTACACCCGTGTTGTTTGATGACGGTAATGATGTTGTTTGTTTTTTTTTATTTGGAGAATCCAAATGTAAATCTTTGATAAAGTCATGTGCATCATTATAACCTCCTCCTGACAACAGCATGATGCTCAGCCTATACAACAGAAAAACAACACAGTCCCACGCACGTCTGTTTCGTCTCCGCACCAATTTATTCCATCAATCTGCGCCTGTCACTGTTTTCCCCCTCTCTTCTTCTTGTGTTTTCTTGACATCTTAAAACCGCCACTCTGTTGATCTTTATAACGACGCCAATTAGGCGGGTTATACATCTTCAGATTTGACTGAAAGAATCTGCAAACACGCTCGCCTCTTCCTCCTTTTCTTCTTCTCCCTCAAGAACGACTTTGAGTGTTATTGACAGGAAGGGCGAAAGACGCCCACTGGCATCCGAAGATAGCTGAAGAAAACCCTTATGCGGCTTTGAAGTGCTAATTGATGCTATCATGGCTAGAATCAGGGATACAAAAAAAAAAAAAAAAAAAAGAAAGTTCCTCCCTTCTGCCAATTTGTTGTGGTTTATTTTTCGGGAGCAGTAATCTTGATGTAAGGCTTTGATCTCTCTGAACCTGCGTTTCTTGGCTTTCTCGCCGTTGTGTTCCAACACAATTTCTCGCCCAGAGCTTATTAACCTTACTCTTATTTACCTCACCCCTTATTACCAGGCTTTATTAAAGCATATAAGCTATCTCCCTCAGCTGTGTTTGGTGTCAAAAACATTAGTGCTCTAACCCCAAGCAAATGAGGGGTCTTTCTGCTTGTGTGTGTGTGTGTGTGCATGAGCCTTTCATGTGAACATCTTTATTTGCTCCTGCATCAATTACCCATCTGTGTGCGATTGGATTTGTGTGCGTGTGTGTATTTTTTGCACTAGGTGGATGCCTTTGTGCGCCCGTTTCGATTATCTACCTGAGCAGAATTTGTGCCTGCGCACGT
Organism: Poeciliopsis prolifica; assembly: GCF_027474105.1. Lineage (NCBI taxonomy): Eukaryota > Metazoa > Chordata > Actinopteri > Cyprinodontiformes > Poeciliidae > Poeciliopsis > Poeciliopsis prolifica. The sequence goes on from NW_026562388.1 coordinate 2,309,084, forward strand.
CTGTGTTTATACTCGTGTGGGTGTAAGGATGCATGCATCAGAGGATGCTTGCATACCGGCGTGCATAATTAACCGTGGGCAGGCATTAGAGTCTGCGTGTGGCAGCATGGAGTTGAGCGAGGAGGCATTGGGGAAGTGTTGGGCTGGGGTGCGGGGATCCGGGCCGGTCTGAGACTGGCAGGCTGAGTTATTCACGGATCACAGCGGACATATGGGCAGGCTGGGACTCACCGAAGACATGCCCTTACCGCTGGGACTGATACAATGAGATAAACAGATGCGGAGGAGGCCCGGCGCATAAGGACTCGTTTGATGGACGTGCATAGAGATATTGGGAAGCCACGCAACTGCTGAGATTTTGGCGAGCGACAGAGGCTATGAAGCGACTCAAACATAGGCATAAGGGAGCGTAGGGAAGGAAACTAATTACATCGCAGGCAACTATGTCTGCAAATACTCGTGTTTCAAGCGGAAGTGGACATGTAAACCCGCAAGAATGTCTGCTAAGAAACACATAAACACAGAAAAACCAGACAATTCCTAACTGTGTGCACAAAAGCATCCAACAACCATACAAACAGCCCCCCTCAAGCCTTTATAGACTGATAACTCAACAGGGAGCTCTTCATCAGATCGAGTGTGCCCTTATCGGCTACTGTTCCAGCTCAGTGGTTCTCACTTCACACTTTCAGTCTGTAACCCCTCCTTAACCGCCCGCTGGCCCTCGGCATTCACCATAGGTGCAACTGAATCACTTTCTTTCTCTAAACTCTCCCCCCGACCCGACCAAAACACATGCACACACACACACGCACGCAAACAAACACCCCTCAACCCCCATGCCTTTCATCCCATCCCTTTCTTGCGTCCTGTCTCAGTGCCAGGGGGTGTTGAATGGCAGGGGGAGAGAGGGATGCAGCCAAAAGAGCAAATGGGAGCAGGAGGAGGTGAACGAGGGCCCGAGGCGGGTGTTGGAGGTTTGTGGAGAGGGTTTCATTCAATGGGCCAGCTGTCCTGAGAAAAATCCACAAAGCGCAAAACATCTTCGCCCTGAACAAGTGACCCTGACATCCTCCGTCTTTGTGCAACCTGTTGCCAGGCTTTACAGAAAGCTGTCTGTGATCCGAGCCGTTCCAGATTACAGGTGGACCTAGGCTGGCAGTCTTTCTCGGGGATAATCTTTTGCGGATTTTAAACAGTAATAAGTGAGGTCACCCATCATTTAAGTGACGCAAAATGTAATTTATTGTCCAATGATGAAACTGGACAAATGTTTAATGTGCAAAATCAAAAGGTTGGGTCCGTTTAGCACCAGTCACAGACCAAAGCAAATTGTTAAATTTTGAAAGTTTGTGGCTTGGGGGTGAGGTATGTTGAGGACAATAATCACAATAAATCACATTATGTCTGGCAGAAACAATGATAGATCATGCATGATTTTCTGTCCTGCGCATCAAAAGTTGCAACGTATCAAACTCACACCAAGTGCAGATTCTCAGGCATCCAGAACATGACAGTCCTTAATGCTTCAGGAGAGTAAAAGAATATTCTTTTATTCTGAATATGGCCTGGAAGTATTGCACTAATAAATTGTTGTCAGACCAATCACACTATTAGGCCTGTTAAGGTCTTTAATGGGGTTGAAATTTAATTCTGGATTTTTCCAAAAACAAAAGAAGACATCTTGTCATCTAGTGAATCTGATGTGCACATTGAATCCCACTGCTTTGGTTCACATCCAATATGTGCTCACCAAGCAACTGAAATGTACAAACTAAAATCTCCATATGGATTAATACACAATCAGTCCCATGTGCCTTCCCTTCGAAATAAAGAGCAACTAGTTCTGGTAATGTGCATATCCACCAAACTAGCCAAACAAATTTTCCAAATTGCAGGACTTTGCTGGTGTGTGTTAACACACACAATGTCACACAGATAAGAAAGCAATTCTAACATCAGAGAGTAAGTTGTTGGAATTATTATATGACCATTTCAAAATAGTCTGAATCTGAAAATATTCATTTACAAGTGAAAAACATGCGAGGAAATGATCAGATTTCCTATATGTGGAAGTCTCACCAAATTCACGCCAAGGAAAACAATAAAGAAAGAACGAAGAGAAACCATTACAGATCTGTGTAGAGAAGTCCATGACATTCACTTGTTAATCTTCAGGTAGTTTATTTAAAAGCTGAAGTTTGGTGCAACAGGACAATCACCCCAACCACACAAGTGACACTACAACACATAGGCTTACATAGAAAATAGCACAGCCACAATTTAGACTCATTAAAATGCTGAAACTCATGAGCCTTGTACACGAATGAATGACTGCAACTCTCCTCTCAATAAGTTCAAAGAATTTTTAGAAAGAGGCGCAGACAGATCCATCTCTTAGACCTTAGGTAAGATCTAAGAAGAAACAATCACTTCAAGTTTTTACAGCCACTGGATCAGATTATTTTGATATTGTTCTTTTTCCATAGCGGTGTCTTCTGATCTTCACTTCCATAATGAGGCCCTTATCGCCTCATTGTAGGAGTTTTTGCTTTGGATGGGGGGAAACTGTGAGTCATAGCTTATTCGCAGCATTGTACTTTTAGACTAAACACACGCAGAGTCACACAGCAATACTGACATTAAGCTGCCAAAATATAAAACAGCAGTACAAATTTGAACTCATTAAAGATGTAACGTACTTCAAACAGCGTGTGCATTCACTGGAAAAAATATAGTAGACAATAATTGTACTTTTTCAAATATGAAGGGAATATTAAGAGTATATACACACAAGCAAACACCAGGTGTGCAGCAATACTTTTTCAATCTTTCCATCCATCCACATATATGTCTCTATTTTTTATTTTTTTTGGCGGTGATAAGAATATAAACTTGCTGCACACACCAAGTTTGAAAAGTACATTTATTTTGCTTAGATTCCCTGCTGGTGCCTCTACCAGCTTCGACAAACTGCTGACATGGCGGCCAACAGTAATCAATCCACTGACTGTGGACGAACCTCACACAGCTTCACATCAAAGAAGCTAAACCATCCTTTTAAAGTGTCAGGATCTGAAAACGCGTTCTGAGCGCACTCAGCTGGACACATGAAGCACAAAGTCGTACAAACAAAACATGTTGCCTTGAAGAGAGAAACCAAAAAATATATAACAGTATTAATAAACCAGTAAAATAAAGTGCATAATTGGTAAACTTTGAGTTCAATTATTATTATTATTATTTTTACAATTCTGTGCTTTTTTCACCCTTTTCAACTTTTACCCATATTTAAAATCCATTGCTACTGTTTGTCTTCAAAAGTCCCTTAATCGGAATATAGACTCCACCTCTATGTAGTTTAACTTTAGTATAAATCTAACCTTTCTGCGAAGTGACCAGAGTTTCATTAGAGGACCTTAGTGAACAAACAACATCACAAAGACAGAGGAACACAGCAAACTGCTCAGGATTAAAGTTGTGGGGAATTTTAAAGCAGGGTCAGAAAATAAAACAATTTCCAGAGTTTTGAACATCCCGTTGACCACTGCTAAATCCGTCATCTGAAAATGCTCTTTTAGCGATTTGGCTAAAAGAGCATTAGTTAGAGAAGCAGCCAAGAAGCCCTCGGTAACGTTGGATTGGCAGAGCTGCGAAGATCCACACTTAAGGCGAGAGAATCTGTCGAGTGGACAACTATTGTGCACTCTGCAAATCTGCCCTTCACGAGAGAGTGGCAAGAAGCAGGGAATTGTTAAAAGGAAGCCAGAAGAAGTCCCCTTTGCAGACACAGCAAACATATGGGAGAGGGCGATATGGTCAGATGAAACCCAACACCAAACGTTGTGGCCTGCATGCAAAACATTCGCCTCTGGTGAAAAACCGACATCCTAAACATGCTGCTGGTCCACCAGGGACAGGGGAGGCTGCCTGGAGTTGATGGCAAGATGGATGAAGCTAAAATCTAGGATTAAAAAAGTAAACGACCTGTTAAAAACAAATGACAGTCTCTACATGTGCAGGGACAAATGCACAACTCTCGCAGCTCTAATTGCAGTGAAAAGTGATCAAACTTTATAAAAACAAAAATATGTGCTGCAACTTTCTGGGTTTCACCCATCGATTTTTTTTTTTTTTTCAAGCACTTACCTTCCTTCAACTTTACAATTTTGTACATGAAAATGTTTGGAAGGTATCTAATATTTCCAAATGCTGTAGGGATAACTTTATTAACCTAAATAAAAATAAAAATAAAAAATATGGCCTGCCAGGTTAACAAGACAAATAAAAAAAAATATTTTCTGAATAATCTAAATAAGGCATGCAAAAAGAAAAAAATAAAGAAATTGTCAAAAAATAAAAAGTCCAAATCAAGTCCGGCTGCGGTGTCATTTTATGTTTTTATAAAATTAGATGAGTTTGGGATAAAGCCTTCCACCATAAATTTAAAAAAAAAGCTCCGATGCATCGCCCTGAATCTGTGGATGTGTCTGGGGACCCGCTGAGGAACACAGGTTTGGAAAACTTGTTTAAGTTTGAGACAAACCCTGTGAGAGCTAAAAATAAAAATAAAAAATAAAAAAAGAAAGTAAGTAAGAAAGAAACAATCCACTGTGTATTATATGAGTGAGAGAGAGAAAATGTGTAGGTTGCAAACATGCTTGTGTCTCTTCTGGAGTGTGCAAATGTTTCTATTTTAGTTTTTTATTCTCTGTGTGAGGAAGGGTAGAGATAAAGTTTGTGTGGGAGATCGAGAAGGAGAGAGCGGAAAGGAGTAAAAAAAAAAAAAAAAAAACGGGTGGAGATTGACAGATAGAGAGAGAGAAGCGTAGGGAGTCAGAGAGATAAAGTAATGGAAACAGATTGCTTTAAGAAGCTGAAAGAGATGGAGTAAGTGATAGACCAGGGGCACAAAGAGAAAAATAGGGACCCCTGGGAGCCACTAATTCAAGGACCAGCTAATGTGTGCATCCATGAAGACCCGAAGCTTTCTCTGAAACTACAAAGGAGTCTGCTCTGTTTTCCTCTGAGGATGCCCAGCAGCATTCCTAACACTGTGAGGTCTTTGTTTCTCTTTCTCTCCCCCCACCCCACCTTTTCCTTCTTCATCTCTCTTTCTCTCCCACTCTCTTTTGGTGCATCTGTACACCTCCTAATCCTTACGCTTTTCTTCCGGTGAATTGGCGAGCTTGTCTCTTTTATTTATTCATTTGTATCTCACCTCCTTTTCCCGTTATCCGCTCTACATTTTTCCACCCTCACCTTTCAGACGCTTTATCCACTCATCCTTCTCCCACTCGCTTCATCAGTGCATCAGTGTCTCTTGCATTGCTGCTCTATTTGGGTTAAGATCAGTTCTGCATTTTTTTCTCCAAGAGTAAAACCTTGCGTTGCCTGTGATGCAGAGTCTTTGAGTTAGTGGTTGTTCCATTATTTATGTACGTGAACTGCGCAACTGTAGTTAATATTGAAAAACCTGTGGCCTAAAATCTGTTAACCTCCACTAGGGGTCTGGGTCAGGTTTCACCTTCACCATTTTTCATTTAAACAATTGTCTTAACTGTTTGTTTGTCAATTTAATTCCATATTTTTATTACCTATAGAGGTAAAGGGTCATCAAAATTTCAGCTAATTCGTTTAATTCAAACATGTTAGCTTAAATTAAGCCTTTAACTTCTATGTCAGACCAAATCCCAACCAAAGTATTTTAAGTGTCTTCCTCAATTATCTGCACACATTTTATATGCAATTAATAGTAAACAAATACATGCCACATGTTTTTAGCTCTAGTTAAACCTTTACTTCTCGAATTAATAGATTTCAGACTTAAATCTAATCTTCCTGTCTTATCTAAAATTATTGATTTTTTTTTTTTTAAATAGGGTGGATTAACAGTAATCGAAAACAAAATATTGTTCCTGCTGCGTAGATATTGCTCTGTTAGCATGTCATACAGCAACAATCTGCGGTCAGAGGCGTCTTCAGGCTCACTGCAAGCCTGACTGCTGCCATAGCGCCTTCCTGCCCAAAATATCAGCATCCAGGATCACTCTTTGAAGATACTTGGATGACATGAGTTCCAACAATATTTAATATTCCCAGTTCTAAATAACTACTTTTGAATTGATTTGAATTTGTCAAGGGTGTAGCATCTAAACAACAACAACCTGTTTGAAGAGACTCAGTCAGGTTTCACAGCTCATTATAGCACTGAAACATAACAAATAAAAGTAATTGATGATATTCTCTTGACCTCAGATAACAAACTTGTGTCTGCACTTGTCATGTTAGATTACAGTCCTGTTTTGGACACAGATGATTGTAATATTATCTCAGAAAGGCTCGAACATGCTTTACTAGGGGGTTTAAATTTCATTTGTCTGACAGATTCCAGTTTGTTCATGTGAATGATAAATCTTCTTCACACTCTGGGGTTACTTGTGGAGTACCACACGGCTCAGTACTTGGATCAATTCTTTCTGCTACATATATGCATCAAATTAGTGAAATTATCAGATGGTGTGATAAATGTCCGGCGTTACGCTGATGATACTCAGGTGTTTCCATAAATCTTGATAAAGAAGGTAAGTTTGGTAGATTACAGGCAATTGATCCAGCCTTCCAGTGTTTCACCCTGTTAGATGAAACTAATTTCTAAGCGTTTATGACAAGAAGCCGTGTGATTGCTCTTTCATCCTACAGACTTGAAACTGTCTCAGAGCTTATATGCGTAGGTGTGTTTATTTCCTAGAGCTGCTACTGTGGTTAACCTTTAACTTTATTGACATGAGAGAACAGTTGGATCATTGTGATTTTTTTTGTGTGTGTATGATTTGCCTTTTCAGTTGCTAAATGGCATGCTCAGTCAGATTCCCTAAGATGTTTCTTTCTAACAAAATGGAGTTTAATAGAAAGTTCCGACTTCGTAGAGTTGGTACAAAAAAGCCAGCTGTCAGGAAACTGTCAGACCAGTACGTACAAAAGAAGTAGTGACTGGTGTGAAGTACCCCACTGCAGTCGGCTCCACGACCAACACCATAAAAAGACAAAATGGCAAAAGTCCCAAAAGACAAGCAACCATCCATCCTTGGGCGATTGCTGTGTTTTTCAGCATGTGAGCTTCGATCTTCAGCTTCACCTCAGGACAGCATCATAAGTACAGCATGAAAGACATTTTAGACAGCCTGGGACTCCATATACAAAGCCAAATCCATATAGATTTGCCCTGAATCATCTAAAGGATCCCAGGTCCAAGGAATGTCTTTAGAATAAACAGGAGTTCCCGCTGGAAATTTCTACACATTGTTGCTCAACCTCAAAGCACTTCTTACTGAATGAGAGCAAATCCCTATTGTCAGGTTACAAAGTCTCGTGGAAAGCCACTGAAGAGAAGAAAAGACTGTTGTATCAGCCCAACGACGGGAAAGATTATTGGATAAGCTGTTAGATAATGAGGTGGAAGCATCCACATGTGTGCTCTGCGCACAAAAGTGGAAATTTTTCTAAAAAAATGGTCTGTTCTGCTACTGTAAAAAGGAATTAGTTGAACCAACTCAATTGAATTTCTTCAATTGGCAACAAGTGATTCAATTCAATCAAGTTCATCCAACTCAACTTATTAAGAGTCCATTTCCAGTTTATCAAGTAGTTATTTAATGATTTTTATGTCCTCCATTTTAATTATTTCTAAATAAAGCATATCTATTGAGTTTCTTTGTGATCTTCAGATAAATATGTGAAAAATAAAACATAAATCAGTGGTCCGCGAGCAGTATAATTTAGCTTGCACAACTACAGCGTTGTGATGTGCAGATGAAGTGAAGGTTAGGTTAGGTGAAGCATTCGCTGGATTCTTTCCGCCTCGGTTTTAAATCGCTGCTGACGCTAACATCCAGGCTGGGGAATCAGCCCGAGTCAGGACAGCGCAAAGTTGTAGATGTGAAGGCAATGAAGAGACTTTCAAAGACTGTTTCACTGACATCACCTCTGGTGGTAGTCTGGAACCCTTTCACCTGGATTAGTTAGTAGTCTGACCACAAAGAACATCTGCCGACTTGATGCAGCTGGATGTCTCCACAAAAAACAAACAAACAAAAAAAAGATCTCCTTTAAACGATGTTGAACTCAGATCACCGCTACTGACACTGTGAAATTTTTAAAATTCAAAAACAACGTTCACAATCACAACTAAGGATTACAGGACAATTACTTTGTTAGTTTCGAATGTCTTTGGGTCCGATTGTACAAACTTTAGTCACCATGATGTGAAAATATTCCTTACTGAACAAAAAGCATGAGATTATCAGGGGTCAGTCGCATGTTTTCTCACCGTTAAGCAGCTTTCTGTGCCTGATGAAGGCGCTTAGACCCGCCATGGAGCGGACAGATACTGCTGCCATTTCGAGGTTTTTTTTATGGATAAAAATCATCCGTGTCTTTGAGCTGACACTGACCTCTGCTGAGTCACACATATATATCCTCCTTTACCTCTCCCACCACGACCGGTCTGGGAAAGACCTGCCTTGCATCCGAATCAGTCGCGATGCGTGGCACGACTGGGTCTGAGCGAGGCTTTTAGAAATGCTGCTGTCAGATACCGATCCCGTGCCGTAAATCATTTGTTTTATCACTGGGCAGAAAATAATGAAAATGTGCCAAAAGTTGTTTTCAACTCAGAGCGATCCGGATAAATAAATAAAAAAAGACAGCAGAGCTGAAAAACAGAAGAATTCAACAAAAACAGACAAACAAGATAGTTGTTATGATTCCTGGTGAAAAACCTTTAAAAGGGTCAAATTTTTATTTGTTTGTAAAACTTCTTCCATTTTCAGGCAGACAGAATCTTACGCAATGCTGCAACCTGTCCTTGTTGCACTGTAGCAGGCTAATATTACATGCATGCTTCTAACCTTCTGCTGAAATGCTGCATTACCGTCTGCAACAAATGTTCAACTCACTGTTGAACCTTGTACGAATCTTTAGGAGGGACCTTACTTCATATGAATTCACCATTTGCAGGAAGGGAAATCAAGTTTCTGTGATACCAGATCCACTTTACAAACGTTTTTCAAGGTGAACTCAAGATTTATTTCTTCTCTCTTTTATACCACCTCTTTGGAAAAGATTTTAAAATATTTATAACCACCAGACAGTTACATCTCTTCATGTTTTCAAGGTTTCTCTTAAAACAGCACTCAGAGAAACGTATACATGAACAAAGTTGGGGTTTGATCCATCTTCCTTCTTCCTCATAACACTTGCCACATTTTATCTTATTAACTTTTCATGAACTTCTGTTTTACATTTCAACCGGACCATTTGGCTAAATAAAGGCTTCCTTAACACTGTGAGGAAAAAAAAAAAAACCTTGGAAAACAGTTTCCCCTTTTTAAGGAAAGTTGGACTAATTGGAAGCTAATTAGAGAAATCGGGACCATGTTTGCATTGCTGAAGGAATGTGAATGGTGAAAGTGTAATTAAGATGAACCTTTCTTGGATTATTGTCTAGTCACGTATTGCAAATGTTCCTGCTGATAAATCTGATTTAGATTCCTGACGCTCCTCCTCCCCCCCAACATCTCTAATTCCGTGTATCACTTTCTCACTCTGTTATTCTCTACCTCCTTTTCTTTCAGCAGCAGCCCTTCTCTATCCCCTCCAACCCTCTCCCCTGCTTTTCTTGATAATCCTAAAATCGAGTGAATGGGGATAGTTCTCCTCCTTTGGAATCCTCCCCCCCCCTCGCAAATCTGAAGCTTCCTTCGTCCCTTCAGTCTGACGCGACGTGGCGCCGCACATGCACAGGGAAACAAATATGGACGGATGCTTCAGACATTCACGTTGCCCATAGATGACCGACGGAGTTCTATAAGCGCAAAATCGTCCCAAAGTCCTGCTCTAAGATATTCCAAGCCAATTCCTACTATCCTCCTCCAGTCCCGCATCTCCTTTCACCGCCGGAGCGTCACAAGAGCCAATCAGATTAGCCGTGGCGAGGAAATCAGAGAAGGGTTTGGCAGAGAGTCGTCAAGCCTACTTTTTCCCTTTCATGTTCCCCTTTCTCTTGTGCCTTTGCATGGTGCACAGACATGCATAGATGCATACACAAGCACACACACACACCCCGGCACATTCAGAGATATACACACACACACACGCAGAGGACAAGAAAGAGAGTTGCCCTGGGAGACGGAGGCCTGGGTGAAAGAAGGATGCTGGCAGTGAAAGGGCCTGACCCATCTTTTGGCGAGCAGGAGACTCTCATCCCCCCCTCTAATGCGCTGAAAGGAACAGTTCAACAATACGGGGCAAAGCATTCAGCGTGATCCCTGGACCCCTGCACGTGCCTTCTACGGGGGGGACAGGCTGCGCATTTTGTGCTTGTGCTTATGTCTGTGTGGGTCTGCGCAAAAGCGGCAGGAAATTTAAGCCGTGGGATCCGCTTCTTCGTCTTCTTACTGAAGACAAAGATGGGAGGAAAAGGGGGGGAGGGGGGAGGGAAGAAGAAGAAGAAGGTAAAAAAAGGAAACCCTCTGCCCTTAAAATCTCCTTCGTCCAAAGTGGGGCTTCAATCATTGCGAATTTATATGCAAACAGGGTCATAATCACCATAAATTAAGAACTTCTTTCGGAGATGTCTTGCAGGAGATGATGTATGGCATCGACGGGCCCGCACGTTGTGGGAGTTTGGAGGAGATTGTTTAGAACTTTTCACCGAACGCCGACAGCTCTGCCGGGTGAAAGCTTCTCTGGGAGCGAGGCTTCACCGGGCCGCCTGACACCTGTCCGGTCCGCTTAGCTCGCCACGTGTGCAGGGCCCCGGTTTGGGAGCGGCGGCATCTGTCTTCTGCGCTCTCTTCTCCTGTCCTTAAGGAGTAAATAAATCTCTTTGTCCTTTTTATTTTTTTTTTTTCATCTTTTCACTCCTAATCTTATCTGTTCTCCAAACTCACCAGGTCAGACAGGCCTAATCTGTCAAAGTCTTGGAAACACTCAGAGCTTTGCCATTAAATCCATACGGGGGGAACAGGGGCCATATGTAAATCTATATCAGAGAGAGCATATCTGCCACAGCTAAACTCCGCCTGTGTCACGGATCGATACGGTGTCTGTGTTATATTAATAACTTTAAACGCCGCGGTGCTCAGTCAGCCCTTCATCAAACGCCTCTGCGTGGAAAACGAGTCTCCCCCACTGTCGTTTCTCCTCCCCTCTCTTTCCCTCTCTCTTATAATCAGTGTGTTGATAACCTCTTTATTTGACGGCTTTCCTGAGGAAGAACTTTCCAGCAGACTTCCAGCAGACTTTGAATACGTTCCTGAGATGTGGGACCCAAAGTGTCTTTGAATGTTCCTGTTGAGATTTCCATGGCCTCTTGCAGAAATGCAGAACTCGCCTTCGTGCAAGAACCAAATCTTTATGTATTTTACTAAAGATTTACGTGACGGATCAACACAAAGCGGTGCATATTTGTGATGCAAAAGGAAAATAAAGCCCCCTATTTAGCAAACAAAAGAACAGTTTTCATTTCAAGATATTGGCCCACTTTAATAGTTTAATTTGCAGATATTAAATAGTAAAACATGCGGACATACGTAGAAGCTTCCAGAACTAAATTTCTGTGTGCGTAAAATGTTATTTTAGTCTCAGGACATGATGGACTCCACAGTTATATGATGCACTGTCTGACAGCAGCTCCAAATCAATAACTCGAGTTATTGATTCATGATCTTGGGTAAGCCGTCAATCTTTCAAGGTCACTGAGACGAAATACCTGTACAGTATTGCTAGACTTTGGTTTTTTTTATTTAAAAGATTTGATTAGTTTTATGAATGTAACAGGATCTTGCCAGCATGAGATGTTGCAGTATTAAACCCTTCACTATTTCTTGTTAATCTGAGATGAGTCGTAGTCAATAAGTGACATTGTTTGGTGAAGTTAAGCTTGGTAATGGATATAAAGATAAGTGTTTTAATCTTAACCTGTGACACCTATTTTGATCTGACACAGGAAGTAATTCTTGAGTTTTCACTTGACTTTGGCTTCCTGTTGGGAATTAACTTTTTTAAAAAAAAACAAAAAACAACTTTTTTTGCCTGATAAATTAAAAAACAAAAGACAAGGTTACACTGTTTGCCTCTTACATGCGGGGTGCATGTAAGAGGTTGCACCCCGCCTCTCCCTTTGACCACTGCACAAGGACAAGCGACGGATGGATGTCAAAATACATCACTACTTTTAAGTACCAAAAGTTGCTAATGCAGCATTTCGGAAACAGAGTAACGGAAAAGGTTCAAATGATACATAAGCACTGTGAGGATACTGTGAGTTGCTAACCATCGGCCACTGTCAAGACTTCAGACAATGAAGGAAACAAAAACTACAGAAATGAAGGTTCCTCCATGGCGTAGTCAAAGCCTGAACTGAAATTTGCTCTGGATGCTGGGTGACCTTGAACAGGGTATGCTAAAAAAACAAAAAAAACAAAAAACTGTCAACAAAAATATAATGTAGTAACTAGCATGTTATGTCTTTCTCACTTAATAAATAAAATCACAATAGGAAAATTACAATTTGATTGTACTTATTTAGATTATTTTTGATATCTAACATGTAAAACATTTACGTTTGTCAAAAAAGAAACAAAAGAAAGGAGTCTGTAAGGGGCAGATCGTTTCCCACAGCACTCTATGCTGTAAATTGCAGCTTTCGTTTCTTGGTTCTGAACAATAAGTTGGTGTAATAAAGTTATACATGAGCTAAAGGAGAGATGTCTGACATGTTGATAAAAGCTAGCAAAGTTGCCTGATGCCCATTGGGTTGTGTTGCATGCAAAGGCTTCCACAGAAATGAATGAAACTCAGAGCTGCGTCACAGTACATAAACAGCCACCCGCCACTTGTGCTTGTCTTTTGGGGTTTTGAGGTTTCCTGAGCAGCGACGTCCACCTCTGTGGCTCTTTAAAGGCAGAACACGAGCCGTCTCCTCCGCCGGACGCAAAAAAAAAAAAAGTGCTCTGAAGGAATGTTTAATTTCGTCAGAGCCGAGGAGACGACGGCGCGGCGCACTGCCACCTGACACCTTTAAGAAGTGAAAGGGAGGAAGAGGGAGATGATGGAGCGAAAGCGGCACCGTGATGCGGGCGACGAACGGGTGGAGGAGGAGGAAGCTCAAAGAGAACCACACTGGAAGAGAGAGAGAGGCGGCGACAGTGGATGGGACAGGAGGGAGGAGCAGAAGGAGGGAAGAAGGTGGGAAAGACAAATTAAAAGAACAGGGCGAGAGGTCTCCTATCCCTCCTCTCGGCGCTCTAAGACTCTCATTAGCAGTATTGATTCATGGCTTTTCGGGTCTTTAACAGTCAAATGCTCGTCTCAGACACACACAAACACGCACACACTCCCACACGCGTGCAGGTCGGGGTATTATGTTGGGGGATGGCTTATGGAGTCCTATGCGGTCGGCGCTCGCATGACACTGAAATTTCAGCTCCGGGAAAAAGCAAGAGTATGCATTTTTAATTGGCCGCCCCAGAAAAAGACTACCTGACAGTCTTTGCGAAGCAGCCCGGATTTCATTCTTTCATCTGATACTTTTTGTTGTATTGCCGTTTCTCCTACTTCACACCATTCATCAGTGTTTATGTTTGCTGAGGTGAATTTTCTCTCTATGTATTAAATATTTGACCTCTGCCTTTGCCGCATTGGGTTTTATTTTGGAGTGTGTGATTAAAGGCAGCGAAATTGAAATACAGGAGGTAACTTTCCAATAACCTTGGTCTTGAATTGAGTGTGAAAATATCATTGATGTACTTTTTGTATTATTATTTTCAGATGTGAATCAGCAAATTAGTGATATCATGCCCCTATTTAAGGGTATTTCAATAAGTATCAGAATAGCAAAATGATCTCAAAGTGGGCCCGTTTAGTTGCAAAAAAAAAAGTCCACTTATTTGTATAGCAATCAGGGGAGGAAAATAAGTACACCCTCCGCCAAATTAATGTTTTAACTTATTATGGCATAACATAATTTGCTCTTTGCTTAAATCTTAAATTAAATCCAACTGTAAGCATTTGAAAATACACAATATATTTATTCAATCAAAATGAAGCAAAACTGGGAAAGAATCTTACAAAAAAACTTCCTGGAGTGCATTGCTTTCAAAACAATATAGAGATGGTATATTGTGATGCATTGGCATAACAATTCTGATTGACAGTTTCTTAGTCAATGCAGTTTGTTGGCTGCAAACCAGCTGTCCAGTCTACAGACTGACCTTGAGGTGTTCATTTTGGGATGATTACATTTTATACTCATTGAGTGGCGTAATGGACATCATGTTGCAACAAAATGTTCTTGTAAACATCTTGGATGTAGAAGAATTGCTGCTCTCCCTTGTGATTGTGTTAGGAGTTTTATGTATCTCCAGATACAGAAATATAACCCTAGATGGTATATTTTTGCCACAAGTGCAAATGTATGACAATCTTAAATTAATACGCAACATAATGCAGACAAAGACACATATGCAAATGCCACAGACACCTACTTAACAACGAGGTATGCTTTTTGTCCGTACCCCCCATGGATATAAACTGCATGCTCATGTTGGCAGCTAAACTATCACATTATTGATGATTTAGCAGTATGCGACTTCCAGCAGCACCAGTCGTTACCAGGAGCTACACCTCTCTAAACTCCTTTATTCGTCTGCAGAGCAACACACAAATCTTCTTAACAGGCCTTGATTGGACACCGTCGCTGACTGGATAATTTCTCTCCCAGCCACAGCCACACATTGTGTGTTTGCTGGTAATGGCTATTGCCTATTGAGTTGGTTTAGAGAAGCTAAAGCAGCCCCCTCCCACCCCCACTGCTCCATAAAGACTTATAGTGACAGGAAGTGCAGTAAGACCACTAATGCTCTGTGAACCAGCCGCTTTCCGATTATAATGCGTTTATAGGCCAACACACATTTGATGAGCGCACACGCACGCGCTCTGCAATGGAAAGCCTTGTTCATGCTCTGCTTCATGCACATATACTGATTTACATCTATTTAACGCCGAGAGAAACTCATTCTGTTTGGACCAGTTTTCATCTAAACTGATATTTTCTCTTCATTTTTGTATTTTTTTTTTTTCCAGGCAGCGGAGCGTTTATATCCATTTACATTTTTATGCATCCAAAGGTTGGTCAATGTCGTATCTTGAAATTGAGGTTCCCTTTTGACAGGCAGAGCCTGTCTTCTATATACTTCTGTGAGACACTGAAGGAGAAAGTAAGCAGAAACACAAATGAGCTGCTGATTATGCGCCGGAGAAAGTAAGTGTGGAGCAAATAAAGAGCTTTATGTTTACGTTTGCAGAAGGTATTTTTAAAATCCAAGTCCGTCCCAGATTTTGTTTTTCATTGTATTTTAAATTCTGTTCCAGCTTGAATATTTTTTTTTTTTGTTCAAAAATAAACAATGAATATTTTGGTATTGTAAATAAATACAGAGGAAATAATGAGCCCTTAGTCATCTAAACTTTATACGAACACACAAACCGTGCAGCTCATGAATGCTTAAGCACCCGTAGATAAACACACCGCAGCAGCAGCATAAAAGGTAGGTACAGCACACGCACACATACACACACACACACACACTCTCAGCACGCAAGTTTGTATTTCCACTCATGAAGTCTTGACTTCCATTTATAGAAAACCCTAACCATTACTCGTCTACTTGAAACCTAATTCACACCAAACCTCTAAACCCCAAACCCCCAACAAGGAGGTCCAGTGTACTAGGACAAGGCTTTGGTCTCCATAAGGCCCACCGGTCTTCAGAGAGTTGGCAAATATGCCAGAAATGCTCCTAAATAGGAGAGCTAGACAAGTACACACACTCATACACACTTGCATGTTTCCTCCAGAGGGGTCTAGAGGTAGCTGGCAGCTGTTCAGAGCCAGAGAGGGGGAGCAGTGTGTGTGTGTCGGTGGGTGTTTTCTCCGAGGTAGTAGACGGCTCGGTCTTAAAGGTCTGGAGGATGGCCGTGACTGTGGCTCCCAGCGGAGCGAAGCATGCAGTGACGGTTCTATAAAGAACACCGCCTGTGGGCAAACCCCTCCTTTTGTGGAAAAGGCAAGAAGAAGAAAGTATGTTTATGGCATTTTCACACTTATCTGAACATTAGATCATTCCAAAGATCTTAAAATGGTTTCATTCAGTGCAACCATTCAGCAACAGTTTTAAGAACCGTATAGTTGTGTAACTTATAATTTATGATAATTTTCTCTCAGGCCCTAAACCATGCGTAACATAGAGAAGAAACCTTATTCTTATTAAGTGGGCATTTTAAAAAGCAACAGAAAAATCTTCCCTTTTTCAAGGATGCAGCCCGTATCAAACCCACCACTAAATGCGTGGGCTACTCTTATCTTTCACGCTTTACTTTCACTTCTCCTGCTTTCCTCCTTTTCAAACACCTCTTTCATGTTTAATGTTGCGCCTCTCTAGTAACAACCTGGTGTATTTATGTAATTTACGTATTTCATACAGTCTTCTGTTCTCATTTGGATGAGTCTTCCATATGTGGGTAACGAGGGAGGACCATGAAAATCTCACTCTTAACGACATCCCTGTGAAAACAGCAGCTCCACAAAACCACACAGAAATATGTCGCGTGTGTAAAAACACACATCACAAAGTATTGAAGATGATCGCAAAAAAAAGTGCAATCAAAGCAGTTTTCTTCCAGTTGTTTGATCATTTACAATACTTAAAACGGGTTTAAACTTCCTCAGTGGTTTGGTTTTTGTCATTTTATAAGCTAGCTCAGAGCAAGTCCCTTTCTGTTTTTTTGTTGTTGTTTTTTTACCTTTGGAGAATGTAACGTGTTGGATATGAAGACAGAACGGCAACAGTATCTTTGCAGATGAAACTTGTCTCTTTGTACAGAACAGACTTTCTACCAGTTTGTTCGCAGATTTCTGCCTTCCCCCCGTTTCCCTCCGATTCACTCAAAAGAAACCCAAGTTGTCTTTTGCAAGTCATTACGAGTCCTCTGGTCCTCATAATCCGCATCGTGTGGTTCTGAAACACGGCCGACTGCTGGATTGGGGCGTCTTCAAGCTCGGCGAGCGTGCTGCACTGCGGTCGTGCTCTGCTGCTCTCTAATAAAATCACGACCATACAGCGAATGTGTTTGCTTTATTGATTCCAAACTTGAACAAACACATCAGAGAGCCTCCCAGTGCCATGCATCCTCCTGAAACAACATCTTCTGAGAGTTCGGAGGAAACGAGAGCCGTTTCGTATGGAGCGTGCCAATAAATGCGCTTACCTGTGAATAGCAATGAAAGGCTTTTGAAGGGTTATCGCAATCACTTTTGTTTTTCTTTCCAATTTAAAGATCTGTTGACACGGTGCTACAAGACCATGCAAATAATAGTCTCTCACAGAAGGCTTGGTTTAAGGTAATAAAACAAACACAATGCGTTTTGCACCCTGTGGAATAATTTCTCATCCTAAGAGATCAACACTGAAATGCAATCAGCGATTTGGTTCCTATTTAGAATATTGAATCCATAATTTCTGAACAATTCTTTTAATGCCTCTGAGAACAAGCTGGCAGCGGGGGTATTTCTGAGCGAGAAACCACTTAAAACATTTCTCACTCAATTCTCCGTGAAAAGGTTTGAGGTGCAAGGAAGAAGAATTAGGTAAGATATTCATTCTGAACCATTCAAAGTAAAGTCAGAGGGGAAAATTAGCAGCATTTCTCCTTCCTGGTTTTCGGTACTTTTGCAGCTCGTTCCTGTTCTCAGCCTCGGCTCCATCCGCGATTCCACTCTATTCTCATCTCCCGTCAAGTGCTCCATCTGGGATTTCTCCCATTAAGCTGGATTTGTCCAGGCGAATCTCAACCTGGCCAGTCAGAGAAGGTGACTGCGCTAATTTAGAATCATCTGCCTTCGGTCACAGCAAAGACAGCCAAGGAAGTGAAGAAAGGCAAAAAGACTAATACTGACTTAAGAGAATGAATTAAAATAGAGAGAAAGAGCAGAACACACTGAAGAAGTACGAAGATCAAGCTAAAGGAATGAAGTAAATATGGCAAGACCAACAAACTCAGAGGTGATCAAATCCAAAACACCCAAACATCATCATCATTTATCAGCTTTGGCCCACAAGAAATCTGAAACATGTGTTGGTCATGGCTGGATCATGACAAGCAAAACTTCTCATTCGATGAAACCAACAGAATCCTTTGGGGTCCATGTGGAAATTGAAACCACATTCAATAACCCCGCGCTCCTCTGCTCCAGTCCTCACGGACCACTTCCCTGCATGTTTTAGATGTCCCCCTTTCTGCCACACAGGTGACTTGAATAAGCGGGTGATTATCAGGCTTCTGAAGCGCTTGACGGCATGCAGAGGTCATGCAGTCATTTGAATCGGGTATTTTCAACAGCGACACGTGTAAAATATGCAGGGCCGTCGTCCCAGAGGACCAGATGACAAACACTGTTATAGCCGCAAAAATGTAAAGTATGGAAAAGCAACAAAAAAAAAAAAACAAAACAAAAAACATTCGGGTCGCAGCCACCGATACGAAACTGAAATCCTGAGCTGCCAACTGTTAAATCGTTTTCTGCCTCCAGATTAGAAACAACCACCTATTGGGCATGACTCGCTGATTTAGACTTTATAATTTGTCAGCAGGAAGAGTCAAAAGGAAGAGAAAGAAGGCTTTTCCAGGACACTGATGATTTAATAACACTCAATGAGATAAAACGATTCGAGTCTGTGATCTGCCTCTAATCCACATCTGATAGCGCCAATAAATACTAGAGCTCACCATTGAGGATGAGAGGATTTCTCCGTCTCCAGTGACCCATTTTTTTCCCTCCATGTCATCATTCTTGTTGTTCTCTCTCCACTTTCTTTTTTTTTTTGTCAATGTAATGGGGAGTTATTTAGTTACAGCAGTGAGGGAACTCTAAATCGACTTGTCTCTTGGATGCTTTTTAAGCGTCTGCCCTGAGCGTGCCTTTGTACTCGACTCTGTCCACTCGCTTCCCGCGATACAGGGAGCATCTGTGCAGCGAGCAGTGCAGAACGAGGTATCATTTTTCAATAGACAGCCTTATTTCCTTGTATCTTTTTCTGGCTTCTCCCTTATGTTTGCCGCCCATTAAACAGAAAGCGATTTAGTTACATTGACAAGGAAACTCTAAACTGGCAGGGGGCATTTTTCCCCCCTCTGATGCATTTCTTGGTAGATGTTTTTCTTCCTTCCTTCCTCTTTACATCCTGCATGGGCACAAAGAAGAACAAGTGCACTTCTTGCTTTCAGGTGACTATTTTAGGGGTCTCGGACATGACAGGACGGCTTCGTAGTGATTTACAGAGACTCCAGTCACTGTAAGAACAAAAAGGGTCACTCTTAATGTAAGGAGAAATCTGTCTCAATTCAAGAACAGAACGCTAGCTGAAAATTATCCAAAACTTTCGTAATTTGTTCTCATCTTCTCATTTGTTGGTCTGTGAATGGATTTGTCTGTATGGACAAAACATAAAACAACTTTCTGACAGGTTCACGGTCAGATTTGTTTTTATGTCCATTTCTCATATTTCCTGCAGCAATAACAGATGGTTGCCATATGAATTTTTCCCTAATATTTAGCCTCAGCAATAGCAACAACCTTCTGCTATGCCAATCCTGTGAAAACCCCTTGCTAACAATTAAGCCCAAAGGCTTCACAAGTGTCACAGGAGCCCCTGCAGCAGCAGACATGATGCAGAGGTCTTGTCAGCATTTTAGTCAGTAAAATATGACGGCTATATGTTGGCAAATAGGAGCTACTCTGGTCCTAACCTTCTGCCATTTCCCTCCCCACCAAGTTATTTTTGCAAAGTTCTTTCCAAGGAAACTATCAGCTGTCCTAAAAGTGACTGGAATTTGCTTGATGAAGTTCTCATCTAATCTTCACAATAAAGGAGGCAGGGATGACATTGTGGACCAGTTTGTGAGAACACAAATGAACGTTCTACTCTCAATTATTGTCTTTTTATTTCACAATTCACCCAAAAGAGAAATGCATTAGCAGAATATTTAGCTGTTTAGTTTTTCTTTTTGTAAAGGTTGCCCTTTGTTCAAATAGACAACAGGAATCTAGTGGGGATTTATTTAGTGTACCGATTTATTTTAGACAAAGAAAATTGGGCGATTTTTATGTGGTAGAGAAACGGAGGGGTCCCAGCTGGAAACCACTCCTGTGGAAGGAGGACTGGGCTTTTGGATGGGAAGAAGCCCACAGCTGCACCTGCTGCTCGCATTATGTGCGTTCCCGCTGGAGTCTCCAAAAGTCTCCAGCAGCACCAGAAAAAGTTGCCAGATTTTTTCTCTTGTTGGCTTTTCAAACAGAGTCTCGTTGACCCGGCATACTGAACCTCTCGGTAGTTATGTATTTGTGCCACTGGGTACGTCTGTTCATATGTTGTTTTTTTTAGCTCACCTGAACAATAGCACTCTTCTCGGAGAAATATAGTTTAAAGAATAAAGAGAGGCAATGCCCAGGTTTATACGCTTATCCACTCAAATGAGGAAAAAAAAAGGGAATATAGTGTTTTCTTGCCAGATTGTAAATGCTTTCTTTTTTATTTTATTTTATTTTATTGTGTCCCAGAGAGATAAACTGATAAATCCACACAGGAAATTTCTCTCCACAAACTTTGCTGTTGTTTTTCTTCTTCTAAAAATCTGACTCTTCATTTTCTATATTTGCTACATAGCACCACCTTCTGACTGGATCCATTATTGTCCCTGTTGGCTGTGGTGCAGCTGGACTTTCACACAGACATCCAGCAAACCATCTCGTAAGCAGAAATAGGGGATGAAGTGTTATATTGTGGGTTGGCGGTGGCGACAGAGGGAGGAGTTCGCCCTGCGATCGCTGGGTTGTTGACATAAAGGGCATTGAAATCATTACAGCAACGGTTAACCGGACAGTAGGGCAAGAAAACAGGCGTGAATCAGGGCTTAACTTTGTTGGCCAAGGTGCACTAAAATGTAAAAAAAGCATATTTCAGGCCAAAACATGTTTACCTAAACCTGAGCAGGAAGTCTGAAAGAGAACAACGTCAGAAAGTGACTTAATTCTCAGCAAAGATTTGACAAAACATTTTTGCTTCAACTAAAAAAAAAAAAAAAAGCTGCTCACTTGTTGAACTAAGTCCCCTCAGATGATCTTTGTTTTGAGACCAGCATCCAAAGCTAGTTTTATATTTTTACAAAAGGCATACGTTCTGCCTTTGCAGTTAAAACCAGGAGTCAAGTGGGGAAGAAAAAGTACGTATTGGCTTACGTTTGACCGATTTGTAGAAATTCTGTGGTGTATATTTTATAATCCCCACAGCCGTTCCATTTCTTTTCCACTGAAATACGCATAGACTTTCTACAGCTTGTAAAAGCACAAAATTAACTTGCAAACACTTTTTTTCCAGTTTCTGTTGCTCCTTGCTTTTACTCCCCCATTAAATAGAAAAACGAGGCACTTGCACTGAACACGCCATTTGCTTTATTGAATAAAGTCAACCATGGTCGCTGGTTCTCCTCGGGAAAAAAAAATAAAACCCTCAAAGTGATAAAAATCCCCCACCAATATTCACAGATATGAAGCAGAGACGCAGAAGCTTTGAAATTGCAAACATCAGTGCAGTGCTTATATCTAATGCATTTCTATCACTAACTGCACTTTGATGTAACTTCCCCCTTTTCACTCCTCCCTTCCCTGCCTAACATCTATTAAATAGCGCTACAGCAGTACCAGCAAGTTGCTCTAAATTAACCGAGACTTTTTTTTCTTTTAATCAAAGCATGTCCCATGTGTATTTTTTATTTTTTTTCCCTCTTCCTGCTCTGTGCAAATTTTATTAAACAGTGAGCCAGCAAACTGAATTCAGCCACTACTGAGATAGAGAGAGGATAGAAAATGTGCTTTTCTCTTCATAATCGAGCCAACTTTCTGGGTCCCTCTCCCCCCCCTTTTTTTTTTCAACTCGGCCTTCTTCCATCATCCTGCTGAGGATCCATTAGCACCTCAGCTGTCTGCAGCAGTGTGGGCAGTGGGCTAAGCTCTGCATGTAATGCACTGTTCTTGTTTAGGTTCCTTTCCTCTTGACATGGACTCAGCTGGCTGGTCCCAATGCTCACTCACCCGTCACAGGAAAAATACTTTATTCCTGCTCCCTCTTTCCTCTCTTCGGTCAATCTTTCCTCTTCCTTCCTGTTTTTATTTTTTGCATGTTCTTTTTTTTTTTTTGGGAGAGTGCCGTCACATTTGGCTTCTCTTTTGCCCATTTTTGCACTTTACTCTTATGCTGCCTTCTGCTCTTGTCTTGTTTCTCAAACGTTCACGTGGCGTCTGAGCGCATCACATGTCCCCTACGTCACTTTGCCCAATACAGCTCCAAGGTTTCTCGGTCTTCAATAAAAGCCTGAGAAATAATACAATATTTTGCATATTGGAATAGCTCATGATTTCTTTAAGTAAGTAAACAATTTACAGCACCACACAAATAAGATTTTATCAACTCTTAAACCAATATCATGTTTACATTGTAATTTACACAAAGGAGAAACATTATTTGCACAGCAAATTGATGAAGGATGTGGTGCATCATCAATGATCTTGAAACACTGTAAATGATATGAGTTTTTTCAGTCAAGGTAATATTTATTCCCTTAACCCACTTGAATTAATTTGTCATTTTCTCCCCCATTTTCTTTTATATTTCTTTGTGCCTTTTCCTCAGGATCATCACACTGTTGCACCGACTACCATTTTCATTTAGCATCCGTCTGATTCCGTCTAATGAACAGTTTGCACGTTTATAAAACACAGTTGGTACATGTTTAGCTGCTTCATTCACTTCGTTGCTTCCAATGAAAAGTGGAGGTAAAGCTACAATTGTATTGAATCTAGAATTTTCTAAAGTTATAAGACACCAATAGCGCATAAGTACTACGTTTGAGTCACATTTGTTTCATATAAATGGGGAGAAAAAAGTCAGAAAAAGACTAATTATTATCATTATTATGATGATGAGTTCCTAAATTTAAAATCCCACCTGATTCCCTGTGGACTTTTGCTGACAAATCAAAAGAAACAAACATAAATGGTCTTCAGCAGTTGCATCAAGTTTAGTTGCCACATTCATTTGGATTCCTTGTCTGGTAACTAATGGAAAATAACTGACTAATTAGGGGAATAATCTCAATTCCCTTTGAGTGCATGATCGACAAACAACTGGTGAAGAAATTACGCATCGGCTGATTATTGCTGTAGGAGTGACCTAATAGTCACAAAACAAAAGGAAGAAATTTAGCAAACTGCAAACCTGTTCCTTTAAAGCATCTATGCAAAATAGATGTTTGCAAAATTACATTAGTGCACTAAAACTGCTGGCCTACAGTAAGTTGCATCGCCAATCAATCCTAACACAGAAATAAGTTGGACCCTAAATTAAGATGACGAGAGAGTTACCGACTACAGGTATGATATTAACTGATTATAACCTCTTAATATAATGTTGCTTCAAAAGCCCTAAGTTATCCCTTTATGTTGAAATTGTAATACTACAACATAGCAGCCAGGGTTAAGGTCAAGGTCAAGTAGGGGTCAACTTAAAGGCCCTTTAAGTTGAAATTGCAATACTACAATATAAATATACCTAGGAGAACCTGTACAAAATGGTACTCTCGAAGAGCTTAAGGATTATGAATTAATCCTGGACACTTAAGAATAAAATGGGCAAGCACTGAAAAGCTCTTCTTTAAAGTCTTATCGGATTAATTTTGGATGCATTAACAAAAAAAAATGCTTCTTTTTAAATTTGAGGCACGTCAAGGTATGTCTAATTCAAAATCTAGTTGATATCTTATATGTTGATTCCACACTAACATGGATAAACATAACCAGATTTCATGAGGTGTGATGTCCATTATTAGATACTTTACCTTGTTTCCTGGTTCTAGTACCGAAGCTTTGAGGCAGGATTTCCAGTTGACTCCTCATTATTATTCCCTAATACAGGCAAGTCAAGTTAAGTTTGCATTACTATAAGCAGGAAGATTAAAGTTTATCTCTCTTGGGAACACCTTGTGAAATCCAGAGTTTCTTTGAGATGGTTTTTGTCTTTGGAAGGAGCATCAGTCATGTGCAATTCACTTTCCTGCCTTCTTAGGTCTCTTTAATCAACTGTAATCTGATTTGTGTCACATCTTCATTTACAAAGTCAGAACTCACGACAAGATTATGCTTGTAGAGTTTAGATCGGTCCTAAAAAGCTAGCTAACATCTTCCAGCTCCGTTTTGTTTCTTGTTGTAACAGCAGGCGAGTCAACTTGCACAGGTCCACTTGGAGTGTGTCTATTTACCTTCTGTATCTTTCTTTCTTCCTCTCCTCAACAAGGTAAAATGCCTCCTTCTCTATTTAGACTACAGTAAATAGATTAATACAACTTTCTATTGTAAATTCTCATTCAGTTTTCAGTGTGCTGTACATGTTGTAGGCTTAATAAAAACATGCCAGAATAAAATGAAAGGCAGTCCCACACAAAGAACAAAACAAAGTCTTCCTACATTCAGCTGCACGCAGATTTTGCCAACTCCTCAATGAATGGAGATGCACAAAAGCAAAAGAAAGCTTGTTTAAAGGAGCAACTGGCAGGTAAATAAAATTTTTAATCTGGTGCTTTTCCCTCCTTTTTTTAAATGCTACCCTGGGCAACTGCCCATATGGCCCATTTCATCTGAAAACCCCAATTATACAGGCAAGAAGAGAACATACAAGTACTTGGGGGAAAAAAGTCATCTAGTATCCACTGTTTAGTGCAAACACTAAGGCTGCACCCACTCAGAAAAATGTGTTTCAAGGCTTATCAGAATTTGAAATCAACACGGATAATCAAGTGTGGTCAACTCTAAAAATAAGGCACGCTACATAAAAGACAGATAATAACAGAGTTTAGTAGCTCATTCCACCCCATTAACTTTCCGTTATAAATAAAGCTTTTACATTTGTGCCCCTCGCTTGAGAGTGATGTTTCGTTAACAAGCCTGTGATTCGAAACAAGATGATGTCCAAAAACACAGACTGGCATGAAGTGGCCATGACCAAACATGCAAAGAAAACACAAATGACTGGAAGTAGTCCAGTCATTTTCCAGTATTTATTGTGAGATCTCTGGACTTTCTTCGCTCCCAGTTCTAAATTCAGCATTGAAAGAGCTGCCCAAACTTATGTTTTTAAAACAAAAATGCTGTAAAAACTGCAGTATTACTAGAGTTTAGTGAATCCCTCAGCTCCCTTAAACCCGCTGTGAAAAATGAAGATGTAACGCGGCGGTACTTTTGATTAAACCATATCAGATGGGACCCCAGGGTGTAAAATCACAATCTGAATAATGAAATGAAACTATCATTTACTGATCAGAAAATAATCCATAAGTAATTTATGTTTCTGAACTTCTAAGGCTCGAGCGAAATACTGAAAAATATTTTTTTCCCCCAGGGGGCTTATTAAAGACTAGAGCAACAGGCATCTGCAAGAAAAAAAGAAAACATTAAAAAAAAAGAAAAAAACAGTCTGGTGAGACTTTATCAGGGGGTCTAAAACAACAAAAGTGTGCCATCTGGTGACACTGCAGCTCTGTTCTCTGTCACATATTGATATTTATGGCAGCTTGGGCGATGGTAAAACCAATAGAGCGATACACTCTTTATTTTCCACATTCTCCGTCCCGTTAAAGCGTTTCCGTTTCAGGCCCCCTGATTCCTACTGAGGCTAAACATTTTCAAATGTAGGTCACAGACACACAGTTAAAAATTAATAACAGTTTTCAGAGAAAATGGATTATTTGTTGCCATTGTTCATTCTGCTGAGTCCTGACGCACACCTTGAGGCTGTATTTGTTTAGGTGTTAAGTTGTTGTTACAGGTGTGGTCGTATTCATTTTCCAATAATACACCTCTGCCATATTCGATATGTCGCGATTGTAGTTCTTGTGTAACACGTAGTCGTCATCCCGCTGGAAGGAGAACCCCCTCCTCAGTCTCAAATTGATTACGACTGACCCACATTTTCCTGAGCCTTCATTATCGTCATTACAATGTCTATTTTATTTTCTGCAGGCATCAGCATCTTGGTTTTTTTTTTTTTTTTTTTAGATTTTCCACATAACAATGAGCAACATGCATAGACATTCAAGTCACACTTGAGACAGTACTTTGGAGAATAAGCATAAACTCATACATGACAAGACAAGAACCAAGAATAAAACAAAGCACATAAACAGAACCCACCAATTATTTCCATAAGTACTTGGATAGAAAGTAGACAACTAAAAAATAAACAAACAGAGGTAACAGAAAGTAAATAAACTATAAATTAGACAGAAAACAACTGAAATGGGGCACCTAAATGGCTTAATGTAGTCTGTGCTGCTAAAATTGTTATAAGACTTAGTTAAAGGGAAAATGTCAATACTACTGGGAAGTAAGGGGAGCAGCACTCATGGGGTCACATCAAGTGACAAAGACATAATATGGTCCAAAAATGGTGACCAGCTTCTTGAAAATGTGATTTCAGAGCCTTTGAGAGTTGGCCTTATTTTTTCCAGTTTCATGAACGAAAGTGCATCTTTTATCCAATATGTGTGGGTGGGAGAGG
The DNA here is from genome assembly GCF_027474105.1 of Poeciliopsis prolifica. NCBI lineage: Eukaryota > Metazoa > Chordata > Actinopteri > Cyprinodontiformes > Poeciliidae > Poeciliopsis > Poeciliopsis prolifica. The sequence continues at coordinate 2,335,810 of NW_026562388.1, forward strand.
ATTCCTCCAGTGCATCAGTATGATACATCCAGCCAATAGTGTGAGGAAGGTCACAAGGTCATGATTGGGTGACATCAACTACCGCTTGGGTAGTTAGTTCATGCCCTGCTGGTAGGCCAAAAAGTAATATTTCCACGCACCGCTTGAATGGAAATGTAGTACTCTCACAAATACCTCAGTCCTATTGCGATTACAATACTGCAAATATTGATTTTGCGATGACTACGTCCGAGCTACATACTGGGACACTGAAGTCAAAAAGCGTGTATTTCCTACTCGTGCTCGATGACCGATGGAAAAAGAGACCACCCCTCATTACCTTAAAGCATAAGTGGGTAAAGGCGATGGGTGGGTGAATGGATCTTACCATTAGATTTGGCAAAGTCCATCACCCTAATCATCTTTTGACCTCGCTTTGAGCTTTACTGTTCTCGTCCAATAAGCCTTTTTTTTAAATGTGTCTTGTCTTGTCCTTCTCAAAGTTACAGGGCAGTGATATTATATTCACTTTTATAAAGCCCCATTAATGGTTTAATTACATCTACAGTGCAAAATCAAAAGAGGGAAGAAAAAAAAAAAACTCAAAGAGAAATGACATCTAAGAGGCGGTTTTGCTTAAGTCATTCCTGGTGTCCTTGGCAACTACAGGCCGACTCAAATTCGCGCTTTTTTTCCCCGGCGCAACCACCTGCTCGAGCAGCATGCATGACGATCAGGCTACAGATGTCTGCAAGAGCTCAGTCCCCCAATTCTTTCTTTTCACATCTGCAGTTTTCAGAGCACCAGCGACTCCAGAGAGATCATTATAAATCAACAGACTATCACAGTTTTGCAGAAAATACTGAAGAAATGGAAATTACGCTCCCTGCATTGAGTAGCGCTGCGCTGCAGGACCTGTAAACAGACTTTGATATGCAATACCAGTTTGTGTTGTTCTTTGTTACAGACTTCAGCAACATGCTATTCCCATGTTTTGAACCGTCAGCCGAGAAATATTCAGCTGAAGTATTCAGACACAGGGCATGACATTTACACCACATATCCATACACTTGATTTTTTTTTTCCTCTTTTGTTATATCACTCCAACATATTCCATTCGTTTTGTGTGTCACAAAGTAGTGGATGATTATGAACAGAAAGGAAAAGAAAACAGGAAATGCTGCAGGTCTTCCCGTGTATCTTTAATTGTGATATAAACTTTGACTAGGCCACGCCACAACATGGATATCTACACAATTCCATTGCACATCTGACTGTATGTTATGTGTCATCTTGGTGGAAGACAAACCTTCGCCACAGTTATGGCCTTTATTTGATTATCTTCTGTTATTGCCCTATATTTATGTCTATATTTGCCACGATATCCAGACAGCATGATAATGCTACCACCAAACTTCACTGTGGGGACAGGGTATTTGAGGCGATGCATAGTTTAAGTTTTACTCACATATTCGTACACGTCTGCATGTAACCACCTGACCGGAGGACAGTCATTTGTTTATTACATCGTTTGTGAGAAACCTGATTCTGGACTTCATTTCCTTTTCCCCTACCCCCAACAATAGCTTTCCTAATTCCCTTTTTCCACCAAAGCCAGATATGTGGAATGAAAAATTAATAATTTTTCTAACAACAGATGGGACAATTATTGTCTTTCCTGGACTGTGGCTCTAAACAGCTCTTATGGAGTTACCATGAGCCTAATGGCTGCTTTTCTGATCGGTGCCCAGCCCGTAATAATCTGTTTGACTTGTACATTCTGTGTTTTTGAGCTGCCCCTCTGGATTATGATAATAATTAGTTTCTTTGCCTTCATTCTTTTACTGTTCGGTCATATTTAGCTTTGTTCTGTTTTTGTGCTACATCAGCCTCAGTTGTCCTTGGCTCACGCTTCCCCACACCTGGAGCGCAGTGGGTTATCGACACTCACCTGATCCTTGCCCCATTAATCACCCCCTCTCTGTATTTTTACTCCTGGTTGGGAGTTTATTCCTTGTAAGATTTTCCTCTTACATTCTCCACCTTTCAGCTCGTCATTGTAAGCCTTCATCACACCAAAAGAAGACACCACTTCATAGTGACTCCACACTACAGCTGCACAAAACAGGATAAAGACATTTATGCCTTGGTTTTCAATACTGTTTCCATTTTTGTATGATGGGTTGAACGGTCAGATATCAAAAGCCAGGTATTTTGTTCCTAATGTTCTCTAACAAACCTCAGATGTCCTCACAGAACAAAATTGCACTCTGGTGGACGCTGTTTGCTTCATTTTACGAAAGGGTAAAAGACTGAAAGAAGGTGAAAACTCACACAAGTTTTTTCACCCCCCCAAAATTTTGTTCATCCAGCAAATAAAAAACGTTCTAATACAGAATGAAGTTTGAGAAAAAGTTCCAGCGGTACGTGTCGTTTTGCAAGGGAGTTCTGGGAGAAACGGTACCTGTATTGATGTAACCGACGTTTATTTTACTTCACATTGTCTTTTTCTTTGTTCCGAAGCCATTTCTCTCGTTTTACCCCTCCTTCCTTTGCACTTCATGCCCCGTCTTTCATCGCTCCTCTCTCCCTCGTCCTACTCTTGTACCTCGTTCTTCCTCCTCTCCTCCTCCCCTGAGGGACTGAGTAAGTGTATGGTTGAGTGGAGAAGAGAGGAGGGTCTTGCCCTCCCAAATTCTATTTCAGACCAACTCAAGCTCGGGGAAGCATGTCTGCCATCAGAGAGCAGATGCTGGCCCGCTTTTACAGTTTCGTAAGCGTGGTGGAGGACGCGCTCGCGCAGATGAATGTAAATCCCGGAACCAATAAGCCTGCCAAAGGAGAAACAGACATCAAGAAACAATTCCTGCCCCCTTTAGCCCTGAGCCGTGTGGAAAAACATGGAGTCAGCAAGTGAGCGTTCTCACACCTATACATGATTTATATCAGACGTAAACAAACAGATAAATAAGCTCACGTGTGCTCATCAACACGCATGCAGTGACATGACCTGTTCTTTCTGCTTCGCTTCTTCTGGTGTGGTTCGTCTCTTTGGTCTCACAAGTAATGGTGGCAGCGCAAATACACACACCACACACACACACACACACCCACACACACACACCCACACACACACACAGCCAGAGGAGCACAGCAGGCAGAGGAGGTATGAATTATACATCCGGCTTGTCTCTATGCATTAGATAGAAAAAAATAAAATGGGAGATAGAAGGGGAAGACCAAAAAATAAAAAATAAAATTAACAGCTAAATAAGTAGGAGATGTTCCGGATGGTGTGTATCGTTTCCGTTTAGAGGAGGAAGACAAGACAGAAAGAAATCCATAAAGAACCGTTTCAGGCCACATAGACGACATACTTTGCGTTTGGCGAGGGTGTTTTGTGTACGTGTGTGTAACGCACAGGTCCGCAGCTGGATGTGGGAACAGCTCCTAGCAACATCTTTCAGCTGCTGTGATGCTCATTGGTTCACAGTTCAAAGAGTTCTTCCCTCTGATGGGTGTGTGGGGGATGGAGAGGGGCGAGGAAGCTGCACACACATACCCACACACACTCTCTCTCTCTCTCTCGCTCTCTTAGCCGACTGATTTGGGCAGAATTTTTTATTTCTGTACTTCCCAAAAGCACCGTCCTCGTCTCAGATTTGTCTGCTGTTGGAAGAAAAAAAAAAAAAAGCCAGTAGTTTGCAGCTAAAGTGCTCCAGGCAAAGATGGAGAGAAAACCTCAGGTTCTGCTGGGGGATGCGGACCAAATTGAATGTGGTGAGGATGCAAGAAGGACTTCCTGCCTGTCACCGCTGTCAGGAGAAATCCCTCATGTCTCTCAGGACTTGGCTTCATGGGAGCAAAAATACAATTCTCATGCTTCCAGAGTGAAAGCTGTTTGTATGTTCATGCGTTTGACTGTCTAGGGATGATGGTTGCAGATGATTGCCATGAGGACCGATCCGACTTTTGTTTTTGTGATTTCCTGTTTTGTTTCTGTTCATGTTTACTCGCCTGCTTTAGAGAGATGAGAGGGGCTTCTATCAGCCTCTCGTTTGGCTTTAATCACAGCTAACAAGATTTTATTGTTTTATCTCCCCGCATAAATAACTCATCTGCACTTTAAAATTTCACAGCATAAAGAGAACAGACTGTAATATTTACAACCAGCTCCACGCATGTCAAAATGCATGTGGTTTTTTTTTTTTATATATATCTCTAATTGGCGTTTGAGCTTCGCCAGGAAGGTTAATTTCGCGTTACGTGTTCCTTCTCAAGTCATTTTTCATTTGCGCTTCAGATCTGCAGTGTCAGCATGTCTTTGAACATTCAAATCTTTCTTTGTTAAAGGGACTGTGACCCTCCGAGATTTAATCTTTTGTCTGGATTTTCATCTTTTCGTGTCAGTTTTTTATATCTTACTTGATGAAAGCAGATACAGAGAGATAAGACCTGAAGAGGAACGTTGGGAAATGAGAAAGAGAAAAGAACAAGAAAGGTGAAGTAGCGTGAATTATAATAATAATAATTATAATAATAATAATAAAAACAACAACAGAAGAGATTTAGATGATTAGTTTAGTTTCTGGTCTTGAAATCCACAACTTTCGAAGGGCAGATTATTATAATAAGCAGCTGCAGGGCAAAGCGGCACGTACATCCCTCATCTTCAGGAATTTTCTATCTCATTAATGCTCGCGTGAAGCTAAAACTACTAAAATGAACTTCCTTGGTGCATACTACCAGGACTACAAATCAGAGATGCTAAAATGCTCCATCATATTCCGACAGTTACAGTTAGGGCCAGAAATATTTGGACAGTAACACAATTTTTGTGAGTTGGGCTCTGCATGCCACCACATTGGATTTGAAATGAAACCTCTACAACAGAATTCAAGTGCAGATTGTAACGTTTAATTTAAAGGGTTGAACAAAAATATGTGATAGAAAATGTAGGAATTGTACACATTTGTTTACAAACACTCCACATTTTAGGAGCTCAAAAGTAATTGGACATATAAACATAACCCAAACAAAAAAGTTTTTTCTCAATATTTTGTTGCGAATCCTTTGGAGGCAATCACTGCCTTAAGTCTGGAACCCATGGACATCACCAAACGCTGGGTTTCCTCCTTCTTAATGCTTTGCCAGGCCTTTACAGCCGCAGCCTTCAGGTCTTGCTTGTTAGTGGGTCTTTCCGTCTGAAGTCTGGATTTGAGCAAGTGAAATGCATGCTCAATTGGGTTAAGATCTGGTGATTGACTTGGCCATTGCAGAATATTCCACCTTTTTGCTCTCATGAACTCCTGGGTAGCTTTGGCTGTATGCTTGGGGTCATTATCCATCTGTACTGTGAAGCGCCGTCCGATCAACTTTGCAGCATTTGGCTGAATCTGGGCTGACAGTATATCCCGGTACACTTCAGAATTCATCCGGCTACTCTTGTCTGCTGTTATGTCATCAATAAACACAAGTGACCCAGTGCCATTGAAAGCCATGCATGCCCATGCCATCACGTTGCCTCCACCATGTTTTACAGAGGATGTGGTGTGCCTTGGATCATGTGCCGTTCCCTTTCTTCTCCAAACTTTTTTCTTCCCATCATTCTGGTACAGGTTGATCTTTGTCTCATCTGTCCATAGAATACTTTTCCAGAACTGGGCTGGCTTCTTGAGGTGATTTTGGGCAAATTTAACTCTGGCCTGTCTATTTTTGGAATTGATGAATGGTTTGCATCTACATGTGAACCTTTTGTATTGCTTTCATGGAGTCTTCTCTTTACTGTTGACTTAGAGACAGATACACCTACTTCTCTGAGAGTGTTCTGGACCTCAGTTGATGTTGTGAACGGGTTCTTCTTCACCAAAGAAAGTATGCGGTGATCATCCACCACTGTTGTCTTCCGTGGACGCCCAGGCCTTTTTGAGTTCCCAAGCTCACCAGTCAATTCCTTTTTCCTCAGAATGTACCAGACTGTTGATTTTGCTACTCCAAGCATGTCTGCTATCTCTCTGATGGATTTTTTCCTTTTTTTAAGCCTCAGGATGTTCTGCTTCACCTCAATTAAGAGCTCCTTTGACCGCATGTTGTCTGGTCACAGCAACAGCTTCCAAATGCAAAACCACACACCTGGAAACAACCCCAGACCTTTTAACTACTTACTTGATTACAGGTTAACGAGGGAAAGGCCTTTTGAGTTACTTGCAGCCTTTGGAGTCCATTGTCCAATTACTTTTGGTCCCTTGAAAAAGAGGAGGCTCTGCATTACAGAGCTATGATTCCTAAACCCTTTCTCCGATTTGGATGTGGAAACTCTCATATTGCAGCTGGGAGTGTGCACTTTCAGCCCATATTATATATAAATTGTATTTCTGAACATATTTTTGTCAACAGCTAAAATAACAAAACCTGTGTCACTGTCCAAATATTTCTGGCCCTAACTGTACATAACATACCAAGTTGTCTGGAGTTTGCATGGTCTAACCACATATGCTTGACTTTTATTTTCCCACAATGTCCATAAATATGCATGTCTGTGCATCACTGTTTGTCTAGTCAATCTGTTCAGGGTGTGTCCCACATTAACCCTAAAGAGATTCGACAGCAGAAAACGGATGCTGGAGTAACTTTTGCTGGCTTAAAGATGTCTACCACACATTTTTCTCACTTAAACGGAAGGACACACTGTGTAAACACAAATTTCTACTACGTTTTTCTAGTGCAAATATCTTAGTACACTTGGCAGTAAGACAAAACTACTTTCCAAATAACCTTTCAGCAAGATTGCCCATCGGAAAAAATACTTTGTTATAAGTCAAAAACTCTGGCAGTGGAACTAGTACCTTTTTAAAATCAATATCAAGGAATTACTGACATAATTAAGCTCCTATATCTTACCGAAAATGTATTTGTACGTTAGTTCTGTTTTATTCCAAGATATTTGCGCTGGAAACTACACAAGAAGTGCTTGGTAAGGTTTTGTGTAGGCGAGTCAAAATACAACGAAACTAAAGTAGTGCCACATATCGCTCTTCTTAAGGTAATGCTCCTCAGTTATTCTGAGTTGTATTATCACACCTCGCAGATAAAGTAAACGGTATGAGGAGCTGTATTTCCTCCAGTGTCCATGGCAAATTTCATTCCAGAAGGGATAATTGGGCTATCCCGACTGTTGCATAGTTTACTGCCTTAAATTAATGGCGTAGCAGAGCATGTAGGGTTAAGCTAGCAAACCGGCAGGCTTCAAAAATGTAAATATGTCGAGCAGCTGACTGGCCGCAGCTGATAGCCTGACTAATTTACCAGTTAATGTCAGCTTGTTAAAGTTTTTTGTGCACAGTCAAATCAGAAGTTCTCCCACGTTGTCACAGATAACACGAGACGTGTTGCTGTGACGAAGGTGTTTAGAGAAACTGAGCGAGCTCTTCATCCCACCCACAGAAACACAAGCAACAATTGCAGTGAGCCGAATCCGAGAGTGGGGGCCAATCGAACGTCGCTATCAGATGACAGAATTGTGCATGCAATTCAGCCATTTTCAGGGGATGAGTATGAAGACACTGCCGCCTCCAATACGTACACTTGTCAACATAAAGTAACTTTCCAGACACGTGTTTGTCCCCACAACCCCCCGAGTCTGGCCCTGGGTTGATTTCCCGACAAGCAACACCCAGCGCCCGGTCGTCCACGTTCGGTTTCAGCGCTCTTCGGCATATTCTTCTCATGATGTGAGATTCCCATCTCCTCTGTGGGCAAATCATTTGGATGCAGACGGCAGCAGTTGGCGTCACAGCTGAGACGCGCAGCAAGACAGAACAAGGCTATCAACAAACAGGAGGCTGGATTTAAGGCAAAGAGAGGCACTCTGTTAAGACTGATCCCGCTTCCCTTATTACTGCCTGTTTTTTGTTTTTTTTCTGTTAAGTAGCTCCCCAGAGCCTTTTAAGGGAAGACAACAAAGAAGGCTTTTAAATTAAAGACTGGTGAGTTACACTCGGGAGTCTAATTGTTTCCTTTTCACGAGGATGGGGGGGAGGGAGTGTGGGGTATCATTGGATTTATTATCCTGCCACCTTAAAGACATTCACCTGCTTTCTTTTTTTTCTCCCTGGGAATAGAAAAGCACACAAGTTTGCTGACAATACAAAGCTTCACCAAAATCACGTGCAAATATCTTTAACTGCTGTCTTTGCAAGTTCTTGTAACATTACTATTATTATTATTATTATTTTCAAATGCGACCTGTTTAAGATAAAATCAAAGGTGTAATTTTACGTTGGTTTTCACGCCAATTTCTCTTGGCTTTTGCGATGTGACGGCTTCCCGATCACCGAAGAGGCGACTTGCTGCCAGAAACTGGGTCATAAAATGAGAGCGTCTCACATCAGCCACATTCACCCAGAAGAGACGGAGCAAGCAACAATCAAAATGTCAGCAAGGGAAGGACGATCTGGAGAAATCAAAGTCTGGTTCAAGAGAGTTCTATTTTATTTTAAACGCATGTATCTCATTACCCTAAACATAGACGTAGTCTGAGTGGGATATTCATCAAAGAGCAAAATATAATATTTCCTAAAGTGTTTAGTTGCCATGGAAACTAAAAGACAAAAAAAAATATAGCAGTAACTTTTGTTCAAAAGCCGAAAGTATAACAGTTGATAGTCGTCAAGCGTCGTCACATCTATGCTGACAAGTAAATTATTCACAAGTGGTTTCATTTTATGTAATTACAGACAGACGCGTCTGTCATTAGACATTATGGTAATGTTAAACTAACTGAACCAGCTAGTTTTAATGAAGCCAATCAGATGCTGGCATCAAACTTGGTTTGATATGTCTTCTTGTTATTTCTCAAAGCCGTTAATATTCTTAGTGAACTGGTACGTTCACTCCGGGGGTTTGCTGCAGCATTATAAATAATTTGAAAGCACTTCTGTGGATTCGCTGCGATGCTTTGCCGCTCTGTTTTATGTTGCCTCGCCAAAGTACTGATAAAATACAAAATACTGATTGTATTTGCGCGCTTATGCTTATGCTTCCTTGTATTTGATAGAGCGGGGGGTCGACGACTCCGGTCATCGAGTGCCACTGCTCTCACACCCGAATCAAAAGTCTGAATGATCTCCTCCTCCATCATTGACCCTTCATTTGATTCATTACGACCGAAACCTTCGATGTATTTGTAGTCTGACGCAAAATAGGGAATAATTGTAACAAATAATTACATTCTTTGGTTAGCGTCTGAGTTGTACTGAAAGAGATGAAAGAAGTCTCTCCAGTTTTTCTCAGATATGTACGGTAAATCAATAAAAGAGAGTGTTAGTATTTTGTATGAGGGGCCTTGTAGAACAAAAACTACATTTTCTCTCTCACACACTATTGTGGACTGACCGACACACACTTACAACACTAAAATTGCACATATACACTATTAAAGCATCACACACGCACACAATTTTTCTCATTCAATCTTGTGTATGCGCGTGTGTGGTGTTTTAATAGTGTATATGTGGAGTTTTAGTACTGTAAATGTGTGTGTGTGAGAGAAAATGTAGTTTTTGTCCTAAACGGCCCCTCAAAATTATTATGCATTTACAATCGCAAAATAAAAAAAAGACAAAAAATCTGAACACCCCCCACCACCACCTCCACCCCAAAAACAATTTCAAGAGGTATTTTTGCAAAGCACTTGACGCCTCAGCTAAGAGCGCAAGGCCAAAAAGCACAGATGCATTCACTCCAGTTCGTCTGGAACTTTGCGCGTACTTGAATACATTTTCACATATTTTAACACTCCCGCTCGATACTTACACTTCCGCCCACTGATGGAAAACTGACCGCCAATTATGCGGCTTCGCTGGTGTTTCTCCTCATACCTGCACAAAGCAACTGACAGTTAGCACTAAATGCTTGCAGCCTACAGAAACTGTTGGGTCAGATTGTAGGAAGAAAAAAAATTAACCATCTCTCTTGACCATCTCGTTCTGGAGCTGTAGAGTCTAAGGTTAGGCTCCACCAGAAGATAAGAAAGCATTTTAAATCACCTTCAAAAATCGAATCGTTACAGACATGCCATCAGCTCCAGGCTGAGTAATCGCTGTCTGTCTCTTGAGCATTCTGGTGTTTTTTTTTGTTTTTTTTTGTCTCTCAGCAGAAGACGTAAGCGCATGCTTTCAATCACAAACAGAGAAGTATTTGATCTCACACAGACTCATGCGCCGCTGCACACATGTGGTCTCATGCATGCATTAAACACAAACATTGCTTACAGGCCTGCTCCACTCCCAACAGGGTTCCCACCTCAGTGGTTAATAATTTATTGATTTGATGTTTGATAAGGTTCTTAATCAAACTTTCATGTGACCAGAGGCGTCTGAAAAGCAAAAAACTAAAGAAAAGATGTCAAAGTAAAGCCACTGTGCTATATTTCAGTATAGGTATAACAGAAGAATGAAACATTAACCGAAGCTTAATTTAACATACTTGTTTTTTTTGTTTTTTTGTTTTTTGTTTTCTTCTTGAAAAGACGCAGCCATTTAGGATGAAAAAGCAGGATTTTCAGGGTTTAAAACAAATGATTCAATCAATCGGTATGTAAAGTCATGCAACACCCGTGGAAAGCTGAAAAAGTCCCAGTCAGGAACAGATGTTGCAGGTATTCAGTGTTCTGGCCTGAAACTTGTGATCACTTCACAGCGTTTACACTGTAAAACCGCTATGTGATCCCTTTAGTCAAAGGAAGTAGGAAAATTCACAAATATTTCATAGATAAGGCCTGTGAAATATGTCCGAAAAGGAGAATGAACCATCACTAAGAAGCAGCAGCTTAACTTAAAAATCTACTGATTGCTGTTGTTTGTATCTTCAGAACGTTCACTATTTGTTTAAAAGTTCATCCGTCCATTGTATAACACCCTCGTCCCTAGTGGGGTGGGGAAGGGTATCTCCAGCTAACGTTCCGGGCGAGAGGCGGGGTAGTACACCCTGCACAGGTCTTGTTTAAAAGTCAACTTCTGGAAATCAAATACCTTCTCACTACAGGCTTTTCTGGGGGAATTTCAAACCTGGCAAAATATTTCAACCCTGACTAAAAGAGAAAGAATAGGCCTAGAAAATTACTCTGGTTCCTGGACAGAGGAAACATGCGAATGTTATTGTCATTGATATCGGAAATCGGTTTGATATCAGCCAACAAACAAGCATCAGCCTGCCTCTAACATCGCCACTATAAGAACACCGATAAGTATTTCCTCTAGTATTTGGTCCACAGCAATAATAAATGGGTCACTTGTTCTGTTGCCCAATATATTGCTTTCTGTTTGAGTGATATCACTTCATCAAGCCTTTTCTAACATTCCACTCTACAAAACAAGTCATAAAAGTATGCAAGATATGTGCCATCGTATTATTGGGTGAGTCGGCAAAAACTCAAAGCTGTAATACCCGTATTGTATTGGAACCGAAACGTTCAATGAGACCAAACGGCCAAAAAATGGCCAACATTTAAAACGCATCCAACCCAAGAGGAATCAGGTAGCTGGTTAAAGCTAAATGTAGCTAAATACGGGTGAAAACCTGTAAGAGGCTGCACAAGACTTGAGACTGGGCTGGAAGACCAGGTCTGATCAAGAGCAGCGGCAGGCGTAGGGCCGGCCACTGATTAGCAGCTACGTGTAAAGCAGATGTGAGTGTTGACAATGGGGGAATCACTCCTTTCTTCTAATGGCTTTAATGAGCTCTCTGGAGCCGTGGCTCTGCAAGAGGCAGCAACGCGGAGCTCCAATATGGAGGCGTACAGTAAAAAGGAGAGCGAGTGATGACCTAATAGAGATTGGAATAAAAGCACAGCTGGAAAGTGACAATGGAGACCGAACCGCTTACACAAGCGTCACCACACCAACAGAGTCAGTGAAAAACAAGCAGAGCGACAGTTTTTTTTTTTATCCCCCCTTTTCTCTCCAGCCGCTGTAGCCACTGCGCTCATGTGGCGGAGAATTGACCCACACCGGATCAGCAAAATATCCCCTCCCCTCCCCGCCTCCAAAAAAAAACAAACACTTTGCCCGGCAAAATGCTGCAGCCATGCATGCAGTTGCACAGAAAGGCAGGCGAAAAAATATGCAGGGCTTCGTCTCACAAGCCTCCGCATGAGGAAGTCAGCGAGGGTGTTTGAAGTTTGTTTGATCAAACAGAGAGTATGCAGCACCACTAGCTGATGCCACAGCCTATACTCTTCACTTTGCCCCCAGACAGCCACATACACCTCCTGTCAATTTTCTCTTCGTTCCTCCCTCCTCTTCCTCCCCCCCAATCTCTATCACTCCCTCTCTTCATCTCAGTTTGTTTTTTTTGGCCATCTCATCATTCTGTTTTTTTTTTTTTTTTCATTTGTTTTCTTTTCCTTGACAAACCACACTGCAATTATGTCAGACACTAATCGCATTAGAGATGTGGCTGTGGGCCTTTCATACATTTAAAAAAAATTAAAATAAAAATCTTTATTCGTTTGGACCAGTTGTGTTTTCTTTCTATTTCCATAACACGCTCCTTATCTCCAAAAACATTGAAGCTCCTCCAAGCCATATTCCTCGTTAGCCAAACATAATTTGCGACTCTGTACAAGCTGAACATATTAGTTTCTGTCTCCGTATCTCCACCTCCAGGTTCGGATGATCTGTGGCACAGCAAGCTTCACGCCACGCACAGACGCCACAGTGTGCTGAGGAGCTCGCTGCGTTTAAGAGAAACACGCTAAAGCAAAACCTCCTGAGTTGTTTTTGTGTCGCAATTGTGAAATTGCAAGCTGCAATGTCATTTTTTGGGGAGATTTCTCTGTGTGAGTGTGTGTGGTAAAAATTTGAAATGTGTGGTGTGACTTTACAATTGTCTGCTTTTCAGTAAATACATTTTTTAAATTATTTTTATTTTTTTTACTGCTTTCCCAGCTGCAAGTCTTTTTTAGTATGGCTCCAGCAGATTATACATTGAACCTAAATTATTTGTTCATTGACATTTGCTGGACTTTCGCTAGGCTTTTTCTCAAATGGGTTAATTTGCACTAATCCAACAACGAGCCCCATATTTTTTGCAGCCTGTAGTCGTAAGTCTGTCATCTGAGCTAAATATGCAATATATTGAACTCAACTCTTTTTCTACTTTTAAACTTCTCCTTAACTTTGTTTTTGTGATGCTGTTTGTTCACTAATGTTCTAATAAAATCCAAACAGCCATTTTTTTACCAACTAAGTAAAACCTGCTCACAGCCACCGTCACACGACCTTTTGGGGAAAAAAAAAAACCATCATAATTGATATCTCTCTTCTATTTTAAGTTATTTTCTATGTTTGAAGAAAGAATTTTACTTTTAGGTTTAGATAAATAGAAAATACTTGCTAATCAGCAGTGGCAGGATGCAGGGGTTTGTCTTGTAACCAGTAGGTTGCTGGTTCAAACCCCACTCTGCCTGTCTGAGTCTTTTTACCATTTTCTCTTTGGGAAAGACACTTCACTCAGCGTGTAGAACTTGATTTGCATTGTCTTCTATTAGGCTGTTGAAAAACATGGAAAATTATGTACAGTTTCTATACACAGACATTTTTTTAAATAAAAAGAACAAATATAAAATACACTATAGGTACTTTTGGGGTAATTCTGTTAAAACCTACCTCCATCATCATATTCATATTTAAAAACATGACTTGGTTCTTTTTCATTTTCAGCCCAGGACTTCAAGTGCCATCATGAAATGGTCCAAAGATCCACTTGCACACCCTTGGTGTAGCATTTCACAAATTGCGCATCATTTTCCTTCGTACATATTTTGTGCTGTTCTGACAGATAAAATCCAGATAAAATGCCTTCATATTAGACAAAACTCAAAAGAGTTCAAAGGGCCCTGGCAATTTCGCAAGGCGCTGTTGCTCCCTTACAGAGAAGCACGAGTGCAACAGCTAACACCGGGGTTGGTGATGAACAGAGCCCACCTGCTGCCCTTTCAGTAATCAGAGAGCGAGTGGGGGAGGAGGGGGAGCTGAGCGGGGGGGGGGGGGGAGCCAAGAGAAGCGGGAACCAGCAGTCGCCTCAGAACTACACAAGAGGCGAGGAAAATTCACCAGCCTTTGATTAGGCCCTTTAAATTTGTGTAAGGATCTCTTTTTTTTTCTTCCTTTTGCACCGAAGCCAGCGCACTCGTACACTCTCGAGCTACACCTGAACACCAGCACAAAATACAAAACAGACACACACACTCACACGCATACAGTATTCAAGCAGAGTCGTGCACTCAGACGAAATATGGAAAAGGTCTGGATACAACAGAAGAAATGAGCAATCTCCCTCTCATTTGTGACACAGCACCTCTCCGGGGATGTGCGAGGTAAAAGGTGAAGCCAGTAAGAATGAGGCAATCTCATCAGCAGAGAATCTCCCTTCCTTCTATTTCCATTAGAAGAGAAGAAGCAACTGCCAAAAAACAAAGAAAGAAAAAAAGCTAATAATTTTCTCACTTCTCTATTCTCCCTTTTATCTTCCATAGAGCGGCAGCAGGAGAGAGAAAATTTGAATCTTAATGAAGTGCACCGACTCTCCTCTTATGAATCTCCAGGAGACGGAGCGTGTGTTGGGTCTCAGGGTGAGGAGGGGGCTCAGGTGAAGCTACAGAGCAGGTGACTCATCACGGTCCTTGTGTCTTTCTCGTCCCCCTCCTAAAACTATTAGTGATCTTTGACACAGTCTTGAGTGTAGTCAATACTTTTATTATCATAATCCATTAGCATGATGGCTCATTATTGACAATTCAGCCAGCATCATAATTAGACTACGGTCAATGAAGTTCCCCTGCGAAATCATCGCCGGGCTCCATAAATCAGACTTTTATCCCTTTTTCTTCTTCCCATCTTCACCACTGCAATTGTCATCATCATCATCATCATCATCATCATCATGGTCTCCATTCACAGCAGTCCTTCCTTTTGTCCCGACATCACGTCCTCATCCTTGCGTCGCATCAGGCGCTTTCTTTGGGGCTGTTAGTGCCACGTCCACAGTCATTACCTCTCCTCTCCATTATCATCATTTTGAGGGTTTTTTTCTGCCAATATTTATGCATTTCCCCACTCCATCATACTCCAGTGAAATCCCCGCTACAGTCAACAGCACAGCATGTGCGCCAGCCTCCATGACAACAGCCCGGCTGTGATCAGCATCCTATAATCATCTCACATCTGTATTTTCCCCCATCGCAGCATCTTCGTCACACCGGTGCGACGCCATCGCTCTCGATGCCTTCTTAATCATCTTAATCATTTACGCCATTATTGTTGTTATAATCAGCCCTACGGCAGGAATAAAAAGCTGTAATTATTGTGACTATGAGGACTCAAAATCTAAACCCTCCCAGTATCCTCATACCTGTTCAGACATTGTGATTGCTAATGTAAGTACGTCAAAAGCTCATCATAATCACGCCACCAAAATCAAGTCTCTTTAAATATTCCTACCTCCACAGTCCTAGTCACTAAACTATTAGACCCAGTCACACCATGCAGTAGAATTAGCATATCATTATCTGCACAATACCCCGACTTTCACCCAATGACGGCTGGTGATAGGCATCACCTCTTCTCCCACAAACCCCCGCCGCCGTCACCACCGTACAAGGATAAGTGGGTAGAGACGGTGGATGTATGGATGGATTGTGAATAATATAGAGGCGCTACTCTACATGTTGGTGTCACTGTAATCAGTCCCATTAAATTAGTTTAGTCAACTTTTAATATACTGGGACTTTCTTGAAACCTAAACAGGAGGGAAAGCAATCAAAACGGAGCTAGAAATCCCAGAAGTTTAAACTAGAGGTGCACCGAATTATTGTATGGCTGATGTATGACGTCTTGAAATGTGCTTTTATTTTATCCTCTTCATCATCATCATCATTGTCTTCATCATCAACGTTGACATCAATATAATCAGGCTCCAAATGAAAACATCAGCTATGGCCATCATCATCGCTGTGATCTGCCTAATTTCCTTCATCACATTTCTAATCACCACCATTTTGTTCCCGGCTGTTTTCATTATCCTCATCAACGTCATCATCATCATCATCATAATCTTTGTGAGCACAATTAGCAACATCGTCGTGATGAACACTGATTCCATTTATGTAAATAAATAGAAAACATTTCAGTCTGCGCTCTGAGGCCTCAGGATGAAATTTTGACAGCTCAACGGAGAGGGAATTTTCATGCTTTGTAAAGTTATCACAGCACCGGTTCTTTTTTTTTTTTTGTTCTCTTCCTTCCTCGAATTCAAATCAAATGAGAGGGAAAATAAACTGTGGACCTTTTTTGTTGTTCCCTGGGCTGACTGACAGCATCAACTATCCAAAGTGCATCACAGAGAACGGATGTATATTAGCTCGAAATCCCTCATCTTTCCACCCCAGACCCTTAATTTATACGTTTACCGCGCTGGAGCTGAAAGTGAAGACAAATGCTCGACCTGAATTGGACGTTGCTGGCAGTAGTTATAATTAACATCCCTTTCACCTGGATGTTCATCATTACCGCAACCTTCGTCATAGACATCACCACCGCTTTCTGTCTGGAGGCATATAATATGAGTGGCTTATGCTCTCATATATATGGCCCTCTGAGTCGTGCTTTGCATTAGATCAGGATTATACCCGTGGTGAGGATTATTTCGTAGGATGGAAGGAATATTGCTTCTAAGCGAGGGGGGAAAAAAACAAACAAAACTAAAAAACCCAGATGGACAACTTGGAGAGTCGTATAAGAACGAGTTACTTAGCAGCCCCAGCATTAAAGTGCCGAAAGAGTCGTCAAAGTGTGGTGGCATCTGTTGGTTCTGCCCTATTATGTCCCATTAGCATACAGTAAAAAAAAACAACCACAAAAAAACAAAAAACACTTGGCTTTTTTATGAGGTCTTGCGATAAAGATTGCTGGGACATTCAAGGTGGAATGAACATCATAATATCTCTCTACTGCTTGAGATTTCTTTATGTTTTATTTTGAACTTTGACTTCCAGGTTTACCCTGTATTAAGACTTCATTAATCTCGCAGGCGACTCTGACCGGTTGCTCTCTGTTATTTCGAAAAACGGCTTTCTCTTTTTACCACCGAGACCAGATTTCTTAATTTCACAACCAGCAGATGTGATGTCAAAGAAATTCCACCAGCTGACTCGTGCAGCTCCTCCAGAGTTACCACGAACCTCTGCCACCTGATAACAAGATCCTGCTACCACCATCTTTGACACCATCAATTATGAAGGCAGTGAAAGCTAAACATATCAGATTAGAATGGATTTGTTGAGAAAAAGCGTGGAAACTATGTACGCGCAACCTATTCCAATAATGTAACACTTTATTTCAACCCTTTGCGAGTGAAATATGACCAAACAAATTGGAAAAGTTTAAATTTGACGGCCAATTTTGAAAGACACTGTAATTGCCGTCTCCTGGCTCTTTCTGGTAATTTACACTGGAAGTAGTTCCAAATCTCATCTCTCGTTTGTCCTCTTCTTCAGCGTTTTAAAAGTCAGTCGGGTACAGCCTTGGACACAGATGAAAAGCGGGTCTTGATTAGCACTCCAAAATATGTACAACGCAGGTGCACGGACACTCTGGGAAAACCCAGCCAACTGCCTGGTGACGATGTCATCTTGTCCGACAAGGAGAGAGATAACCTTGTTGTTCAGAAATACATGGCAAAAACATTTTTACAGGATGTAACTGGTAGCCAAATTGTTTCATAGGAGGAAAATAATAATTATTTTTTAAACGTGCCATTGCCAAACAGATCACCTTTTAAGTTCAATGTCACCTGCAACAATGCCAGGAGGACAACAGGGAGATCTCGTCTCTCCAACTTTCGAATGTGACTCGTGTTTGCCAGTTATGAATGTAAAATCTTATCTATAAAGCTTCACGCGCCAGAGGTCATCCCTAACACCTAATGGGGGACCTCGCAAAAAGCCAATGTTTCCTCGGTAAGCCCAGTCTCTCAAGACCAACCCACTGAGACAATCCAACCACTGAGACAATCCAACCACTGAGACAATCCAACCATGCGCTTCTTGTTGCTGTCAAACTATTCCTAAAGTTGTCTTTGGCTTTCTCGTTTTTAGGTCCTCAAATTTTCACGATATCTTTCTGAATCACTCCTCTCCATCCTTAATGCTTTGCTTTCTTCTTTTTTTGTTGTTGTCTTATCTCACAAAAAATATGTTGATTAAACTTTTTGATTTCATCCTTATCCTCATGCTGAATGTGGCCCCAATCCTTCAAGAAAATCTCTTCAGTTCTCTTTCTGTTTTTAGTAATTTTTTTCTTCTTTTTTATCTCTTTTTCTTGTCCCTCGTGGTCAGTCCCAGGCGCACCCAGACAGCGGTGTATGCTTTATTATCAGTCTCCAGCTGGTCCATAAGGAATGCAAGCTGCGGGTGTCCCATTAGAATACCGGGCAGACAGAACTGAAAGAGAAGAGTCCTATTCTTTTACCGGCTAACACAATCTGCCCGACCAGCCGGGACCTGAGGAAAAAGTATTAGAAGGGAGCGAAAACCAGAATGAGGCCGGAATAACAATGGCTATTGTTCACAGCATATTGAATGCAGTCATATTCTGGTCCAGTATCTCTCCACTAGTTTATTATTTTTTTATATATATATATATCCAGTCTGTTGGTGTCTTCCAAAATCAATGTATATCAAAAGAAAAGCCCCCTTGCCCTCTCTCTGCCTCGCTTTCTCTTGGTTTGAACAGAAACTCCTGCACAGCAAAAAGTCCAGTGTTAATTTAACTCCCACAGAGTTGATTTTAACACTTTTTCAGTGCTTATATAGTCCACTCTCATCAAGAGTTAAATTAACACTTTCAATATAGTTAAAATTTTAACACTTTATCAGAGTTACTTATTTAACTCACAAAACAGGGTGAATTTAACACTGTGGGATATACTGGATAACACTGATCCAGGAACAAAAATTTACCACTTTATTAGTGTTGATTTAACACTTTCAAGTGTTATTCATTCCAAAAAAGTTACTTTATGATTATGATTAATTATAATAATTAAGAAAAAAAAACTTGACACAAGTACATACATTTTGAACACTTTATTTTTGCAGCTGTGTTCCCAACATTTTAAATTGTGGTACAATGATCAAACATTCATTAGAAATGCCATAAGAGTTTTGAATATCAAAAGAAATTTAAGTTCAGGGATTTTTACTAAATGCCTTTCTTCACTTTGAACAATTTTGAAAGCATGATGATGATCAAATGTTTCCGCTTGGATACAGTTTTTGACACATAAAAACAGGTCAACATTTTTTAGCCTGACTTACTCACAAGAGAGCTCAACGGACTGGTTTAGCAGCCTTGCTCTCACGTCCCTAACTCTGGGCGATTCCTTCATTTTGCCCACGTCAATGTTATACACTGTTGTCTGCAGAAATGTGTAGAAATTCATCAATGCAGCATCATAAGAGAAATTAAACACAAAATGTGCTTTGAATAGCTCATCAAATGTTCCAAGAGAACTGTTTGTCTGGCATGGGATGAGGCACTTATCCATGACGATGTAGAAGCTGTCAATCTTGCTTTTCTGACGCCCAACAGCAAGGAGGTATGGCTGCAGACCCCATTGTCCCCGAAGATGCTCCTCCAAACTGCAGCATGACTAAAATTAAAAAGATATACACCAAACATTAGAAACAAAACATACAGCTTTACGATACATGTGACATAAGAATTAATTTAAGTATGCCCAGACATCTTCAAAGCTGTCATTCAAACATCTGTATTTATGCATGTCTATAAAAGGAAATAGACAAATAATTTTGCATATTTTAAATTTCAATTACCTTATGAATGACAACAAGTCTCTCATCTGCATCACTTGCACTGATTTTTGGAGACTTCTGTCCTCCTGGTTGCGGTGGAAGAAGATGTAAGAGAAGTAACAGCGAGGCCATTTCTTGGTCATAGCCTGAGGACAAATTTATAAAAGTTTTCAGCTATAATATCAGAACTTTATGAATACTCTGAATAGTCAACTATCTTCAGATATATCTAGGTACTTACTAGATGTGTTAGTGAGGTCATCGCTTTGAAGACTTTCCGCTGACTGCACCAAACTTCTCAACTCAGGTGGAGAAGTGAAACGCTTAGCCTCCTTGATGACATTTGGTTTGAAGAACACATCCCACTTCTGCAGCAGTCTGGATGAGGTTTCTTCACTGAATAGGAGACGGAAGTCTTGATCAATCTTTAATAGCATGTAGAAATCAAACCATTATAACAATGTAAAAATCCACATTTAAAGACTTCAGTTGAACACTTACCAATCCTTTTGTGTCCAGGAACCCCGGGAATGTGGTCAGGATATATCATTTCTTCCACTGGCATCTTTAATAAGCTTGTGACGGTGCTCAAAGTCTCTCTCATCTTCTGAAAGATCACGGACCTGTCTGTGGTGTGGTTAAGCAGAGATATGGCCTCCTGGCAGGCATTCCCATCAAGCTGTTTTTCAACAATCACAGTTCTCTGTATATTTGGGCCTCCAGATGAAATGTAATTGGTGCTACTTGATGTCACAAGAGATCCTCTTTGAATCTTCCTTAGGACCGTTTTAAGATGCCATGAAATGTATCCAGTGCTGCTTGCTGCATCATAAAAGTGCTCCTAAAAAAAAGAACAAAAATTAAATGCAAAATTACAGTTTTGAGTCACAAAATAAAAGAGCATGATTGATTGTAGAAAACAAACAAACAAAAAAAAAACATTACATTGCCTTTTTTGGTGTATGGATCCTTGAGGGATGCCTTTGTCACTATTCCAAAGGCATACTTCTCTCTGATTGCTTTTGTGGGGAGGTGCCTAACAGCAGATTTTAAATTGGTGATTAAACCTTTTTTTCAATTATTATACATAAATTAAATAGTGTAAAAACATACCCTTGTTCATCAATCACGTGAGCCACCAGTATGTTCACCATTTGTCTTCTTGTGGCATCAGTTAGGGTTTCTGTAGTTTCATACTCCTGCAGAATTTCTTCACCACCAGACTTGCTTTGTAGGACACCTTCAACCAGCTATAAAATGAACAATAAAAAAAGGAAATATGCAATATGCAGATGACCAAAATATGACAAAACATGTCTGGGCATACAAAACAGAATTTAGAGGCAGACAAAAAATATTGTTACATTTTTAGCAGACACTGAGTTATCAGGATTCTCAGTTTTTTGCTTCTTGCGTGGCATCTCATCCATTAGTATTGTTGATGTTGATGCATTTGAGTTGAAGCTTGAGTCAGAAGCAGATGACCATTCTGAGAACTCTGAAGAAAGAGACAATAGACATCAGTTACATTCTTTGGTAAAATCTATAAAACTGTTGATTTAATTTGCTTTGGTATCTCACCATCATAGCAGAAAACTGTCTGTACCACATTGCCTTGTCTAAGGAGGTCACTGAATATTTCTTCGTCAACTTCAGTATCTGTTGCATCTTTGTATGTAACTTCTGTATCAGGTGGCAGGCAAAATTGTTCAATGACTGAAAAAACAAGGCAAGATTTAGAGCCTAATTCTGTAATTAGCTGGATTTTTTTAAACTAACAGTTACTTGATATTGATCATGTGATTAGCATAAAACATATTAATGAAAATACAATTTTTACTTACCACAAATGTGTAAAATATGTGTTAAACAGACATACATTGAAAAGAATAATGCCCATGCCCCACAGAGGATGAATAAATAACAAACCTTTCTCATGAAACTGATTAAAGTCAAACAGCCCTTCGACTTCCTCCAACTTCACATACTTTTGCAGGTCACCAAACTTTACATGGATCAGCATTTTATTTAAGCATGGGATAAACCTAGACAAAGCAAAATAAGGTAAAGGTCAAGAGTTCACCTCACTGTAACGCTGCTATTGGTGTCACGTGACTTCGGCTCGTTGACGCTCCGCGGAAGCTAATAGTCGTTAGCTTACATTCACAAGGCCAAAATTATCATTTTAAACGGCAAAAACGTAGAAGTATATTTTTTACGAGTGTATGGTCCGACAAAATATGTTTTGTAAGAATTACCATTATAATAATATCAGGTGTAAGTGCTACTAGCTACCAGCTAACATGTTGTGTAAAACTGTTGCAAAATGGACATATTCAGCTGCTTTTTATTATGTGGTAATTAGTAGAAATAGTCAAATCACTCACTCTGTCAATGTAATAGTGCTGGACAAAATATTTAGTAAGTTGGACACTTACCGTGTAGAACAGGAGATGAAGAAAATGGAGCCGTGTTCAGATTGAAATCAAACTGAAGCAGAGGGGAGGAGCTTATTTATCTCCCAGCAGAGTTAATTCAACACCAACGCAATCAACTCTGCGAAATAACTCCAACACTGGGCATCATTTAAATCGCTAAATGTTAAAAATACACTTACTGAGTTAAAATTAACTCTGACACGTTTAACCCTGAAATTTTAACACTCCAGTTTTTGCTGTGTGGGATCTCCCTCGGGTCGTTTCGGAGCGCTTACATCACCGCCGTCGTCTCCATCATCGCCACGGCGATTATCATCAGCAAACCTCATTAGCGAAGGAGAGCAGCCGAAACAAGCATGCGCCGCGGCAATAACATCCCCGCGCGTTTGGCTCGCTCCGTCTCGGCTGCGGTAACAATCAAACGCCGAGGGAAGTTAAGTCAACATTATACGTCTCATCACAGATTCTTCACCGTGCAGGTGACATACTAAACAGATCAACTCCACTTCTGCTGGCAGATCAAAAGATTATATTTTTCTCGGCGAGCTCAGAAACTCTGAGGCAGGATAGAAAACCTGAAAAAAAAAAAAGCAGAGAGAGAGAGAGCTTCCATCCACACACACACATACACAGTCAGACTTTTCCAATGCATTTTCTGTGAGAAATGCATTGGAAAGGTCTGATTTCATTTGCCCTGAGGGGAAGATATTTAGCGGTAAACCTGCTTTGAAAATGAGATAATTTCTAAGACAAGTATTAGCATTCCAAGTCACAACCTTCACTCTGAAGTAAAATCTTTAATTCTGATGTTTGGGAAAGGTGGCACCACTTGAGGAATATATTTTTTGCTATTCCTTACATTACAGCTTGAGGATTTAATCGGAACTAAGATTAACCGGTGAATGAGTCATTGCCAAGGAATCGTTTTGTAGCAATTGCGCTTTGAATGTCAGAAAAAAAATACATACTTTTGAGTGACAGACCAACACAAACTAATATTTGTGCTTTGAAGGGGCATAGAGGGTGAATCATATGACTTTTATTTAAAAAAAAAGAAAGAAAATCTGCAAAATGGGATGTGATTCTTCTCAGGACTTTATAAATGAAGATCCAGTGCAGCAAACTGCAATCCTAAGTCACTTCTACCTGTGAGTAATTAAATCATAGTGGGAGACAAGCTGTTTTTGGTAGAGTACATTAGTGAAGAAGCAGCATCATGAAAACCAAAGAACAGAGCAGTAAGGAGGTCAAAAGAAGGGCTGGGATAAGGAGAAAGCATCAAAGGTGATAAAATCTCACTCAGTGCTATTGAATCCATCAAATGAAAATGGAAAAAAGTATGAAAGAACTGACCCAGTACCTAAAGCAACAGTACATGCCAGGAGAGCTTGTGGACCACAGCAACTATGGAGGAGCTTGAGAGATTCAGAGTGGGAGTTTTTAGTTGTGCGCTACGCAGATCTTAGGTTCTTCTGCGCGTGTAAGAAGATGTCACAAGAAGTCCTGTCAAGAGTTTGGCACAAGCCGTGCTAATGACACTGGGAAAATGTGAATGGAGGCGCTCTTGTCAGATGATCAGACCCAAAAAAAACAAAAAGTGCTTTTTGAAAATACTTTTTAGAGAGGTGAAATTACATGAACTTGAACACACCAGGGGCAGTAAAAGAGTCATGCTGTGGGAATACATTTGTTCAGCAGGTTCAGCAGGGTGTTAGGAAATGGATGGATAGATGGAATGGCAAACATTTGACAACTTTCAGAAATTTATCTGTTTAGAAAATACATATCAAACAAAAAAAAATAACCTTGTGTCACCTCTTCCTTTCACCGCACAAATATGCACCACTTTGCGTTTCGATATCCCCCTAAAATTCAAGTCGGGGAGCCCTAAACTTATAAATTTGTAACATGACAAAATTCCACAAGGTGGGAATATTTTTCGCAAGGCACCACGCATAAAAACCCCCAAAACAAAACAAAAAAAATATACACTAAGCGATTTCACATCTGAAAGTAATCAACAAAATGTTTCCACTCAGGCAGAAGCGCAACAAAATGAAACTGAGCAGTAATTAAACGCAACGCTCAGATGGCATAAAACCAGTAGTAAACAGGCCCTCCGCTCTGAGCATCTCCGCGCTGTGGGGAAAGCCAAGGTGCAATTAATCATCTAAACGACGTTGCTCACCAGCTTGAACGCTGAGCCCCGCCTGGCTCCAGAACACCTGAGTGAATGCGTTCATCGTTAACTCAGTTTAGGGTTTAACCAGGCTGAACAAGTACAGCACAGTGCTCTCGTCTTTACGTTGTTCGTGGCAGAAATTCAATATTTAACATTCAAATTAAGGTCAATAGTGTCTAAAATGCAGCTCTTGGGTTTTATGCGGTTGCTCTGAGTTTTCTGTGGTCTGACCTCGGCGGTGAACTTTTCAAAGGATCGCTCTTGGGAAGATTGGCAACGATATCCAGTGATTTCCACTTCTGAAACAATATTGAGAGAAATACAACCACATGGCTTCCCCTATGCACCTTCCATCTTCCACAAGCAACAAAAGTCACTGAAGGTCAACTATACTCTGGACAATTTGTAATGAATAAACATTTTTTATCCTTGGAAAAAAAAAAATTATGCATTTCCCATGACGGACCAGTAGGTGGTGTTAAAGTCGACTAACACTTGGTGGACAATACTATGTGAACAATTTAATGGGCATCAAGACACTGAAAGCACAAACAAGCCATTGCTCCAGCCATTACAAACTTCTATTTCTGTGACAGCCATATTGGATTTATGAACCAGGATGGATGAAGAATCTTTGACTTTCTTAGACAAAAACTTTGTTAATCCTGTGATATTAAATTATTGCCTGTTATTTGGAGACCATATGCGAAAGAGATCCCCATCTATGCATCGTCTCCACTATCGAACACGGCAGAAGCAGCACTGAGCTGTTGAAATACTCAGCAGGGAAGTTAATCATGTTTGGCAGGAAGATGCGTTGAGCTAATAACTAGATGACTCTGGAAGAAAATATGAAAAGTTCAAAAATACTTTTGCAAGGCCCTGTTAACATCACACTGAGTTAATTCCTTATTTTTTTTTTCTGAAATTATTAAATGTTATGTTCCCATCCACAGTTCCAGGACACATAACACTTAGCATTCACATGTGCAACGCTGCAGCGAGGTTCTTAGTGCTGTACACGAGGCCCTCAAAAGCTCTCGTAGGTCTTGTGTCGTTAATGAGAACTATTTTTGGTTTCTGAAAACCCTGCTCTGAGTTGTCAAGTCCGATTATCACCATTTATGGCGTTTTAACGTTCTCGAATGAACGAGTTCACAAAAACATCGTTAGGAAGCCGTAACCTCTGCCGAGAGTGCTGCCAGATTTGGTTTTCATTCAATATGCAAGATACCAAAAAAAATAAAATAAAAAAATCACAAATTGATGCTGAAATGTCTCACCGCCTGGACGGCGCATTAAAAGATACAAATCCGCAGACCTACTTCTCCACTCTCAGTGGCCCCCGCATATTAAGATGACCCCCTCCTGCCAATCAGCGCGTTGAAGGTGCCGGTGACTAAGATCCGCCAGACTAGAACTCGTTATGTAACCCTGTCTCTCCCTGCTGAGCTCGGAGAAATCATTTGCAAAGGTGGAAGCCTCGATGTTAATTACTCTAAGTATCAGTTTAGCTAGAGCCGAGGGGATATGGATACTGCATTAACTCTTGACACTGGCATCCTTCAACATAAACCGCAGCAGAGCCTTGTCATCTTAAGCAAACACGCGCACGGCCGTACGGATAAAGCCCAATGTGGGTCACGGCTGAAACATGTAACCTGATGTAGCGCTGTTCTGTGTGAGCCTGCCTGAGGCAATGTGGACATTTCAGGGTAATGCGAAGTTAGATGTAAAAAAAATATAAAATAAAAAATGGAGGGCCAGGAGGGAGAGGAGTCGTGATCCAAGACAGCGGGAGATGAGAGAGACCATAAAGATGAAAGCTGGATAGGCACAGAAGTAAAGAGAGGGAGGGGGGGAAATTAAAGAAAAATGGAGGTAAAGGAAGGTAGAGTGGGTAGTGGCGATTGAGGTGGCAGAAGATGGATTTAACCCAGGGGCAAGCTTGAGTCTGACAAACTGTCAGTAACTGAGCAGGAGAGAGAGGACACGTCTAAATGTAAATTGGATGCAAATCCTTGTGTTGTGTGGGTGTCTGGGTGTGTGTGTGGGCTGGCTGGTGGTGGAGTAATGACTGACTACACATCAGACGCCACCAGAATGCCTGCCTTAGCTGGTCTAAGTGTAGTTTCTTCAATGGGCTCAATGGGGGTGGGGGGGAGGAAATGCACAAAGCAACCTACAGTAAGAGCAGAAGAACTTTTCAGACTTTTTTAAAAAATAAATTCTAAAAAAAAAAAATGACATAACAGGTGCAGAAGTAATCCTGTACTTCTGCAGGAAGTGCAGGATTCTTCTGCAGGATTCCTGTACTATGATGTTCAAAGCTGAGTTCCAATGAATCTGAATCCGTAGAGTCGTGGCGACTATGCTAGACGCTGCTGATCGCTTGGCTAAGACAATCCCTACTGTGAAGCATGGTGGTGGCAACATCATGCTGCGAGCATGTTTTAAGCTAAGTATAGAAAGCTCTACCCATCTATGATACTCTCTAGATTTTCTGGGAAGTACTGAAGGACAGGACATGGAGGTGGGACTCAACCGATTCAGACATGAGTGGAAACTTTCTACATGCAGAAAAATAACTTCAACAAAAAAAAGCTGTGCTCGCCACATAAAACGCTTCCTCTTCAAAGGCTGCGTGGGTGCACGTGTTTGGGTGTATGCGTGTGAACATCTCCAAGGAGACGGATTGTGTCCTGTAGAAGGAAAGTGTCTTCCACCATCAGCGCTTCTCACTGACATGGAGTTCCTCAAAGACACGGAGAGACGAGGAGAGGAGGAGGAACAAAGGAGAAGGAAACGAAAGTCTTTTGAAGGATAAAACCCGGGTTTAGATAAGGTGCTCCTTCTGGACGGTTCGGCCCGTGTATTTGTGCGCCTGAGAGTGTGTGTTTGTGTGTGTGGATGAGAGCCTATTGCTCTGAGCACATTAGCTGCTTGGGGTGAACAAAGCCCCTCACCTGCAGGCTTTATAATACGGGCCCGGGAGCCAAACAAGGCATCCTCTATGTTTGTGTGCACCAGCTAGAAAAACGAAAAGGGACATAGAGGGTGTTTGTGGGGTTTTTTTTTCTGGAAAATGAACAGATCTGTGTCCATACACAAGTGTGCAACAGTACCCAGATAGAAAAATGGAGCGTGCGTAACCTTGTATTCAATAGACATTCATAATGGTTGACCTAAATCCGACTCAATGTATGTGTGTGTTCCACATTTATTCGTGCCTGCACGCTGGCAGACGGAAAAATAAATAAAAATCTCTTCCATGCGGGTCTGAGAGATTTCCAGATCGTGCTCCAACGCTGCAGCATTGCTGTGATAATGTTATGTTAATAACGTTATGCCACTATGTTACCGCGCAGCACTCCGTATCACGCCGCAACAGGAGGATGGACAACACATGGTGTGTTTTGGAGGGTGCTGCTGCCTCCCCCCCCCACCCCTCCTTCTCCCTCCTCCCGCCGTGACCAAAAGTGGCCAGAGTCGTTTGAATTGGATTATCTCATGCATTTTCTCTTATCTAGCGAGACCTTGAAAGAGATAGGACCCGCTGAGAGTCAGGGATTGGAAAAAAAAAAGAAAAAAAGAGGGTTGGGGCAATTTGTAGTTGAGCACCCCTCACGCCACACACGCACGCACGCACGCACGCACGCACACACACACTCAAGAAAGAACATCAGTTGAAGTTATTTATTTATCCTGACTTATTCAGGTTAATCTTATTGAGATCAATGTGCTCCAGAATAAACGCAATTGACATACAATTAGTTAGCTAAAGGTTTTTAAAAAAAAAAACAATTAACAGATTTTTTAGCGTCAACAGTTATTAATGCTGGAAGACGCACCGAGGAGAAAAGTAGGGCAAGAGAAGCTGGAGTAAACAGAGAGGAAGTGGACACGCAATAATTGAAGGGGCTGAGAAAAGTCTGCATGGAAAGAAAGTAGAAAAAACACAAGAGCGCTAATCCTATTGCTTAGAAATGATGGGATTAAACAGAAGATGAGGTCCTCGAAGACTGAAGACAAGCAAAACCTTTGCACAGGGGAAAAAAAAGTATTCTAAGTGACTTTGCAAAAGCTTGTTTTTACTTTCTAACAAGAGAGAAAATTGGGTAATGTCTTCTGTGAAGTAGGTTAATTTGGTTTAATCATGGCACAATCAAAATATCTCACTTTGTTGACACATGAAATCATAGATTGTCAAGAAGTTTGAAGCACCTTTTAACTGAAGCTTAATTTCATGACCGTGCAATACAAGAAGCCTCGGTTTGAGAGGAAAGCAGTTCAAAAACTCGAGCCTTCTGTGAAAGCATTTATGCTGCCACCACCGTTTCATCTTAGAAATGGTTTCTTCACACTGAGATGCAGGTATGTTTTTTCCAAGACCCATATTTTTGTAGGCCACAAACCACAGTGTTGGTCCCTCTAGACCAGACCACCTCATTCCACATCTTTGTTGTGTTTCCTAAATGGCTCATGAGAAGCTGATTCTCAGGACTTTCTTCCTGCCACTCTTCCATCAATTACAGATTTGTGGAGTTTGCCATCACAGCCATCCAGTGATTCTTTCGCCTGAGCTGTACGTCTCTGCTGCTGGTCATCATCCTCTTGGCAACTTCACCAATTAATGCTCCCTTTTCCTGCCCTGTCAGTTTTGGCAACACATTTGAACCACATTCTTTCTACATCGAGATGATGGATTGAGATTTAATGATATTTCCTCCTGACCTTCCTCTGCTGCGTTCCTTGGTCTTCATGATGCTCACTAATATCCTCCAACAAACCTCTCAGGCCTTCACAGAACACGTTTTTACTGGCAATAAACCAAAAGCGGGTTTATTTTGGAATTCCAGAGCAGAAGGGTTTTAGAAATTGCCTGTTTGTCCTTGTTAAAGTCACACAAATTGATTGAAATGTGACAAAATGCAAAATGATTTAAGCAAGTCCTCAGGGGTTGCTTTAGCAAGGCACCTTTAGTGATAAGTTTGTATTTGATATTACACTGAAAT
Organism: Poeciliopsis prolifica; assembly: GCF_027474105.1. Taxonomy (NCBI): domain Eukaryota; kingdom Metazoa; phylum Chordata; class Actinopteri; order Cyprinodontiformes; family Poeciliidae; genus Poeciliopsis; species Poeciliopsis prolifica. Next base: position 2,365,298 of record NW_026562388.1, read on the forward strand.
GTTCTTGAGAATAAAATCAGTTGGGGCATTATGCATTTAAGACGGAAGCGCCGGCTATTTTCCCCCTTGTCCGGATACCATCCACGGATGCAACATCCCGAACCATCAATAAAAAATTTCCAACTATTCTCTGAGCGTGATACATCTGTCATATAATCAGTAGAAACTTTGTTTACAAAGTGTGTGGACGGCGAGACAGTGAACCTTTCATTTATTTATGATGTGTCTAACCAGGGACTAGACATAATGGAACGTTCCATTAAGGACAAAAGCAATCGTTGCAGATCAGCCTTCCAAAGAATAAAATAAATAAATAAATAAAGTTCTAGACCTTATCCCTGTTAGGGCTTCTAAAATATTAACCTTTTGAACTACAGATACAAAGAAAGCCAATTAAAACCAATTAGAAGCAGCATGAGCTCTCAGGGACACATGAATAAAAACGGAAAGCTGCAGCACGCTAAATCCTTAGGAGTTAACTGTTTCAAGTCTGCGTTTGTGATCTTCTAGGAAAATAACTCTTGAGCTGCTTTTGAGTCGGAAAGGACGCACAGAGAAAAACACAGTGCACAATTTCTGATCAATTAAGTCACACAGCTACTCATTTTTTGACACTTTGAGTCTCTTCACTCTCTCTGGCAGGAGCTCCTATTGGTGTGCTTCTCGTTAGGCTTCAGCAAACGTGTGAAAGAAGAAGGAGGTGAACGGATCAGATGAGACAACGCTGCATGTGACTCTTGACACACCGTCCTCACCTTGAAACATGGTAATGGCAGCATCATGCTGTCCGGATGCTGTTTTTTTTTTTTTTTTTTTTTTTTTGTTTCTACGAGGACGGCTTATTTTAATGTACGTTCATCTCATAATGGCCCAGTTAAAGTCCATCAAGGGAAAAAGTTTTATTTCTTTTGAATGAAAATGACTCATTATTGTAGTTGTAGAAATTACACACATTTTACAGAGTTTAAAATAAGTAACTTACTTTTTATAATAATGAAAACAAAAGGGCTAACCTTGCCAATAAAACCTAGCGAGTGACTTTAATTCAAAGGAATCTGGAATAGATGGAAGTGGATGACCATCACAGGAGCAGCACTGTGGATCTGTGTGTGGGGTGTGTGTGTGTGTGTGTGTGTGTGTGTGTGTGTGTGTGTGTGTGTGTGGGTGTGTGTGTGTGTGTGTGTGTGTGTATGTGTGCGCGTGTGTGTGTAAATGCAGAGAAAGGCAAAGCATGAGCAGTGACAGTGCCAAGGCCTGGCTGATGGGGGGAGGATGAACCTCTCCGCTGCTACAAAACCCAGGCTCACTGCTTTAGCACCAATGCATTTTTGATGTACCCCCGTTTTCTTGCTTCTGCTTCTCCGTAGTCCCTGATGGAATAACAGCGCCCCCAGCAACCTCCTATATAGCTTAAATGTAGCCTGTGACGCTGGCGGTGCGTGGGTGTTCCGGTTTGTGTCCCCGTGTGCGCGAGCGTGCGCGTGGCAGAAGAGTGGGAGCGCAGACAGACAAATAGAAAGACAGAAAGAGACTCTGGGAAAAGGAGAAAATGTTCCCCCTTGCCTATTAAATATTTGAGGAGCCTTCTGTGGAACAGGCCAGAGACGGGCCTGTGTTGGCGCGGGGTGTGCTTGGGTGATGCAGGGAGAGTCAGGGCCGTTAAGGTTTAGACTAACTCAGCCATGAGCGAGAGAGAGAAGGAGAGCGAGGAAGGAAGGGAACGCTTTGACTGGGTGGGTGTGAGATTCTCATGGCATGATAACCTTGAGTAAAAATACCACCTAGAGTTACACAACAAAGATCCAATTCAACTGCTTTTACTTTTACAATAATATTTTATGTGGCTGCTTTAATATTCAACAACATATTCATGATTATAATTATAATAAAGCTATTACATTGGCTTGCTGTCATTTTGAGTTTGATACAAAAGTTTCGGCGATATTAAAACTCAACAACGGGTAAAAATGGTATTGATACAGGTATTTTTTGGATCATATTTGTTACATTGAGTTTTTTCTTGTGTGTTAATATAGTAATAATTAGTGCACTTTTGCAAAATCACAAGGTATATTTTGCATGCTGTAAAATTTACGGCACAATAATCACATGCTGGTTCCCGTTGAATGTGCTCCGTCTTTCTTGTAAGCCATGTAAAACTGGTGACTGTTGGTGGGGTTGCCTTCTTTCAGCCAGCTGACTGGCAGTGCACAGAAACAGGTGGGAATAGGGGAAGTGCTTTAAGCTGCAGGAGCAGGACGCTGGCTTTAAAAAAAAAATAAAGTTTGCGAAAAAGAAGGAAAGAAAAAATACATTTTCATCCAATCATCCCAAATTTCCTTTTGTGTCATATTTGATACGTCAGGCAAATATTGCCAGGAATCTGCAAAAATTTCACAAAACTTTTTCCTTCCATGCAAAATGTGTCAAATATATTTAGCAGTTAGCCCACTTTACATGTTTGACAGAACTTTGCTTTCATTTCAGAGACAGTGAGCCATGACTGGAAATCTTCACATCACAACTTTCTAAGGACAAAGATCTTGGGCGTACCTTGATACCGAAAAGCTGGCACGTGCCTACTGTTTATTTACCTGGCTGGGAGAGGGAGGGAGGTACAAACAAGTACAGAAAGAAGACAGGGTGATAGAAAAGGAGAGAAAGAGGCTGTCACAAAGCATTAGTCAGATGGACTGAGTGTACTCCTGCGCCATGTCAATGAGAAAGCGAGAGAGAACGAGAGCGAGCGAAACGTGAGCGTTTGCATGGTTTGTGTGTGCAATGCATGAGTGCAGACCTTGAAACCAGTTGAGAAGAGGTAAAAGCTTTCTGCATGTGTGTGTGAGAGAGAAAGAGAGAGTAAATCTCCAGACAGTGATGAGGAGGCAGCATGCCCTCATTGTTTAAAACAAAAGATGCCCCTTGTGCTACATAACACATCCAGTGTCTATGTGTGTGCAAAAAAAAAAACATCAATATTGCATTTTCAGCCAAAACACAACAAGACTAGTAAAAAACAAAAAAACAGCATTAAAGGTAAACAAACAGAAGAGGTCAGACAAAATATGATGAGCAGTGGGAATCTTTGCAGTTCCTTCTATATTTCAAGGAACTGTTGCCCACTGGTAAGGTTTTATTTTGAGAGGCATGCTTGGCAGACAGGCAGTCCTTAAAACACAAACACACACTCTTTCTTTCTCTATCTTTCACACACACACACACACACACACACACACACACACACACACACACACACACACACACACACACACACACACCTCGAGGCCAAACTTTAAGGAAAACTCACTTGGGATTGGAGCTGTTCCAGTAAACAGCGTGTCTGTCAAATATGATCTTCTCCTCCGCCCACACGGAGACCCAGGACAGGACGGTCAGCAGCACCAGCTCCATCACACACCTCTGGCCAAGCTGGTACAGCATCACAGCCATCCGGACGGAACCTCTCTCTGATGATGCGGATCGGGCTTGTTTCACTGCGTTGCTGCCGCTGCTGCAGGAATCCTCTGCGCGTCTTTGGCGGTGCGAGGGATCGCTGACTGCTTCGATTGGAGTCCCGATCAGAACCGAGGGTGTTTCAAGTCATAGTGGACGGTTTGAAATGGACTCGGAAACTTCGTCGGCTGCGTTCAGAAGAAGCGGGATTCACATGTTATTTACGAGCGCGTCCGAAAAAAAGAAAAAAAGAACTTTTCTCCCCATTACGCGCGGTCAAGAGCGGTGGATGCGCCACATCGGACCAGATCCCCCCGCCCCCTCGTCCCTCTTCCAGGTCCTTCTCCAAAATTCATCCAAGGATTTGGGATTCTATCAGTGATCTCCCCGCTGCGCGGCGCGAACACGGCAGAATCCGCACATATTTCTCGAGGTGTCTAAGGCCGACGCACGCCAGACAAAATCTGATCCTTTCGCATCCCACGCGGGCGACCTTACTCTCCGTCCAAATTTAAAGCGCAATAAGAACTGCGAGGCGCGAGCATCCTCTCTCAGACTCTCTCACTGCATCCCAAACTTGGTTGATCCCTCCGCCGCCGCCGGCTGCGCTCCAACGTGACTCCGGTAACCTGTGCGTCACGGTGAGGACCAGGTGCGAGCGGGGAGCCCCGTCGGATTCAGTCACAGCTTTAATCCCAACATGCTTCTCTGCGACCTCCACCTATGGCGGCAGTGTTACGCACTGAAACCCTGATTTGGTGTAAAGTAACCCGCTCCATCGCTGTCCTCCCCCCCTCCCCTTCCTCTCTTTCTCTCTCCATCCAGCGCTCGCTTCTCTTTTCAGAGCGGGCGGGGCTTGTGGCCCGCGCTCCCTCTGGGGGCCAGGGGCCGGCTGACTCACTGCGCCTTGGCGATACACAACGGAGAGCGAGTAGAAGTCATTAAACACTCATTAAAAGTTAATTAACGTAAAATGCGCCATAATTACTTTTTTTATTTATTTTGTTCTTCAAATGAGTGGCATTAGCGCTCAAATGGAAACTTATGCCGAATCCCACTATAGACGGTACCGAATCTTATCCAGAACCGGCCTGAGGCACAAACGAACAATGCAGCTACATGGCGCGTCCAATCAAAGAGAAAATAATCATTAATTGCTACAATTACAAACTCAAAACATGCAACAGAAAGACAAGCAATTTTCATAAACCAGTGGTTAAAAAAAGTTTGTTGTGTAGGAAATGTTTTCACGTTCCTTTATGATTAAAAATAATAATAATAAAAAAAGCTTTTCATTAATTTGACATTTGTCATTTTCCAATTTGAAATGGACATTATTTCAAAATTCAGATGCCAGTCACATTTCCTGCCGCTACACCCCCGGATCTGCTTGAGAGGAGGAGGAAGAAGGAGAAGACCTTGTGATGGATCGCCGCAACGGTGGAGTCATTTTTCATTAGAAAAATCAGGGTCCATTAGGGCCCAAATGGCAACCAGACAGGATTGCAAACCTCCTGACGGGTATCAGCGAACTGCGGTGGCCCTTCTTCCCCCCTCCACACACGAGCAGAAAGACCTGGTCCTCAGGACGAGAGCCGGTTTTGTTGCTCTACCCAAAAAACAAGTTTCTCTCACACAGGAAAATAAGAACAGATCAATGGTTAGTCACACAACTTCTACGTGTGCAGGCCTTGTACTAATAAAAATAATTTCCAAGATGTGGTTTATCTTTGGTCTTTTTAAAAAGTATGTCATTACTAGAACTTATCAAACTTATCACTAAGGGTGCCTACCTCCCTGTAGGTGGCAAATATAGAATTAGAAAACACACAAAAACATCAAGGAAATGTGGAAAATCATGAACTGGCTATACGTAGAAAAATGAAGCAAAATACACATTTTTCTTGAGGTTGGCTGACAAATTTTCTTTGAAAATAGTATACAGTTCTGTACAAAGTCACTCCTTTTGGTCTGCTCTAAATGATTGGATGTATTTTAACTTCAAAGACATTTGTCAAAAAAAAAAGTCCTTCATGGTACAAACATTTTTGCACCTCTCCTTGCACCATGCCGCTCAGGGCAGAGAGCCAAGTGGCCCATAGCAAACTCCAGCACCGTCTGCGGCTGCAGGGAACAGATTCCTGTGTTTCTGTGTTTTGGTCGGCCCCCAGCGCCCCCACCTCCATGGAGAGGTGGATGAAGCTGTAAGTGGATTGTTACACGCCGCTTCCGCAGGGTGCACCATGCCGTTTCTAACATGTGTTGACAAGCTGTCTTGCGCAGAATGATCTCCAGCAAAGATCAATTCACTCTCAGCAAGATGAGAATTGATTCAGAGAAACTGTTTGCAGCAAATTCATTTGCATTCTCAATGGGGAAATGACAGTTAAAAAAAATAAAAAAATAAGACTGGCACATTTTACCGTGTTTTAAAAAAAAGTAGCTTATTCTCTTTGCTTTCCATAAACAAACAAAAAAAAAGATTCTTAATTATTACTCCAATCGTCCAACTTTAACCGAACCTTCCTTCAGCTCCAGCTTTCCCACTTTATTTTCCATCTCCGTTAGATCCTTTATGCAAAGTGGCCTACTTTTTCTCCCCTTGCAAAGTAATGCCTATAATTTGGGCCGTGCATATTCTAACAGAGAAAGAGCCCATGCAGCCCCCCACCCACATAACCCAAATACAGCTGCATGCTGTCCGCCTCTGTGCATGAATTATTCAACATCTGTCTGAGGCGTGCATACATAAACAGGTAGATTGTCTCCTGGTGGTTCTTCCTAAATGGAGCCACTATGTACTAAAGACATCCCTTCACCTCGGTGCCTGGCTTTTTCTTCGTCTGTGTCGCTCTGAAAGTGAAACCGAATCTCGTGTGAGCTTGACTAAACAATACAGTTAAGGCAGCGTATTTAAATCTGTGTATACGTCCTCTTTTAAAGGGGATGTCAATCTTAAACCTTACAGCTGTTGAAGACTTTGATTGCTCTGAAACAAGGACACAACATCAAGGATGAATTGTGAATGCAGTTCCAAGCTGCAAACTGAAAAGAAACGAAAAAACAAAAAAAACAATCAATTGTTAGATTTCCGGGTCACACACAGCATTCGATATGGTCTCATCGACTCATCTGGCTGTGGCAGGAACTGATCAGGTCACAACTTGAACCAATTGTTAAGCTTAACCCCACACTCTCCCAAACCCTTTTAATACCTAGCAGGTTCGCATTTGTGTGGCCTTGGGAGTTTTGCTGGTATTTCGTTGATTAGAGACCGCTGGTCTAAGGCAAATAAACGTTTCCAGATGTGGCTGAATTACCATTTCAAGTGGGCTCATTCAGCCGTGCTTGGATGAGAGCAAGGGACCAATCGAGGGTCCAAATTCAGAAGGCACAAAGGAGAAACGGGTGTCTTGAATACCCTTGCTGACCCACACCGATAATCAGCCAGCCAAAAGGCCGCTATGCATTTTTCCTCAAACGCATGACAAAGAAACCGAATGCTTGAAATGTTCCAGTTGAATAATGTCCGTTTTCTGAAAGAATGTCTTCATTAAGCACTTTTTTCCCCCTGTGTGTACTGTGAGACTGCAGCACTTTCACTTAAGTTTCAGGCTGCAGTAGAGCGGCTCGGTCAGCTGACTCAAACAAGGTTACTTCAGACTTCCCTTTCTCACTAAAAGAAAAAAAAAATGACTCAAAGGTTGTTTCCCTCAACTTTCCTGGACTCAATCATGCTGGGTCGAAAATCTTTTATCGCAGTCATGCCAGGGTCACAATCTGTTGAATTTTAAAAACTGCATGTTTTTCTTTTAAATTGTGAAATCAGAAAGCTTCTTTTCCAGGTTATTCAGGACATCAAGGTTTGGTCGTACAAACTCCCTCATTGTACTTCAGTGAGGTGCCTTGAAATAGAGTTCCCACCATTTACTTGTACTTCTGCTTACAATGGATAACGGGAAACAAAATTGTATTATTGGTTATGGAAAAACAAGATGGGAGGAATTCATGGTTTGGACTTTGACCCCCACCCTGATGGAGCTCTGCCTCAGATCACTTTGCAATCAATATTGAAGATAACTTCTTGATGTTGTCAAACTCACATACAGGACTCCAGGTCAAATAATTTGCAAATTTGACTCTTCTGGGGTTGTGACAATCTGTTCTGAGAGACTGTCACAACCCCAGAAATGTATATATTCTCCTGGCTAATCCTATAAATATATTACTGAAAGGAAAATGAACCATCCATTGCCGTTTTAAAACTACAGCAAGAAAGTTAATACATATTTGTAATCAACATTTAGCAGCGGAAATCCTAATAGCCTTTATCGATTTTACGATTATATAATTTTCACGTTCACGTTGTGTCGACGGGGTGATGTCCTGGTAGTTCTACTCAAACCCTGAGAATCTCACACTGAACTACAGGTAAGAAAAGGAAAGGAACCCCTGTATACCAAAGCAAACTTCCCATATTTTATCTGCAGTGAGAATCTAAACTTGAGTTAGTTACACATCCATCTAAAATTATGCAGTCTCTTTGCATTGCAACATATTCCAGAGAGAATTGAGCACGGATTTCTCTCTGCTTCAAATTACTGATGATGCAAGGCGAGAGATGCTCAGAAGTAAACAAGGCTTCGAAGCATCACAGCAGGTTGGTCTGCCTATGGTTTCCCAATTTCTAAATATGCATTTATAGATTTATTTTTAAACAGTTCACATAGGATTCAGGACAATTGAATTTCAAATATTTACATTGGAAATGCTTGTGCTGTAGGACGGTGGACATCCAACTACTTTTGATCGCCATAGAGCTGATCTGTGGCTGTTTTTCTAAATAGTGATTTTCCTTCACGTTTTTCTGGTTTGTCATTTTCTGATGTTTTGTTTTTTTTGACCAAGTACACGGTCTTCAGAACCAAAATCTCAGCGTATTAACTAACATTTTTCAAAGGACTAAACGCCACATGTAACAAATCCTACCTTTGTCCTTCATCAAGGACCACTTGTTCAGCAGATGAATGAGCTCACTGAACTACACACCACTGTATTATGTTGTAAATGACTTGCCACACTGGAGTATAATCTTTTTTTTTTTTTTTACCAACAGTAAATCTGGTTAGTGAGGATGACATGCCATCATTTTGAGCATTAAATCATCAAAACAAATCTAAATTTCTGTACTTTAGGAAATGGTGCCTGAAAACTAATTTTCTATACATTCCCCCTCATTTATTCACTGTTTTCCATTAATAAAAACCTAGATTCCTTTCAGAAGAGGGCCGGGGGGGAAAATAAAACAAACTTAACAGCATTTTGCCATTTAAAGAAATGGCACCAATGCTCCTGCTACAACTGTGATTTTCAAAAGAACTTTGAGCGTGCTGCATTGAACATTTTACTCCACAAGCTGCAGTCTCCTCCTCACCACAAGTGGATCCAGGAATCAAATCTGCTCTTGCTTTATTTTTCTGTAAACGCAGGGAAGAGGGTTAATCCTGCTCACTGCTTTTAAGTCAGTCTAAATAAAGGTGTAGCTCTGGAACGCTTTAGAGATCAATACACCAGCTACTAACATGGTGCATGGCAGGTAAAGTCACCTTTACTTCACAAGCCAAGAACACTTTCATGAACCATGAGCTCCCCCTAGTGGTGGAGGACGCGCACAAGCAATTTGGTTTGTAGGCTTCACTTCATGTCAATAAGGATGCCAGATGTACTTTTACAGCAAGTGTTTCAGATTAATACTCCCATCTCACCAGAAATGTTGACTTTGTTTCCACAGCAACGTTGCCCCATCCGAAAGAGCGAGACACGTAAAACTGAACAGATCAAAGCAAAGAGCAGTGCAGTGGTGGATTATCCATCGTGACGGTTCGGTGGACTGTCAAAAGGATGACGCGGAGTCCAGATGAGCGGTCAGGTCAAGTTTCAGATGGAATGAGCATGAAGTTGGAAATACAGTGAAGGACTTCAAGCACAAACCCACCAGTAGTAAACAGGATGTGGAATATAGAAAATGTTACAGAATTGTTAACCGGCACAGATCGGCAGCGTAACAGGAAAGCAAAAGAGACAGAAACCAAATGAGGCCAGATGAAAGAAGGAACAAACTAAAGATTTATTAAAGGCGGCAGAAGATGCAAGAAACAAGAATGGCCAAATAAAAAAATAAAAAAAGGGGGGCAGGGGGTAGTGGAGGGGCAGGTGGGGCACATACAGAGACACTTCTGTGTTCAGATAGTTTAATGTCTTTGTGTTACAAAAGTTTTTTTTTTTTCTTCGTTGTTTTCCAGCTCAGGCGAGCTTAATATGTCTTCACGGTTTATCAAAATATACATGTTTTGAACTTAAAGTGAATATAATCCAAATTATTTTGTGGTACAAAAACATGAATATATACAATCATGAACCCCGCTTCATACATTTGACCCCAACCCGCCCCCTTATAAAAAGAAACATAAAAGAGTTTAAACAAAAAGTAAAAGGCATATAATCTTCTACACTGTTAACATCACAGCTAAGACTGTGTTCAACAAAGTATCCATTCTAAAGCCATCCCTGCCAAAGCAGGCTCTTTGTAAAGTGAAAACATACAGTGTAAGCCGTCACCTTGGAGACGTCTGAACTGAATCCTTGTGGTCTTGCAAAACAGCAGGAATGTGTGTATAAGAAAAAAAAAATAAAAAAGGGTTCAGACGCTACAAAATAGCAGGGGCAAAACACACTTTGGTCCTCAACAGCAAAAAAAAAAACAAACCAAAAAACCGTCTGCAGCTACATGAAGCTTTGAGTCATGCATACGAATCTTTTACAAAAATAGAAAGGGAAATCTTTTACTGGTCCAAAACTACGGAGGTCGGGGGTTTTGTTGGAAAACCGGTGCTTGAGGCACGCAGGAATGAGAGATTGTTTAAGACTTCAGCGTGATGGTGCCTGTTTGGACTTTAACTGTAAGGAAAAGTGCACAAACTGACTGTGGCTTAAGTAGACACAGACAGGGATCGAGGCAGGGCTTCCCAACCTTCTGGTTTGCTGAAGTTACAGAATATATACTGGTTGGATTAAAAAAAAAAAAAAAATCGTATTAAACGCAGCCTAAGACTGTCATTCATAAACGTGCGAATGCCTCCGAGCTGCCCTCTGTCATTGTTTGAAAAGGCATCTCTGCAGCCAAGTATGATACGAGATCTGAAAGAGAGGTAAACAAAGTCCACTGACCAGGCTTGCTTCAGCATTGGAATAAAAACGCAAAGGGACAAGGCACTCCACTAGCTCAGCTACTGTAAGCACAAGTCAGTTCAATTTAGGCAAAAGTACATGTAAATCTACTCTTAAAAAGAAAAGATAAATGAATATATAGTTTTACACGCATATATACTTATATATATATGTATATATATGAATGTAACCTGGTTAAATGAGGCCCCGAAACCCACTAAATGGAAGTGACAGGGGGCTGTAAGACTGAAAAGCTGAATCCAGCTCTACATCAGCAACAACACGCCTAAACAGAGCTATATCACCTAAACAAAAACAAGGGATTTAGCATCTAACCGACTTACATTCATAGATTCTAGATACGTATGATGGGGCTATATGGATACAAAAGATAAAGAATTGTACTTTTAAGAAGAAAGGAGATTAAATGAGCCGCTTTCCCCTTCTTAAACAATCCTGGTAAATACCAGAAAAGAAGCCAGCGCAGTCTGGCTTGGGGCAAAGTAAGGCACAAGGTTACAAACATTAAAAAGAAGAAAAAGAAAGGGTCATGACAGAATAACTTTTGATAGTGGTCTGGGTCCTCAGAAGGAAAAAGGAGGGTAGACGCAACATAAAAAGTAAAGATGGATGAGCGCATGTGTCAAACAAAACAAAACAAAAAAAAAAAAACGATGTCTTCATCTTAAACCGTTCCTCACTGGCCAAACAGGATTAAAGTGGCTATTTTTTTTTTCGTCCCCAAAACAGTGAACATTTTCACACAACCAGAAGAGAGAAAGGAATGCTGAAGTGGGTCGGGTACAATTCATCTGGATGCGTATAACGGTAGACCGTCTTATGGTCAAAATGTAAAGTTGGTTAGACGGCTCTACATTGCCTCCCAATACAAAAGTGTTTTGGTTACAAAATGTTGCCCATTTCAGAAATCCTAAAATTTTGTCAAAAGAAAAGCGATGATTGGGTTTTGCTGTTGAATTTAGTGTATAAATAAAATTAAAGAAAAGAGGAGAAAAAAAAGGAACTAAAACTGAGCAAATTACCCAAGAAACGCTAACATTTTCTAATCATATCAAAGAAGAATGTAAACGAGCCAGCCCAACTAAAGACGCTAATTTGTGCGTGGCAAGAGGGAACATCATTATCCATCTATTATGTTTTTGGAATATCTTTACTTGACAGCAAATCACATAAAATATCTGCTGCATTAGGACAGAAGAATCAAAATGATATAGATCAAATCTGAAATCTAAACTAAACCTAACGAGAAAAAAAAAAAAAAAAAGCAATAAATGGGCAACACCCTTATGGAAAAATAAACAGTATAAATATGTTACGAAAGCCATTTCCACTGAAGGCAACATTGAGAACAGTGGCATTCAGATGGAAGGGAAAGGTGCAAGGAAAGGCACTCAGATGGTGGATTTTGAGAAGGACACTCGGAGGTGATGGTTCTCTCCCAGATCATGGTTGTGGAACTCAATGAGGCACTCGATCGCCTCTTCGACTGAGCCCATCTGGATCAGGGCCATCTTGCGGTCCTTTCTGTTCAATGACAAACAGACATTTTCTCAAAACGATGCCATGTCCAACAGTGTGACTGCTACAATAGTTTCAGCTTCAGTTGGCTGAATTGTACAGAAAAGAGATGGTTTCAACTTTAATAATTTCGGAAACCTGCAACTTACTGAAAGAACTTGAAGGCTTTGACTGTGGCTCCTGAGCTTGCAAAGAGTCTTTTGAGATCATCCTCCATCACAGAAGGCCTGAATCACACACATGGATGGGAAAATGAAGATTACTAAAAACCAATTTGGGTCGAAGGTTTATCTGACCATTGAGCATTTCGGAGCTGATTTTAAACAACAATCAAATGATGGAGACACTCACGGTATGTTGGAGAGGTGGAGTGTTGCAGACGGTGGGAAGATGTTTGAGTAATTTTTGGAGCCGGGCTTCTTGAAGCGATGAAGCGGCGAGTTGCTGAAATCCTTTGTGAGGCCCTGGTCCTCATGGCCTTCTCTGGGCAGCTGAACTGTCGTGTGCTTCGACAACGTCACGCGCATGGCCCTGCCATGGAGACGCTGGCCATTCAGGTGGCTCATGGCTGAAAAGGGCAGCAAAGTCAGCATCTTATTTTTCATATCAACAACTCATAATAGCTCTCGCAAATAAAATTCCTCGGTCGTTTTCCTTTTTTGCTCCCAAGAAGAAAATGTTTATAATTTTGGTCCAGGTACTAATTAGTCCTTCAAAAAAAATAAGGCATTTTCTGGTTTGATATACAATTTTAAAAAAGTTCCAGCTGAAGTTGTTTATCTGCTTCATAAATGTGCTGTTTTGAACATCATAACATTTAAATGATTAGAGTTTTGGCTGCTTTCTGCACAACTCTCCCCACATGTCAAAGAATGGAAGCAGAAGGAGGCATTACAGTCTCTCTCACTGAAGTTGACTGCAAAGTGTATAAAATACTAATTAATATGTTTTATCTATACACATGAACAGAATAAAATTGTCAAAGCTGCACTGCTTGCTGGGACTGTGGCAGACTTTACATTTCAGTAGAATAAAAAGTATTAGAAGAAGATGACATGATTAACACCAGGCTTCTCAAAAGCTTTACCTGGGAATCATCTTAAATAAGACAACAATGTAAGATTTGAACTGAACAAAAACATTTTACAACCTTATATAAGGACACCCACAGAATCCCAAAAAGCAAGGACAAAACAATACATGAAAAAAGGGAGGAACGCTATTAGCAAGATTAAAGATGGAGATCAAAGAGAAAATTGCATGTTGTCTGGCTTACCTAACTGAGCCTGTGTGCCATCAGACATCTGGACAAGAGCGTTCTCCTTTTTATTAAACAAGATCTTCACTCTCATGACATCACCGTACACACCTATGGAGAAAACAGTGTGTCACAACACCAGCGCAATAAGGACAACATACAACTTAGTATTAAAAAGGAGCCACACAGCCAATCACAGCAACAAAAACTGCCTAAGCTATTAAATCTGATCTGAATACAGTTCTGCTACATTAATCTGCACTTGTGTTTGCACACACTATTAATATTCTGCTTTATTTTGCAAACTAAACCTAGTCAAGTACTCCAGAGGCAATTTCAAAGAAGACTATTACATCTTTAAAAGGAAGAGGCAGTGATTTCAGGACAAATCAGTAAGAGTTGTAAAATGAGTAGTTTTGATCAATTTGATCAGGCAGGAAAAGTTGATTATTTGGCCAACTGGAGGCCTAAGCAGAAACATGCAGAAATTAACTACACATGCACATACCCTAAATAACTTTGACAAGAAAAAAAAAAAAAAAACAACACTAGAGACAAACTGAGATATATGTTAACTCTGGAAGCAAAAAGCAGCAGCATTTCATCTTTTTAGTGCACTCAAGAACGGCCAAAATGTAGATTAAAAAAAAAATCCTTAGTCTGTGGGCCACAAAACTAGACTTTGATTTTTTTTTTTTTTTTGCAGACACTGCACTGCTCCAGAATCAGCTATGTTTTAACCTACATTCACCAACCTTAAACCTTTGCAAATTTAATTGAACTGATAAAATAATCCCCATTTTTCTTTTTAAGTCAGGCAACAAACAAACAATAAAAAAAGATTCTGCTCTTTGAAGATTAAACAACAACAAAAAAAAAAGCTAATGTTTCTTGCCCGAGGTCATTAAATCAAGACATTTAAAAACTAAATGAAATGCTGCAGCTTAATGTGACATCCCACCTTACTTTTCCTCACACAACCCCACAACAACCAAACCATTCAAACCCCCAAAAACAGACACCCCCACCCTTAACCGCTCTGCAGCCTGATGACGAACCATCAGTGGTTAAAAAAAACAACAAAAAAAAAAGTAAAATGAACAAAGCCAACATGAAACAAGAAAGGATGATAACGTACCGAAAAGAATAAAGAGGCAGTGTGGCGTAACGGTCTTTAGAGACAGCAGGGGGAGGGAGCAGCAGGGGGAGGGAGGGGCCAAAAGGGGAGAGGGGAAAGGGGAAAAGAGGCGGAGGACAGTGGAGTGGAGTCGGGACATGTCCGCAGGCGGCGAGGTCCACAGGAAGGCCACAGTACCATGGAGGAAGGAGAGGCATGAGAATGATGGAAGACAAAGTTTGAATTGAAAGATGAGGGAGTGAAGAGAAGAAGTGATGGGGGGAGGGTGGTAAAAAAAAAAAAAAAAAAAAATCATGGGTGCCAAGGATGCGTTTTCAATTTGTGGGTCACATCAAAATTGGGCACAATGTAAGGAGGGGAGAAAGGGTTGGGTAGATGGAGGAGTAGTAACAGGGAGGTGCCAGAAGGGAGGAGGACAGAGGGGAACAATTGGTCATGGGGCGTGCAGTCAGTCAGTTGGCAAGATATGGGGTGAGAGAGGATGTGGAGGGGGGGAGGGGGTTAAAAAAAAAAAAAAAGATGGAGAAGGGGACAGAAAAAAAAGAGAGAAAAAGGTAAAATGAAAAAAAAAGAAAAACAAGGTCAGTATACACAAAGAAATGTAGTGCTTCAGACAGTAGAACTGGCTAAATTAAAATGCACTTTCACTATGGGAACACTAGAAGAAAAAGAAGAGAAAAAAAAGATTAACAATGAAATACAGAAAAAAGGCAGAGACAATATATACTTTTGTAACACTATGCTTTTTTTAATGATTTAATGATTAAAATAAAGCTAAAATCTGCAAATTCTAAATGTTCATCTCTAAATTTACATGGTTCACATAAAGATGCAGCCACAGTATTCGCACTGAGCATGACAGACTATGCTACACATTATACAATAACACTTAAAAAGTAATATTGTCTCTCCAACAACTTAAGAATGATTTTAACTAATGGATAAAAAAATGAAGATGTGAAATGTTAAGTATTTACTTTCTTTTTTTTTTTTTTAAAGAAGTTAGTTTTCAAACAAACTTAAAAATTCAGTGAGCAAAGTGGCAGGTCAGAAACACAGCAGGTTTGGTCAAACACAAAGAAGTCCTGAAAGAAAGGCGCTTTTGACTATAAAAACAACAGCAGTTTAACTTTTGTTGATATGAGGAAGAAAGCGTCAAACAGAATAGTTTGTCCTGAGCAAGTGGGTTCAAGATCACAAAATGAATTGCAATGTTTCATTTAGCCACAGTAACTGATGCTTTCAGGTCTAATGAGGGTACTGACCTCAGGGTTCAGGTTGCTGACCAGCAACACGTTGTGTCCCCCAGTGGCAGTGAGCCCTGATAGGCCAAGCCGGTTGGCTGCGGCCGCTGCAGCAGCCGCCATGCCGGAGTGACCCATGCCCAGGGATGCCAAGGCACCGGGAATGCCAGGAACTGACAGTCCTTTGGATAGGAAAATAGAAATTACTTCCAATTTAATTCCCTTTGACAAGAAATAATACAAAATGCACCTCAACATAATCCTCATTTCCAGGCACATACTTATTTCATTTATTCATATCATACTCAGGTTGAATTTAAATTACTTATAATCACACGTATGTATACATTTTCCATATTACTTAGAATTATGTTCGGATTTGGTCAAATTAAACACTTCAGATGAAACAGCTTGTCAACAAATGGGCAATTTCCTCTTGGGAATCATTAAAGTATAACTCACAAAAACAGTTTAGTTTAAATATCATTTGTGGCATCAAGAAATCTGACTTTTATGCATTACCAAATGCACAAAGCCACACAATTAACATTTAAACAAAGCAAATGCATAAAAAAAACCCAATATTTATTACACCAGTACACAATCAGTTAAATTAATTCAATTCAGTCTATGAAACTGTCACAAAATGTCACCAAAATCACTGTCCCTCTAAAATCTTTCAGAAAATGTTCAATATGTATCAAATGATATCGTTTGCTGAATATTGTGACATGAGCAGAATATCATGCAATGTATTGTATTGTGAGATTAGTGTATGGCTACAGGCCTACCAGCTTGCTGGATGGCAAACGTTGGGGGGAAGGCATGCGCTCCACCAAATGGCGAGGCTGAGATTATACCTGGAGCAGCTGGATGACAAGCAAAGAAAATAAAAATACAGCAAATTTCACCACTAAATTCAAAGTTCAAAATACGCAACTAAAAAAAAAAATACACATTTATATATTTGAAAAATAACAGAAGTGAAACGTGTAATACCTGGTAATATTTCAAGCCTTTATCTGGTGTCAGTTTGGTAATTATGGTTTACAGATAATAAAAATCCAGAATTCAGTCTCTGAAGATTAGATTACATGAGATCAATAAAAATGTAGATATTTTAAAGCAGAAATGGCTCCTTTAGCATTAATACAACATGGCATTGAGGCAATTAGCCTGTGAAACCTACGCAGTGTCATAGGTTGAAAGCTCATCTCGTCTTTCCACTTCCTCCAGACCAAGAATGATTTTTTTTATAGTCTGAAAGCCATAACGATAAATATATAAAATAAAGAAAAAAGGCTTGAAATATTTCACTATCTTTGATAAAACAATGTGTTTAACTCTTTAATGAGTGACAAAAACTATTAAACCTTTTCACAACAAAGCAAATGAAAAAATAAAAAAGATCTTACTAAACGCAGCAGCCATGGTCTGGTGGTCAAGTGAGGGCTGGGAATCTGCTGTAGGAAGGTCAGGGCGGGTGTAGTCCCTGCTTTTGTCGTTGTTATACTTAACGTTGAGGCTAGTGAGCTTGGAGAAGCTGATTCTCAGGGTACAGCAAGCATTGTAGATGTTCTGGCCGTCTAGAGACTAAACACAAAAAAACCGTCTCTAGATCATTAGTAAATGTTCCATAATAACACTAGTTCACTTTAGACTGGTTTTAGCAAGGACAGCTCAAATAAAGTACCTAGTGATGTGTGAACCAATGGTGTCAAACCAGTCTTACCAGTTTAGCATGCTGAGCTGTCATGGCGTCAGCATACTGGATCAATGCCTGGAATTGATTGTTCTTGGTGAAAGTGATGATCTTCAGCACGGTTCCAAACTTTGAAAAAATCTGTAAAGGAAGAGCTACAGTTGGATGCCATTTTTCACCACGCTTAAAAAAAATACTACTGCAAAGGTCCTATAAGACAAACAATCTGGATTTAAGATGAAACCTTTCACTACTGACACAATGCTTCAGTTACAGATTACATCTCAGACTTAACCAGAGAGAAACAAGACAAAGCGAATAAATAAATTAAATATTTAGGTGTATTATCAGCAGTGGAGTTGGTGATAGTCTTCCTATGTACAAGTTAGTGTAATCAAAATCTGTCTTTGTTTATCCCAGGCATCACAAAAATGTAGTCAGCCAATGTTACACACCATCCGCAGCAGTTGCAAACATTGAAAAAAAAAAAAAAAAAAAAAAAAAAAATGGATTTTCAATTTTTTTTTTTTACAAATAGTGATCAGAAAATGCGCATTAGCACAAATTAAACTGAGTGAATATAAGTTGATCAAATCCAATTAATCAGACTTTCTAAACGTTGTCCGCAACTATCCCAAAAACCTAAAACCTGATCTCTTCCCATTGCCACAGTGGAACTACCTGATGCAGGACATCCAGGGTGACGGGGTAGAAAAGGTTTTCCACAATCACTCTGAGCACAGGGCTCTGGGCTGTGGCTCCAGCCAGGCTGCTTGCATCTGTGGGGATGGCCATGCTTCCCATTCCACCGCCATGCAGGGCATTGACTGCCTGCAGAGCTGCCTGGGCACGCTGAAGAAACAGAGATTATCTCACGTTAACCATTCAGAAGCAAAGAGTACAACAAAAAGCCAGGTGTTCAAAATACTAAAATGACTTTTAATGTAAATATAATTTTTGCTTTCTTCTCTCTTAAAACAATTTAAAAATATGAAACATCATCCCAAATCGCTGGGTAACATAAATGAGTCAGTTTGTATCGCTTTTGTATCTTTGAATGATTTATTTTCGTACACCTATTCTGTTGCAACATCAGTTATTTTAACAACTCTACAAACAGCCAAAAAGATCAAATTCTTACCACTTGGTTGGGAGAGTTGTCCGTCTTGAGCTCCTTATGAGTCGAGTACTGCATGTAGATGGGATGATTTCTGATGACAGGTGTGACAGAAGAGTAGTAGCTCACCATCGTCTGTGCACACTCTTCACTGTTAAGCTCCAGAAAGGCCTGCAGAGGGAGCACCGGATAAATACGCTACAACACAATGTTGTCAAAGTGAAGCACTTTTAACTGGAACTGAAAATGGCTGTAAATAAAAGCCATTTACGTAAAAGTAAGGGGATCTAAGCTCTTCCCGTAGGAATTCCTAACAATGAGCATTGTTTGACCACAAAGGCACGAGAGTGCAACAAAAGAACGATTGTTAGAATTTTAGGTCAGTATAGGAAGCTGATCTCTGAGGCCCAGCTTTGCAGATGAACCTTCATTATAAGAAAAGTGAAAACCTCATAGGTTTTGCTAGAGAGTGGCATGTACTTCTCCTTACCTGGTTTTTCCCTTTCAACATCAGCAAATTAGTGACCTTCCCAAAGGGCAGTCCCAGGCTTATAACCTCGGCTTCGTTGATGTCATTGGGCAGCTTGCGTACGTGGACCACACGTGACGGGACTCCAGGACTGCGGACATCACCTTTGAATTTTTTGCTGTCGTTGCCATTGGCTGCAGGAGAAAACAAGAGGCTGATACAATCAGAGAGGGAACATAAGGCTCTGGTTCTTTGTGAATAATGGATCGAGCGTCATGGCAACACAAACAAGACGGACACTGAGCACCTCAATAAAAAAGAAAACCCTTCATAGCAACCCCCCTACCTGAGTTCATGATATAGGGTCCGTTGGATATGCAGGAAGAAAAGAGTTCGTCGGATCCCCTCTGCAACAGGAAAACGATATAAATAAAGGCTTATTTCTGTGTGTTCAGCAATAAAGGCACAGCATGGCAGGTGAGGAGCACAGTTCTCATATTACTTTGCAATTGAGTGATAACCGCGGCAGTAATGTGATAACCAAAAGAAGCAGCTTCAAAGAAAAGCCACTCTTTTCACTGGAAATAATTCTGTTGCTAAACTTGTCAGGTAACAGAGCTGAGTTCTCGTCTCACTTTATTCTTCCAGACTAGAGTTATTAACTCTAATTAGTTAATAAACTAAATAAACATAATTGACCTACATACGCACACACACACAAAAAAAAAAAAAACACACTGATGGAACATAATAGTGGAAGCATCAAGCTGTATGAATGCTTTTTAATCAGCAAGAATGTGTGAGTTGTTCAGATGAGACCTAAATTCAAGACGATCCTGGAGGAACACCAGCAAAAGAATCGATACAGGGTGAAGGTTAACCTTCAAATAGATCAACAGTCCCAAACATGCAGCCAATGCTACAAAGTAACCATTTGGATAAAAAAAAATAAAAAATAACATTCACATGCTTAAAAGAACCAAAGTCCAAAACTTAAATCCAACTGGAAATCAGTGGCAAAAGCGAAAAATTGCACTAAACTGCTCTTCACAAGCAGCAGCGTCAACACAGAAACACATTTATAAGCAAGGCAACATGGAAACCATCCCAGTAAAACCAGTTTGCTGTGTGCCTTGTTCAAGCTTTCCTTAGGAGATATAAAGTGCTGTTTCTGGGCTGTTTCTATGGCTCAGTGTATTGCGAGCTGAGCAAGATGAAGTATAGAAGTCACAAGAAGTGGCTCAGCAGTCTAAGCTCTACATCGGCCCACAATGGACGTCCTGTTCAGGCTGAGACTAGGGGCATTGTTACCGAGCCGTGCACACATATGGAGCCGCAAGGAGACTCTAGTATTTGAAGAGCCCAGAGCTCTTTACCAGAAACCACCAAAAACAGGTTTGTTAGCATTCTTGCTTGCCTTGCGCTTCTAAATAGGACAGGGTGTGGGAATGAGCGGAGTAAAAGTTTGAGAGAGACGCTCTAAACACTGCAGAAGGGAAAGGCAGGGCCCACGGCTGTAAACAGTTATTACTGCTCATAGTCTCGCAGGTGTTTTGACTATGAGAGTGTGACAGAAATCAATAGTGCCCACAATCACTCCCAACATGTAGCAAGAATATACTAATTTTGAGAATCATTTGAAACATTTAGGTTTTTATAACACCACTCACTTAATTATGAAGTAGTGACCAACTAATCCTTTAAAACACAATGTATATTACCTCATATAATAAGCACAATAATGAATGTTAGATGAGTCACCATGAAGCTCAAAATAATTATGGATGAAACAATAAGCAACATACAGTGATAATTGGGACAGAGTCTAAGCTCTGGTACCAAAGTCCCTACTACATAATAAAATATAATAAATATCCAGCGATACAGATAGCTGACAGGAGGAACTGTAAAAATAAATTAGCAAAATCTTCATAGGTCAAGGGCAGACGGAGAGAAAGAGAGATGCATTGTGAGAATGCTGCCTATCTTTATCAGTCAGCAGTCTTGCTACAAACAGGAAGAGCTGAAATCAGGTTTGGTTCCAGGGTTTGCTCAACTTCCTGTATGGTCAGTAGGCTGGACTCTTTCACCCTTTACTTCCCAAATTCAGTAAGAGCAGTGGAGCATCAACTTTAGACAAACTGACAGCTTTCACTGTGTAATGAAAAAAAGAACAGTTTTTGAACAGAATGTGGGAGAAACGATATGGTCATCAAGGGAAAAAAAAGAGTTTAGATTATGCAATTCTTACTGCAGTTTCAAAGCCATTTCCTCTAAAGACAGCTAAATGCGCCTCAGCTTGTTTGCTGGTGGATGACTAAGACTATAATTGCAACCTGAAAAGTTAACACTGGCTCATATCCGAAAACTGCAGAGCTGCTTCTTTTCAGTCACAAAAGCTATGAATCAAATTTCCTTCTCTCCTAGATTTTCCTGTAAAATTTGGGGAAACTGTATTATCAAAAAGGATTTGATGCAGCATTAGCTGCTGAAAGAAAGCATATTAGGAGTTCTAGTAAGAAGCCGTAGAACAAGATCTCACAGGAAAGAACAAAGGAGAACAAAAGTACAGGTAGAGACATGTTTTCACCAAGATCAGATGAGGATCTACCAGACGAGGGGGGGAGGGCGCTGAGCCTCAATGGGGGGCTGCAAAGGGGGAGATCGGAATGTGACCACAGGATGCCAGACCTTCTGCCCAGACAGAATAATTACAGATTCCAGCTAGGCAAGGCTCCATAACTCAGCATCATCATTACCGCAACAAAAAACAAAAAAAGGACCAAGCTAGCCAGTAGCATTTAACCTCCAATTCAAACTAGTACGGATTTCAAAAAGTAAAAAGGTGCATCACGACTCAAAATAGAAACCAATAGTTATTAGTGGAATGAATAGGCCGCGGGGTGTGTCACTGTAACAGACACATGCAGCAGAGATCTTGTTTAAACATTGTAAAGACCTTTGGCCGTGAGGCTGAGCGCTGTTGTGGGAGGATGGTTATGGCTCCGAGTTACGATCAATTAGTCCACCTACACATGTCTCTCCCTGGCACTGTTACCAAGGATTACTGTTTAAGAAGGAATTTTTATAGGGTGAAAACATTAATGAATAAGAGTCGAGCTGAAACACCAACTTGTTTGTCTCCAACTGGCCCAATAAATAGTTGCAGAGGGCCCGTTACCTACATCAGTGAAAAATTTCCCCACATTTTTTCCCCCTACAAGTCTTGTACAAATTAGCTTTTTTTAGCTTAGTTTTTTTTTTTTTTTTTAACAATGGTTTTCAAAAACATCATCTGGCTTAATTCAGGCTTCTTAGCATTCCAGAAAGGCCCAGAGACCACACGAAATAACAAACAGGAAGTGTCATTTCCACAGCCACATATGCAAACAAGCACAGCACAGGAAAACAAGGAGCTCCACCTCTTTGTGAAAAAAAAGACCTTTATCCAAATTATCACACATTCAGCATTCGCTGTCCGGAGTGCAATTGGCCGACATGCTGAGAGCTCAGACGTACGAAATAAATGTTTCATTAAGTCTGGTTTGGCAACGGCAAACCTGTGACACATGAGCAACCGGTTTACACAACCGCCCTAAAAATAGAGAAAGCTCAGGAGAACTAAGTTTGCATGACTAAGACCGAATACATCCAGAATTTTTCATTTCCTCTCAGGCTACAACATTTAAAAAAAAAAAAGAAAGAAAGCTTGAACTCAATTTGTTCCTTTGCCAATTATTACCCATGGGTTCTCATTTCCCATCTTCTTACTTTCATGTTGTTCCCATATACTTACCCCATAATGCATCAGTCTGATTTTCTTTGTGCATAATTTTCTGATAATTGACGTATTGGAAAAAAAATGTTATGGGGTTGAAATCCCCCGTTTATCCCAGTTGACTTGTAAAATAAGAAAAATTATGTTTTTCTATTTCCCTTTCAAATTACAGCAGCAGCAGACTAAAACATCAATTGCTCCACTTCAAGCGTAATCCTGGCCTTCTGGTGCTTTTATATATGCAAAATATTGTTCAACGCTAAAACAACAGTCAAAAAGTCTATATTAAGCATTTGAAATGAAACTCAGAAGTGGCCTACCTTTGTGCCAACTGATATGTCATGGACACTGCTGTAAAAGTCAAAAGGAAATCCGCAGTTATTCACAGCTGAATAAACAAATCGATCAGTTTTTGCAAAGAACACCAAGCTTTTATAAAAGTAGGTGAAGCGACTCAAAGTACAGGACAGAAATCAAACACCAGACGAGCAACAATGTAACAAAAATAATTTTTTTTTTTTTTAAACTCACTCAATTTCAGGGACGTAGCCGGATCCCAGAGGGTACAACTCAGTGGCGTCTAGGCGGCTACAGCGGATTGAAAACACAAATACGAGCAAAACTTCAGAGTGGAAAATTCACACGAGTTAACAATGACGCGGAAAGTCGATCAAGTTGCTCTTCGCTGCGCAAAGCTTCTCGGTCTCCCTTTATCGAAATCAGTTAACCAAACGAGCAGAACACGGTTGAGCTGAACAATACGCTATTATTCATCCTACCCTGCCCGGATAAGATAACTTGATTAAATCAACGTGAAATGTTTGAGGCCAGGCATTTTCAACATGGCCCTGAAACTCCGCGGATAAAATGAATGCGGAAATGAGACACGTTGCTTTAGCTAACCTCTCGAGTTCCCGTAAAAACCCAAGTTACAAAGGTACAGTTAGCCGACGTGAACTGCCCAGGCTGTGCGAGAAAAACAGAAGCTCTCGGTCAAAATGATGTAAAAAGACATATATAAAGGTTTTTCTAACATTAAGTCGTCTTTTCAGCTATATAACTGTATATAGAGGGTGATAAAAATAACTAAAAACTACCAACTTTACTAACGGATAGCTGTGACGCTAGCACTAGCTAGTTAGCGCTTCCTCCTGCTAACTGTTGCATGTTTTGAAGAGGAAAAAAAAAGTGATTCGAGTAAAGTTTTACAGCTCCACTGGCTAAACAGCGGTAACCCGAGAAGTCAAAACACTTAACGAAAGCCCAAACATAACACGCTCAGTCGCTTCCCGAACAGTTTGGTGTAAAAATGTAAGTCTTTAAGTGAGCTTCTTTTCACTTACCCGTCCATTGCACAAGAAAAAAACTGCAGGTCTGAAGCGAAGGTAGGGCGGCAGACTTGCTTGATTTTCTTACAAAATGGCTGAACTCTCGGAGGCGAGCGCTGATTAGTCCAGGCGGCTCCAGGAGCCAAAAGTGGGAGGGGACAGACTTCAACGCGAGCGCTGATTGGACAAGACGACCATCATTTTTTTGAAAAAAAAAAGAAGAAAAAAAAAAGAAGGGGGCCGCGGCAAATTTCCAGCAGGATATATCAAGTGCTCGGGGTTTTGTTTGAGTCCAGAGTCATGGAAAACTCACTATCCTCGAGCATGTGACTCCGAGTGCAGGGGATCGAAAAGACTCAATCAAACAAAAGGCACCTGGAGGGAACATACATTGCCTTAACTTTTTCCGTATTTATGTGTTTACATAATAGTCCAATGCCCTTTTTGACAGCAAAGTGAAAAGGAAATTAGTGGTTTACATTTTTGATTTACAAATAAAAATCTAAAAATTGATTCTGTTCTGCGCCATGGTTGAAACTACCAATTAGGTTAAGGTCTGAATTTCATCTGGGCCATGCTTCAACACTGAGAGCTAAGAAATACGCTTGTTAATATCTTGATGTGCTCCCAGTGTTTAAAGCATTTATCAATTCAATTTAAATCTACGATTAGAGCTGACAAATGCACAGTCTTAATATTTGAAGCTAGTTCATCTAATCTGGTGTCGTAAGCCTCCACTTGTAATGGAAATCAACAAAAGAACTGTAAAGGTCACCTGGCACACCCTGGAGACCAATTCAAACTCACAGAGGGGTTCAAGAAGGATTACATGACACTGTGAGTGGGGATCAGCACAGGTCTGGGTGGGGCTCGAGGGGGTGATGAGAGAACACAGTGTCAGGTCATGAATGAGTTTGTTCTTTTTTTTTTGTTTGTTTGCTTGTTTTTTTTTCCTTTTACCAACTTCTTAAACATGAGAAATACAGACGAATAGGACAGCTCTGAAACATTTAAGCATATTTTCAAAAATATGCAGCAACAGTCCTGTTTGGATTCCAAGTGATTATGAGTTATTGAGGACTCAGTGTGACTGTAAAATTATTATGCTTTGCAAAGTTTTAAAACAACATTCTGCAACTTTGTTTTCACCTCAAAATTCAGTGTATTGAAGTGTAAAGTGGAATGGAAATGATACACTGTTCTTTACAGAATAATCTAACAAATGTGGTAAATTTATTTAGCCTATTTTCCTTTAGAAGTGTTGGAATTACTAAATACAGTTCATCTGTTCTGTGGAAGCCTATAATGAGGTTGTTAATGAATATTAGTGAATAACTTCATGAAGCCCAAGGAACATGGCAGGCAGTTTAAGAATAATGTTATGCAAGGTTGGGTTATACAACAACATCCTAGGCTCTTCTAAAAAAATAAATAAATAAATAAAAAAAATTTACAGAGCAAAATTTAATCCAACGTCCAAAAATGGAAATGTCACGGCACAACTGTAAAACAACCAAGACATGGATGTTACTTTGTCGAATAGCATTACTGAGAGAAAGATCTGGACGGATCCACATCCACAGCTCAGTTGGGGAAATGTGTTGAATGAAAGCGGACTTTTTACAAATCCGGTCTTCACAGGAAAGTGAGAAGAAGACAACCATTGTTGAAAAAAAATAAATAAATAAAACAGAACACGTCCTGTTCACTGTAGGTCACATTCAGAGTTTATGGAAAGATGGATGGAACTAAATAACATAGCCGTCCTGGGAAAAAAACAAAAAAACATTTTAGAGTCTGCTTTTCTTTCCGCTTTAAAGCTGTACGTCGCTTTGTGTTGGGTATGTAAAATAACACTCAAACATTTTTATAGTGTTAACATGAAAAATGCAATAATAATAATAACAGCACTCCATTACAAGGTGCACTGCAGTATTGTGACATTGTGAATTCTTTGGACATTATCTGATAGACTGCTTATAGAATTTTACAACTATAGAAATCGACATGTAGCAAATGCACTGTGGTAGTGTCTCCCAATATACTACCACATGCTATATAAAGTAACTGCTATCTCTTTTTATTTTTTATCAATTCATCAAAAGCATTTGACAATGCAGAACCAACATCACTAAAACAGAGATTGGCTTTTCTGATCATGGTTTTTGCTCATTTAATAATGATCTTTCTCACAGAACACAGTTCTGTGTAGAAGCAGTTTCTCACTTACCGTAGCTTGTGATGTTCCTCAAGGACTCATTTTGAGATGACTTCTTCTCCTCAGATGTATTGAGAGTATTGCTAGAAATACGACAATTGCAAACTTTTCATTTTGTGGTACTGACAGAGTAATGTCTCCTCTCAGTCGGTTGCTTTTGCTTTCTCAACGCGTTCTCTTTGCTCATACTCTTTTGAGGCTGAATTAGTGATAAATCCTAATTCAGTCCAAGCTTGTTGACACTGCTGAAATAGCTGTTGTTGAAATGGGACACATGGGCAGCTGCTCCCAGAGTGGCATTAGAAATAGGTCACAACAGCATCAGATGAAAAGAAAAGACTTGTCTGTCCGTTGTGCCTTGAACAAGTTTTGTATTAGTTCTCTGCGTGTCCACGGGGATCAACATGAGTCCATGTGGGAGTTAGCGCTTGTTTCTTTCCGCTGAGAACACAGAGAACAGGGAGGATATTTTAAGAGCTGCATTTTGGACTAAACTTGTTCCTGCCAAAGACTTTCAATATTTTCCTGCATTGTGATTGGCTGAGCTTGCCTATTCCTGCAGCAGCCGTCGCTGGTAAATGCTACATCAGCATTTCAAGTTTTTCTTCTTGTTTGTTTTTTCCAAGTTACAAAATCATAACATATGCATCTTGGGAACTGGCAGAAGTCTAAATCCGGTCACATCTTGACTTGTGACCAGATGTAGCAGGTAGACTGTGAGTTTGTTTCTGCTGTCAGCAGCTGGCCTTGTAACACTGTTGCACTGCTCTGGTCTGCATGCAGTTTTTCAATGACTCTGATTGTTTTATTGCATTATGTTTCTGTTCCTGCCCTAACAAACCAGTTGCCGAGGAAAGGTAATTTACTGTAACTGATACCACGGCAGCAATTAGATTTTGCTGCCCTTGTGAAGCTAATTGCATTGATTTATGTGTTCCTTTCTTCGGTTTGCATTCTCCTACGGAATATGTTCCCGCCTTTCGGCATCGTCCGCCTTCATTTTTCCTCCAGGTTTGATATTCCTAGGGTCTGGTCTCACATTTTGTTCCCTTTAAAATCATTACTGGTTGTCATATTCATGGCTTTGTTATTATTCCTCTTGAATGCTGCTGCAGTGTTCCAGTACATCACAGAAAAGGTGCCGCTAAGCTAAATGCACTGCACTCGTGTTGGGACTCAAGAGGGTTTTTTAATAGCTATTTATTGAATGTGCCACTTCTGTGTAATGCAGCCATATAATTGCATTTGTTTTGGGAAGGAGTGTATATCTGCCCTCTCTGTGATGAATACGCCGTTTAATGCAGCCCTCTCACTGTCAACGTAATTAACCCTCCATCTCTTTTGCCTTGCCCACAAGGGGTCACAACGCATATCCCTGCAATGCAAGTTGAATCGCTAATAAAATGATGCAGGCATGCCGCCTAGTGGGTTGACTCGGACACTGCACTTTACAAAAATACTCAGACTGCAGCGTGGGTAGGGCAAAAAAAATCTAAGACTTTGTTCCATAAGGGAATCTACTTTGTCTCAAATCACAACTACAGTACATCATTATCTTGCATTTTTATCAGACGTAAAATTCTAAATCCTTAGTTGTTACGGCTCACTTCTCTGTTCCGCGGCCGCTTAATTACACTCAAATGTATCTGACTTGATGTTGTCAAACAGTAGTTTTTATTCAAGACAGGACATCCAGATGATCACATAATAGATGAACAGGCATTTGTTCAGCACAAATTTATTTTCCAATATATATATTTTTGCTGTGGCTGTGCTACGCCAGAGACCCCACAACTAAGCAAACCTTCAGCCCACCAAATTTACATTTATTGTCTATGTATGCATATCGACACATTATGTACATGTGTATACACTTTGTACACACATAGGTTGCCAGTTAGTCTTTTCTATAAAGTTTGCATCCATTCAAAAATGTTTTAGCTTTGGATGATGCAACAACAACAAAAAAACAAAAAACAAATAAGAAAACAAAACAAAATAGGATTAATAATAATAATAAAAAAAGAGCAAATGAAGGATATAAAGTTTCTTGAAGACACCAACATTAGTCTGCATGTTACCTGTCAACGAAGGTGCAGGCATCTAAAATTGTCAAAAAGTGTTAGGTTCTCATAGCTACTTGCAAAATATTTGTACTCCTCATACTTTTAGTATTTTGTCATTTTATAACCACAAAGTTCATTGCATTTTATTTAGGCTATTTGTGCCACATCCACTCCAAAGTTTCATTTAGCTTGGAAGTGGAAGAAAGATTTGAATTTTCAAAATGTTTGGCGCACGTATCATTCAGCCCCCTTTTCTCTGATGCCTCTAAATACAATCTAGTGCAACCAGTTTTCTGTCGGCATTAATTTCAGTGTAAATACAGTCGTTCTGTGAAGGCCTCAGAGGTTTGTCAGAGAACATTATTGGTCAAACAACATCAGGCAGATCAAGGAGCGGAGCAGACGGGTCACAGATACATTTGTGGAAAAGTTTAAAGCGGAGTTAGGTTATAAAACAATATCCCAAGCTTCAAACATCTCGCAGAACTCTGCCCAATCAATCATCCAAATGAGTTTGACACAACTAAAAAGCCACCAAGAAATGTCCATCCACCTACACTATGATGTTAATCACAGAATCACTCAAGGGATCCATGGTGGCTCTAGTAGACCTGGTCTCTGTGACAGATTGGGAAGGAAAAAGTCAAAAGAAGTTCTGTTTAAAGTTACACAGGGCGCACAGAAACTACGTGGAAGAAAGTGCGTTAATCACATGGACCAAACACTACAGCTAACCACAAAACGTGACAGCTTCATGCAGTGGAAATAGTATCTCCACCAGGCACAAAAAAAGCTAGCCAAAAACATAAATCTAGAACTTTAATGCACTTTTTTAAGTCCAGACCGACTTCGACCCCAATCCAATCTCGAAACTGTGGTAAGGCTTGAAAACTGATTTTGCCAAGATTATATATTGAAGTTTGTGGTCGTAACGTGACAAAAATGCAGAAAATCTCAATACAAGTGCAAGGCCCTGTATTGTCAAGGAGCGCTGCTGCGGAGTAGAAAGGCAGTGTTTCCAGTGGGTCGTTGGTCACATGAAGCAGAGAGAGAAAAAAACCTCTGTCTAAAAAAGTTCAGCCAAACAAACCTGACAAGGCACCAACAATACACAGATGTCTTTTTTTTTCTTCTTCTTAAATACAAACATCAAATTCAATAAGTAGGCCTTGCGAAAAGGCCCAAAAAGAACAAAATAAAAACATTTACATGAGAATATATGAAATGCTGTTGTACAGTTGGAGTGTACATATGGAACGCATAGACTGTAATGTATTCGCCCAGACCTGCTGACCTCCCTTTGGAATGTATGAAGGGATCATTTCACAGGTGGAAAAACGCAGGCAGGACTTGCATCTGGCACTGAAGGCAGCAGAAGATTCTCAGGAGGGCAGCCGAATCTGCCCTACCAGTAGTTTGAGTAAGAAAGAGGAAACAGTTTTGAACAACAAAAGTTGGTGATTGAGGAGCTTTGCAGCATAGCACCAGCGTGGATTTATTCATTTATTTTTGTTAATTCCCACTTCCTTCCCCAGCAAATAGCAGGTATCCAAGCATAGAGGGGCTGCAGCTACAGTTTGGGTATGAAAGATGTGGGCGAGCAGAAGACCGTTTGTGTTGCATCACTGACTCAGACTATCCGTAGTGCCACGTCGTCAGCCAAACAAACAAGGGTCAGAACTGGGAGCAGGCCTTTCGGGCTTTCAGCTCGCACTCCTAAAAATTGCCAGGCTGACATTTTGGTTGAGAGCATCAACCGTCTACACAATTCTCATTCACTAAATTGAGTTTTAAGACAGATCAGATCAGATCAAAGATTCTTGACATTTGAAGAATGAAAGCCTTTTCCATTGATTTTTTTCTTTTTGGAAACAAGTGTGACAATTTGCAGAGTTTTTTTCTTTTAAAAAGTAGTCAGGGGTTAAACTGGGAGTGAGCAAAATAACAAAACAAACTGAAAACCACACAGGGAAATTACAGTATATTTAAGTTTTATTTGGTTCATAAAGCAACAAAAAGCTTTTGTTTAATTATTATTTAGTAATGAGAGCTGAACAGCCTTGCCTTTTTCTCATTAAAAGGTGAACAAAATCCCAATTTAACCCCTGGGTTTACATTCATCTAAACAATGACAGCATATAACAATAAAGACCCAACAAGTGGTGAGATAAACAAAGCTGCAAGGCTTCATGCAGTGCTACCTTATTTAGATTTACATTGATCCTACTGTTGAGGGAACAGAATTACTTACAGTCTAGGACACATTTATTGGTACACCTTGTAAAAATGTTTTAAAAGCTCTAAAATACACCCATCTTTCATTGCAGTAGGATAATCTCCCATATATATATATTTTTTTAAATACAACTCCAATTTTTAATTTGAACCCATTTATTGATTTGCAAGTATAATCCCTGTTAATAAATAATTGGATTTTAGCAACATTTGTTGCTAAAATGAGAATCAATTTAAAGAAAAATATTAATGAATAATGATTATAATAATAAAAAAGACTTTATTCCTCTGTGAATCAGAGTTTCTAGGTTTTTAGGAACATCTGATTAGTGATTTTTTGTTTCTGGGGCATCAAAATGACGTGACACAGAGCCAGTAGTCCTTGGTTAGTGGCTAAAAGCAGCCAAGCCTTGGGTTCTGTATTATACTAAGCATGAATGTGTGAACAAAATGTCATGCCCACTGATAGGTACGGTGGAGGATCTGTGATGGTGTGGGCATGGTTGTCCTCAAAAAGGCCTCAGGAACCTCACAAGAGCACACAAAATCATGAACACTGTGAAATCCCAGGAGGTCTTTAAGTAAAACTCTGCTGGGCTCCAACAGGAGGATCAAAACGAGTCATAAAGCATAAGAAACCCACCCGGTAATATCAACACAGAAATGGTTCCTGAGACAATATCTCAGTCTCCAGAGCCAAATCCTGTAGGAAATCTGTGGGCTGAGTGATGAGAAGATAATTCGGGAAGATCTAGAGCGGTGGCGCTCAAACTTTTAGCCATGTGACAAACTGATTTGTATCTGTGAGTTTATGATAAACTATACTTTAGATATTTTATTGACAACTCTAAAAGAAGTCAGATTTTCTTGTAGAAAAGGAACGTGGAAAACCTAGCACATCTAGCACACTAAAAGTGCCTCACACCTTTGCCTTTCAACAGTGATTTTCTACATTTTGGATCAATTGTTTTCAATTTTCTTGGTCTAGAACATTCTTTTTCAGTCTGTTCTCAGCTGGCCCACTTGAGCCGAGTTTAAATGAGTGGGTTATGAGTAAAACTCGCTACAAGTTTGTGGTCCAATTTATTATGATATTAAAATGAAAGTCAAACAACGTGACTTTACCTGAAAACCTCGACTGGCGGTGTAAAAAAAAAAAAAAAGAAAGAAAAAGTACCCTAACCTGCCAATTAACGTGGCTAACACTTTAAGCCTGTTCAGCAACAGTGTAATGGTGCAAATCACCTAAAACATCTTAAACTTACATCCACTTCTCTCACAACAGAAAACACTAAAGCGGTGACCTTCATGGTACGTCTGCCATGCTCTACGATCTAGTGTCAAACTAAAAGTGACCCGCAACACGATCGGTGACTCTATATGCCTCTTTGCCGTATATTTGCCTTTAGACATAATGCGTTACTTGAACACTGCATTTATAATAATTCACCATTACTGACAGAACGACTTGTGTGACTAGAGATATGAGCACGCATGGCTCTAAGAAAGCACAGACACTTGTTAGTGAGTGTTCATCTGGTGGCGCTTACAAGCCTTAACATGCAGGTGGTGGTGGAAGGGTGACACAGAAAACCAAAGCAATAAATACATTGTATAAAACATAATTTCATATCAATATATTAAAATACTATTCAAAATAATGTCTTAGACAATATTGCAATATGAAATTGACTGATAAATAGTTGGTAGGCCTAAACAGAGAAATATATAACTATGAAGGACATATACTATGTCCTTCATAGTTTTGCTGTTTTGGATTTTTTTTTCCAGAAAATTTCCCAGTTGGGCTGCAGTACAATCCAGAGAGCTAATACATTTTTTTTTTAAACAATAAGAACAACGAACATACAGTACACAGCCTCATAATAAGGATTAACACACTTAGTAGGCTACAATATAAAGGTCAAGACAGAAAAATAGAAAAATATCAATAGAAATCAAAAGTCAAATACAGAGAAAAGTATATAGAGTAAGTGTACTTATGAGTCTTTGTGGTTCTTGGAGCTGGAGCTCGAGTCGGCTCTCGTTGTTGGGATGTTGACTGTGTAGCTGTAAATCAGTCCTGACACACACTTCCACACAAACACAAAAAGCTACATACGTTTGCAAATATGGACTCATGCAATGGCACACGGTTCTGCACAGGTGCAGGTGTGTACTCACCCATACACAGTCAGTCTCACGCAAACATACACACACACACACGCAAGATAAACGCACATATCTCACATGACCGTGCAGCATTTGCAGGTCTGTTTCTTCTCCTTCTCTCCGTCCTCTCCGCCTTCGTTGGCCTTCTCTTTCTCCGCCATGCTGCCGTTGGGCGGGGCCTGCTCCTCCGTGGCCGCGTCCGCCGCCTTCCCCTCACCGTCGTCAATCACCACGAACTCGGCCTTCACGTTGCCGTCCACGCCCTCCATGCCCAGGGCCGTGTGCGTCTCCTTCTCGTCGGTCTTGTAGCCCATGAACACGAGGGTCACAGGGTTGTCCTCGCTGGCTTGGTCGGGGTTGGGGCCCAGCATCGTGACCTCCGTTACCTCTCTCTTAGGGGTCTGGCCGGAGGTCTGCACTACTCCGTTCTCACCTACAGGGAGCGCCAGAGCATTGACGAGAGGACAAATATGGAGAGAAGGTGATCAGGAAAGGGGCAGAGACAATGAGAAAGAGGATATACTGTTTTAATAATCTGTGGAGCTATTATTAGGTTATTAGCTGGCTTTCTCTTCGTGTCAAGTGTTGCAGCTATGTTGCCATGAACACAGAGCTCACCATTTTCTTTGGCCACACCTTTATTAGTCGGCACGCCTGTCTCCAGTTCTTCAATTTCTTGCTCCAGCCTGGCTCAGAAACACACACACACAAAAAAAAATCACAAACTTTTGCTTTTAATACTTTCACTCAACGCCAAACTTTACTTTTTTTTTCCTCTATTAAAATTTTTGTTTGTTTGTTTCAAACAGATACTCACCTGAGGATGACCTGTTCCAGAAGCTTGGTCTTCATCTCGTCCTCCTGCAGACGCCTCTGCGTCTCCTCTTCTGCTGGAGCTCCATCTAGCAACCAGCGCTCCCTCAGTGACTTTGACTGCAAGTGGACACAAAACAGTGAAATGCCATTGTAGGGGTGCGTGCGTGTGTGTGACTGTGTATTTAACAATGACATTAAAAAGAGAATAATGGAGAATCTCTGTCTGCCCTTGATGGCTTGGCGTTCTTGACTAGATTTTTTTTTTTTGTGTGTGTGTCTGGATTACACTGAAAGCACCTCAAAAGATATCTCTAAACAAGGAACAATTTGTATTTTTATGCGACAATGTGGAAAAATGAGCAAAATGTAGGCGATAATTGTCTAATTTTATCGTCTGGACAAACTGACACCTGTAAATAACTTCTAGTGCAACCAGTTGTTTTCAGAAGTCAACAGAATCCACCAGTGCGTATTTTAATCTCAGTATAAATCCAGCTGCTCTGTGAATGCCTCAGGGGTTTGTTAGGGAGCAGTAAGTGAACAAACAGCGACACGAAGACCAAGAATTGTGGCAGACAGGTCAGGGATAAAGATGTGAAGTTCAATGGCTTACAGTGTAAAGCGATATCTCAAGCTTGAACATGTTGTCAGTCATTTTCACAATTAATTTAACATTTTTCTTCCACTTTTTCAATTCTTCTATCCACCCAGTATTTTTCTGAAATAACGGAACTGTACTCCTACTCTTGGACTTGTGTATTGGACTTCAGAATGCACTTCCTCTATTAAACATGCTGCACAAGCAATATTGCTTTATATAAAAAGCCGCTGAAAGCACTTTTAGTCAGACAAGCATACAACTAGAGTTTCAATTCAATTGTATTCTCTACTTCATTGTGTTTAGTCTGTGTGATTGGTGGTTTTGGACCAACTTTTGAGTAATTTATGTCTGTTATTTTCATCATTTTTACGGCATTTTATCTTTGTGCTACTGTAAAAATATTGCATTCTTCTATCAATCAAGAGAGTTATATAAACAAACTCTATTTACTTAGTTACTTCAGTTGTCTGAAAATGGAGAGAACCACACACCTGTTAAGATATTATCCTACATTTATTCAAAGAAGCACCCAAGAGAACCCCATGGTAGCTTTAGATGAGGTGCAGAGGTCCACAGCTCAGGTGGAGGAATCTGTCCACAGGGCAACATACACTCTAAATAAATCTGGCCTGTTTGCAGTTTGCATCGAGTTATCTATGGGACACAGCAAAGACATGGAGGACGGTGCTCTGCTTATATAAGACCATAATGCAAGTCTATGACCTACATGCAAAACAGTAAGTGTGGCAGAAAAGTAACTAACAACAATGTGCTGTTTGTACCCATGTTTATTATTCTTCGCAAACTTACAGATCCCGGAATGGAGGGTTCATAAATCAATTCAGCAATTTTACGCCCCAATCTACCTTGAACCTGTAACCGGAGTGACTTATGAGGGGTGATATGGGATTGGAACGAGAGCCTGTAGTCTGCCTGGATGGTCAGAGCGAGATGGTATCATACTAAAGTGTGTGTCTGATGGGAGATATATGTTAATCAGCATCATCTAATAAAGATAACCTGATGAGGATTGTGCCCAAGAATTTTGCTCGTCTTTAAACGTCTGAATGCGTTTGTGTACAAGATGTTTTTCTTCAGCGGGGATGTGTAAGCGGGTCAGAGTTGATGGGAAGATGAATGGAGCTAAAAACCCTCGAACAAGACCCATAGTGCCACAACTCTAAACATAAAACTACAATGACAAATAGAAATTTTAGATCGGAGCATGTTTACATGTTAGAATGAGCTAGTTAAAGCCCAGCTTTAAATTCAATCGAAATTTGACCAAGGCTTGAAAATGAATGTTTACTTCCCCAGCCATTCACTCTGACTCAGTTTGAATCAGAATCTTTTTTGTCTCCAGAAGAACAAAACTGACTTGCAGCTGTAATTGTAGCCAATTCCATGTTACTTTGTGTTGGTATATTGCAGAAACTCCCAAAAAACACATTGGAGTTTATGAATCTGATATATAATATGTGAAAATGTGA
Source organism: Poeciliopsis prolifica (assembly GCF_027474105.1). NCBI lineage: Eukaryota > Metazoa > Chordata > Actinopteri > Cyprinodontiformes > Poeciliidae > Poeciliopsis > Poeciliopsis prolifica. The sequence goes on from NW_026562388.1 coordinate 2,401,149, forward strand.
TAGAGGCACGATTTACTTTTGCAGGGCACTGTGCTTGTTACAAGCACCTCAATGACTCACACTGGTTCTGTCAGATGAGCCTGTGTGCCTTTTTGTACAGATGGGATTAGTGTCACTTTCACCGAGACACAGCAACAAGCCCCTTAGTTAATCTAAGACCAAATTCTCCTCTGTCCAATTCGCCTGCTGACTGGTGCCACTCAGTGATTCAGTCGAACTCTTGAACTGCAACCAAGCAGTCTTGTCCATTTGAGAAAATGTGGCGCCTGGCCATGTTGGACGGAGGCTGCCAGCATCGAACATGTAATTCTGCTAATAAACTTAGCTGAGCATGGGACTGAAAAAGCAGCTGGGTCAGTGGAATGAAAACAAACCGGCTTTATTCTTACACTTTATTTACGACCAACTCTTGCCCGTGTGCTGTTGGCGCTGCGCTTATTTCTTCCCCCGGTTTCTAACCATGTATTCTTATCCTGACAACACCCTCATGTGGAGAAGCTCATATCAAAGCAAATACTTGACATACTTTGAGGTAAATTTAACAGTGCCTTGCTTACAGCTGTTAGATCACACACATACAAAAAAAAAATAATACTAATAAAAGTGAAAAACAAAGAAGCACTGCTTTGCTAAATGAAAAAGCTTTCTCTTTTGTAAGCTTGGTGGGAATTCTTATACAATGATGCAACGTGAATTTCAACACCAAACTTCCCCCTTTTTTTTTTGTTTTTCTAATTTTTCCCCCTCACTCTTTCCTCTCAGACTTGACCCCGGCCCGTTTCTCTCCCGGAGGCATAAAAAGTCCATGAACCTGGATGAAGTTGGAAATATTTTGGTTCACCTCCTGCTCTTTTCAACCTGTTAAGTTTCTCTATTTCACTTTCTCCACTGTGTAATCCAAGTTCAGACACTCAGCTGCCCCGAAGCTTTACAGCACACAGTCTCACAGTGTAATTCAACACTCCTCATTCCCCGGCCCTGCATGGTCTCCTGGGCACTGAATCCAACCCCCTACTCACTCCACCCTCCAGCTCTCTCCCTCTCTCTCCCGCTGTCTCTCAGTTTTGTTCTCTCGCCACACCCTACTACTCTAACGCCTGACATCACTTAACTGGCTCACTCATGCATACCCAAGCACGCGCGCACACATCCCAGGCTGTGTGAAAAAGTCGTAAAGCCGGAGTGCTGAAGCTACGTCTCGTTCCATTGTTCCTCGCAGTAAAAGCTGCTAACGTAGCAGACAAAGGGCGGAACTGGGACACAGGGTGCACACAGACAGACGCGCGTCAGGCCGGTGCGCACATCCAAATGAAATGAGCAGCTGTAGACAGGAGAGCCTCGCTTCAGGAGTCATTTTATGTCTTTTGCGAATCAAATTCACAAAAACAGTCTGCCGTTTCATTCAATTAAACTGTTTTTGTACTTTTTTTCTTTACTCTTTAGATGTAATTTTTCAGTATGCACCTGAACGTAAACAACATACCGGTGGTGGAGTCGCATTACTGGGTCACATCAACTTTAATGATGTCCCATTCCTAATCCATAGGGTTCAAATTAATGTTGGCCCAGCTTTTGCAATTGCGACAGCTTCAACTCTTCTGGGAAGGGAGTTTACGAAGTTTGAAAGTTTGCTTCGGGGAACTTTTGAGAGCTCTTCCAGATGTACAACGCTGAGGTCAGACACTGATGTTGGACCTGAAGGTCCAGCTTGCAATCTCAGCCATTTGGGGCAGCCTTGTGCAGGTCAGTCAAGTACATCGAAAGCAAACTCGTCCATTCATAAACTTAGGAATGTTGCTTTGTCACAGTCATGTTGGAACCGTAGGGGCCATCCTCAAACTGTTCCCACAGAGTGAAGAGCATGAAATCGACCAAATGTCTTGGAATACTACAACATTAAGAGTTTCTTTCATTGCAATCAAAGGAACTGAGCACAGGTCCTGAACAACAACCCCACACACTGAATCTCTTCTGCACCAAACTTTATACAGTGGAGTCAGAGAAAAGCTATTTTCCGGATAGCTGCCAAACCCTCATATGTTCCTCATATCTTCCAAACAGAGAGGTGTAACTTTTTCTTGCCAGAGAACACAGCTCCACTACTCTGTTACATCACTACATGTGGCATTTTACTTTGGTGACATATTGTTTGGAAGCAGCTGTATGGCCACTGAAACCCATCCCAAAAGCTCTGTACACACTGTTCCGAAAGTTTGGAAGGCTTTAGCTATTGACTTTGCAGAAAGCCGGTGATCTATGTCCACTGTGTGCCTCCGTGTGATTTTATGCAACTGTTGTTCCCAATTACCTCCACCTTGTTGCAATACCTAACGGTTGGCTTCTGGCAAACGACTGACTGAATGTTCGACAACTTTTCTGAGAAAAAATGTGGGGAAATTCGGAAGCTTTCTAGCACAAGCCCATTTCAAAAGAGTCAGCCTGCGGGGATGTCGAGTCTGACATCCCCGCAACCCTGGAATACTAAGGGTCATTATACAATGCATAAATGGACGGATATATGTTTAACTTTTCATAAGGTACCAAAATGATGTGTTAACTGCTCATGTTGTATCTGAATCTTTCACTGTTATTTTCAACATGGGGACAAGTAAAAAACAAAGAATTGTACATTTTAGGGTTATTCATTTCCTGGATAACCAGGAAATGATTAATCTTAGTAAGTTTTAATAAGTGAGATTTAGAAACATATTGCCTTGTACAGCCAGACGTCTTATTAAAACAGGAAATATTTTTCTTAATTCTTTCTTTTCCTTCTTTAATTCTACATGAACAAGCATTAGTTGTAAAACTAGTAAAGACCTCTCATTGCATGAACTTTTATAAAGTTATATTTGTTTAGAACATGACATATTCACAATAACGGCTTCAGCTGGTGAAAATCAAGATATATTTTGCCAAAAAACGAATGCTAATTTTTGCCTGACTTAACATCAGCATTAATTTAATGTCTTTTGGTCATCTTACAATTTCCCCTTCACTGCAAAAAATGAGTCCTGGTATGTATGGGGCTGAAGTGATTCAATCATGGAGGTGATACACTAACTTGTGGTTTGTTGAATGGGGTAATTTTTTACTTTTCCAAATTAATGCTGCCTGTGCAAAAAAAAAAAAAAAAGACGCATAGTGAAGAAAGAGTCTTCCCATGCTACTCCACAGTGTGATTACACTTCCCTCTTATCCCCCTTATGTCTGTTTGTGTCAGTGTGTGCGCGAGAGTCTGCATGTGAGACGAAAACGGGGGTGGGGTGGGTGAAAGAACAGTTTCCTGTTGCTGGGAGTGGGACAAAAATCTATTTCCTTTGCCAAAGCTCACTGCATTGTCTGGAGGTTCTGTGTTTTCTTTAGTTTTTTTTTTTTTTCTCGTTATGAGGCATACACACAGAAACAAGCACACGCATGTGCAGCTACACCCTCACAATGGTTTACTCTGAAAATAGAAAAAGTGGGAGCGCGCAGGGGTAACGGCGCAGGTCATGATTACCTTTTACAAACACCAAGCGCCCGCACAGGCGCGCACAAACTGCGACCTTTTGCTCCCATCTTTGAGCTGCTGAACTGTCCCAGGACGAAATAAGCTTTGATAGCGCTGACACATACACTGACAATAGCCTCGGTTCAGATATAATAAGTGTGTGTGTGTGTGTGTGTGTGTGCGTGCATGAACAGCATGTGGAGGAGCTGATGGCGTTATCTGCGGTCCATTCTGAACATTCCGTGACAGCGGCGGTGAGGGAGTATCTTGCTCTGTTGGGCTGCAACACTGGAGAGTTTAATGTTGTTGTGTGGGTGTATAGCAGCTTTGACTCCAAAAAAAAAAAAAGAAGAGAAAAACAGAGGCCTGCCCAGTGATCCTGCTTCAAGTTCTGCCCAGGGAGAGGCGTGAGGGGGTGCAGATGACACAGATTTGGATTTCATCAGTGGAGAGCTCGAGTACATTTCAAAACAGCGTTAAAACCGTGCCTTCAGTCAGAATGTGCAGTGCCTGCCTTTGGTCGGCCCAGTGTTTTGCTTTTGCATTTTATCGCAGTGCTTCTCCAGATGTTTTAATGTTATTTTATGTGAAAGACAGAAAACGTGTGATGCTTGTGTTCAGCAGGGACAGTGACAGAGACGGCGCCCCCCAGGGTCGTGTTATCGCCCCACACCTCTTCTCTCTCTATTACAAAGTAACTAGTCGGGGCCGGAGAATATAAATTCACGCCACACTCTTCAGATTTTAATTGGTGAGAAAAAAAAATTTCAATGTATTGTCTTCACTTCAAAATTATGCACAACATATTTTTAGTTTGTCACATTAAACCTCACTGAAACTACAGTAAAGTTACAAAATCTGAAAAGTACAAGGGACATGAGTATTTCTCCAAGGCATTGTATTAATCAATTTTCCTTTTGTTTCAACATTTTTAAAAGCAAATTGAATTTTGGGGGGCTGCCTGGTGAAGTCAGACATTTTTTTTGTAACTATGATACATAGCTATTTAGCTAAGTTCCTTGGGTATCTTTTTTTAATAAAAATTTTACCACATTTACATAAAGGAGGTAAAGAACCAATAATGTAAGCAGGTGAAGTTTTCTGTGCAGTGAGGATAGAAGACGATTTCACCAACCGAGGAGCATTTGTCTCGCCAAAGGATTGTCCTCACAGAGGCATAAATGCAAAAACATAGAGACAAGTGGAAGAAAACGTATTACTACCTTGAGATGCTGGAGTTGCCGTCGGTCGTCATCAAGCTGCCTCCTCTTGTTTTCAATCTCTGTCTGCTTCTTCCTCTTCTCCTGCCGCCACACAGACACAAGATCTCTCACAAACCGGGCCACAGAGGTTTGAACCAACTAAAAATGAGTGCAACATTATTGAACTGACTTGTTTTTACCGACAATTGCTTTTAACGACTGTTGGCACGAGGAGCACTGGCCCGCAGTTAAACAGGACTCTGAACAGAATTCATCTTGCGAGATTTAAAAGTTACATTCATTCATGTAAATGAATTTAAAAGAAACTTTTTAAGTATGAAAAAGTTGTCAGAGTTAACTTCACAAAGATATCCCCGGTGCGAGAGTTCAATTAGTCTTCGGGGCCCCTGCCGGCTTGGAGCTAACTTATTATGCCTTATGCCGGCTTTGGATGGCAGTCTGCAAAGTGCTCGTGTTAAGTTTTGCGGCGCATCTCCAAAAGGTTGACAGGAGTTTGGTTTTCAGGAGGCAGCTGGATTCTCTCCAGGTTCGAGTCATGAGGGAATCCAAACCGGCTGGCTTCGAGGTATGTGTGTGAGTGTGGTTTCTTTCCAGCTTTTCCCTGGTAGAAATCTGTGAATTCTTTTCATTTTGAGAAATAAATAAATAAATGTTAAGAATAAAAAAAAGAAAAATCAAATGAGTCATAGCCAACAGTGCAAGGTGTAAATCCCTGCCTACAAACAAATGAGTTCATCCAGCAAAAATCCAGTTGACCCTCAGAAACAATAGAAAAACGATTGTTGTATGACACTATGCCAATTTGGACTATTTATGTAACAAGTTCTGATATGACTGGAAAGATGTTGATGAACTGCACCGAGTGGAAAAGATCAGTGTGACATATTTTGACTATTTTATAAAATACAAAAACACACAGCCAGATGCATAATCACATTTTTGCAAAAATAGTTGAAACAAGTGAGCTTTTTATAATGTCACCCAAGGGAAGGATTTGGATTTCTTGCACGCAACTCCACATGTAGCTAACAGATGATTAGAGAGTCTGGAAAATTCTAGAAATCCTTGAATTCATTTATAATTCCTAGAATTTGCTGGGTGGAAAATATGCACTTTCTTTTCTCCAGCCAGACTCCTAAAAAAATGGACTTATCAGCTTGCATTTCTAGAAGTTTGCATGATACAAAGCAGCGCACAAATCATTCAGCCAGCCAAGAATTCCTCTAAAAACCCCTGGCATTTTATAAACGCCAGTGGTTTAAAAAACCCCTTGCACTAGAGGCTTGATTTTATTAATTTAAAAAAAACTGCATTTCTGATCTGTATTATTATTATTTTTGTTTGTTTTGTTTTAACACAACAGAAAGAAACAGACATTGAACAGCTGAGTAAGATACCAGGAGTTAGGCAGCAAAAAAAAAAAAAGGAGTGAGCTGTATCTACACCATTAGCTTTGGATGCCTACTAATGGGTGGAGAAGATGGGCTCTAAAAGGTTGAGTCATTAAGCCATCCTACCAGACCTGGACAGGCAGCAATGATTAGTTGTCTCTACAGCCGTCAGTATGGACAGGCAGTGTGTTCGTGTGTGTCTGCATGTGGATATAGCTTACAGCGATGACCTGGAGTCTCTCCTCTTGTGACACCTCCGCCATCCTGAGAAAAGAGAGAGACAGAGAGAGAGAGAAAAAAATAGAGTTAGCAGCAGATATTTGGAGCCCCAAATATCTGTGACTGTCAAGATTACATTTCGCGCCCTTTGGTGAGCAGTTCTCTTCCAGAGGAGCGTTCGCCCAACGAACCTGCACTTTCCAACGACTTCCCAGTCGTTGGAAAGCGAAATATTTGGTCTATTTGGCACTAAGGCAGTGTCTCTTTCCTGTCAGGGTGAGACAGGGTAGGCAATGCTAATGTGGAATCATGGCGCTGCTGGAGATTCCTGCTCTAATGGGTTCCAGACCAGAGATCCAGGATGGAGGATGGACGGAAGCAAGATTTAAAGCCAGAGTGGAATGACTGTGACTGTTGCCCTACTGAGATGGGACGCTGAGCGATAGTAATAGTCATAATAAGTCTCCACTAAAGGCTCATGTTATGATTATACAAATGACAGGTCAGGAATGGCTTTTAAATGTGTTACTTCCTTTGCAAGAGGGCTTTCAAATAACAAAAAAAAAAAAAAAGCACACGACAACAACACTGGTAATTCAGACCAGCCACATTAAAAAAACTAAAGAAACACCACTTTGGATATGAATGTAAGAAGCAAAATAATTGTTTGCATATCAAATAGTAATTTCTAAAACTCCTGAAAGGTTGGATCTTATATTGCTCTTTGCTCAATAAAGCATGACTTTAAAAGGAACTCTAAACCATAGAAACTGGAAATATAATTATAATTTATAAGGTAAAGATCTAGATTCTCTAAGGAATACACAGAGCAATCCCAAAGCTCTACTAGGATTGCTCACATGCCATATTTTGCATATCCCAAAGGTTGCCGTTAGTAACAGGTGTTTACAGTTACTAATGCTAAATAATGTTATGTCAGTTCTGCATTCATATTGTTTTCTAAACAAATAATCGTGAAACCCTATCTCACACAGTGTGACAACGCCTCTTTTACTAAATCGAATACAGGGCCAGGCAAACTATTTTGAATTTTATAAATGATTTAGTTCCTGGAGAGAAACGGGAATTTGCCGAAATAGGTATCAGCAAGTCGAAAAAGATCAGAAAGCTCAGATCAGTGCATCTCTAAATAAGAAGTGAAAACAAAGTATTAATCAGCCAAGCGTGTTGCATAAGAGAGAAGACACAATCAGTTCATTTTACTGGACAACCTCTACTGAAACCACCCTCTCTCTCTTGCTGAGAGGTGTGTCTGCTGAATGGGACACTGTGAGTGGAATGTATGCAAAGCATGCCTATATTTATCCCGCTAAACATGAGATTTGGTATCTGCCAAAAATATCCATTGACATTTCTTTAGTTACAAACCAGATAAGTTTATGGTTTTTTTTGTCAGCAGAAGAGCAGAACGGCACGTTTATGAATGGAATACTATTAAATCCTTGTAATTTTATTCAAAATAAAATACCGCCTGTAAGTTATGTGATTGTTCAGAGAGTAAAACTGCTTAAACTTCTTTAAGAAAAAGAAATAGCAAATTTGCACTTATAAGTTGATAAACTGGAACTGCAAATATTTCAAATTGGTTACATTAGTCTTCATATTCTCAAACATAGCTTCATCAAAGCTAAAGATAATCACCTCATGAAGAGATACTTAAGATTAAAGCCATGAAAAAACACCCCTGTAGAGCACAACTTAAATGTGGAAATCAATGTAGCCCAGTGATGGGGATGGTTAACAAGTCTAATTTACTGAGTCGGTGTCAAATTATCAATAGCTGCAACCTCAGGAAAAGATATTGAGTTCTCCCACTCTGTTTGGAGGCTCTCTCTCTTGCTTGAGAAAGAAAAAAAAAAAAAACTGGGAAAACTATTTTGAGATTGTGTAAATGATAGCTTTTTGCACAGATTGGAGGCAATTCTTGCAACACAAAGAAATGTTTTCATTGCTGAGGAAGGGAAGCTTTAGTTTCCCTCCCTTCTTCGAATCAAACTCTCTCAAACAAGCAACAACGGAACGACTCTGCACGACTCCGATCACCTAAACCGACATGCTTCGGTGCAAAACACGTGCTGAAGTGGTGTCACCGCTCCTGTTGGGTGGCAAGACTCCCACTGACACGGTGCGAATTAGCTGCCACTAATTCACGGAGCTTATTATGAAGGCTGAAAACACACAGACTCAACAGCTCTTGAGTCGGCCCGGGTGTGAGCTGGAGTCTTTTGAACCTCGAGGACTGCAGCGGTCTCAAACATGCGGGTTCTAGGACTCTTCACACTCCTGTACAGCAATCATATGAGTGACCCCAACAAACAGACTGTTTTTCCATCAAGCCACATCAGCATCACATGGAGATGCTTTGGAAAAAAACAAAAAAGAAAAGAGAGAGAGAGAGAGAGAGAACCGCAATCATCTGATCAACCCCTCAAGCACACACACAAACACAGTCATGTTATACTTCCTGGATTTTCTTTTCTCTTTTTCTCATTTGACCTGTCAAGCCAATCAAGCAAAATCAGGAGGAATGAAAGAACAAGTGAGAAAGGCATGTGGAAATTCTCCACATAGAGAAAATGTTTGACATGATTGACCAGAACTGTAAAAAAATAAAATAACCTAGAACTAATGCTACAAATATTTATCGCCTATCCGTTATTATTATTAGAACTAAAGTCAGTGTTAACTCTGAAGAATTTTTTGCATGCCCAAAAAAATCACACTAAAGTTTTCAAGTAATGTTCCAGACCATTAAAAAAAAAAAAAGCCTGCTTCTGAAATAATAAATAGGCTCACTGGTAGTTGTCAGAAAAACAGCCTGTGAATTGTCCTCCCATTGCCTACACGTGTCCCCTTGTAATGGACCTGCTGCATGGAAGTCCTGTTTGAAATTATACCCACATCTTTGGTTGTTCTGCTAACTTTGGCACGCTGCATACAGAAACTGGTGCACAGAAGCTGCACACTACATTGATCGACATGGACCGTCATTGATTTTAGCCTGGGGTCATCAGGCATGCAGCCGGCGGATGCTAACATTCACAGCTCATTATGATAATTTCCTTAACCATTAAGAATGCAGGATCACAGTATTGATGATTTTATTACACACGTTTCAGCTGAATACGGCTATGCTTATGATATTGTTAACGACTAATTTTCTGTGAATTAGTGAATGAACAAGCATCACAAAGAAGAAACTGATGGACAGTGTATAGTTGACAGTAAGTTAGGTTCAAAAACAGGTTTGTGTTAGACCGGCAAATCCAGAAACTGAGAATTTACTCTGAAGGTAGGAGTTCCTATTTAGTGCGCATTATAAAACACAACACAACTTAGAGGGTGATTTTGGCCTGATTTTAGTTGATTGTTTCCATTTTGTTTTAAACAAAATTCAAGATTCAGTAGCGCTTCTCCCAGCTCCATAACTGATGTGACAAATTTAAAAAAGCATTCCAAAGAAACTTGGTGGATCTTGACATAAAAAAATGCAGGCTCGTGTTCTGGTGCCCCTTAAACTACACACACTGAGGGAAAAGCTTCGTGGCATCGTTAGGAGAGTAATTACATTTGTCACTGTAAAAGGAAGACAACGAGGGAGGCAGGAAGTCACTTACAGACAGGGTACAATGACACATTGAATCACATAAATGTAAGTGATCCAAAATGTCGATCAAGAAAAAGCTGGAAACGGATGTGATCTTTAACAGCCAGTGGGGGTTAGAACATATGTTTCTGGCAGTATGACAAAGCAGGTGTGTAACAGCCCAAGCCGGTAAAACACTGTCGTCCCTTGCTTTCTGTTGGGTGCTCTGCAGTCGTAGCGTTTCCTGGAACACATTAACTGGCTGCAAAGTGCACCATCATGTTTTCTAACCACATTTTGCTCATAATGCTCTGGCTCCAGTATACACTTTTGCTCTGTGCAACTCCACTGAATCCCCTCAAAGAAATTAACTTAGTTCCTAAGAAGCTACATAAATAATAATTTAGTCAAAATTGCTGTAATCCAATTGCATGTAAGCAGTCATAAAGAGCAGTAATCCAGGACAGATATTACTTTTAAAGTCTGACTGATTATTTTAATAATACTGTCACTGATTATGAACATTATGCAGATCTGAAGACAAATAAGCTGTACAGTTTACAGATGCAATGTTTTCTAACAGGAACTGGCAGGGTACATAATAATGGCAATTTTCCCTACAACTGCTATTGTTTTCCTACAATATTAATAACCAACATATTTTATTTCATGTGACAGAAACATCTTGGTTTTAAGCATAATTGTTTGCTTTTTTAAAAGAAAGCTGATTATTAGAGTTGTTTTGACACAGAAGCACCGCATCAATTATGAACGTAAGACAGTCTGAGTGCATAAAGGTCAGCAAGAACATGGCGCACCAACATGAGACCACTCACATCGTCGGACATCTGCCTCTGTTTCACGCATAATTGTCTTTAGTGACACATTACAGCAGTAGTCTTAATCACAAATTCCTTATTTATGTCGTTTCCTGGCATCTGTTGATTATCAGTGAGTAAAAGCCTTATATTAAAATGCCTGAGCTGATTTGATATCATTTTACAACTACTTCTTCAAACAAAGTCACATGCATATGTTCAGTCTGATTGAGAGATCCAGGGAATGTTCAAGTCTTGCGCGTAAAATAAATAATAATAATAATAAAAGTGGATTTTGTGCTCTGTGATGTGTTCAAACATGAATGCTGCAGGTTCAAATAACTGCATAGTAGCACTCTAAAGGGTGAACGCTTTCAATAAAGAACCACTGACTTAAAGTTGCTGACAAGCTGCTGAAAAGTATCAATAATGTTTTTGTCTCCCAAGTGAGACTGAAGCTGATTGTGGCGGAGCAGAGAATTTTTAATTCGTGCTGGTGGTTTGGAAACTTTACAGGCCAGATTTGTTACCTGCGTTGTCGGAATTATTATCGGACATTCAGAGGGTAGAAAACAAAATTTAGCAAAATTGCTGTAATTCCAATTGCATGTAAGCAGCCATGAAGCCCCTACAACTATTCACTGTCCCAATTTAGGTGTCAAATACTTTGAAATTACTTTCAGGCCCTTATAAACAAGAATGATTTTATATTGGAAACTTGAAAAAAAATTGTATCTAATGGTAATGAGTTCATAAAAAACCTAATCCAAAACAATTACGCAATAGCCTTGGAAGAAAAATAATAAAATTAAACCGCATTAAATTATAACAGGCAGGAATAACTCCATCTTACGTCATGGCAACATTAAGCTGAACTGAGCTACATATTTTTATGCCTTTAATCAATTCATAACCAAATGCACCATTACAAACCAATTAAAATTGGCAAGATTGTTCAGCTGTTCTCATGGAGCAGCTCCCTTTCACAGAAAACACTTCAACTAATGAGAGTTTTAAAACTCTCATTTTAAAAACAGCTTTTAATGATCCCACTTATGATATGTCTGAAGATAAACACCTTTAAACTATTTCCATAAATTAATTTGTTCCATCGAAGCAGCGAAGAGGCGTTCATTTGAGTGCAAACTCTTGGCTGCGGGAACCTTTTAACAGATTCAGTCTCAAAACCAGTCTGATGAAAGGGCAGTAATCCAGGACAGATATTACTTTTAAAGTCTGACTGATTATTTTAATATTCCGGGCCTGGATTAAAAAAAGATCAGGTACTCTGAGAGAGGAAGCTAATCTCAAATCACTTCACACTCTCATTATTGAAGTGGCACTTCTTTCTCCTCACTGCTGTTCACGTCGCCGACTTCCTTCCTTCACGCCACAAGAGGACACACACAACAATATCTGTGTCTTTTTTTCCCCTCCAGCCAACGTCTTGTTGGCTGGAGGGGACAAGAGGCCAAACACCCAGACCGTGACCTCGTCGCCACCGCACATGCACACTCGGCAGCCTCCTCTCTGAGGGACAACACAAACTGTGCCAAACGTAAACACTGCGGTGCCAATAAAAACCAAAGGAAGTCCGCTGAAGTCACATGTTAAGTCTTCCAAGGTCAGAGGGTAAAACTAGTTCCCTTCTTTTGGGTCAGCAGTAAATAACAGCTCTGCCATTGCGGCATTTCAGAGGAGGACAGCCCTGGGCGACATCCATGTCGAAAGCACAAATGAAGCACTGTTTAACATGCACGTCGTGAGGACAAATGGGAAACCACGCGCTGATTGAGAAATGCAGGGTGGAGTTGTGACGAGGGGTGGTGGGATCAAGATGAGTGAAAAGCACTTTTAACGTCTTACTTTGCCAACTCTATATTGCAATACAGCGCCTGGTATTTTGTTGCATCAATATGACCTCTACTAATTTCTTGGGAAATCAAAAGACACGCCATGAAGAGTTCATATCTTTTACGCAATTGGTTAAGTCACAAAGAACTCTCATTTTACTTTCTCTGACTAGGCTATCCTTGTTTTTCTTGCAATCAAAATTTCAGGAATAACTGCTTCATAAGACTCCCCCACCACAACTATAACCAATTGTTGTCAGCTTTTGACTCAATTGGGTTAAAACTGATGTGGATCAATGCTCTGATGATTTCAGATCAAGTTTTGTCAAATTAGTAGATAGATGTCATGCTTTATTGGGTGTATAAAAAAAAAACACAACACAATATCCTCAGAGTTTCAGTTTGAGCGACTCAAACTGAAAATGCTGTATTTTTAGATCTACATTTATCACAACACCTTAAAGATGGCCGCTGTACTCGCTGACAAATAGCTTCTTTGTTAGATTTAGATAATTTTCAAACAACGGCAAGACCTGGTAAACCACAAAAACGTACCATCGTCTTTTTTATGAGCCGTACTTATAGTTTAGGTAAACATTGTGGTGGGTCTGGCTGTCTTCTACTACAGGGAGAAGACCGGCATTCCCCTGACTTTCATTACTTGATACAGAAAATACCAGTAAGAATAAATAAAGATAGAAAAACAATAACAAGAGATGAACAACAAAATGTGTCTGCTATGCATGTGTCTTGCATGCGTGTGTGCTTAAGTGTGTACAGAATTGGAGGAAAATGCTGCCTGCAGAAAACCGGTAATCAGTGTCACAAAGGGGTTAGGAGGCTGATATCACCACAATACTCATTTCAGGAAGTTGCCTCTCACATTCACAGTCATGGACATAACTTGCAGCAGTGCAGGGGACACTGTCGGCAACGACAACCGACGTTTCTACCTGCTGCCATCCCAAAACCAGCGACCACAATGTCAGATCCAGACTTCATTGAGTGTCCACAACTGGTCCCTGGAACAGCCCAGGCTATAAATATTGCTCACATTTTCAATTCCATTGCATGAAAGAATACCTGCACTTAGTGTGCACTGTTGATTCACAACTAGCAGGCAAAGCCATTTGCCTCACCCAGTATACATTTACTGCAAAATATGAATGTTGTTCAAATGAAGGAAATCAATTACTTGAATTGTAAAATCACTTAGGTTAATATCTGCTAATATTGAGCTGTATTGTATGTATAGGAATATTATCAGTCTTACAAGATGTTTAAAATCTACTAAAACCACCGTTTCACTCTACCTCTTAGCTTCCCATTGGTCTTGGGATTTATATAGTATCACAGGTAAGACGACATTGACACCTTGTAAGATTTTGAAATCAGTTTTCAAAAATATACGGAATATTTCTTAGCTCCACTTTTCCCCGGCGTAAACTTAAAAAGCACTCAACTTGTGACCTATTCAGAGATTTATTGCTGAGCCAACGCTCATTACTCTGGTAACGTAGAAAAAAATCCAACATGGTTCTTTTTAACATGTGATTAAAGGTCTGACTTGTTCACTCCCCTTTGGCCCGTGCTTATGTTGTTACAAAACAGTGCAAATGGGCCCTTTGCATTCAAAGAATGGCTCTTAGATTTATCTCTACAGAATAAAGCAAAGCTTTTTCTCTGAGCTACGCCATTGTGAGGATTTATGTCAGTGTAGAGTAAGGAGTGGGATATTGTTAACAGAGGATATGGATGTATAAGAAACTTGAACCAGGTGTACACAATTATGAGACGACCTGATACAAGTGAATGCACCATTCACTGGTTGAAATCGGTCTACCTGTGATCAGAATGTAAAATGGTAAAATATTGCACGCCTTTGGTTGTTCATATTGTAACCAAACAAAAAAACTACTGTTTGCAGTCTGTGAAGACACCCAGTGACAAGTTCTTTGACGCAACCTTTCTTTAAAATAGTAAAATCTAGATTTCTTTAAAAAAATTATTTTTAAAAATTCTTTCATTTAGCTTTGATTTCACCAGGAATAATTTTTGTGAGTGGCAAAAACAGCTGACCGGTCTCCAAATATTTTATTCTAAGTAATAAGTTAGTGTAATTCTTGTAGAAAAGATCTTCAATCTTCAGAGAGCTAACCACAAACAGGGTCTTGCATGTTTGTTGAAAACAGTCGGAAGCTTCGAGTCTTGTGAAATATTTGCAAGAAATTTCGGCGAAATAAAAGATGAATATCTTGTGTGGAACTTGACATTTTCTATTTTAACACAATTTTAGATCTGTTAGTGAAATTCTTGCCCAAAACAATTAAAAGAGCTTTCAGCCAAACAAATTTGTCTCATTCTTGAATTGCAGCCAGGTACCCAACAAACACCACAACAAGGGCTAAAAATGATTGCTTTGATTAAACAAAGGCTCCAAAGTGCATATCGTTTTACAAACAGTATAGTTCTTAAAAAGAAAATCAGAATTGAGCCAAAAGATTAGACAAGTCCAGTTGCAGGAAAATGTCAGAAACAATCTCATAGAAGAATTTGGTGGTGACAGCAGTAGGAGTTCGCCCTGCAATCGGTGGATTGCCGCTTGGTTTCCTGGTTCGTCTGACTTTGTCATTTGTGTCCCTGGAAAAGACACTTCATCTGCCTCGCCTGCAGGTGTTGGCGTTAAGGGATGATGGTGCAAAATTGCAGCCTCCATTCTGTCTGACTGCTCCATGACAGCTGTAGCTACAATCTAGTAGCTTGTCATCATCAGCATGCCTCTTGGTCATATTATTACACCTCACAATTATCAACATCTGCAAGTCCATCAAAAAAAAAATAAATAAAAATAAAACAACTCAACCGTCATCTCAGGATACTAGGGTAGGATAATGGGTTTTAATTATTGACTTGTACCATCGTCTCAATGCAACGGCCATTGAAAAAACTTTAGAACCAACATGACCCGCTGACACCAGAACTTTTATCCTCACAGACAACCTATTTTCATAGTACGTTGTCTCCTGCATTCTCATACTTGCTCTCTGCCTCTCAGGTTAGTCAGCATCTTTTATACATCCGTGAGACAATGGAGTTGCATTACTGGAGCAGCATCTCATTTCAATGTTAATGCAGGAACCATTAAGCCTAATATGTGCCTTCCCTTATGGCAACCTCCCAATCCCCACTTAAAACTCTAAGAACAGCGAGCGATTGTTTATAGAGAGCTTGTTTGTCTCGTATCTCCCCAGCAAACCTCTTCTGGGATTTAACAAAAACAATTATAAAGAAAACAAAAACTATCACATTCACAAGAGATTTAAATTTATTCACAGTCTTCTTTTCAGGTTCAGGTCCTTAACGGCAAATACAAATATGTTTGTACCCCGTTTGCCATATATCAATAGAGCTTTTGAAGTAATCTTTGTAAATACTATGCTGATCGTCATATGAGAATGTGGGTGTGCGCGTGGTTTGACTAGCGGACACAAGAGTCTCTCTTTCTCCTGAACACACGCATGAGCACAACGTGCACAAACACACTCGGCCGAGGATGTTTCCCTCAGAGATTAAAGCGACTTAATGGCTTAAAATGACAGTTAACGAGAAGACAGATGATCTGTAGGGAAGCAAGTGAAAATAATAAAAAACAAATCCCCTCCTACTTTAGCCGTCATGACAATGCAGTAGGCAGAGGGAGGGCAGGGGGGAGACTAGTTAAAGCGAGTGAGAAAAAGTGACTATCCAGGAGAAAATGAAGAAACAGATTATTAAGAAGTGAGTAAAATTACATGGAGGATGAGAGGGCAAGATGGAGAGCAGTGCATTATCTATTAATATCTGATGCATCTCCAATCCGAGCACAGTGTTGCTCTTTATAACATACACTGGATTATTGTTCTGAAGAAAACTTTAAAGTCTTTGTCATGCTTGCCGTTCTTTAACACTTTCAGTCTGATGAATTAGTTTTAAAACTGCTGTATTGTTGACAGCAGGGTCAGTGAGTGGAGCCAACTGGGTCTGTGGGTGGTTCTCTGTACTCCAGTTATGTAGCCATCCCAGCAGCTAATACCATGCACAATCAACCCAACTGATTAAATGCCACTTTTAAGGGGGCTATTGGGGACACCTTGATGACACAAAGTTAGCCTCATTTTACCTTCAGATCTTCCTTTGTTCTTGGAATATATTTGAACGTGGAAATGAAAGCCTTACTCTACGGGATGTAACTCCCATGACACTGAAAAACATTGGATTAACAATGAACATATGGTTGTGTTCAAGATACCAAAATGAGAGGATTTTACCTTTGTGACATGGTATATTATTCCATTAGAAATTGAGTACAATGTGGCCATGAAATAATGGAAATGAGGAGTAGCAATACTCATTCATGTACTTCACTTGAGCAATACTTAAGTGAAGTACGTGAGTACTTCACTTGATCAAGTATGGATCCACACCGTACTTCGCAATTGAGACTCTCAGACCAGGCAACGTTTTTCCGTCCTAGTATTGTTAGGCTTGTGTGAGTTGCATCCCCAGTTTCCTGTTTTCAGCTTAAAGGAGAGTTACCCAATGTGGTCATCTGCTGCTGTAGCCCACCGGTTTCAAGGTTCAACATGGCTCCTATTCTATTTTGTTTTTACTCTACCATCTCTGAGATTATTTTCAGTTTGAAATTAATCTCAGACATCAACAAAGCATCTTCACCGAAGATATTTCTCCTTTTTGGAGCCTTCTTTGTAAACCAAAGAAAGTTCCTATGTGTTCATATAGCAGTCTTATAAAGCACTAATGGCCACACTGCATCCAGTTATTTAAATTCTCCTTTCGTCTTAACCATGTTTGCTTCCATGTAACAAGTTGATAAGCCATTTTGCTTTAAAGAGCCACTAAATAGCGATCTAATAAATTGCCAGGTGAGTGTATGTTGAGTTGAAAAGACACTGAACAAATAGTGGTGGAGGAGGTGTTGAGTTATTGCATCTGAGCATAGTACTCCAGCTGTAATTTTACAGACAAATGACAGTGAGGAGAGTCAAAAGGCTACTTGAAGAGTCCTGACTATGTTGGTCACTTTGAGTCATCCAGGTGCGGATTTAAAGAGGTAAACTATCGGTTTCCATGTTAGCTAAACGCAACCAACTTCTGCTAAAATTAGCATAGAAATGATGGCAATGTAGAACGGAGCTGGTAGATCAAAACATTGACACCTAAAATGTAGGTAAAAAGAATTTCTATCCCACAGAAGAAGTAATGGAGACATTTCTTTAAAATTAAGAAGCTTGAGTGCTGAAAACATAATTCATCAAACTGAAAACAGTGGCAATAACCTCAAAGTTTACAGAGAAATTGTTTACCAAAGGTCTTTAGTTTAGACCTAACTCATTCTTACAGATTTTTTTTATTTTTTCCTCTGACAGCCCATAAATATGAGCGAGTGACCTTCCGGTTACCAGCCCATTTCCCCAAATCTAAATTGATGGAAACAGAGCCGTCCAATTACTGTGCCTGGCAGGTCAGGAGGCAGCCATCAGCACCGAAAACACACACAATCCATACATGCTTGACTTATTTGTTCAACTTTGCAGCCTACTGCCTACAACTCACTCACAAAGCTGCACATGGAGGCACACGGAGACAGAAATGTGACTGCCCATAGTCGTGACGCCAGATGATGACTGGGTGAACAAGACAAGTGCTGTCAGCTCTACAGTGAGTTGCTGACAAAACACAGAGCAGCCCCCACCGGATATAGAGCTCCCCCCAAAGCGCAGACTGACCGAGGCATTTTAGGGACCTAACGTGTCTGGCTCATACAATAAAATGACAACAGAGAACAAACACAGCAGGAACAGGCCTAGTGTAGTTACTTTGCTTGGTAAGATTGCCCTAAAACAGCACAGAAACACAGCAAATAGATAAGATATAAATGCGTAGAAAAGTTTAACGTAGGGATATGAAATAGCACAACTGCAAATCGACTACTAACTGGCTATCCACCTAAACCAAAAACTTGACAATGAGAGCTTTAATCAGAAAAGCAGCCAAGAGACCTGTGATAACTCTGGAGGGCCAACGGAGATCACTGGCTCAAGTGGGAGAATCTGTCAACATGACAACAACATTGAATTATTTCCTTTTTGTTAGAGTAGTAAGAAAAAGGCCACTGTTGGAGCAAAGACACAGAAAGTGTTTAAAGGTTGCACGGGGCACCGCAAACACGAGGAAGAAGGTGTTGTGTTCAGATGAGAGCAAAATATTACTTTTTGGCCAACATGTTAATCTAAACAAATCACTCCTATGCTGACACTTTGTGGTGGCAACATCATGCTACGGTACGGCGCATCGATAGCATGGCCAAGTAAGCTAGTCATCTTTGACAGGAAAACGGATGGAGTGTATTTTCAGGGCATTTCTGGAATAAAACATGTTACGTGCTTCTTTTACCAGCTTGACAATGACGACTATAAACATACAACCAGACGGACAATGAAATAGTTTAGACGAAAGTATATTTATGTGGAAACATCCATCCATCCATCATTCCATTATCTAACCTGCTTATCCTTGTGGGTTTGCGAGGGGGGCTGTTCCCTATCTCCAGCAGTCAACGGGTGAGAGGCGGGGAATGCCCTGGACAGGCCTTCATGTAAACATTCAGGCCTAGATTCAACTGAGCATTGAATCTTGAAATTTGAGATCCAAAGAAGGGTTTTGGCTTATCTGGCGGAACTGTAGTGTCTACACTACAGTAGACATGCAAGTTATTCTGGTGTTATAGTGATATTTGGGAAAGTGCCTTTTACTGCAAAGTGAAGTTGACATCTTTCTGGCATCATTAGAACGCAAACAAGCATTGATGTATTTCGCAGGACGTGAAGTAGAATAAGGCATGTCCAGGACCTAGAAATGTTCTGGGTGTGTTATGTGTACAGACAATGTACTTGTCAACAAAGAGTTAGTTCACAACACAGAGAACTCCAGGGTGAGAGACAATAGGTAAGGACCAAAGGGAGGAAAAAAAAAAATCTGCTTTGTCTGGTTTGGCTTCTACCTGCTGGGATCAAACACGGCTAAACAAGAACAGAGTGAAATTAATGGGAGTGACAATGTTCTGTTCGGTGACAGGAAAAGACACAGGCACGAGTCTACGTGCCGTTCAGAGCAGGATGGCGGAGGCAGCCTGCGCGCTCTGAAGATGCTCAGCATCACAGCTCCCCGTTCCGCCAGAGAGTGGAAATTCCGGACAGGAGTATGTAATGACCAAGGTTTCATCAGCTCGTGTGGGAGCGCGCCATGTTGGAGCGCGAGGACGGCTCGCGTCGCATCGCAACACACGCACAGGAGACATCCCGCTTCTCCTCTCTCCTCCATCCACAGCCTGCTACCGGTCAGCCTCTCTCCTCCGCGCCGCGACGGCCGTACACGGCCGGCCGGCTGGCGCCACGGGAGCGTTTACAAACAGAGACACCCAGACACACTCCTCTTTTCTCTCACAAGCGGATCGATATGACATGACGGATCATCCGTGTAAACATGCCTTCCCGTTACACCTGTCGTGCCGTCTTGTGCTTCCAAGACACGCAGCAAAACACGGTTGGAATGTGACATAAATCCTCCTCGTATCTGCTGCTGAATTGTGGAATCATTTATCCCAGGAGGATGCAGCCTCTCTCGGGATAGACCTTGAATGCGTTCGGCCGCGTCCGAGATGTTTACATGGCCCAAAAGGCCACACACACACACGCGCGCGCCGCCAATATGTTTTGTATTTTCAGCCTTCCATCCACCTTCCACCGCTGTCATCCAAGACTGTCCCAACCCACTGATGCTGCCGCACAAGCTACCGAAAACAGGTCACAGGAACAAAAATAAAAAAAAAGAGTAAAAAAAAAAAAATCTGGACTTACTCAGTTGCAGATCCCTTTGCCTTCCCGCTGCAGACGTCTTCCAAACTCGCTGTTTTTTTGTATTTTTTTTTATTATTATTTATTTCTGGATTCAGAATGACCAAACACCCCCCCTCTCTCTCTCTCTCCTCCTCCTCCTCCTCCTTCTCCTCCTTTATTTTTTTCCCTCTTATAGCTGAGGTGACGCGGCAGGCAGCTCGCGCGCGCAGCCTGACGTTATAATGAGAACCCGACGGCTTCGTCTCGTGCGAAACCAGTCGCGCGGTGGACTCGGGAATCTCATGGGCGATAGGGCGTCGTCGGGAGCAGGTTGTGGTTTAGCTTCAGCCAAGAGGAAGAGAGAGAGAAAGAGAGAGAGAGGGAGAGAGAGAGGCAGACAGAGTGTGAGTGGTATGTGAAGGGGAGCGCAGAGGGGGGAAAGGATACGCCTCCCTGCCGTGGGGAGATAAAGGGGACCCTGGCCGCGCACGTTGATTGAGATACGGTTCCCCCTCTGCTAACGAGAACCATTGGTGTCATTCAGTCCTTATCATGTGACGCAAGGAACCGAGGCTGTGTGCTTCGGGGCTGTTTCACACCGCGCGTCAAAACACACACCACGTCCTTCTTGCATTTCGGAGAAGGCGCCATTCTTCCGTGTTTTCCTGTCCCGCCTCCCCATCTAGCGGCGGCGTTAGGCTCTGCCCCAAGACTCAACCGGGGGTTTCTTTTCTGCTACGTTAGCAAAGGCCATGCTTCGTGTGTGAGGTGTTCACAGACTTTAAGGTGAAGCCACTCGCTCGCTCGTGGATCCGCTATTTTCACTGCTCGCGTCACGACATTGCGTCCTAAATAATACCAGCTGGCTATAATTATTCTCACCTCTGCATCCCGGTATTGTCCAAAACATGTTGCACCTGCACCAAGCGTACAGCAGGTGGTGGTAGAGATCTAAATAGCTTTCATGGCCGCATTAAGTTTCCACGTATAAATGCCGAGAGCTGGCCAGATCTGGAAAACTGTATGAAACTTTAACTTCAACAGGAGGAAATGCTTTTAAAATAGATTTAGAAGAATTTTCTAAACACCAAAGAAGTGCATTAGGACTGATTTATATGTCTATAAAACGTCTAACGTTTTGTAAACACCTTTAAAATGTTTTTTTTTCTTTGTATATTACTACACCTACTGAGCTCCATATTGTTGACACATAGCAAGACAGAAAATATGTGGGACAAGATATATAATTATGCAGCCAAGAGATATTTTGCACTTATGACATAATTCCATACGTGTTCATGCAAAAATTGTGATGCTTTTGGTGAGAATTTAAAATGTATGCAGTCATTAAAAAAAAAATAATAATAATAAAAAAAATAATAAAAAACATTAAATGTGTAGGTGTGTAGGTAATACACCCATGAGGCCTACCCGGAGCAGCCACATTTATACTGAGACTAAATTACACAAAAGTGGAACTTATTTACTAATTTGATTTCTTCTAAACATATTTTGTGGAATTTCCTTTTATTTAGGGATAAAGGAATTAGCTAAAGTGCAACTTAAGCCGTAACCCACTATAAATACTAACTCATTTATTTAAAAAAAAATTCCATTTTAATTCCAGTTTCCGAGTTCTGACTTTGTGTTGGTCCATCACACAATATCCCTATAGATTATAGTAAAATTTTGTGTTGTGTGTTTTTTAAAAAAAAGGAACTGAAAAAGGGGTGTGGATACCACTGCAGCACTGAGTGTCTGAGTGAAGATGTGAGGCCGAGCTCTGATTTTCTGTTTCCCCTCCATATTTTAGGGAAGTTGTGAGTTTTAAAGTGGTATCAGATCTTAGTTTAGCATGTGGGTGTTCAGGGAATCCTGGAAGAATGTAAAAGTGGGTGAGAGCCAGCCAGGGAGAATACGAAGAAACGAAATCATACTGAAAGAGAGAAAAAAAAAAACCCACCAGCCTCACTGTCTGCTGCTCACTTCACGCACATCCATCCTTCTCTCCCCTCAAGCAATTTTCCATGTGTGTGTAGATCACACGACTGCATGTAGGAAGAGGATTTGGAGGAGGCACAGCACTCCTGATGGTGTGCATGTGCGTGTCTCTCTTAACATCATGATAAATACTGGTGACAGATGAGGGTCAGCCGTGTTTGGTTACTAAAAACCCTCCCCAAAATGTTTTTTGTTGTTGTTTCTCCTTGAGAAACACAATGCACCGACTCTACCTCAATTTGACAACGCCGAGGGACTGTAAAGAGACAAACCGTCTTGAGTTTGTACGTGATCTGCAACCAAAAGCAGTTGGGCGAGTGTCGTTACGCGTAAATGTATGCAAACAAGCCCATGTGTGTGTGTGTTTACGTGCGCCGTGGTTTGTGTGTTTGTGACTTTGGAGCCCTGGAGGCCAGCTCAGCACTTGGCTTCTTATCTCCCTCTCAGAACCCTGGTCGTGAATAAACATCTCCGGAATAAATATTTCCCAAAGTGAAAATAAACCGAGTGGAATTTGGAGGAGGCTGCAGAAAATCCACATCGGAGGAGGAGGAAGAGGAGTGGAGGTTGTGGAAGACGTGAATGGATGAGAAACTGAAATACTGAGGGAGGCAGCTGAGAGGCAGATAGAGGCTTCAGGGTGTTCCTCGTTTCCACGCACATGACCAAAAACAACCCCCCCCAAAAAAAATTCTACAAATTATTCATTTATTTTTCTATACTTTCATCTTTTTTTTATTTGCCTTGAGTTTCTCAATCTAACTCCATCCCTGTCCTTTTCAAAATGCCAGTTGTGTGTCTGTGGGCTACTGTAGATTGTTTTGCATTCTCCTGCGCTCTTGTGCCAGTGTGCGAGGGCGTTTGCAGGAGCTGAAGAGTTCTGTTTTTTTTGGTTACTTTGCTGTTGCTCCCACATTTAACGAGCTATTTCGTACAGTTCAAACCTATTTTAACCTGTTTCATGTGCTTTAGTGTATTTTATTTGGATTTTACGTAACAGACTAATGAAGAGCAGCACATGCTATTGTGGGGTCAAAAGAAAGCGATACAGGGCATCATCTTGTATGACCTGTTTACTGCGGTAAGAGCTGCAAGTCTTTTGGGGGTATCTTTTTAGCATCGTTGCACATACGCACTGAAGCTGTGACAGTGCCACAGATTCTCAAAAATGTACATAACTACGCTTTGACTGGGACACTATCAAATAACTGCATGCATTGGTCCAAAACGATGCTGCTATTTTTTCTTTCTTTTAAATCGTCAAGTTAAAAGTATTCACAGTCCACAATATGCCACTTTTTTAAGTTTTTTGCGGCATGATTGTGATTTTCACCATAACACTCTTTTATAATTCCCAGATTTATGCGAAGGGGCGACTAATAGTCGTGCTACCCACAGATTCATTAGCTGCAGATCTCTTCAGTCTCCTCCCTGACTGAATTTCATATGGTGATATCAAAGTTAAAGGTGCCAAAATCAAGTGAACATTATTATTTTCAGACTTTTACTCGTGTAAAGCCTGTCTTCATTTAGTTTTTCTTGAAAATTCTGCACTACTAGTGTTATTCCATTACAATTAATCCTAATAAATTAAAGAGAGTTTGTGGTATTAATTTGTCAAAACATGAGAAGGGGCCCTGAATAGTTTTACAAGACACTGTGTGTCTAACCGAAAAGAAATGCACTGCACAAGCACATAAAACATGTTTCTTTCACTATCTATTTTGCTTCATCCCAATTTCCTTTTTTTATTTACTGCATCACTTGCTATTTTTCTCCAAGGCAACAGAAAACTACCGACGAAGCAGACATACACACAGATGCACACCAGTCTGTTGCTGCCATGAATCTTCAGCACTATAATGATGGTCATGCCATGGAAATGTGTGAGAGGAAGTTTTTCTGTTCCCCACTCCAACCAGATAAACAGGCGGTATCATGGAATTACACACCTACAGTCCCTCTCCAGTCGTTTCATCTGCTCCCACACACAGATTGAGACAACGTGTTTGTGTTTAGAGGCTGTATGCTTTAATTTTTTAAAAAATTTTTTATTGAACTCGTGTATGCGCCTTGAGAAAAAAAAAAAAAAAAAAAAACCTTTCGTGGTTCCGGATCAGGCTGGCATCAGATGTAACAATGTGTTAATCGGCGCCTGTTGTTCAGATCAGCAAGAGCTGCGGTGAAGCCACTGATCCAGTTCTGGGCTCAGTTTGACGCCCCGGTCGAGCGACAGCTCTTTTATCTCCCCTCATGAAGTCACTGAAAGCTAAGAAAACCAATCTCTCCTTTTTCTTTCTTTTCTCCAAGCTGCTTAGATGGTTGCAGAATGCAGGTACGCAAATTCATGTTGAAAATCTGCTTCTGTACTGTTGGAATGGGCCGTGCAAGACAGAATTTGATGAGAGATGTCGTTGCACGATGCAAATCACAAAACGTGTTAAAAACATTCATCAGTGTTGAGGATTTGCTGGAAAACGCCTCTTTCATTTTTCGGCTTCAGCAAAAGTACGTGTGAGGTAATGACAACCTAAGTTTATTAGACATGGGAAGACAATATGCAATCGAAAGAAATGTTCCTATTTTTTTTTTCTCAGTTAGCACAGTTAAGACTTATTTCAGTATAGGGATGGCTATTTATTCAAAAATACATGTTGATAAAATGTCTCAAAAGACTCAATAAGTTTATGGCGGTACGACTCTGAACAAGTTAGCCATGATCTGGCCTAGTTAGTACCAGGAGCTTTTAACCCCAAAATATGTATCAATAAAAATAAAAACAGTTAGTATACAGATCAACATTCTGTACCTAAAAAGTGGTCGGTCCCTTGGATGTTTTTACCCTTTTTATTGCTTTTACAAATCAATCATGATTAACAAATTTAAGCTTTTTTGACATAAAAATGAACAAAAAAAAATCTGTCAAAGTGAAAATGGATTTTGACAAAGTAATGACAACAAAATGAAAATGTGTATCAGAAAATATGTGAGCGCGTAAATATTCACATCCTTTAAAGTGACTAAGCCAGTTCAACAAAGGTTCAATCAACTGGTGCTATTAGTCTCACAATGAGTGGAATAGAGATAATTTGATTGAAGTATAAAGACTGTGGTGTTTTGAAGGTCCAAAATTAATCATGAGTTGATGATATTCAAAATAATCCTGTTCTTGAATGTGGAGAAATAAGCATAATTATTAAGACAGGTCTTTAGCTGCACTTAGAGTAATATTTAGACAGTGATACATTACAGACATGATATTTCTCCATATAATCTTCTGTAAATTGTGAGATTTATTCAATATTAAAGTTCTCCAGTAAAGCTCCTTCTCTGCCTTGAGAGTCCAGTTGCTAAAACGTTAATGGCATGTGGGATTCTTGCTTCTGATAGAAAAAAAAAAATTATTACTAAATCATGACAAAACACTGGTTGACTTATGGATATGAAAGTCGTGTAAATGTACTGATAGTTCAATGCACAAAATATAACAACATGCAAAATACCTGGGCACCCAGCTCCAAATTACATGCAAATCTCCAGATCAGTGTTTAAATATGTGGGTGTTTGTAATTGCAGTCGGGTGAACGTGAGCTGTTGTGCAAAAAGCTCTCTGAGTGGGCAGTATGATTAGAAAATCGCTGTATATTTAGGGTGTGAAAATAGGTCCAGCTCACGAGATGAGAAGATAAACAATATTTCGCTCCAGTCTATTTGAAGTCTCTGGATTCTCTTTTTCGCCTGACTCATTTTGTGTTTTCTATTCTGTGCGTAAATTGCTTGACAGTAATGTGCAGAGTGACATCGTCTTGGGCTGTCACATGAACGTCTAACAAAAATACATTGAAGTTTGCTGCAATGTGACAAATTGTAAAAAAAAAAAAAAAAAAAAAAAAAAGTTTAATAGATACAAATACCTTTGGAAGGAACTGTGTATGTTCAAGTTTTCTTTCTATTCCCACATTTAGTTTGCGTTCCCCTGTTTATGCACCTCTCTTTTCTCCCCTTCTGAGATTTAAAGCTGAGCAGTTTCTGTTACACCATGTTTTTTTTGTGTGGGTGATTCATCTTTGGCCTCTGATCATCACCCACAACTCCTGTCATTATAAATAAACCCAGGGTGGCTGCAAGATGGCTTAGGAAACTGAAAAAGAAAAAGAAAAAACAAAACAAAACAAAGAAAACACACATTTACAGATATTTTCAACAGGGCTAATATTTCTGCTTCCCTGCTTGCAGCTAACACAAAATGGGATTTAATCACAGGCCTTAGAGTGGTGGCACACCGCTCTAATTTAGTCATTAAATCAACGCTCCCAGACCGACTGATTTAGACCGGATTAACGACGAAGCTGTGTTCTTTTAATTTCATGCCGGATTATATTTCAGATTTGTCAAAATACAGAACATGCATGCGTGCCCGTGCAGATGCGGGGATTTTATTTTTCAGTGTGTGTGTATACTTGTGCTCATTTTGCATTATATCTATCACCCTACGAAATCATGAGGAATGAAACTGGGTCAAGCAGAAATAAGAGTGCATGATCTTTCCCAAAGAGTGTTCCCCCCCGCAAAAAAAAAACAAAAAAAAACGTACATTTGTCAGAGTTGACTTGAAAGGAGGGCATCAGTAAATTGGTGGTAACAAATGCACGCAGCATTTTGCAACAATTTCAGGACAGAAAACTTATACACACAAGTAAATGTGGTAATCTTCGTCTGTCAAGTTTTATTTGACCTACATTTGAAACGGCGCACTTTGAAACACACACACACACACACACACACACACACACACACACACACACACACACACACACACACACACACACACACACACACACACACACACACACACACACACGCACCCACACATATCCTAGACCCAATTAGTCTGGTCTAATAACTGTGTCAGTGTGTTAGTACCCATTCCTGGAGCTGCAGGGTATTGAAGTCATGCACTGTACAGTCTTACTCATGCATGTAAGGACGCAACACACATCAGTCCATTCATGCTTAAATACTCTGCGTCGTTCCACCCCTCTGTCTTCGTCTCCTCTTGCATAAAGTCAACAAAAAGAAGAAGAAGAAGAAGAAATGGGATTCATCCCATGTCTGCATTTCTCCTCACGTTCACCAGAAGAAACGTTTGTTGTGTTTTGGAATGCGAGGCTCCAGCGGAGTATTGTTTCCATCTAATTCCACCGTCATTTCCACAAATGGAAGCATGAGGAGACTACCAAACAGGCGTGTCAGCTTTAATCAGAGGAGCGACGACAGTGAAAGATTCACATGCATGCGTTCTCAGCAGTTACGACAGAGCTTTATATCTTTGAAAAGTCAGCTTTTTAGCATTTTTATTCCCCCTCCCCTTAAATCAGCCTGAGGTGGCAGAGAGACAATTTTTTCCCGCCATTGGCTCAGCCAACCTCTCCAATTATCAACCGATCTTAAATCACTTTTCCGAAAGCAAAGCATCATCTGGGATTTGTCGTGCCCAGGGCCCTTAGGGGGTGGGACGGCTGATCTGAAAAATTTTAATGAAACTTGCTTTTTTGATATTTTAAATGGAGAAGAATTTGAAGGCCCTGGGGAGAGAAAAGGATGTAATTACAAACCAGAACAACCAGAACAACGGAAATTAAATGGCAATAATTACAGAGTTTTCTCCTTGTTCTGTCCAAGCAACATTTGCTGTTGTTCTAATTTCTCGACAAGGAAATAAACAAGAAGGAAAAGAATATTTTCTATTACTTTCTGTTTTAAAAAATTATTATTATTTTTCTCTTAACCCCCAAATAATTTTTTCATTCCTATTGTTTCTGCAAAAAAATGTGGACAGGACTCACTCAATAGAAAACCAGCAATATAAAATGTAGAAGTATTAATTGAAAATAAATCTGCATCGTTTATTCATGTCATGTTTTTTTTTTTATTTTTTTTTAAACGTCAGTAAACTGCTGACAGGCTTTCTGCCAGCCTGGAGAGGTTCCTTTCCATCGTGATAGCATTTAGACAAATCCACAGATTCTCTGACATATTCAAGTCAGAACTAAGGTTGATTTTGTCAGAGGAAACATTTTGGTAAAGTTCAAAGAACACCTCAACGTTAAATCGGAAAGAGATACGAATAATTTTGAGCTTAACCAAGTGTAACCAGGTGAAAAACTGGGTTCCTATAAAGATGCATTTTGCAAACCCTGTTATGCTTTTATTTCATGTACTGGTTGCAATTCTTCTTTTTGTCAGCATGTGTTGCAGAGAGGTCTAAAATGGTGTAAAGTGGGTATAGAGAGGTCTAACATTACCAGAAGTCGAAAAAGCCTCTCATTTACGTATTAGAACTGCTAAAACGGAAGAAAAGGAGATTTTTGAGCCGAGACATGCTGGAGAAGACGACTTTATGGCCACATGAACGAAGAATCCAGATGTTTGCTAATTATCGTCTGAACTGTAATTTCCATGTATAAAGCTAAAGTCATGTTGCTGATGTCATGTCTGCTTGAATGTCCTCTTTTAGAGGTGCCACTGTTTTTTGTTATGAACTTTTGTTTTCTATTTCAGTTTTTTCTATGAAGCGCCGTTGCTCTATGTTGAGTGCTAGCGGTGCCACTGGTGGGTCATTTTGCTGAAGTCTTTGCTTGGTTGGAACTTTATACTAGTACTGTGCGGACTATTCGGGTAACAAGACTATTTTTTTGCTCCATATCTTTAACTTTAGATTTGTCATTCTTGCAACTCAGAGAAGTGTTCTTTTTTGTTCTTTTTGTTTGACGTGACTTTAATTCAGTGCATTACCGGTGATTCAGATGACTCTTTAGTTCAACTGTTGAAATGATTGTACAATTTCAGGCAAAAACAATGAATTCCTTTTGCTTCCATCTGTACGTTCAGACGTAGAATAAAAATATTGACGCTCCAAAAATCTAAGTCAACCGCTATTCTTGCTTTCCCCCTTACCACGAGAAATATCACTACAGATTGGACATATGAAAAAGTCTTAATTAATTTTCAGGACCAGACCAGTTTAATGACTAATCATTAACAATAACACCACAGTCATTGAACCAGCTTTGGGTATATTTGGTAGTGTGGACAGGTGCCAGGTCCTGTTGGAAAACGAAGTCATCATCTCCAAAACGCTTGTGAGCAAAAGGAAGAACGAAGTGCTCTAAAATAACCCGGTTGACGGCTGCGTCTGAAAGCCTGGAGAATAACTGATACCTCTCTGGAAGCCTCACAGAGCTGCTGTGGACATACTGTGAAATAAAAACCTAGACAAACAGCCTCACAGCTCCAGAATAACTAAAGCCTGCAGGGTTGAAAGTTAACTTTCTATAAAGCAGCCCTTGCAAGGCGCTGTAAAAATGTCAGGCTCCCAGCTGGGCTGTATCGATGTCGCTAGCAGCCTGATAGGACATTTTTCTCCCTCCAAACAGATAGCCTCTGGGAAAAAAATAAATAAATGAAAGGAATTTGTTATAAAATATAGCGACTAGTGGGGGACCTGTTTTTCCTCACATTCAGTTGTGGATGCGATATTTCTCTGCACTTTGGTGTTCTTTGTCACTGTTTGGCCACATAAAAGTTGATGAAATATCGATTTGAAAAAGTACAGGGAAAGGCGGGTAGGAGCTGGTTGGAAATAAAGAGGGAACCGAGAGAATCTCAACCTCCGGAAAATGTCAGTCTGGGCCTCCAGCTGTGGTGGGTAGAGACCCTGACTGACGCACTGAACCTTGTTGGGACTTTTGCCTCAGCTTTCCACCATGTTGGCGTTTGACTAACATATGGGTTTATGACATGGGCTTGGAGGAAGCTGTGAGATTTGGTTGGATTCAGAATGCAGGATAATTTCTTTGTGCGTTTGTGTTATGAATTCTTCAGAAGTGGACATCGTCTTATCAGGAAGAGATTTTAACGGAGAGAAATTAAGCAAACCACGACTTTGAGCAGCCACTTTTGAAATAAAAAAATGTGATGAAACATTACATTTAAGCCCTAGGAGATACTTTGCTGTAGAGTTTTTACACCTGTCAGTTTTATTCCGACATTCATTTACACTGAAGACATGGTTAACAAAGTTAACATTGTTATTGAATATACAGTATAATTAAATTAATTTGCCACATTCCACATTGTAATTGCACTCCTACTTTAATTAGGCCTGTCACAAGAAATTTATAAAATAATATTGTTGCTTAGAAGTCTTTGTTAAAAGAAAACAGGGCTTTGGTTGAGTCCAAAGCGCCAGACCGAAGATTTTGATCATTTGATTTTTGCTAGAAAGAGAAAAGAGGGAAGTGATAAATCATGCAAATGGAAATTATTGAACTCACTTTAATTGATTGTGCAATTAACTGAATTATTGCTTATTGTGTCAGGCACTTAAAATCTAGAATTTTAAGTGCAATAAATGCGAAGTGCTTCTAAGCTCAATGACTGTGATTGTGTTAGATGATTACAATTGATTGTGGTATTTTCCATAACTGAGAACCTCGAGCCAGATTACATGACCAAAGTAAACCGATGTTACATTTTCATGCTGAATTTGTTTTTTAGGTTTATGATTCACCGTATTGACTAAACAGAAAACAAGAGCATTTCTATCATCCATGAGCAACCAGTCTTTCAGAAGTCAGAGAGCTGTTTAAAATTAAGGGTGTGCAGCACCAAATCCACTTCCCCCATCTGTAAAGGTGGAAAGGGAGCTGGATGCAGCGGCAGACGGGAGAATGATAGTGTCAAAGTGAGCGGGATGACAAAGGAGTGGGACACAAAAGGCTTTTGTGCTGTTTCTGCAGTGGTAAATCAGTCCTGAAAAGGCTGTAAGCTGCTTGGCCTGGCCAAACACACTCCCACATCCACACACAAACCCATGGGTGCACAGATACTGTATAAGCACTAAAAAGAAGGCACTCAGTCACAAAAATGGAAGGCTCAGTCTCCATTTTCTGTTCTGTTGCCTCCTGTAGTCACATATCCATGCACACTAGTTGTGTGGCAGTTTCTGGGCCACCAATGAAAGAAGGTTGGGGGAGCTGGGGAGTGGACGACATTGAGAGAAAGGGCTGCTAGCTTGCCGAGTGTGAGTCACGGACAGACTGACTGTCCTCAGGCCTTGGTACACCATCTGCCCCCCCCACTACCTCTATATGGCCTCATCACACAGATCATTGCTCCACAATGTTGGACACACACACACAAATATGCATATGAGCGAAGACAGACGCGTTCCGAGAAAAAAAAACAACACACATTTTAAACCCCACACGCAGTGTCTCTCGAAGGCATCCAATCTTTTTTTTATTGGGATTTTCTGTGATTCATTAACATAAACTGTGAGCTGCATGATAGTCTGTCCTGATTACTGTGATACCCCTAATTAAAATCCTGTAGAATCAATTGCTTATTGAAGCCACCTAAACCTTAAAACAGCATAATACTAAAAGAAAACGGTTCAGTGGCTGCAAAACAAAAGAACGTCAAATACTCCACTACAGCCAGAACTAGAAATCAAGGCATGTTCATTTGTTTTGATGAACAAAAAATAAAAAAACATAAGTTTTTTTATTTGTTTATCCTGCATTTGTTGTTCTACCATATAAAGTCAAAGTAAGCAATATTTGTGGCTGTGACAGAAAAAAAACAGAATAACTTCTGGGAATTTCCCCCCCCTATTCTTTTCTACAACATCAAGAGACCTCAGACAATGTTTGCTTTATTCTAGACTATTCGCTAAGGACTGACCAACAATGTAGAAGAATTCATTTCAGAAACTTGACACTAGACCCTGCAGAAAGAGAGAGAGAAAGGCTGCACTGCAAATGTGCTTCTTCTACGTTTGCTACACACATTTGTGTGTGTTCAAGTGCAGGATGAGGAAGAAAGTCCTCTTAACCTAAAGATCGATGAGGAAGATCCTTTTCACCAGGGTGGCGGTAAACGCCGCCGTGGCATCGACCTCGCTCGCTATTTGGAGCGCTGCCTTATGAACTCCACGCGTTGTTTTCAAGCACCACGAGATCAAGCCTCCGTTAAGCAGACATGATTTTTTTTATTCAACAAACTTATCAATGTCACACATCACTACAGATAGAAAACATTAGCCCATAAAAGAGGACTTTTAAATAATAACAGTATTAATAATATTAAGTAATTTCAAATATCTTACAGTCAAACTGGGCTCAAAGTTGTAGCACATTCACCAGAGGATTAATCTTTCAAAAAGGTTTAAGTACTAACGTAAAAAAATAAAATAAAATACACACACTCTTACACACATGCAGCACAAAGTGACAGGCAACTAAACTACCAGCTTCTCATTTGAGAAGCACCTCTAAAAAAACATACACACACACAACTTGTTCCATTTAACAGAACCTCTTCCTAGGCCGACTTTACAAAACCAGTCTATTTACCTCTGGGGTTTTTTGGGGTGAGCAGGTGGACAGCGATGCCACCCGTCGTCGAGTCTGTGTTTCGAAAAAGTACAATCAAATTAGTTGCCAAAATGAACCACATGTGATTAAATGAGATATCTTCGGTCTGAAAATAAAGGAAAAGCTTTGTACAAGCCATAAACTGACAAAAAGGTGTGTAGGAAGAGTTTACAAGGAGCACCAAGAGGTTGTGCAAATCTTCCTTTTCTTATTGGCGGAGGACATTTGTCATACTTACTGGCACTCTGTGTTAAAGATATGCCTTAAGATAAATAAATATTTTATTGCAGTAGAATAATCTCACAGCAAAAAGTTGAGACGTCAAATTTTTATATGAATACAATTGTTCAGTGGGGTGGGGGGCAAAATCATGAGTAACATGGTTATTAGAACCCAAATAACGCCTATAAAATGACTATTGATGTTTTTTATTCAGACTTTCTAGGAATTTTTTATTAAAAAGCCACGACTTTCTGTTTCAATGAACATGATGTGACACATCACCTACTAAATTTTAACCCTTTAACTGGGACCTGACTCTTCTTTGGTTTGATGAGAGCAAGATTAGCTTCATTAAACATGGAAATGGTGTTAGGAATGGTCACCAACGTACGTGCAAGTGTGACTTTGGAGTTATTACTTCAATTTTCAGTGCGAGATTCTGCTACTGCCTTGCAACACATCTTTAACAAGGGTCCATTCATTTAGACTGTTTATTGTGCAACTAACTAAATAAATTACGGAAATTCTTAATCATTAGAATTAATGATAATAAAAAAACCTTTAAATGTTAATTTTCTTGCCCTGCAGCAACATAATTAGATAATTTCTTATGTTAGTTGGTACTAGTATTTACCTTTTTGTCTTGTAATTAAGTGTATTACAGGACCTTAAGGCCAAAACTAAAGGGTTGCCAGGAACACAAAAAATGATATTTTTAATGGCAAACAAAAAAAAAAAAAGTATTGTCAAGCTAAACCTTTAGCAATACCTTGAATTTTGTTTAGAGCTTTCAATTTTTTGTTGTTGAAAATATTAATATTTTGGGGCTTTGAAGGTTTAACATAGTGATCATGTTGCTTAATATTTGAGAAGCGGCTAAATTAATACATTTGAAATATTTTCAGGAAATATCTGTTAATTTGTTATTTTAGTTCTGCTATTTTACCCATCAATCTCAGCAGTACAAGCAGCAATTATTCCACTTAGCGTCATAATTTAACTTCAGGATAAACAAGTCAACGTAATAGTACGTTTTACACAAATTTCTCATTTTAATCAGATAACGCTTAGAGAAAGAGATCTCTCTCACATCTTTAATTTCTTTCGGTGCCAAACAAGCTCAGAAATTTCAATTGAAATATTCCTTTTAATCCAGCCTTACAACCGCAGACCTCAACCG
The DNA here is from genome assembly GCF_027474105.1 of Poeciliopsis prolifica. NCBI lineage: Eukaryota > Metazoa > Chordata > Actinopteri > Cyprinodontiformes > Poeciliidae > Poeciliopsis > Poeciliopsis prolifica. The sequence continues at coordinate 2,435,490 of NW_026562388.1, forward strand.
ACACGTGCCCTTTTCTGCAGCTGTGCATGAAAATGTGTCCGCTTTCAGACAGCGAGTCTGCCATTGGAGGAATTTGGCAGTTTCCTGCCAAATCCCCCAAGAGCTCACAGGATTTCGTTCATCGACTAACGTTATTTGAGAGAGATTTGTCTCGTTGCGTCTCGTATTGAAGGCATGTTTACATCGGCATAGCTTCAACAAAAGTACAAATATGAAAATTGAGCATTAGACCCTGCTGCTTTGTGTGGTTTCAAATCCTTCCCTATAGCTACCTAGGGGGCTAAACCAGCAGCCATTCGATTAGACGTTTCTGTCATGTATCATTTTACTTGGCTCTAAGCAAGAAAGTCACATGCTGATACCCACAAAATGTGGGAAATCACAATGGTAACCAAATATACACAGAGTACCTGTGACAGAAGGATAAAAAAAACAAAAAAATTTTCATAGCATAGCTAAAAGACCTTTCTCCAATTAAGGCTCTTCGTCTTTGAAATGTTAGATTTCCATAAAAGCAGGATTCAAATTCTCAATGGGCTCCAATCATCAATAACAAAAATGGCTAATTCTTGCTTTAAAATAAAGGTTATACATCTGGTTTAAAATAGGAGCCTGCATTTATCAGAAAAGATTATTTCTAAAGAAAATGATCAACGGAATAAAGTTGGTGATGGAAGACTGACTGCAAAAAAAATAAAAAATACAACGTGATTATTTCAACGTTTTGTTCTGAATCCCTCATTGACATGAACCAGTGATCAAAGTCTTCAAAAGCTCAGAGATAATGTATAGATAATAGGCCAAATCTAGTCCACAACAGATTGTATGTCAGACTTAGATGAAACTAGATCTTAGAGGGCCACAGAAATAGCATCTTCAAGTTTACAGTTATGTGCCTAAATATAATTTCAAAGTAGTTTTTAACTGTATAAACCCAATACTAGAAATGCTAAAGGATATTCAGTATCTCATAAAATATTTTAGCTGTTTGTTTATGGGGTTGTTATCAATATATTTGGCCACAATTGGTTCTTCGAGGATGATTCATTCATACTCTTTCTATGGCCCAAAATGGAAATGAGTTTGATTCCCCTGAAGAAAATTAAGAGAATTCATTTTAAATTTTTTAAGGCTCCCAAAGAGCAATCTCACCTGAATTAAGACCTGGTTTTGGTAAAAAAACAAAAAACAACAAAAACAAAAAACAAAAAAGAGAAATGATGGTGCAATAACTAAAAGGCTAACAAGAGTGGCAATCACTCAGAGCTCACAAATGGTGAATGATAGTTTCAACAGTCCAGTTTTGATAAAGTTAGAAATGAACACTTTTGAGGATTCCTGAAGAGCTCTCCTGGACAATATCTAAAAACATATTTTACAAACAGATAACTCAGGAATTGTTTTGAATAGTGTGTCCGTGTTGATCTGTGAAACCTGCGCGATGCGACCCTCCATCTGCTTCAGATGTGCTGGATAGGAAGGTTAGCTTCGCCGGCTGGAGCGACTTTTACACTTCGATGGGGGACGCGGTTGAGAAGCGTAGCTGGCATTGGTCCATAAACAAAACACTCATCTACGTTCCCTGTTTTGGATTTGATCTTCAGTCCATGGTGGATTTCGCTCGCTGAAAAGTCCCACCATGAGCCCGCGCTTTGTGCCGAGTGCTCCTGCTGAACTTTTCATTTTAGAAGCGATTCTCTTTCCATTCCACTGCCTCTAATGTGCACAGCCATAATCCATTCAGTGACGTCCATATAGGAGGTTGCCCAGTGGTGTATGATCCTATTTATACTCACCTCTCCTTCCTCAGTCGAGCATCTCTGGTGCATGCCGATACACCTGCTTGGCATAGAAAAGACAATGCCCTCACTTTCCAGCCTTTGTGAGCTGCAGTTAATACTCCTAAACCTGTGATTAAATTTGCTGAATTGGCCATATTCTCTGCTGTACGGTGCATTGGAACAAGAGTGTTTCAGCTGGATAAAAAGAGATCACAGGAAAACCTCAAATGGCTGCTCTGGTTTCAGATGAGCATGCATTGCCTGTAGTTGTTTTCTCAGCCTCCTCCCTAGGGGAACTTGATTTAGCAAATCCCACACCATCCATTGTGATATCTCTTTCTCAGCTCCTTCTTTTGAACCCGTCCTTAAAGAAACTCCAGAGATGCTAACAAAACCGGAGGCAAAAGCACAAGCAAGCTTCACTTCGTTTTTTTTTTTGCCTCTCCGTCTTGTTTTCCTTCATTCTCTCTTTCCTCGGCTGGTGCTGTGGCAGGATAAACGAGAGAGACGAGGAAAAACAGGCATCCTGCTGAGTTTTTTTTTAAGACCTCCTTACAGTCCCTGGCGCCGTCTGTGGCTCCAAACCTTTTTGTTGTTTTTCAGAAGTCGGAAATCTCTGCTGACCTGTTGCAGCCTGGTTTCTTGTAATGCCTCCTTCAGTTCTGTCATTTCAAGTACAATCTCTAATGTTGAGACGATGTCTGTTGCCTTCCCCGCGGCTCCTCAACTATAACATCCTCTCATTCTGCATGGCCTTGTAGTAGTGCTCCTGCTCGGCGTGGCTCCGGGACGACACGGAGGGCCGGCGGGGCAGGGTGGAGGAGCGGGATAGGGCCTGGCCGTGGCCATCCATCAGCAGGTCAGGGTGGGGCGGAGGGGGAAGCATGGCGGAGTGGGAAGGGTGTGGGGGAAGAGGCATGGACGAGGAGGGCAGAGGAGGAGGAGGTAGCGGAGAGGAAGATGGGTGAGGAGGTGGAGGAGGCATCTGGTTGGATAAAAGGTGAGGATGCATTTGTGAGGAAGAAGGGTGAGGGGGTGGGGGCATGTGAGGGGAGCTAGAATGAGGAGGAGGTGGAGGCATGGGAGTAGGGCCTGAGTGTGGAGGCGGGGGCAGCGGGGAAGGGGATGGAGGTGGTGGAAGAGGGGAAGAAGACAACTGAGGTGGAGGAGGCAGAGGCGAGGAGGCCGTGGGAAGGGGTGGTGGGGGCATCTCCACTCCCAGCCCCACCCCCACCTCTACACTCCCGCTGGTCGTGGAAGAGCCGAGTGAGTCTGTTTTTCCCGGCAGCGTCCGGTAGTCCCTGTAGTGGCAGACGTTGTCCTGCCGCTGCAGAGCCATGCGGTGCTTGTCGCCCGACGTGTCGGCACTCATCATGTTGCCGCTGATGGTGTTCCTCCACTCCCACTGCTTGCCGTTGCTGGCTGAGACGCGCACCACCGGGTGGTGGGGGGCGTGAGCGTCGATGGTCACAATGCTCCCGCTGCCGGCGACACTCCCCGGGTTGCTGCCGGTGCAGCTGTCTCTATCGGACGGGATGCGGTAGTACGGTGATTCGGAGCAGTTGGAGCCACCCCCCGAGGAGGAACCCCCTTCTGATGTCTTGGCTGACGAAGTGGTTCCTCCGTGACCCTGCTGCTTCGACATAGCTATGACCTGCAGGAAAGGGCAGTAGTCAACGTATAAACTATATGATGACAGCAACATGTTAGTTTTCCACTACAATTACAGTCCTAATGAGGGAATAACTGAGAAAACCACTCAGGCAAATTGTTTCCTTCAGTATTTAGCTTTGATTACCGCCTAAATAAATCGTAGTTATTTTTGTTTGTCCAGCATCTGGCAGCTGCTAAATCACCTGTCCTGTTTAAACTATATAGCCCCCTGTAAAATGTACCATTAAAATCATTGGCTTTCTTACGGTAGACCAAAAGGTGCTCATAATTGTGAAATGAGAAATGATTGATGACTTTTTGCAAATGATCCCATAAAGAAATATACATAAGTTTGTAGTTCTAATGTAACACAATCTATAACATTTTAAAGTGGCCTCTATGAAAATTGGAATTATGCCTTTTGGATGGTACTATGTATTTTCCATGGTACCCCCCAAAAGGCATAGAGTTTCCAGAAGGAGTTCTGTGGAAGTAGGTGGTGCTTTGTATGAGCAAGTGTTTAGGTACCCTGGAATGGTCACTACGGAAAATTCAAAGTTTCATATGCATGAAAGAATCAAAGGAGCATTAAAGGCTCAAGGTATGTTTGAGACAAGGGAATAATATTATGAGATGACATAAAACTAAAAAAAAAAAAAAAAAGATTCTTCACAATACATGAAAAGAGTTTTCTTGCATCTTTCTCACCTGAGTGACTCTTTGCTGGCTGGGAGGCTGGCTGGGCTGCGTATTGGGAACCCTGGGAGTCGACACCGCGATGGGTCCGGATCCAGGCTCTTTCACACTTCCTCCCTCAGTGAGCGACAACCACTTGGCTCTCGTTTTGGCACTCTTGGGGGAAACGGGTGGAGGCCGCGTGGCCTCTTCGGGGATGTGAACCAGCGGCGGTGCCACGGCCATCCTTGCCGTCGCCGGCGTGGCGGTAACGTTGCTGGCCTGCACCGTCGGGTATAGAGACGAAGGCATGCCCTTGCTCTCTCCTTCCCCTGCAGCCGCCCCTCCGCCGCCTCCTCTCTCCCTCTCGTCCTCCCCCTCATCTTCGTCTCTCGAGCTCTGACTGCGGAGCTCCAGTGAGCGCTGCTTCCACTCGGACACCAGCTGCCGGGACCTCTGGGGATCGAAGGGCACGTGGAAGGTCATGTGGCGCTGCGTGACGACTGGCTCGTCGGAGGGGGAGATGGGGCTGCTGCCATTTGCGACTCTGGGTAAGGTGTTGCTGAAGGTTACCATGGTTTCCTTGCCCATGGGGCCGCGCGTCGCCAGGAGCTCCACGTCGGCGCTGGCTCGTTTCAGCGAGGCCAGGGACGCCTTGTCCCTCCTCACCTTACTGCGGGCTCCGGACCCCAACCCGGCCCCCAGCTCCTCCCTGCTCTCTGACACCCTGGGAGTCTTCCTGTACAGGGAATCGTGGCTCCGCTGGGTCAACACCCTAAGCCCGTCCTTGTGGTGAACCGACGTCAGCCGCTGCAAAGAGGGAGAATCTTCCTCTGATGCTTTAAAATTCCCCACAGCGTACACAGCCTAACAGACACAGGGCGGAGTGAGAAAAATAATTAGATGGAAGTACTGTACATATTAAATAACTGAGTGTACATGAATAGTTGTCTCTCTCCATTTTTGCGGTGCCTAAGGTCAGTTTGAATCATTGTCTTTCCCTTCATTTTATTGTCTCCTTAAACGGCAGAAATCGCTCCCCCTCTCAAAAAGTGAGAGACTAGAGAAAGAGAGGAGAAGCGTGGAAATTGGCAACGACAAGTTTTCTTAAAACGAAGTGTGAAATTCTCCAGAGAATCTTTATCAGATTATTTATTCTCTCTCGCTTCCCCGCCTCACTAGAAATAAGCTATATATAGCATGCGAAGAAAAAATGCTGAGAGAAAAAAATATGGAAGCCACACAGGGGGAGTGGAAGTGGTGCGAAAATCAAGAATTTGTTAGCACATGCTGTGACATTGTTCGAAGAAAAACAATACGACAATTTAACAGATTAATAATAATAATAAACAAAATGTAACCATGCCGCTCTCTGACTCTTAAACACACGTTGGAAGAGAAACTAGCTCCTAATCAGAAGCTAACAACTCGTTATGTTGAAATGCATTAAAAAATAAGAGATGATTGCTTTTAAACAGATCAAAATGATTGATCCCTGCTTCCTTTCGTCTTGACTCTAAATCGTCTCAAGCACGACAGGAACCGCATGCGTGTGTCACACCGTGCCGGGCGCTCTTCTCTCAACTCACCAGATAGACTCCGATGCCAGCTCCTATGAGGTACCCCACGTAGACGTCTATCGGGTGACTGCGGTGCTGCGTTATCTGAGTCAGGCCAGCGAGGCCCGCAGCCATGCAGAAGGCGAACACCAGCAGGGGCTTCAGCAGCTTAGTTGTGGTATTGATGCTGGTATTGAAGTACATCTGCGGGGAGAGAGACATGGCAAAATGAGAGAGTTCAGACATGTGGGGGGATTGAGAGGCAGTTTGACAAGCTTCACTTTTTTAAAAATTTTTTCACATTTATTCAGGTTCAACCCAAATGTGTGTGTTGTTTTTAGGGGCGAAGGGATTTTGTGTGAAAGCCCGTTGCAAAGTCGCACTGGAAATGAAATGAAATGGACGTGTTGTTTTCAATGTTTCACTGAAAAAAATTGAAAGATGTACGCCTGTGTATGCTGTCCCCTTTACTCTGACACTTGCAAATAAAACAGGGTATCAGGGCAGTATTTTGTACTATTGTCCCTGTGACAAACATGATGGTAAAAACTATTTAATACTTCCTTTTTTGGTAGCTGTATGACAGTGCGTTTACATGACAAACAATTAAGCTGCACAACGTAAATCTATTTTCAAATTTGCTTGCATTTATTGATGCTTTTATTAAACAAATAAATAGTATAACTATCAACGGACAGTTTTGGGGTGTCTTAAACGTCATTAATTGTAATCTATTGTAGTAATGATAAGTCAAATTTCTTATTGTGATAAGTAATTTATCACAGTAAATCGTAAACAAGCGATACATGCCCATCCTTAGACCAATTTATGAGAAACGTCTCCAGAAAGACAAAACGTCTTTCTGGAGAAAGAAATTGGAGCTGAACTGACTTAGTTAATCACATAAACTGAGTGGTTGTAATGAGACAAAATATGAAGCAAAATATAGGGCATGAATAACCAGTGAAACATGACTTATTAAAAAGATTATTATGCTGCCTCTGATAGGGTTTAGCTTGTAGGAAAAGGAATAGCGTGCGCAGAGTTGAACAGTTTGCCATCTTTTGACAGAAACAGAGTTGATGAGTGAGCAGGGAAGGAAAGAAAAAAAAAAACAAGAATATATTTTTTGCTGCATTCACATTTCCGGCATGCCTACTGTATTTTGATTGCATAAAATAGAAGACAGCTGAGTGACAGTATGGCAGCCTTTGCAAAAAAAGAATCTATTTTAACAAGCATGTCCACAGGCCACTGAGCAGAAAAAAAAAATCCCACTCTTCATAGCAAGAGGGAAAACCTGCCAGCAATGAGAAATTTCTCCTTACATCCCATATAGATTTACTCAAAATATGTTTGTGTGTGAGGAGATTTTTTTCTTGGCTCTTCATTCGTTCATTATCTTAGAATGTGGCAAAGAAAAGCTTTTTGAGAATTGAATAAAGGAACAAATGCATTCCATTAATTGAGAAAAAGACCTAAGAGAGCACAGATTAGACAGCAGGCAACTCTTTTCCTCCTGACTGTCTTGCAATAGATGTCAGTCAGTGCCTTTTCAGTGAGTTTTAATGAGGACACACAGGATCCAGTGATGCAGCAGTTATAAAGCCACTGATGAGGATGAGTGTGTATGTGTGTGTGTGTGGGTATGTTTGCAGACAGGATGGTGTTGTGATGATGAAAAAAAAACAATACTTTGCAGCACAGTACAGACACATCAAGGCACATTAACCAATATCCAGCAAAGATGAATGAAATAATCAACTTAGAAAACCAAAATCGGATCACTGGTTCTGGTTATTTTTAGAGAAATCATGTGGTTATATGCGCGGTCGACCAATTGGAAAAGTAAAAATCCTACTTTCTTCTGATCAGTGAATGCCTCATACGTAGTGTAAACCAGATGGCACTGACTGCTGTAACTCCAGCGTCAATGTTTAAGGGCAAAGACAAAAGACAGAAGGAATCAAGAAAGAAAAAAAATCTATTTTTTACAGGCGTGTTTTGCCAGATCCTTCGGGCCACCGCTTTTAAAATGTCAACTAATAAGAGAAAGCTAAGTGCATTACGGCAAGATTGCTCTGTTTTTATCACTTCGCAGAATCTAATTGTATCTGTAAGGGAATATGCTGGGTTTGGAAATGTTGTGAATCTGTAGAAACTCTCGCTGCTAAGGCAAGACTCCACTTATACACACACATGCTTATTTTCAAAGTTAGTAACACTGACTGTGCTAATTGCACTCTTTGCTAGAACACTGAAAATATCCCATCTGTCATCATTCCGTCTGTTTTGAAATGATACTGAAATGCGTGACTGCAGAGCTGAGTAACAGTCAGACATTGTGGCGTTCTGTTTGTTGTCTATAGAAATTCCTAATGATTGTTTTTGACAGAAAGGCTGGCATTGTTAACAATCTAGTATCTTACAGTAAATCAGCTTTTGTCTGTCAAATATGAAGTCAGATTTGGCTGCATTTTTATTTATTTATTTATTTTTTTGCAGAAAACATTAGCATATCTTGAACTGGCACAGCATACATCTACATATAGAGGTGTGTTTGGCAAAGAAAAAGAAAGACAGTGCGCTGTTCTCTGTCATGTAAATAAGTAAATATGCTGTACTTGTTCTTAGCTGAGTTTTATTTATAGATAAAACTCAGCTATAAATAAAACTCACTGATTATTAGTGATGCAGTGAGAAAGTTCTATATATTTGAGATGCTTTAGATAAAATTGTTTTAATTTGCTACAAAATATTGTCAATCCGGTTGAATCTTCAATTCATCCAGTACTTGGTTCTTATTCATAACCCTTCAAGTCAAAGGTTTGGAGGATCCATTCTAGGTATTTGGCCATAAAAACTCTGATCAGTGAAACTCTAGATTTTGTATGTGATTTAAAACATATTAACTTTTTTATGATTGTTAAAAAAAAGTAAAATACCTCTTTATTTTATCAAGTGATGATGAAACAGAGAAGAATAGTACAGTCACGGCTGACAGCATGTTGTTCCTTGTGGATTTGCAATGTGTCATTTTGGATTTTACAAAAAAGAAAACAAAAAAAAATTACAAATATAAACAGATTTAACTGAGTATTTTTCCAGGGCTATCAATAAGCACATCGATCCACGGACATGTCATGCTAGTAGAATCTTAGTAAGTTGAAGTGCTTACAGAGATATATACAGCTGCGAAGCCAGACAGCGTAGCATGCTGGGATGGAAAGGTTTTCCTACAGGAAAAGAGCAGGAAAATTAGAAGTGGAGAAATAAAGATAGATGTTTTCAAGCCTTTTTTTACCAAACAAAATAATAATTACGGCAGTATAAATCCATCTGCTTCCTGTTAGGGATAATGTTTCAGGAGTCTAAAGCAGGGTTAGGTGATAAAAAAAAATGTCACTAGGCGCATTCAATGTCCAAAAACGAAACGAGCATGGCACATTGTCAAACCTACACAGACATGGCCGTATGCCTGAACTGATACACCAGGCAGTGCATAAATCAGAGGAGCATCCAAACAGACTGGAGGAACTGCAGAAGTCAGCAGCTCAAGTAGGAAAATATTTTTATAGGACAGCTATTTGTCATGCATGCACCGACTTTTACGGAAGAGTAGCTAGTATCTATTGAAAGTGGTCAGATGAGCTGAAATGAAACTTTTTGGCCATGTTGTGTTGTGGAAAATTAACACCGCTCAGCACACACCACCCCCATCATGGCACATGGTGATGGTGGCATCATCATGATGTGGGGATGCCTTCTTTAGCTTGAGCAGGGAAGCAGGTCAGAGTTGATGGGGAGATGGACGGAGTAAAGTATGGGTAATTCTGGAAGGACTAATCCTTCTCTTTTTTTTCTTTCCAAACATTGCTCAACCATTGTGTTGGAATGGCCTAGTCGAAGTCCAGATCTAATTCGAATATGTGGCAAGGCTTGGAGCTGGATGACAGGAAATTCATGTGATGTAAATAACATTCACATTATTTACATTTAATTTAGTCTGACTTATCTTGAACAATTTCACAAAAATAGAACATCTAAAAATTTCAGACTTTGAGTTGTTGCTGGTAGAGATAGATATTGATGCGGGTTGTTTGAGACCACACCACACTTTTCAGAATTTTACATGTAAAAAAAAATGCTGAATTGTTTTCAAGGTACAATACATGACACGACAACTTGTTTCGCCTGTCCTAATGAATGCCCTCGGATTTCAGCTCCATTAACCACGAAGGTGGCACACTGGGGAACATTAGAGGAATTGAATCCGGCTGAGGTGAGACATCAAGGCTGCTTGTATTTTTTAAACAACAGCAAAAAGTGCTTCATAGAAATAATTTTTACACATCTCCATCAATTTCTTCCTCTACCTCTCAAAACTGTTGGCTTCGTCCCACCGTCCCTGGCGACAAAAGGTGATAATAGAAAACATGTCGTCCTATGCAAAACAACTGCGTCTTCAGGTATTTTAATAACGGCTCCCCTGGAGAAGAGAAGCACTTACATGCACACTTGTAATACAGTTACTGGGATTATCCCTGTATCAGTAGCGCTAAGCTGTGATCATTCCTGTGTACGGATCTAATATGCCTTTCACAGCGACTCGCTGGAGCTTGTTTGTCTGATCCCCTGTATGCACCACTACAGAGGATCTTGAAAAGCCACAAACCTGAATCCAAAATGCCGCCACATGCACATTTTTATTTAACAAAGAACATCTAACATTTTTTTTCTTTTATTTAAATTTTAATTTCATAAAATCCAAAATAAATAACCAGCTTTGACTAATCTAATGCCAGTTGTATTCTTGCAAGACGTGTTAGAATCCTAAATCTACACACATTCAATATAATATAAATAAGATTCTGTGCTAAATAAATACAAGCACATTTTCACCTTGCTGACATGATTGCATATTGGTCTTTCCCCATGCAGATATCTTGCGTGATGTAGGCGTTGTTGTCACATGACACCCCCGGAGCCGTGTAATTGGGCTGGCACACGGTGAGGAAGAAAGGGGCGTGGTAGCCCGTAGCCAACTGGATGACATCTGTCACCAGGGCTGTTGCCAGGAGACCAAACACATGAACACCTGAGGGAGAGAAATAGAGGCAACGGAGGTGAATGCAGCATCAGGCGAATGAACTGAAAAAAAAAAAACAACCCGCCCAATGCCTTCATCACACAGAGCGGTTCATTTCTGAGACACGTGTTGCTGTTGGGGGAAACCAGTGTGAATTTGCAGCAACCTGAAGTGACACCATAAGCTGTCAGTCTGATGCATTTTTACGTGCTTACACACACACACACACACACCCACACACACACACACACATGCAGGGAGGGAAATGCGGGAAAGTGAATAGATTACTCTTTTGACTTCAAAGCTCAGTTTGCCTCGGGTATTTCATTATCTCAGCTTCTTAAGTCGGTTTCATTTTAAGTCACCCTTCATTTAATGTCTGTAATTAGCTTATTTCTCCACTTTGAAAAACGAAATGAAGTTGAGACTCACTGGGAACTTTGGATCACAGTAAAATCGTCACTCTATAAATAAAGCTTAGCTGAACTTGGATAACCGTAGCCTGAAATACACATGAAAACTTTTGTGATTTTTGAAAATAAGAATTGGGTTCACAAGTTGCCGTTGGCTGTGAGTTTTCTTTCATCCAAACAGGGAGAACATTCCTTAAAGCTATGCAGACATATAGAGTAACGACAATATTAATTCAAATTAGTGACTTCTAAACGGGCCTGGCGACCGGACGTACCAACGAAGCGCACGGTCCTGCGCAGGAACGAGTTGAAGCTGCAGCCTCCGGCGTTTATGCTGCCCTCCGATTTGGGGCAGGTCTTCAGTTTGGACTGCATGCAGTACATCACCGCCTCCCCCAACATGATCTACGACCAGCAATGAAGAGAAGGGGAAAAGATTGGCTCACGTAGGGCTTTTTCAACTGTTTGCATTTTACAAGATCGGAAGAGCAGAGTAGAGCAAACAGACAAGTAAAAGTGTTAAAGTGCTATTCACGTCAGGTAGAGATGTCTGTGATTTTGATCTACTGCAGGAAGGTACAGCAGGGTGAAAGCAGAGCAAGGTGCTATTGAACAATGATCACTTCCAATCAGAGTGATAAACGATTGCTGCTCGTTTCCATGCTGCTGATGGATTACTGTAGTGTGTGTTGGTGTCTATCGATTTGGGGGCGGGGGGAGTGACTGATAATGTTTAATGCAAGTCTGGATGTTTATCAATCTAAACATCGATACTGCATGGGAGAGAGAGCAGACTGAATTTGCTACACATCTGCCTATTTGTGTGACTTTTGTAGTTTTTGGTGATTCACTGGAATTTGCTTGAGGTCTAGGAAACACTACAGCAGTGGTTCCTAAAGATATTCTGGGCCCTCCTAAGGATTACAATAAAATTCCCCCCAAAAAAGAAAAAGATCAAAAAAAATATCAACACATCATTCAACCAGACATAAACCAATATACATATTTTGTTTTCAAACTCCACTGAAGTTCATTTCACACTTCAGGTTGTAACAAAACAAACTACAAACCATCTTTACAGAGAAAAGATGGTTTTCATTCATTTTGGGAACCACTGCTCTACAGTAAGATGTTGGTGCGGTGAGGTGCAATGGAGGTGTGTGTACAACTGAGCGACATTTGTACAACATGAATTGATTACAATTATTTTAGACATAAATCCACCAAAAATATCTGCTCAAAAGGCACATTAGTATGATTTATATTATTCATAGGTGCTTGATAGAGTAGCCAGCAACATGAAATGTCACAACTAATTATTAGTTATAATTCATGCATGTGTTTAGAAAAAAGTGTTGCTTTTGCTTAAATAGGACAGGAAACATATTTATAAAGGACAATGGGATAAAAATAACACTGGAAACTAAATCCATAGTTTATGGTGAAACACAGCAGTGGCAGCATCATGCTTCGAGATTGCTTTTTGTCACCGGGTGCAGAGTTTCCTCTTCCCTCGACTTCGCAAATATAACACGATCCGCTGCTTTGTGTTGAAAGTCGAGAGATGGACTTACGGAAGCGGCTGGGCCGGCGAACGCCAAACTCAGCAGCATCAGCAGGGGGATGAGCTCATCTCCAGTCTCTACGTAAGGCATGGAGAGGTCGCGGTCGTAGCAACGGAAGCCCACCATCGCAGGGGAAAGGACATCTGTCAACTCCAGGAAGTACAGAGACACCAAGGAGGACAGGACAATGGGGAGCTGGACGAGAATGCGTCGACACACATGTTAATTCACAAGCCGTAAAACAAAACCAAGGACAACTGGCAAGCATTTGATTTATTTTGTTGGAGTGTAGCAAGTTATCGAATGTTTCATTTTAGCCGCATGCACATACAACGTACACGTGTAAGAAAAGCTCAGATATTGATTTAATGTTAAGATTATTCAGCCAGAAATATGCAGAGGTGACAATTACAATAAAAATATGTAAGAACTGTCGCATTTCAACAACAATTCTTTCACATTCCCAATTCATCCGTACCTCCACAAAATAAAAACATGGCAGCAGAGTCATGCTGTCTTTGGGTGGTTTCTTCTTGGCTTTGGTTTTGGGAGATGTCATCTTGGGGTGGGACCAGTCGCAACCTGTTGGGATGACATTACAAACGGTTATCGGCTGGAACCTCCAGAGGACTTTGGCTTATTTTTCTTTTAATTGTTGAAATTTTCAGCAAAAAACCCCACAATGTGACGTCTTCCTGTTCCCTTCCTAACCAGTGTAAGAGTCGGATATCGCCACGGTGTTCACATTTGCAATCCCCAGTTCTCTTGAAATCGTACCAAAAGGTGAACAAGACATATAACGGTCGACAATTCCCTTCCTGATATCTTGCCCAATTTCTGCTGAATGTTCCATGAGGTCAAAAAAAGGTGTTTTTGAGATCCTTTACTCCAGAGGTCAGGCACATAGCAACACAGAGACACACAAGGCAAACAACCACGCACTATGCATTTGTAAAAGGGAGAATAAAATGACTAAGAAACTGTCAGCCGTTGTTGTGGCTTTTAGGAAATGGAAACAGTTTTCACACTGTGAGAAAACAGGACATGCCTTTTTATACAGTGGATCATTATTCATTTGATGTGATACTGTTGTTACCGCAACATAGACACATGACCCGTGCGCACTGCTGTGTTGGGATGCTTAGCAGTGAGTGTGTGTTTGCAGTACCTGGAGCTGCTTTATAATCAAAAGGCATTCAAGCTGTTTGGGTTCTTCAAAGCTCTGAATTGAGCAGGAAGCATTTTAACAACCCAACAGCTGTTTACCCCAAATATATAGATATATATACAGTATGGTGTCTTCAGTAACCTTTAGGCATGCAGAAGGTCTCCGAGAGAGGAAACAGCCAGAGGCATAGATGGAAAGTCAAATAGAGTTAAATATTCACCGTTTTCCCTACAGCTCCCTATTCCTCCCAATGCCTTCCTTCCCATCCTGTTGAATTCTTCCTTTCTGTATCTGTCAATCTCGCCCTCCCTGCCTCACACATCTCCTTGTCCCATTTTTAAGTAGTACCGCTACCTCTAATTTATGTACCGTCTGCTCGACGCTGATTTCACCTGATTTCTTCATATCTCATTTCATTTTGCGAACGCTTTCCACCTGACCTCTTTTCCCCTCTCAGTGTCTTTTCTCCTCCGGTTTATTCTCACTCTCGCAACGTCAGCTGTGCCAAATATGTCTGACGGACTACTTTTGGGGCGGTATTACTTTTTACGCACATGTTGTGCAAACGTTTTCATACCGCTAGAAATTACATTATTGGGATTTTATGCCGTAAACCAACACAAACTCAAACACATAACTCCAAATTACTTAGCCCCCCAACATACTCTGGAACAACCTTTTACTCCAGAGTTGCAGTTTTTACATACTTTTAGCCCAGTATTGTTTGAATAATAGGACTGGTCTTTGACTAGGCCATTCTAACTACTAAACTACCACATAATTGCAAAGTATTCAGCCTCCTTGAGTCAATACTTTGGAACATTTTTCCCTATTAAGAACCACAAGTTCTGTATTTATCGGTTAGCTTTGCACATTTACAGACATTTGCCCAATTATTCTTTACAAAACAGGTCTTTGATTAGGCCATTCTCACACTTGTTTTAGTCAGTTCTTTATCTATCTTTCTTTATCATTTCACCTTTCTCTTCTTCACCCCTCTCTGTACCCAACTATGATTCATAGTCATTATCCTTTGGTTTTCTTCTTCCATCACTGTTTCTTTGGTGAGATAAGAGAACCTGACCCTGAGGCGTTGTGATGCGCCGAGAATCAAAGACTTCTCCCATCTAATTTCCATGACTCCTGGAAACGTGTTGGAGAGGGGAGGAAGAACAGGTCCGAGATAAGTACACTTCAAAAGAGAAGCATGCACATTTATGCTACAGGGAAGTTGACAAAAGGGACTGGAATTAGGAATGGAGAAGATGCCGTGAAGGAACAGATCCCAGTTCGGCTGAAAGCAGCTTAGCAAGATGCTGAGGATGGGGTCTCACTCCCGCTAGCCGCTTGGTCTCAGTGACCTACTCCAGTCAGCATTTAAACCTCATCCTAACTCACATTTCAAACACACACACACACACACACACACACACACACACACACACACACACACACACACATATAGAATGCGCTCCAGGCTTAGAAAAAGGGGGTCGTTTATCTATCATGCCAGCATCCGTCCTCTGGGATTCATCACATGAGTAAGTGGCTGGAGCTGATGTACACTCATGCTTGCAAACATCATAAAAGTGTTTGGATAGGGCTATACTGCAAGCAGTCTGTATGCATTGTGCCTCTCCATGTGTGAATGAGGTGAGTAAGGCAGCAGCGATGGCGGTGAAACACAGCGTACGGAAGCGCAAGTTGCAGAATAACGTGGAGATTTAATGATGACACCGAACATACAAATGGCTACCAATGTCAAGAATAACCTAGCTTCAGTAGAGCATCAGTTGAAATTGATTGAAACTTTATGTCTGTATAGCAGAGAACCGGCGAATGCGATCCGATATCAGAGTTAGGCTTGATGCTTTTGTTGGGTTGGATATTGGGTTGAAGTAACCAAACCGGAGGACATGATGCTTTGCTAGATGTCACATTTTGATTGATTTCATTCTGGACATTTATGCTGTCAGCTCTACAAATGCTGCACACTTAAAAAAATATCTATATATGTATTTTTTTTAGAAATTGACCCAAAAAAAAAAAAACAGTTTCAAATGTATTAACAGATGAACTTTTCAGAACTGGCAGATCATTTGAGCGTCAAACATACACACATGTGTCATGGTAGCATCCTGGCAGTGGAGACCCTGGAGAAATGCAAACATCATGAAAGGACATCAGATTTCAGTGTTCGGAAGAGTGAAAATGTGAAATAAACGTGTGTGTTTTCTGCAAACATTCAGAGCAGTGAAAGTTCTTTCAAACGGTTACAGTAATAATAACTGAGGAGAAAACTTCTGTTCTCTGAAGCTGTTTAGGGCTATTTAAAAAACAACAACATTTTGATGAAAATTTCAGATTTTCATACAAGATGCTACATGCTGCAAAAACATGAACTCCGCTCTAATCAGGGTCGTATGGGAGCAGCTGCAGTGGGTGGACTGGAGGCGGCTTCAGCAATTTACTGCTTATGAAAGTTACGGAACATATAGAGCTGTTTTATACTGACGTTATCAAACTTCAAATCCATAATAAAGAAGTTTTGGTTAAATATTTTAATCATTTATTTTTTTTTTAGAAATTTTAAATAAATATAACAGCTGCAGACTGACAGAAATGTATCTAGCTTCTGCACAACACTACTTATCAAGCTAATTATTTTTTTTATTTTTAATCATTACAACTCTCAGGATATTATGTCTAAAAGAAATAGAAGCTAAACATAAATAAAGCTGGAATGCAAACAGGAAATGCAGCGTGGGTTTGCTCTGCTTGCTTGAATGTGACCTTTTAAGTGAAAGAAAATACAAACATCAAATCCAAGTCAATTACCTGACATTTATGCTACAGGTTAAAAAAGAAAGATGGTTGATCAAAGATGGCTTGTTGAACACTTCACGGTCAAAAAGCGATTAAGATGAAGCATTTTATTTGACTTTTTTTTGCGATCACAGTTTTTCGCTAGTTAAAGTTGCGAGACATAAATAACCCTCAGATTCCAGGTTTCAAACTGCTCTAGCTGTCCTTCTATGTAGCATACACTCGTGATGTTGGTGACATTTACAAGATTTTTATTGCTCTTTTGGATTAAAAAAACAAAAACAAAAAACATTGTCAGACAAAAGTTATCTGTTGTCATTTCAGATTCATTAAGTCCAAATTTGACTTGTTTTGAATTTCAGGTTATGGCTTATTTCTTTCCACCCACTCTAAGGCTGCCTTCATGCTAGAAATCAGCCACTTTATCCAATTTTTGAACCGTAAACAAAACCCAGCTATTTTTATTTTGTCAGTTCTATTGAATAGTAAGGCTTTTATCTACAGATGTGTGACCAAAAAAAAAAAAAAAATCCGGAGTTCTTTCAGGGTTTTGCAGGACATTAACTGGGTTCCTTTGGGGGGATAGTGCATGTGCTATTGCAGATCAATACAGACTTGTTTTCAGTGATCACTTTTATCCTTTGATGAAGCATTTATTTCCCAATGGGAGTGGTGACCTCTGAAATGAATGTTCCCTTCCGTCAATGACATTAGTCACATTCTGCGGCCATCAAAATCATTACAGCCAAGCTAACCTGACCACCAGTGGAAAAAAAAAAACTTTAATCAGTATGTCACATGGTCTCCTCCCCTCAGCCCCCCACCCAGCCCACACAATGACTGGAGAACGTCAATGAAGGGAAGAATGCTGCTCCTGCTCTCTGGGCTTAAAAGTCCATTTGAAGCTGCATTATTATTATTATTATTATTATTATTATTATTATTATTATTATTATTATTATTATTATTATTATTACTTCAATAGATTTTGGAAAACAACATCTAAAACCAATAACAAGTGAGGATCTGGGTGTTTCTTTTTTTTTAAGGAAATGGAGAAAACTAAACAATCCTAAAGCAGACAAACAAATCAGTTATTAATTTGCATAATAAAAGCATTCACATGAGAGAATTTCAATTTACACACCATTACATGTTTATATTTTCATGTTCTTTACATCTAACGTAACTGAGCGTCCACACATGCGAGAACCTTATCAATACAATGTTTGATGAGACCAAGGCAGCATGACTCATTCATGGGATCGGCGAATCAGCAAACACAACCGCAGTCAAACACCAGCGAAAACCGGAGGTCAGTCAGTGACCCGGTGCAGGATGGTAGATGAGAGGTTCCCTGCAGAAGATTGTGAGGGGAGCCAAACTTTACAAACTGCTGCCATCTGAAAAGCGATGCATCAGCATTTGCCCCACGCCAGACTGCTGCACAGCTGTAATTTCCTGAAACTGGAAACATGCTCCAGTGCTGTCTGGCTTGTAGTTTTGACAGTTTAATAATTTCATCCACTAATCTATTCAATATTCTCAAGAAACGCTGATTATTTTCATTATGTGCTGTAAGTAACACACTGAAATGATATGATTTGGTATTCTGCTGTACTCCAACCGAATTATAATGAAATCCTTGTGCACTTAACCACAAAAGTATTCATGTTAGAGATAACTACTCTCTGTCCTGGGACCCCGCTCTTTACTAAACACTCAGCAATTGAGCCAAATCGGACAAATGCTGCCGTTTGACATACTCATCTCAGTCATTCTGTTGTTTTCAGCATTTGAGGGGACTTGCTTTGAATGATCAGTGTCATAAACCCAGGTTGCATCTCTTCGATGCACAGGGCTTGAGCTCTGCGTCTGAATCGATTCAAAAGATTCATATATTATCATATCAGCAGAGACTGTCAGAGGGGCAAATAGCATCATGAACACTAAGGAACAGGGCAGACAACTCAGATATAAAGTGTTGGTGAGACATAAAGGACGATTAGGTTGTCAAACCACACCCCAAGCTTTTAACATCCTATAGAGCACTGTTCAGTTCACCATCCAAAATGTCATAGAAACCATACTGAAACCTGGAAATCCACTTAGAGACTGACAGGCTGGGCAAGAAAAAAAAATCATTAGGTAGCTGTGGAGGAGCAGCAGACATAAACAGCTCAGGTGGGAGTGTTAGTTGTGATTCTTGTTTTAAATCTGGGTTTAAAACAAGAATAAAAGACAAAAGCCCTAAAACGAAAGTCCCAATTTGCAGTTTATGTAAAGCCCGTGCATATGTAGAAAAGAATTACTTTGCCTGCATGTGGCAGGTTGCAACACGCAATAAGACATGGTGGTGATGGCGTCATGCTGAAAGGATCCTTATGCGGGGAGGGCTGTTATATGATGCAAAAGACCGGGGCGGTGGTTCCCCTTCTAGCAGGAGAAGGACCTTAAACATGGAGCCACTGCTGCATGCAAAGGAATGCTTTACCATGCAACAAGAACAAAAATATATTCTAGAATGTGCTCCTTTTGTTTCCACTTCGCAGCTTCATGAATGTCAAACGTCTGCAATCGCAATAAAATACAGCGGACGCTTGTGCTTGTGTTGTGACAAATTGTGGAAAAAGTTGAAGCGGAATGCATTAGAAACCGCCCCTTAACTCTCACAGGAACCTGAATGGGCCTTCAACGAGTCCGGAGGAGGAGGGAACACCCAACTTAATTCAGACTGAGGAGGGGGAAAAAACACACACACAAAAAAACGCCGAACCCTCGTGCTTGTTCGCTTTTTTTGGTTTTTGTCCTGATTTATATGAAGCGTGCAGAATTGTCACGACGACTGCATCTTTTCTAGAGGGATTCGGTATGTTCAATTTGCTTTGATTGCTGTAGTTTATTTTATTTATTTGTTTGTTTTCCAATCAATCGGTGTTTAAACTGGAGCATTTCACATCTACGCCTCCGCCAACAGAAAAAAAAAAAAAAAAAAAGCAGACTGCCTCAGATCATCAGTTATAGAAACGTGAAAGCCATGTGCTGACTGTCCGCCTCTCACCTCCCTCGCGCCGGGGAGGAGAGAGGCAGCCCGCCCGCCTGGCTGTGTAAATCCACGCGGAGGGGGACGGAAGGCTTTACTCACCTCTGTCCCGGGGGCTCCGCGAATTCACCGAGTCCCGTCGCCCCCTTCCCCCCCGGCGTGGTCGCGCGTGCTGCTCCAGTTTCGCCGTGGCGCCGCCGCTGCTAATCCATCCTCCAGCTTCCCTCGAGTCACCCCGAAATTCCAAACACTCCAGCGCTTATCCCCGGGGAGAAGGGGTGCGAGGCTATTCTGGGACCGCGGAAGAAGGAGAAGGACAGAAGGGAGTGAGGGAGGGAGGGAGGGAGGGAAGGAAGGAAGGAAGAGGGGAGGCGGCGTGGCCACAGGAGGAGCAGGGATGAGGCGAGGAGAAGAGAGGAGGGATGCTGATGGTGGAAAAGTCCCAGTTTTGCCGCACTTGCTCCTGGTAACAGGCTCCTCTTGCAATCCGGATCCTGGCTTGTGGAGAGGCGAGACTCACGCGCTCACCCGGTCCGCCTTATTCTCACCTGGAGGCTTCCACATCCAGCAGAAGCTGCTGCTGCTGAATAAATTGTATCCATGTTATATAGTATGTGTATATTTAAAATAATAAAACAATGAAAAAAAAGAAAGAAGCTTTATAAGCTCAGCATCCGTCACCGGGTCTCTCAGCATGCACACATAAACACACAAAGGGGTTGAAGAGGTGTGTGTGAGTGTGTTATTGGTGATGGTAGTGGGTTACTGAGGGAGGAGAGAGAGTTGTGGTGTGTGTGGGTGTGTGTGTGTGTGTGTGTGTGTGTGCTTATGATGGGGGGAGGAGACAGTCTGGTCCACGCGAGCACGCTTCTCTGCCGAATTCCTGTTTCGGGGGGACGATAGAAACAAAGGGGTTGATTTATTTTATTTTTTTGGGAACGTGAACCTCGTGTGTGCGCATGCCCGCGGGACCGTGTACACGTTTGCGCGAGCAGCCGACGCGTAGAAAGTGAAGACGTGCGTTTGGAGATAAACTCCTGCATGTCCGGGCAAAAGCTTGATTTTTTTTTCCCACCTGAACCCCAGCGTTTTTTGTTTTTTTTTAAACGAGCCGCAATGTCTGGCAACCGTCACCCGCAGACGAGGGTTCACGTGCGTCTTGCCTTTTGTTTACTCTGAAGGGTGTGGCGGGCGGTTTGACCACGGTGGTGCGTTCAGATCACCCCGGAATCCAACACTCCTCCCCCGCCCCCCACCCTGAAAAACCCCGCACACGCAAAACCTCTTCTCACTCATCTCGGGTGAATGACGCTACGGTAATTGACATCAAACTGGCTCGCTTGCACGAGCGCGCGCGTGTAAAAAAAATGGTGCGGCGTGCGCATTTTTGGTGCTCTCAGAAGATGGTGTCTGTGAGCGATCCATAACCTCTGCGCTCGCCGTGGTGAATTATTAATGCTGCTTTTTAAGCTGAACTTAAACATCTCCATTTGGATCCCCGGTTTACCCCGTGTTCAATTTCCCCCGCAATGTCTGTAAGTGAGAGAGCTGTGACACATTCAGGGACGCACGAGTCACATGTGCATCGGAAATGTATCAATTCCCCATATCTCAAAGTTTAGTATATTTAATTTTGGATTTTGTGTGGCAGACCAAGACAAATAACCATGACTAATACAGTTTACACATACAAATCAGAAAATACGTAATACTTTGACACAACTAAATGAAGTAATTTGCTGTCAGAAGTCCCCAAATTTCTAAATGTATCCCTTTTTGTCTGATTTAACCTTGGAATAAATCCAGAGAAGTTGTTTCCTGTCAAGTCGTGGAGAAGTTTTAACAGGGTTAGGTTTTAAAGCTATATCCCCAGCTCTAGGCATATCACAGTTTCATCCCATCATCTGAAAGAGTATCTACAAACCTAAAGTCAAGGGACGCATTATTCACAGAATCAGAAAGCAATGAAAGGTTCTGCTGGTTTGGTCACATCTGACTAAAACCGTCTGGCGTACATACAGATGCGTGGTGAAAAACGGACTCTTCAAGTCACCCTTGATTATGGCAGCATTGTACTGTAGGAACTCTTTTCTTTTCAGGGAAAAGAGGCCTATCAAGAAATGGTAGGCAGATAGGTGGAGCTCAATAGAAGTCATTCCTCAAAAACAAAAAAACATGTTGATGGTTGGAAAGAACATAAATCCCAGCAGAAATGGCCCTAAACGCCGGAGCTGGTATGGAATGGCTTCCTTCGAAGCATATTCATGTGTTAGCTGTCGCTAAAAGGATTCCACAAGGATTGCCTCACTGGCCTGAATATAAAAGCATGCCACACTTTTCAGATTTGTGTTTGTTGACACTTTTGAAAGCCATGTGTTATTTTCCTTCAATTGATGTGGCTGTGTCACATAAATTCGGTCGCGATAGGCTGATGTTAGTGGTTAAAACATGACAAAATGTCAAAAAGTGGAAAAAGGTGAAGATGTTTTTCCACTCTCTGGACTGGAAAAGCTTGCTAAGGTGAGGAGCAGGAATTCGCCTGCTGTCCGGCCTTCAGAAGCTTTACACCCATTTAGACATCCTGCATACCCCGGCCCCTCCTCCTCTTTCCCACCCTCTGTCACTGGCCTTTGTTTGACTGCTTCATGGTGAGAGAACAGGGGAGCCCCATTTATGGCGTCAATCCTGTCTCGAGTTGCCAGGGAGCTCTTCTGGTATACTCAGAGGCGCTCCCTCGTCTGTGATTCCCTCCACCTCTCCCGCTCCCCCTGGCCTGGGTAGAGCCCCATCCAGCCCCCATCTCTACGGTCCTGTGCTCATAGAGATACAGCTGTACCCCTCCAACAATACCCAAGGGTTGGTCACAGCTGGTAGGAGCTAATAAACTCATCATTCACTGTGTCTGAATGCTGTTCACCTTCATACAAAGCGCTATCAAGAGGAAGAGAGAAGCGTGTGAGACAGAAGTGGATCATATGTTGATTCTTTTTTTTAATTATTATTGTTTTGCTTCTCACTACGAATTTTGCAATACGATTTAAAAAAATTATGTTTCTAATTACAGTGCTGCCAAAAAAAAAAAAAAAAAATCATCACTTTTTGTCATTTACACTGGTTTGATGCTAATTGCCTGCTGTAGGGTGTGTGCATTGGGGATTTTTAACATTTTTAATTAAAATGACTTTTGGCTGCTGCTCATACGTGACCCAAATGGCAGACTTTTATCACTAACTGTACGTGTGCTTTTGCTCAACTTTTAGTCTGACTTTAACACTTAGGTAACTATTTTACAACATTTCAGAGTGACATTTTGTTAAAAGGTTATAAAATATTAATGTCTTACCTGCAGCAGATGACTCTCTTGGTGTCCTGCTTAGGTTTATCTTCACATTAGTTGGTGTCATTAGACTGATGCTAATGGCTAATCCTAGAAGGGACAAGAAAATCTAAAGCAGTATATAGACCAACAAATTTTATGATGGCTCTTCTGAATATTCCCCAGTTGATTTTTACACTTAACTTTTATATGAGAGTTATTTGACCAGAAATGTGCCACACTTTCACACTGGAAGAATACTCTGATTGCACTGCCTCCTTTCTACTTTCATTTGTTTATTGTCTGAATAAGAATTGACCTTTGTGTAAAATAACAACACATCACAATCATGACAGAAGTTTAAAGACTCATAAAATACCTCTCATGTGAACGTTTTGAAATAGAAGATATTTCAAAACCATAGATGTCAGATTTGGTCTTGGATGTGGTTTCGGGTCCTGTTGGACTTCTAGTCTAAATCGGCTCTATATTTACACAGATATTGTCAGAACTCTGGGTTTTTGGGTTTGGTTTTGCTCTTCATCTTTATCATTTTGTTTCAGGTTATCCCTTTAGGCTAGGAGAGCCTTAGTTTTATTGTTTGAGGTAATTGTCTTGTTATTGCTTTCCTTATTTCAGTCTCCCTGTAGTGTTTCTAGTTATGTTTATGTCTTAGTTATTTCATCATCCTAGGTTCAGTTCTTTCTTTTGTGGCTCAAGTTATTTCTTTGTTAGTCCTTCTAGCTTCCTTCTTTAGTGTTTCTATATTTTTTTATCTGTACCTTATACCTTAAGTTTAGTTCTGTTATGCCTGCATCCATGCCCAGCTTCCTTTATTCATCCTAGTTAGGTTATTTCTTAAGTCCTTCTTGTTCCCTGCAGAGTGTTTCTAGTTCTCTTATTTTGTCACTTTAGGTTTAGTTAGTCTTTTTGTCTGAAACTTTGTCCTTCCTTCTTTAGTGGTTCTAGTTGGGTTATGTCTTTGTTGGCCAACATTTTCAGCCAACAAAAAGTGTAAAAAAAAATCCAATGTGTTTTTTCTTTTTACAGAAAAAGTGTCGATTCTGACACTGTTTCTGTTTTATAAGCATCCCTTTCATTTGTTTGTACATGAGACGGGTTTACCTTGTCTCCTGAATGGCTAGCAATCTTGCAACCCCGAAACCATTTCACTTGTGTTCCTTCAGTGTAAAGAGAGAACTAAACTACTGCAGTGTGAGACGACATGCAGCACAATATAGTCTAAATTGCTACACTGCCATGGGCACATATGATGGAGAGTCAATATTCTTTATTTTATCTGTCACTGGTCACAATATTATCTTTGACATCTGTATGTGTTAAGCATTTTGGTTTGCCCTAAACTTATATATCAGTATATTTATCCGACCAGCTGAATTTTCAATCAGTTCTGTGATTGGATTCTGATTGATTTCTTCAGTGTTTCCCCAGGAGCCTTTCAAAACACCTGACAAAGAGACCATTGTTTGTTCTATCACAGCCTCGGGGAAACTGTGTGCAAGTGCAGAGAACAGATTGGTTTTACCAATATAGGAATACTTATAACTATGCAGTCTGGCGAATTTACCGTTAATTAGTTACTGTATTAGCATACTACTTTTACCTCCAGCATATCATTTTCTAAACCACCTGTGTATGTTTTTGACAAAACGTTGGCAGCCGAATGTTTTAGGAGCACGAGGGATAACAGACAACATAAAAACAAATAGAGGATCTGTAAATTGACAACACAATCGTTTTCTACTAGAAACTGAAACAAGTGTCTTCAGTGCAAAGTCACTCCCAGCAGGTTCTTCCCCTATGAGTTGAAGTGATAGACTTGAGTGCCACTGTGTGGTTGAAAGCTGTCACTGCGCAAATAACTGCAATTTAGGCCAGTTTCTGGCTTAGCCTCAAGTCATTATTTGTCAAGTGACACTGACTGTGACACATGTCGTTGCCATTTCACTTTTTACACTTTGCTGTAATAAGACTTATGACCTCACAAGAAAGAGGATTTCACCCTCATGATTTGTGACACGCCGTGTCACAAAATCATGATGGATCTAATTGACGAACTCCGGGACGTATAAGTGTTGGCAGTTTGCTGACAAGAGATCAATATCGGTTACAATTTCTAATTAATTGATCAGCTAAGTCAGAAGTCTGCAGCCTGAGGCAACATTAGACCAATATTCATTTCCAATACTTATTTTAAACAGAGCAGTTTAAAAAATAAAAATACAGTCACAGAATACTTCCGTATTTCTATGTATTTCTTTTCTTATTCGCAAAATGGAAAAACACCCCCAAAAAAGTCTCAAATAATTTGAAGGGGTTATTTCATTAATCTTAATGTTAGTTTTGCCCTGTAGAAAAAGGCATTTATAGTTTTAACTAAACATGAACTCAAAATATACCATATAAAGTAACCTGTCTAGCACAGTGCTATTCATGTTCAGCACTCACATCTTGATCAAAAATAACTTCAAATGGACAAAAATTGATATTTATATTAAGTTTTCTTTGCAGTTTTGCGCTCAAAATTATCCTGGCTGCATTAATACAATAAATATTTTTACAGTGGAGTTTTGACATAACATAAACTTACTTTATCTGACATCACTCTTAATGCATGATTAATAATAATAATAATAATAATAATAATAATAATAATAATAATAATAATAATAATAATAATCTGTGTAGAATCAGCTCAGGGTTTTATTGGTCCTTTGGCAAAATTACCCAAACTTCTGATTTTAAACTAAGTGTTTTTAGATTATAAAAAGATTCCACGCTATAATTATTATTCCTGCTTTTATTCATTATTTTTTGCACTGATTTGGTCACTGAATCTTCCCATTTTTAACTTGCAGCCGGTTACATCTGTTCTTTAAACAAATCCCTACTTTAAGAATCACATAATGCAAGTACATCAGTATATAAATGTTTATTTCAAAACATGAGAATGTCCATTTATGCATAAAATTTATTAATATGTCGATATTACTTTAATAAGTGATAATTTAAAAGTATCTCTTTAAGTATCCAGTACCACAAGCTTTTTCCTTGACAAAAGTCCTAAAATATTTGACGTCCTTGAAGACACCATGGTATGTGAACACAACCACTTCACACCACAGCAAAGGTTGAGCCGCTAAAATGTACATTAGTATCACCAAATAATAATAAAAAAATACTCATCAAGGTGATATCAGTGGGTGTTTTCAGATTTCTGAAATCTGCTTGAAGAGATTGAGAATCTCAAGACAATAAGTGTAACTGCATTGTTAAGATGCTGGAGAGACCAGAAGAAAGTTTATGAATGCACCTTTTACATGCCGTTATTTCTTTATACGCGAACCACGTGAACTGATTAATTTGTTTTGTTAATCAAAAATATCTCCCTGGAACCTCTCCAGGTTTCCATAGCCACTGGGAAGCAGGGATGCATCTCCCTCTAGTGGGCAACTGGATACCTGCAGGAGCGTCCACAAAATGAAAAGCAGACATGTTTAAAAAGGAAGGGCGCACAAAACAAGCCGAGGTCCCAATGGCAAGGTTTCTGGAGCCATATTTTTGTTATAATAATTTCTTCCATAATCCTAATAATGCACTTGGTTTTTGCAAGCTGTCAAACCCTAAATAGAATGAGCAGGAATGGGATGGGATTTTAATTAAAGGTACTTTGTAGTAATTTAATATTGCACCTTAAAAGGATTGGGGTTGGAAGAGGCATGAGGAAAAAGAGGATAATAAAAACCTAATGTGTTTTAAAAAAAAAGAAAAAAAAAAAGCTGAGATAACCAAATCTCTGATGGGTCAAACCACCTCAGTGGATTTTTCAGCAGCAGCTTTTTTACCTGTACATATACATGTGCTTTCAGCCTTTGCAATATATTGCACAACTAACTTTCCAAGAAGATCTGGGACGCTGTGTAAAACATCTACTCTTGAACAGAACTGCAAAAAAAAAAAAATGTTTTAAGCACTGACAAAGAACTTCTCATCTGATTTAATTACTGTGCATGCTCACAAACTGAATAATGCTGGCGGTCTGCAACAGCGAGCTGAAACCTGTTCATGGAGACGACTCTTCTATCCTGCTGGTGACTGCATGCACAATCGCTGCATATAATTCAGGATCTCAGCAAAAATGAGCAGCTTTTAACTCTTTTAACAACAGGCACTTAAACGGAAATTGACTGCAACCAAAAACAGTGAAAGAGATGTAAAGTTTTAAAGCTTTAAAAGCCATAAAACAGGACCAATCTGTTCAGTTGGAAAGACTGGTTATTACAGTACGTTTCATCTGTGTATTTACAGCTCTTGCTCGCTGTTTCGGCAATTACAACTGCATTAAATGTCTACATCGCTCTGATGTTTAATTACTGTCCCAGGCAGTTGCAAGAATGACTATAGGACTGGAAAGATATTTCAAAAGTAAGGTAAAAGTGAAATATTTGTTTCACCCAAATGCTGCGTTTATGCTGTTGGGTAATTCTAACTTATTGGATTATTTAAGAGAGACAAGAAAAAGCCTTATCAGTGCCAAACAGTGACATACATGTAGGTCTTACGCAGGTCAGAAACAATAAATAGTCATATTTAATTCAGTCGACCGTTTTAATGACTTTAGTCTGCTCTTTTACCTGCCAAGGAAAGCTAGTGCTACCTATATTCAGTCACATTTAGACAAAAGAATTGGTAAAAAAAAAATAAAAGTGAGGTGTTGCATTTATGTACGTCTTAATTCATAAATGCACTTCTTTTGATTTGTGTTGCTCTACTTGCAAGGGCTTAAATGTGATTTACCAGTTTATTAATTGAACTTCAAAACATTTTTTCTCTCTCATCACTCTCTCCTGCTCTCAGAGGTCACCTGGTCATGCGTTGTCATGGAAACGGGCCTACGAGCAGCGCTGACGAGGAAGTAGTGTGTTCAATCTCTCTCTCAGTTAAAACCCCCCACGTTGACTGGAGGGAGAGGAGACGGGTTGGACGGCGTTTGGGTCTGAATTATTGTTTGGCTTTGGACTTAGGTCGTTAAAGTGGAATGTAAATATGTAAATGTTTGTTTTTCAAAAGCGTTTTTGTCTCCACCTCTTAATTAGCACCGGCATTGGCATGTTTTGGAAGCAATGTCAGAATCCTTGTCCCTTTGCTGTAACAAATCTAAGAAAAATTTTTATACTAAAATATATGTAAAACAAAACAAAAAAAATCATCCTGTCTGATTTTTCTTGTTTTTTTGGGGGGGGTTTTGCATGTATTTTTTGACACCCTGGTTATCCTTAAACCAAAAGGTTTTTGACTTAAGAAAAGTAAATATTTCATATTTCCATTGTATTAAGGAGTTTCTGCACCAGATATGTCCATATTTCACAGGTGAGATCAAATGGATTGTACACGCAGCAGTTTCCAGAGTGCAGAATGTGTTTGGGATTTTATTATTATTTTTTCGTGTGTCTTCTCCTTCACATATTATTTGCATTTATGTTTTACACAGCATCCTCCTTTTTGATCTGAAACACACAGAGGCCAGGTTTCTACGTCTTGCATACGTAGAAAGCTGGCCTCTGTGTGTTGTTTGATCTCACCTCAGAAAAAAATGAAGAAGTAAAATGAGAGAGCGAGAGAACAAGACATTGGATGAAGTAAATCATATTCCGATGTCATCCATTTCCATTACCCGTGAAACATTCACCTGTTATGTCTTATTTAGCAGAGAGAGAGAAAAAAATAGAAAATATTTAAGGACAGGCTATAATATCAAGACAGTTACAGTTTGAGTCCATTAAATTTAGCGATTTAAAGTCTCCATCCTTATAGTTTCTTCTTTTCGACCTCGCTTTCTGCAGATTCTTGTGTCAGGCTGGTGTTTTGCACTTCAAATTTTTAATTTGGTTAGTCACCTTTTAATTTGATTAAAATAGATTTTCTGCCCTCTTGCCACTGATTATGTAGTTGCCAGAGGCCATCTTCTTTTTAATCAGTTGTGGTTAATCGATCTTGATGTGAAAAGCCACCAAAAGTTCACTTGTTTTTCTTCTACCAGTTTTAATCTATCTGATTTGGAAGATTAAGACACCGTCGCAATTGCTGCTGCTTTCCCTAAGACTAGTTTTTTTTTGTTGTTATTGCTGGGTAAATGTGGAAGTTTCATCATCGCTCAAGAATCAGCTTTGCGTTTGTCTCTGGGTATAAATCGAAGTGAGAGTGGAAATTGTTGAAATTAGGTGGATTGCTACAAATGAAATTGTGAATAAACTTTCTGACATCTCACCCCTGAACTAAAAAACCCCCCAATGAACTCCAACCGAATCGTGTCAATTCACCCCTTTGCCAATTCATTCATTGCCGTTTTGTCACTTCTTTGCATAATATCTGTCCAGTTAAATCATTGTATGCCAGGTTGTGTCTTTGATCCTCACTGAGAGACATTTAAAGGATTATGCACTAAATTTTCACTTAGAGCCAGGTTGCTTATTCTCTTAAAACATGAAGTGATTCATGTTTTATGAATCTTTTTTTTTTTTTTTTACCAGCTGATTGTATTTACTCTGGTTATCATAATCTTGTATTAAAATTTGACTTGGTATAACAAAACACAAGAAACTCATAAAAGGGGGGCACATTTGTGATCTTTGAGATCAACCCTTGTTACCTCTAATCACACCAAGATGTCTCATATTTCCAATTTGAGTCACATTTTCTTCCAGCAGAATGTAAGTTGGATATATTTGAAATTAGTTAGTGTGGTGTTCAGGTGACTCGGGGACAGTATAAAACATCCTGTGGCATAAGGCTCCATTTCAAACCTGAAAAGGTCAGCTAGAAAAAGACCAAAGCTGCAAAAGCTACAAAATGGCAAAAGGGTGAAATGACCAGAATCTGTTCTGAGCCATCTTCCCGCGGCTGTGCTAGCTCCACCTGACTAGTTCTCTGTTAATTCCTGCACACCAGAAGGCTTCAGAGAACCAATCAGGTTCCACTGCTTACACTTGACTGGTTGGCTTTTGTCCTCTCCAAAGTGTTCAGAGTGCGTGATAGGTTGGCCTTCTGTCTGTCCAGGCTAGAAGCGTTCCTTGTCTGGACAGTTATGTTCCCAGCACCTTGTTGGTTAACTTGACTTCGCTCCAAACTCGAAGTGCGGGACTGGACAGTCCTTTCTCCTGTCACAGTGACGACGGGGCGTGATTGAGTGGCTCTTCCTCTGTCCAAACTGTTCACTGTGTTTAATTGGCTGGTCCGTCCAAGCCCCGCGGTACCAGCCCCAGCTGTCTGGCTGGGCCTTCCTGTCTGCTGATTGTTCAAGGTTTGCAGTTGGCTGGTCCTGTCTCTTTCTGGGAGTTTGGACAGGGTGGAACTGCTTCTGTCTGTGTTGATAGTCTGGACCCTCTGTCTGTCTCTCTCCCTGTCCAGACTGGTGTCCCTTCGTACCAGCCCGCTCCTCTCTCTGTCCAGGCTGGTCTGGATCTCAGCTCTTCGAGCCAGAGCTTCTCTCAGCTGGTTGCGGAAGGTCTCGATCTTCACCTGAAGCTCCTGCAGTTCCCCCTCCCACAGGCTGGTCTGAGTAGCCCTATTTCCCAGGGGAGAGAGGACCAAACCTGTGGACGTAAGGGTAGAGACCGGACCTCCATTGACATGGAGATTGATCTGAGGCGGGGAGGTAAAGCTGCCCAGGCTGCCAAAACCAAACCCTCCCAGACCGAGGCCAGGACGGCCGACCATGCCCGGCCGACCACGCACCGACGCTGTGTGCGTGCGCAAGCGGTAGCTGTGAAGCGTGTCCAGGTCAAAGTGTACGCGTTTCTCCTTGGGTTCATGAGACGGCGAGGAGCTTCCGGTTTCACCAGCTGTGGTGGAAGCAGGGAGGGATGTGGGAGGGGACGGCGGAGAAGGCTGATGCTGTTTCCTGTGTAAGGTACAGTTTTCTGAGATACAAGAGGAGGGCCTGGAATAAGAGAGGAAGATCGCAGCATGTTTCAAGTGACATTCAGTACAACAGAACAAGAATAACATCCCTACATATATGAGGAAGCAAATCTTTTTTATAGAATTTCTAATCTAATATTCTTTGGTCTACATTTTGATTTTGTGACACATGCAGTATTTGTCAGCACAAAGTATCATACAATACCTCGCAAAACTTTTCATAACCCTTTAATCTTTTTATTTATCGTACATTTTTTTCTCATACTACACACTTCACTGTCTTTTGTTGACATTTAAAGGGAAACAAGAAGTGGTAGTAAAATCTCAAAATGAGTATAGATGCAAATACTAATAATCAGAATACATTTTAAAAGATGTAAACTACTAAAAAAAAAAAAAAAAAAGACAATAATGTGTATTTGCAACTATGCGTTTGTGCTGAAGTGTTTAAGCTGCATTTAGCAGGACATTTTCAGAACAAGGGACTGTGAACACAGAGAGTAAACGAAGATCAAAATGTCAGTGAGCTCATTACTTTTGGTCAAGGCCGGTCAGCTCCTTCCCGACATCCTCATATGTAGTGTTGAGCGCTCTGTGGATTTTCTGCAAGCAGAAGTGATGATAAAGAAAAAAATAAAATAAAATAAATATATATATACATCTGACCTGTGTCAAATTAGGAAAGCTATTTTCAAGGCATTAATATTCCACCTAGTTTCACAGCATCTGTGGCAGCTTTGACTCAGAAAATTCAGAGGAGATACTCTGGATTTCAGCAAAAGACACATTTTTCATGCTTGCCATTTTGAGACAGTTTAAGGCAAGTGTTAGTGTTTGTCCAAATGCACACAGTTAAAATACATAATGAATGAACATGCTTTCATTTTCCCGGTTCTGCTCAGAAGATTACAGACATTCACCATTTG
Organism: Poeciliopsis prolifica; assembly: GCF_027474105.1. NCBI lineage: Eukaryota > Metazoa > Chordata > Actinopteri > Cyprinodontiformes > Poeciliidae > Poeciliopsis > Poeciliopsis prolifica. The sequence goes on from NW_026562388.1 coordinate 2,467,445, forward strand.
CTCTTACCGATTTAATAGAACCACTTATTTTTTTGTAATTTTTTTTTAGAGCAAACACAAAACGACAACGGTAAGCATAAAAAATTCACGATGTTTACAGCTATGACGAGTGCATATAAACGTCTGGCCAGAACATTACAGCCTCGGTAACGAAACTTTTTCTTATTTTACGGGGCTCGTATTGAACTACGACGTCAGAAACCGTAGATAGCGGCGCTGAAGCGGCTGCCCTTTTAGGAAAATGTAGCAAAAGAATGCGAGCAGTCTTGATATTCAGACTGCTGGTTCCATTATTCACTCCAGAAACTGCCACAGGGCTCTCATTTGGTAATGACTAGAGTTGCATAAGAAGAAAAACTTCACATGACCTTTAAATTCTGCTTTGTTATTCATTTGCTATTTCAATATTGCTGCAAAACACACAAATTCTCACATGCAGTATGTTGTATTAAAATCTCGAGCCCTGTTTTGTATTTCAAGAACCCATTAGCATCAGATGAAAGCGACTTTTACTGACAAAAGGCATAGATGTGTAATGGGCAGGCCATGAACCAGAGCATATAGCACTGCTTATCGGAAATGTGCTTAATTTAAGAAGTTTAAATTAACTTCTTAATTTATAGGCAGCATTAGAACTTAATTAGGTAATTAACAAGTTTTTTCCCCCCATTAATTAATGTAATTAACACAACATAAAGAGGTCAGACTGTATCTTTCCTCAATGATAAATAACCAAATTGTAGCTATAATGATCTCAAAGTAAGTGCCATTAAAAGTTTGCAACAGCAGAGGGCGCAGGTTATCTGCAAGTGATGCAGGTGGGAACTTTGCAGCAGGAGCAGCTGGAGTGCATGAACACCAGAGACTAATATTAAGATTACAAGCAACGTCTGCACATCTTTGCAGTATATTTGGTTCGGTGTGTGTGCATGTCTGTCCACTCCATGTGTTCACCCACCTGGCTGGTGTGCAGCCAGTACTGCAGGGTGTTGGAGCGCCGGAGGCGGGGGACCACCAGGTGATAGAAGGTGTGTTCACCTGCCAAGGTCAGCAGAGCTCCGCCGACACCCATGCACAGCAACACAAACAGACCTGAAAAATGCTGGATGCCCATCTGCAGAGTCTGTCGAAGAGACAGGAGGGAGGGAAGGAAGACATGGGAGCGTCAGAAACCGCTGGAGCCGAGAGCTGGCAGGGACTCAAATGGAACGATTTCTTATTTATTCTTAAGCTAATTACCATTAAGGCCGCCGCTAGTGAGTGCGCAATTGATATTCTGCTGTTGTAGTGCGGCTGTGTAAGCCCATAAGAGTAGTAATAAAGTGTAAGAGAAAAAAAAAACAAAACATGCTGGTAGAGGGGGAGAGGGAAGACCGAGGAAGGGAGAAGTGGAAGGCTCAACTAAGAGTAATAAAAAGGAACAGCAGTTAGCAGAGAGACGATAAAAGGGGAAAATGGAGAAATAAAAAAGCACTTTGTTTCCTTTCCGTTCGCCCACAAGCCTTAACTCAAGCAACGTCCATCTTATGACAAGTTCATCAGAGGAAGTGGCGGGGCCGGCGGGGAGCTCCTCCACCACCGTCTAATCACGTTTCTCCCACCCAACTCATTTCTGCGTCGCCTCTGATGGCAATTAGCCCCATGCTGACTCGACAAATTCATCAACATCTACAATGACCTCCTTCTGCTCCTGATCCAGGAGGCCAACTTTGCACTAATGCTCGCATTGTTTCAGAGTAGCCAGCTCTCCAGGCTTTAAATGGGATGAAGACTAATAAGTTCCTGGTGCGGGGTGAAGTTAAGGTTGCGTAATTGCGCTTTGCTTCCATATTTCAACTTTGAAGTAGGATCCTTTAAAAGCAACGGCCGAAGGGAGTTGTATTGCTCCTTTAGTTGCGAATATGAGATACAGGCAGAGTGCTGTATCTGGGGATTTTAATCTTTCACAAAAAAAAAAAGAGTGAAAGGAGACGGAAGCACAGAGAACTTTATGTACTCTTCAATCACACACAAAAAATACGACGAAAAAGGAGTCGACACTCGGTTTGAGCTTGAAACGGTGGTTGAGGTCGGTGAATAAATCTGAGTTTATGTAATTTTGGTGACTTATGCGTGCGTCTTTGTGCATGTGTGCTTTAGCTGGCAGCCAATCTTGTCTGCATCCCAATGGGAGACTCATTTATAGGCTTCGCTCTGTACACAATACACGTTCACCATGTGAACACTCCCACTGATGACTTACCTCAGTGACTGCAAAGACTCTCTTTCCGCAGGGTACAACCTTATACCATTTGTCATGCAGCATGTCCATGAAGCCGTCAGACTTGTAGCGACTCACAAACTCTGACACATTGCGGGTCAGAGGAGAGCCCTGGGGAAGGCCTATGCCGTAGCCTGGAAGAAGACATAGACATGGATGTAAATGAATGTTCCCTCGGTGGAGGGACTCAGAACTTTAGCTGTGCCCGAGGAACAGGGCATATAAACTTTGTTTTTTCTTTTTTTTTTTTTGTAGGAAAACAGTTGGCCGCTCGGAAAAAAAGCCAAAGGGCAAATTCCCTACGGAAAATATGTAACTTCAGTTTCCAGGCTTCACTTTGAATCAGAATCAACCGTGTTCTCTGCCTGAGTACAGTGCATGAGCACAATATTTAGTGCAGTAACCACACATTTTATTGGGCACACCTCGCTTGCACTTGGTTGGACGCCATTTTGCATTCACAACTCCCTTAGTTCCTCATGGCGTAGATTCTGCGAGGTGTTGGAAACGTTCCTCTGGGATTTGGCTTCGCAATGACAGGACGACATCACAAACGTGCTGCTGATGTGTCCTGTTGCATGTTCACGATGCCAATCTTCGGTTGCATTGCATCCAAAAAGCTGCTTTCCTGAATAAAGATGAGGCGACTGTGGAGGCCATTGAAATATGTCGTTGGGTTCGATAAACACGTTTGATGGAAAGGGTCAGCGCTATCACACATGGTCACAGAACCAGGCGATTTTTGTGAGCCTTCACTATTTGCTTCAGTTTCCTGTTTTTGCTGGGAAAAGTTGCGTCTGGACTTCTGCTGCTATGGCCCATTTGCTTTGGAGTTCAATGAGTCGGACATTCGGAGATGATACTCTTCATACAGTTGTAGCTAATAAAATAAGAATATTATTAAAAAGTAAATATATAGCAGTAATTCAATTCAGCAAGTGAAACAATATATAATTTAATTACACATAGGTGGCCATTTACCAGCTTGAGTTACGACAATCTGCCTATAGGTAGTGAAAACACAACATTTAAGGTTACTTTTTAGGATATTGCATCAGACCAATGTTTAACACAGAAATGAGGGCTCAATGAAAAGTGTATTTAAGAACTGCTCAAAGGTTGTTATTTTCAAAAGATATTATTAATCTGGCGAACAAGTCTCATTGAAATGAAGATTCTATTTTATTGAATATGACTGTGAATTGAGGTGTTTCACACTCAAGAGGTGTTTCACAGTTTGAAAGCAAAGGAATCTAAAGAAAAGCTCATAAACAGAAAGAGGCCCTTGAAGAAAACCCAACAAAAGATAGAAATATTAGCAAGAGGTCTTTCATTTCATGCATGACCTCCAATGGTATCGGAGACAAATAAATAGATGTCAGTATTCTTCTATGTGAGAGGTGACAAAAATAGTCATCTTTGTCCTTTTGTTGGAACTCAGTGAAGCATCCTAATTTTTTGTCTGGACAAGATATTACTTTTACTCGTTTCCTTGCACACAGCCAGACCATCAGTCATCAGTCTGATTCTGGGTTAATCAATGGAGCAAGATTTGCAGACGCCAGCCTTAAAATATCTTCTTATTCATTAAACCAGCTGTGTCTATTTGCATAATTTCAATGCACATTGTCAAATTCTATCAAATAATCCCCTCAGGGTTAACACAGTTTCCTACCACTGGCCTCTCTCGACGGCATAATTAGCTACACCTTATTTATTAGAAGTGATTGTGAGGCAGGAAAAAACAACAACAAAACAATCTCCTTTTTACCATAATTGTGTTTAAAGTGTGCTGGGATGTAAGGGGAGGTATTCGTAATCTTATTTGCTCATCAAAAATATACTTGAAGTGATGTTTTATTGATTTTATGCATATTTTAGAGATCCCTTAGTTTCCTGTAACAGACATTCGGGGGTGTCTAAATGCTTGTTATACAAAGCTCCTCCATGGAATTGCACCTCTAGACTAGCGGCAGTAGCAATTCGCAGTCTCTCAGGTCAAACCTCTATAGACCGGTTGTAAACTACTCGACATCTAGTGCAGTTTATTTGGGTCCTGCTGCAGACACCTACTTTGTCAGCCAATGTCAGAAGAAATGTGAACAATATGATTGTAAGGCGAATAAAGAAGTACAACTTTGAAATCCTTTGCCAAAACTGTTGCTCCATTACATTTTGTTAACAAGGGCGGTCAGTAGTTACAAAGCAGAACAAATATACACTTAGATACACCGCATCAGCATCTGCCTTTATCCGCTTTGTTGCTAACTGATGATACAGACAGGGAATTTATGAAGACATTGTTTTTAAAGGTCACAGGGTTGTGACTCACCCCACGGGATGTTTCTCACAGGTCTTCCTCTTCTGTACTTGCCCTTTTCAACTCGCAACTTCTTACATTTCTACCTTGATTTTAGTTGTGAGTGGTGACGGCTGAATCAGTGTGGACAGCATTAGATAACATTCAGTTAGTGTTTTTAAAAACAAAAAGTAAGTTAAGCGGTCCGTCATTCAATTTCTAAAACACTGAATATTGATCCAAATACAATTTCTTAAAAAAAAAACATCCTTTGAGCTGTTATAAATTGTTAAATATACAAAAATCCAAGTAAGTGGCACAGACATACAAAACAATATCTGGGGAATGTATTGTTATCTCATGGCTTCCAATGTACCATTATTACATTTCGTGGAATAAATGTTTCTGTTCATATTTAACTGAGGCTGAGCAGCAACAAAAGCTGCAGCGCCATCAGCAAACAGTGTACTAGCTTTACGGTAGAACAGTTACATGCAAGCAATTTCTCACAATAATGAACATGAGAGCCTGGTGGAAATTTACCAAAACACAACTGAATCACTCAAAGACTATGCAAGAAAAACATGAGGATCTGTTTAAAGGGATTAACATACCCAAAACAAGCATTTAGAAATGAAACCAGACTAGTGTTCTGATTAAGGCCTTTTCTAAATCGTCTTCACTGGGTTTACTGACCTAAATAATCTCTCTATTACTGTTTTTAGTGCACATTCTGCACTCAGCCACCATGCACATTATTTCCTCGATCTAAATGGCTAAATATTTTTCGTCTTTCGGAAAGATTTTATAAAGTAAGTAAAACCGGCCTCAGCTTCTGTTCAGTGAATTTGCTGTGATATTGTTAGTGTGAGAGAAATTGCTTTGATTTTCTGTAAACTCTCATTTCAGACAATTTGCTGGAGCCCCCACTGAAATGCATTGCATGCCTAACTATCAACAAGTCATATCAAAACAGAGGCTAGACCCGCTAATGTTTGCCTTGCCCTTCTGGAAAGTGCTCAAAGTAGAATTGTAGTCATATTTCTACTATTTCTAGGAAGCTTGTTGCTGTGTGCGTTGAGAAAGAAATAACTTTAGAAACAAACTATAAAGTTTTTTCAATTGTAGGTAAGCAGAACACTATGGCCAGCATTTGGCATGTTTGTAGATTTTTCGTAGAGCATATCTAAAATATTGAAAAGAAAATGCAGCTTTTGGGAGCTGAAATAGGAGTAGTGCTAGGTGACATGCGAAACATCCAATTCAGGAGTGGCGTTTATTTTTTGTGTGGTTGATTAGCTGCCCACCAAAAACCGAGATTATAAACACCATTTATTTCCACTGCCCATATTTTTGTATATTAAGATGTGTCTAGTACTTAAATCACTTAATTGGCAGTTCAAATTTTATAATGTATAAAGTATGTAATAAGAACTATGAAGTGTAATAAATGAAATCCATTATGTAGTTCATTAAATCTTCCTTGTTTGTCGACGTTGTTACATTGTTCTTATTTCTCTGTATAAAGCTGAAAATGTGTGGGGTTACAGGACCGGAGAGCAATAAAACACACCACACTCACAGTTAATAATTATATAACCATTAATGTTTTTAATTAAGTAAGATATTAAAGTACGTCTGTCACAAGTCTTTATTGCTGTATCGCCTTAATTGCTTTTGTGACATTTTCATGTATCACTGTTTGTAATCTCGAAAGACAAATGACTCTGCCCTTCGCAGGCTTGCAGAAACTGCCTTTGATCTGCATTATACCATGCATCTGTGCAAGTAGGAAAAAAAAAAAAAAAAGCCAAACCGAAATCTGTTCCTTAGCTTTCAATCAAAAGACTCTGAAAATTACAAACTCCCCTGGGGTTGTTTGTTTCATCTCATCTGTACTGCAGTCAAAGATGCGGTCGAGCCAACTTTCTTTCTTTCTTTCTGTTTTTTTTTTAGCTTTGTGGGGTTGTCTCAGGCTTGGCAGCTGTTTGTCTGTGTGTGCGTGTGTGTGTGTGTGTGTGTGTGTGTGTGTGTGTGTGTGTGTGTGTGTGTGTGTGGGTGTGTGTGTGTGTGTGTGGGTGTGTGGGGGTGTGTGTGTGTGTGTGGGGGGGTGTGTGCCCTATGTGACTGTCAAGGTGTGTGAGCCTGATGGGGTTGTGGACAAAAAGAAAAAAAAAAGAAAAAGAGGAGAATAGCAAAGGTTCACGCAACTGTCACACTCTGCTTCCTACATTACAAAGCCTGTCTACGCTCAACTCCCCTCTGTTCCCATTTCTATCTCTGTTCCTTCTTCCCTCCTTTTGCCATCATTTCATTATTCCTCCTTCTCACACTGAGGTCATTTCTCTCTCTACTGCCGCCGGTCGTGTCCCCCTCATCGCTGTCATCCCTTTGCTTTTGTTCTCTTTCTGCTTCAATCCATTCTTCTTCACATTTCTCAGGTCCTCTCCCGGGTCCACTCATCTGTCTCCACACGTCTCCCTCCTCTTTTCTTTTACTTCCAGCCGACAGACGGCTTTCTTTCTGTCATCAGCCAATCTCCATCTGCATTTCTGTGGCGCACTCAGTCAGGCAGTGAAATGCAAGTGGGCAGCCACTTGTCATTTGTTTGGATTGTGTCCCCCAGACGTTCGGTTGCTTCATCTGAAGCCTGAAGCCGTAAAGTCGTCACTCAAATTCCCACACAGCGACTTAAACAGACGTGATGGTGCACTTTAGAAGCACTCAATACAATAAAACTGAAAAAAAAAAACTGTTTGATAGTGTGTGGAATATAAGAGATACAATAAAACAGATTGCATGAATTATTAATTTGTAACCAACATATGAGTGTTGAACTGCTGTTAATTCTGCCTTGTTGCTGAAATGTGCTACACAAACAAACTGTATTTAAATGCTTTTTGTTTATGTGGCCCTTTTTCAAACATATCATTCCAATTTAAATTATTTAGGAGACATTTTTATACTTGAATTGAACCATTTGTTTTGACAAATACTTAAAAATGCTGATCATTTCTAAGCAAAGATGAGGGCGAACGTTACTTTTACAAAGCTACATAGGTCTATAATTTTTTTCATCCAAGTTCAGTTGTTTGTCAAATTTTAAAAGATGAGGTTGTGAAGACTTGCACAGAGTAAATATCAGGTGAAAAAAATGCAGTTGTGTTGGGTAAAGCAGCAACATCAAGAAGTCTCGCCTGTAAAGTCATTCTTGTTAATCTCCAAAGAAACTGTGCAGAAATGCAACTGCACCACACCTTCTTTATGTAGCCATCGTCGGCCATCTTGCTTTCTGCCCGCAATTAGCTTTTATCACGGCTACAGATGGAAATGATTATATTTTGGGTTCAAGTCAGTCAATATGAATGAACATTTAACACATCAGTCCAAAAAAGTGGCAGAAAGAGGAAAAAAAAACCTTAACATGCAGAGGTTCAAGTAAATTGTATTTAAAATGTCCACTTCTATCCTTTATGTCCACCCATACAGTGAGTGCAAAGTAAGGTTTGACGAAAGGGGATAATAGCAGACAGCTGCTGATGGATTTCAGAAGCTTCTGGCACGGAACAGTGCTTCGTAATTATGTAGTGGATCCTCTAAATTATGTCTTTAGCATAAAATAGAAACAGAACACCTGGACAGTATTGCTATTTTGAGATTGAATCTGTGATATGTTTCTCACCCTGCGTTAAAATCAAACTTGCTCTAGTGCACGAGCGTCATAATTTAGGAACAAAATGATTGCACTGTACAGCATGCTGATGATCGCAGCTGTGATTTGTCTGTTTTATGCAACATTATCCACAGAAAACAGCAACAAACTGTTCTAAACAGTCATTTTTGGTCCAAATTGAGTGGTTCCTGCGGCTCACACCAGAAACCGCGGAACACGGCATTGCCGCATTTACGGTTTGGACAGTGCAAAAGAAACTATATGTGTCGGGCTTATGCATGTACCGTTGCATAGTTGAGACATCAAGCATAAATTTAATTAGCGAGATGTCTGTTTTGCTTCCCATGCGTTCTCGCTCGGCATTACAGCAACATTGAACTTCCAGCTAACATTAGCACGTGGCTGACAGCAGTTTTTATTATTATTTTTTTGACTGCTTTTGCAGTGAGGCTGGGTGCGCTAATTGTGCTGGAAGACAGGTAGGTGGTTCTGAGTGTCAAAATGACATCCAGGTGAATGCCGAAATCTGGGTAGAGCCTGGCAAAGCGTCCTCCTTCCATCCGTTTCGCAAATGAACATTTAAAAAAAAAGATGTGATTCCACCTCTTTTTATTGCTTCTCGGCTCAGTTCTGTGCTCAGTGTGCACACATCCTATGCACACGGACGTCAAACTGATTTGGAGCTATGCAGATTATTCAGCAGCTGTTGTGACATCCATAACCCCGTTTCGACTGCTAAATATTGTGGACTGCTTTCTTTAAGTACAAACCGTTGGATATAAATTCAGCTTCACAAGATTGCCTGTTTCAGATGGCTTCACTTAGCTGTCACTCTATCAAAGTTTAGTCCTTCCCAGACTTTCTCAAATTCCCATGCTTTAGCCCCTCTGCCAGTTTTACTCAAGTCGCTGCCAAAGAACTAACTGTTCACTTGATGGCCGAAATCTCCCCAACACTTGACAGGAGCCATTGTAAGACAGTAATGGATGTAATTCACTTTACCCGTCAGTTTTAATGCTGTGCTTGACTGCAGTGCATTGTGTGTGACCTTCATGTGGCTGACTTTGATTTTTCATCCAGGATGCTGGAACCGGTGAAAGAGACGCAGGGAAATGCTAAAAATGTACTCACTTGAGAAAAATGAAAATATAGCTTGAGAAATGTGATTTTCAGCAACTTTTTAGTTTTTCTTTCTTCATCTTTTCTTTAAGTTAACAACTGTCAGTAATCTGGCGAGATAAAAATGTGCATGATAGAACAATAACTTTTGTTGTGTTGCGTAGCGATAACTATTTTTTTATTTAAAAGGAGAAACGCATAGTGCTGCCTAAAATTTGAAAAGAAAAAAAAAATTCCGTTACTCCAACTCTATCCAAATCAAATTTCAATTGAATCCACAAACAAAGTAGGTTGGAAACAGAAAACTCATACAAGAGATAGAAAGAAATGGAAAGAATTTAAATGATGTATCGATACACAAGTCAACACAATGTAACTCACTCTCCAGTATCAATTTTGTGAGATTAATAGGTGTTAACGAAGCTATTATAAGCAGTGAAATAAAATAGACGATTTGATTCATGCAGAAGCCAGGAGCTCCCTTTCTGCTATTCTTTAAAAGATCACAAGAAAAGGTAAATGTTCATATGTCAATTTACGCCAAATGACAATTAGTACATGGATTTGAGTTTCTGAACTACAGCAATGACACAGTATAGGTAGACTGAATAGCGTGCACTTATGAGAAAAAAGAAACATCTATTTCAATCATTAGAAACTTGACTTGGACTTGGAGGGGTGGATGACTTGTGAATATGTCTACAACACAAACATTTTGTGGAAGTGACAGCCCTTGCATGTATTTTTCTGCCAGTAGAAATTTGTATTTTTGAAGAGAAGCAATTATGAGAATCTTTGCTTTGAAAGTGAAGTTCCTCCCCTTTCATCAGGTTTGTGCCTGAAGAATCTGAATTTCCAATGCATATTAAAAAAAGATACTCAAGCCTTTTGACTTCACTTTCAGTCACAATCACAAGCATGAATAAATTGTGGCCTTATTATTCTTAATGATGCATGAACAATGTCATAAAATAGGACCAAAAAATTTTGAAAATGGGCTAAGCTAATTTTTAAATGATCAACTTGTAATCATGACGTTTTGATTATTATTATTATTTATTTTTTTTTTTTTTTATCACGGCTGTCTAAATGATCTTTTAAAATTTTGCTTTGCATTTCTTTTAATCCGAGTCTCTGGAATTCCAGCCAGAGAAACAGACAAAGGTGTCCGTGTATTTGCCCGCGTCGGACGTGAGCTGCCCGACCAATAACAGCCTTAGCCCTGGTAACAAAGTCCTCTCCCATCCTTATTTTGATCTTCAGACGTACTCCGTGCTGCTTGGCTGAACTTGAATGGTGCGCTTATGCGCAGAGGAAGAAAACACATTCACAAACACGTCTACACACCCGCGCACATAGGCAGCAGCAGCAGCAGCGAGCAGCCCCGCGTTCAGTGGCAATATTATTAATGGGGTGTGTCTCGGCTGTCGTAAACATCTCCCAGCAGCATTCAGAGGAGACAGACACACAGCGACACCCCCGCATCTCTCTCCAGTTAAGCAGCCAGAAGATTTCAGCTGAGCACTTTGCCTGCAGCAACTGCACACTCCCAATTCTTCTGCATCTCCAGACCGCAAACTTCTCCATAAATCCTTCCTCAGATGGACCAAATAACACTTCCTCTCTTTCTTCCCCTCTTACTTTTCCCTCTCTTTCCTGCCTTAGTCCATCTGCTTGGGGTAAAGGTTTGTCTTGATTAGGGGACTCTGTTGGCTGGCTCTTTTATCACTTGCTGTGCAGAAAGGCACAGGGCTGGCAGTGGGCAAATGAAAGCCCTCTATCTCCTTCCCATGGCCGACTCCAACCTCGGTCGGCCCTTTTGTCTGGTTATTTTTTTGTTGTTCTTTTTGCCATCTTCTTCCATCTCATGCGCTGCCCTTTCTTTTTTTTTTCTTCCTTGTGTTTTCAACGTTTCGTGTCTGGGTCATTTCCTGCTCATTCTTCTAACACTGCAAAGATTTATTGAGGTATTCACTCCCATCCTCCTCACTCACTCTATGGGGGTAAATAACCACTGATGCCCAAAGTAGATTCCTTTAGCCTGCTTTTTCACACGGAATATGAATCACGCAGTCATCAAACTGACCCGTTCTACATACCAATGAGACCCGGCTTACCACTGCGATCAAGAGCACTGCAACAACGGCGCTTCTTAACTCGCTTTGTTGTGTGCAGCGAAGAAAGGAGTAGATATTCTCCAGCGCACAACAGTTGTACACCAAGCAAGGAAATGCGTGAGCGGGGTCTTTCTGAGGCTGCACATTGAGTGACAGAGAAGGTGCAACAAAGTAAGTGTTTGCTCCCACGTGGCACCCTTACTAGTAGTATCTGCTTGTCTTGAAGATGTGAAGACTGACACAAACACAAGAACGCAAGTTCGTCCCATCTCTGCAGGAGCCTCCTCGTGAGACGAGCTGAGTAGGGTTACAAGTTAACAGTTTGACATATTTAATAAATTTGTTCTTCGAGCTGAAATTTCAGGTCAAAGTCACCTTCACAAGGCGTATAAGTGCAAATGGCATGTGACTAGAATAATGTAAAACCGTGAATAATAGCTTTTCATTTAACAGAGTGAAAGAGAGGCTGGCTGTTATTAGACAGAGGACATGATCTTGTCTTGCAGGTCGTCGGCAGCCTTTTGTTTCTTAAAGCGACATAGTCCACTGCTCAACACATGTGTAGACGTCGTTCCCGATGAAATTGTTACAGCTAAACAACTTCCTTAAATCTAAATCGGATCAACCATTAATCACCACACACACTGAAAAAAAAAAGTGACCTTCCAGCCAAAGTTACTACAAGAACACACTAACCAATTATCCTGGAGGGGACAAATTCATCTGGGTAGAAAGGCATCCAAGTTCTTGGAAAGTTACAAGGTCAAACGAATAATGACTGGCACCCCTTCAAAATAAAAAAATTTAAAAAAAATCCCACATTTGCCAAAAAAAAAAAACAAAACAAAAAAACAACAACAACAAAACATTGATGATATCCAAAACTTCTGGGACAATATTGAAACACATTTCAAATACAGTGGAGGTCGTATTATGATCTGGCTTCAGGACCTAGACGACCTGCTATTAATGATGGAACCATAATGTTATTTTGTCCCTTTGGTACAATCGTTATTATTTTACTTAGGAATATAAACAGTGTAAATGAAAACCTAACATATCTCGTTTCAAATCCAATAAATTAACATTGATCAAAGTATTCATTCTGATGTCTGAAAGTTCAGACTTCACTTATTTGTTTTTAAAGGAGCATCTGTGTTTGGTTCAGCTGATTCGAGTATAATTGAATTTGCACTGGAACATTACCAACTGAGTTTCAATGCTGTCTGGGCCACTTTTCACTTCACCTCAAAAATACTTAATTCCAAAGGGAAATTAAATGTTCTTGTAAGTCTTAAGGTCTATTTTATTGTCCCCATAGGAGAAATTTGTCTTGGAAAACGTGCTAAACAATTTTATCCAGGTTTCTTTAAACATTTGCTGTTGCTGCATCTGTCTGTGGGCAGGAAGGACCTCCTGTAGTTGTTTTTATCACAGCACAGATGAATAAATTTCTTGTTGACAACAAAACAGTCTTATGAACAAGAAGCTCAGGGTTATCTGCAAGCTTTCTAAAAAGAATGTTTTGTAATGTATTGATACGTTTAAATTGAAAGATGACTAATATGTAATAGAGGTGGTATTTAAACAATTACAAAAACTGTTAGCAAACTCCCACCACAAGGCTCAACGCCAATGATTCAATGCAGAATTAAACCTACTTCCTCTGGGGTAAATGTCTGTCTTGATAACCTGATTTGGTTAAAGCTAACCTCAGGTTTTATTATAAGCCTGGCGGGCCACCAGGCTTTACTTGTGCCCCACCAGCTTAAGGATTGCTTATTTACTTCAGTCCTTTTAAAATGTTTGCATTTTTTAAGACTTTATAGATGTCGTTCAGGTATTATTCTTACAATTTTTCAATAACACATAATTATAAAGTGCTATTCTCAAATTTTCTTTGAGAAAAAAAAAGTAAAATAAAAAAACATAATGGGCTTCTGGACCCTGCTGGGACCCAACCACTGTGCTTAGCAAATTTTCTAGGGAAAACCTTGAACCTGGTTCCTAAAATAAGGTTTTGCAAAATTTGCAGTCAGAGGTTTTAGAGTGATAACAAGACGGGAGAAAGTAGTGTGTTTACCGCTTAACCAGTAAGTTTGGGAGCTGCATGAAATGCTTGCTGGAACCATCTTGGTAGCACACCAGGTTCTTTTTCCTCATTCATGCCATGGCCCACACTGTGATTATCAAATAGAACAAAAGCGAAGACCTCAGCTGTGAAAAAATGTCCTCCCCCGGAAGTCTCAAAGCAAAGATGGCACTGGGACACACACACACACACACACACACACACACCCCACACACACACACACACACACACACACACACACACACACACACACACGCACGCACGCACACACACGCCCCCACGCACACACACACACGTAAGTTGATAAACACATACACTTGTTCACACACACCAACATGCAGTAATCCATGCATGCATGTGGCACTGAGGACGAACTTGCATAAACTAAACCCCTATGCGGGTCATTAGGTGTTTCCTGTCTGGCTATGGATTTGTTTATGGGCCTTATGGCTGGTTTGCTGTTAGTCTAACTTGTGATCATTAAGTCCAAAGTCTTCTTGTCTAACATTGTCTTATTAATAATAGATGGCTCAGTACCCCGGGGGCATTATAAGCTCACACACTTGTTATCCTGTCAGTCATGTTGCTGACTACAGCATTTGATCTTGATCTTTGCGTGAGTTCACAGCAGAAAACTGATCTTTCTAAGATGAGTGTGTGAGTATGAGATAGATAGCCATCCTTCATTCTGTGAATACAGATGTGCCATCTTTAAAAGGCTGGTAAGCAGTTAAGCTTTTAATTGAGAAATAAAACTGTTTTTGTGGTGGACTGATCTTACAACAAACAACTTCAGCGAATTTTGAACAAGATAATTAGATGAACATTTGTTGTAGTGGTTTAAGGTCAAAATTACCCGGACGTTCATCTATAAATACATACATACATCCTTTCTCATGCCTTTATGTATCTTAGCAAGTTGCTCCTCAACCACACTATTTTTATAGACAGCAACAAACTTCTGGAAATTCTCTTGCTGAATATTAGATTCACACTTCTTGGAAGAATTAGTGGAGTTAATTTAAAATATTTATTTTTCTGTAACAGACCTCTCTTTTAAGCATTCTCTTAGGACTTCTATAAACCTGAGGTCGGATCATTCCAGAAACCTGATGTCAGCCTAGTTTATCCATATGGGGTGCCCTTTAAGACAAAAAACAAAAAAATATATTTTTCTCTCTTTTACACACCCACACACCACCACAGACTCTCAGACACACACATACAAGACTACAATTGCACATATACCCCATATATCCAGTGCAGAGAACACTCAAGTTCCACCCAGAAAAATGGCCAGGATTCAATCAAGAGACTTTTTGCTGTGCAGTCCAGAAACTAAAAAATTTAAGTGAATTATAGCAATTTTGAGAAGTGACCAAAAACCAGGCAAAATTATACCAGAAACTTGTTGATGACAACAAAAGGATGTGGTTTCTCTACTAGAGCCTGTTTATTCAAATATTAGTGGAGATGTACAGCTCTGGAAAAAATGAAGAGACCACTGCACTGAACCCCATTGAAAACCTCTTGGTTATTCCACCAAATATTGATTTCTGAACTCTTCCTGAGTTAAAACATCAGTACTGTTGTTTCTAAATGAATATGGACTAAAGATTATTTGAAGTCTGAAAGCACTGCATATTTTTCATTATTTTGACCTTTCCTCATTTTTTACAAATAAATACAAAGTGTTTGCTTGAAATTTCAGGAACATGTTGTTACTTGTTCATAGAATAAAAAAAAGTAATATTCATTTTACTCAAACATATACCTGTAAAGGTTCAATCAGAGAAACTGATCATTTTAGTTGTCTCTTAAGTTTTTCCAGATCTGTATGTATATATCTGTATGTATATCCCTCCATGTGTTGATTAGATATCCATTATGAATTCAAATTTGTGCATGTAAGTATTATTTTAGAATAATCACAGAAATTTATGGTGGTATAAAGATTCTCACATGGATAAAAAAAAATTTCAAATGTAATCCATTATTAAATTACCAAAGTTTAAAAATGATGAACATAACTATACTTCCGACTGGCACTGCATGTGGAAAACCAGAAAACTGAACCCTGACGAGTGAATTGGGAAGTCTGATGTTTTTCTTCAACGTATTATGGAAAGATTGTCGACACAATAGATATATTGCTCCACCAAAGTCATGTGACGATGAAGCGGGTGTTCAAACAGTCAAACATTTCATGGAAATTAAGCCTCAAAATTGTTCTGATCCCTTATTAGAAACCAAACACTTAGTTCGATCAAAGTTCAGATAAGCCCTGTGATGTTGTTGTTTTTAAAGTAAGCCACCCAGAAATATGCGATAAGATCAAGAGAGGGCCAGTAAAAATTATTTTACAAAACACTGCCCGGGGGAGAGGGACAGGACCCTGACCGCTGGTCAATAAAAATTCCTTGCAAGTCACATAAACAAGTGTGTGAGTCTGCTGGCGTGTGTACCTTCAATGGCGAAAGGCTTCCCCACTGTGAGCAGCTTGCAGTCTGCATCAATGGAGACCTCAAAGTCGAGCAGGGCTTTATCCATGATGAATGCATCCAGAGCCGGAGGATCTGTCCTTCACCACCAACATACACACATAGCAACAAGAAGAAAAAGAGGAAGAAAAAGAGAGAGACAGTGACGGATTAATTAAAGACCTCTAATCTGTAAGAAAAGTAAATATAAACATACGCCAGATTGAGTTCTCCTCAACCCTGATGCCCACGATTCTGAATGTGAGGCTGTCATGTCAGCTCGTCATTTATAGGGAGGATTAGATTAACCATGCTCCAATACACTTTGTAAACACATATATCATTACCTAAACCAACAGGCTCTGCAACAGACTGATAAGGCATTATGCACTCTGCAGAGGACTCTCCTGCTCCAGCGATATTGATCCAATCGACCCTAATTGACCCCTAATTACAGACCATCCCTGTGCTGCTGACCACTGTGGTTAAGGATGCACAACACTCAGAGTCTGAAAAATATACTTGCTTACCTAAGATAAAGACATTCACTTTTTCAACGTAAGCCCATACACACCCAGGTTCCGAGATCATTAAATTTCCATAAGTGCACAGACATGAAAAGATATTGTTACTGTCTATTGGTAAAAAAAAAAATCTAATAAAAAATCCGACCAGCCTGATCAAATTTCCAGAAACTTGCTATTCAGGACATAAGCCTCGAAACAAAAGGTTGACTTTACAAAGTCTTTGCTTTCCTGGCAAAGATGGAAAGTCTGTTTTTCGATATCTCGGCCTGTCAAATATGAGGCGTGGGGGAGCAGAGAGGATAGAGACAACTTACGGGACTAAAGAGGGTCGGAATTCAACCGATGCATGGCCTTGGAATAAGAATTGGGTTTCCCCGTGTACGAGCGCGCGTGTGCACGCGGATGCATAAAAGACGACAGCCAGAAAGGCATGTTTCAAGTGTGTTCACAGGTGGAGTGTGTGCAAGTTATTTTCTGAGCCCTCTGCATATGTGAAAGTAGCCAAGGAAGGATTGGGTTTTTCCTTCTAAGATTTGTGAGCAGTATTGGGGTCAGTAGTTCTGCCAACACAGTATTTTACATTCCAACTCGGGCTCCCTGTGCTGCTGTGTCTTACAATTCAGCTTTGCCTTGCACACAAACAAACACTGCCTTCATCATCCTCTTTTTCTGAACAAGCGCTTTGTATCTTCCCACTGGTATCACAAAGTCAGCACATGCTCTATCTCCACATCTCTGCTGGTGCTTTAAGGAGCAGGCAGCGCCTCTGACAAGTGCCTGTACGGTTATAGCATCATCTGTCTTCAATGCTGCATGTAGCCGGTCCAAACGTACTTTTTAAGCCCTTGCATTCTGTGTTCATTCCGCTAGTTTTCCGTGAAGCTTTTGAAGGCTGCCCTGTCAGATGTTACGGAATAAGTTATGAAGCCTTGAGAGTCTTCGCTACCTAACTCGCGATACGGTTTATTTGAAAATTTTAGGATGATGAAGGAAGAATTTATGCACTGATCTAACAGGTTCAATAAAGTTGAGGACTTTGAAGGGTTTCAGTATTGTCACTTTCATCCTTCTTTACTGTCACAACAATCAGCAGGATAAGCCGAACTTTTGAAGAAACTGGCAAAGCGGCCCAGAAACCAGCACTTCGGCTGCACTGCTCGGTCACAGAAGTGAGATGTTCTGGATGCGTTGGTGTAAAACTCAGGTACAGTGAGCTCAAAATAGCTGTTTACATGTTCAAAATCAACATCACAACAGGAATATGATCAAAACAGAGATTGTGGAGGTGGTGTGTAATGCATGCGTGAGTGTTTATGTTCAGCAGAAAAGCATCATGAGCTGATGCCAAAGAACATAAAAATATGATTAAATATTTTCAAAATATAGACTTTCACAGTATATGTTTTAAAAAGGTTCATGTGAAGTTTCTTCACCAAGGCAGTTTTAATGCTGGACCAAGGTAGGTAGATCTAGAGTCAGGTATCCACTTGTTCCATACAAATTTAGCAAAGAGTTGATCTGGATTACCAAAGACAGTCACCTCTGTATCAAAATGTTTCTCCTTATCTTTCTTTGATGTATTTGAATCATCATTATAGAAGAAACAAACCCAGAAATCATCTGGTGACCAGAGTCAGTTGATGTTTAGCTTGACTGGTTCCCACCCTCCCAAAAATCGAATCTTTTTCAGATCGGAGAACATAACATCCGAAGCGATTCCATGCCTGGCTCCACTAACACTGACGAGAGTTGGCAGTGGGATCTGGTGCTGTTTGAAAAACGTTCAAAGCTTTGCAGGTACTGAGTTGAACTCCACTGCCTTTAAAACTGCCTTAAATATTCTTGTTATACATTCAACTTCTTGTCAAAAACTTTAAAGAGTTTTGTTTACATCAACATAAAAGCATCACAGAGTTGCTACAGAGTTCTCGGCTGAATATCCATGAATACGTGAATATTTCACTTGACAACATGCCAAAAGTGCTCCATAGGACTGAGATCCTTAGGCCATTAGAGTATTGCGAACTCATTTTGTTCAAGAAACCAGATTGAGGCTTGAACTTACCCTACCACAAGTATCCAGGGCTATACAGGCTATAAAGGCATGGGCCTTGTCAGCAAAAATACTCAGGTACAGGCTGTGTTGTTTAAAACTCAACAGCCTGCCCTGAGGAGCTCAAGGGGGGGCAAGAAAGTATCCCAAACAACCTCATACTACTGCGAACAGCCACAAACTTGGACGTGATGCCTTAAATTCTAGCATCTAAATCTTGCAGCTAATGTGAAATCTCACCCTATCAGGCAATTTCTCTTATAATCCTTTATTTTCTTTTTTTCTACTGCCATATTCAATTTTATGGGTTGTTCTGAATGTACATGTTTTATTGTTTTGTATCTGACTTTAATGGAGATTTGATGATTTAAAAAGAAGCCTCACATTCAGCCAATCAGAGGTGGTCTACTGCTGCTGTAGCCCATCTATGTTTTCTGTAAACTTCGGTTGTTTACGAGTGACCAATTGAGCGAACTGTATAATTTTGTCTTCTTGAACCATTCTGCAATCCTTATCTCACATCTACAAAGCCTTTTTAACCACACACCTGTCTGTCGTGAATTGTGCAGGGAGGCAGCGAGGATGGATGGTTTTCTCCAAATGAATTATATAGATCAGCAATATAAATATATATAATATATATATATATATATATATATATATATATATATATATATATATATATAGCTGACTGGATATATATATATATATATATATATATATATAGCTGACTGGATATCTCAATACATAATGCATCAGTATATCACCCGAGAGGGCAGGGTTGGAATCCAGTCTGTGTCATTAGGCAAGACGCTTCAAGCTACTGCCTACCTCATACCATGAGAGATACTAAGTTGCATAACATGCCGGCTCAGACGTCGCCCGGCCAAACAAGGTCTGCGTCAGGTGTTGGGGAACCAGAGCACCTTGATGACAAATGGGCTACTGGAACAAGACGGAAATGGGCGAGAGATGAAAATGTGGATCTGTTGGATTGCTACTACTCAAGTAACCCTAGTGAGAGAGGTTACATGCAAAGACTGGGGAAGGAATGGTTACTTCGACATCCCCAGTCAACACTAAGCGCTAAACAACTAGTAGCTCAGTGTTCCAACATCCGCAAACGGCAACTGCTATCACAACTTGAGATTGACGAGATACAACACAAAATGCTACGGCAAAAGGGAGGAACCCGGATGTCAGGACTGTGGGGACTTAACTACAAGTCCCCACCCAGTGAGGGGATACACGGCCCAATGAGCGAAACAGAGCTGAACGAGACAGCTGCTGACCTGAGAGAGAGAATCATGACCCGAATGACAACCAGGCCTCCCCGGCGCCAATTACAACGGCTGAGTGAAGTACCATCTGAAAGTCTCATTGAGAATGTGAATGCAGCATTGAGAACGATCCCTACCAACACCATAACAGAAACCAATGAGCTGATCTACAACTCAGCATCAGTGATCCTTGAGATACTTGGCTATAAGAGCAACCATGAGACCCAATACCCACCATGGAAAAGACGGTTAGAGGCTAAAATCAAGGTAACAAGGAGGGAAGTGAGCCAACTGTCAGAGCTCCACAAGGGTGCAATGAAAAGACCAGTACCCAGAAAGTACAGGCAGATGCCCATACCTGAAGCACTCGAGACTGCCAAACAGAGGCTCCAAGCCTTGTCCAGCCGCCTAAAGAGATACACAAGGGAGAATGAATCCAGAAGGATTAACCGGCTCTTCTCCACTCAACCAGCTAAGGTGTACTCTCAATGGCAGGGTAACAATAACAACAGAGCAGACCCACCAAGGCTGGAGACGGAACAATACTGGAAAGGCATATGGGAAAGGGAGGCGTCCCACAACAGCAATGCACAGTGGCTGATCTCTCTACGAGAGGACCACAGCAACCTCCCTGAGCAAGCCCCGGTAACCATCACTGTGACAGATGTCCAAGAAAGAGTCTCAGGTATGAAAAAACTGGACAGCACCAGGGCCTGACATGATTCATGCCTACTGGCTAAAGAAACTCACTGCTCTCCATGAGCGAATGGCAGCCCAAATGAACCAGCTGCTACAAAGTGGGACTCACCCTGAATGGTTAACTGAAGGCGGACAATCCTAATCCAGAAGGATCCATCAAAGGGTCCAGTCCCACCCAACTACCGACCAATAACCTGCCTCTCCACAACCTGGAAGCTCATGTCAGGCATCATAGCGGCCAAGATAAGCAAACACATGGATAAACACATGAGCACGGCACAGAAGGGTATCGGTGTAAATAGCAGAGGAGCCAAACACCAACTCCCGTAGACCGCACAGTTGCCCGAGACTGCAAAACCCGACACACCAACCTGTGCATGGCTTGGATTGATTACAAGAAAGCCTATGACTCAATGCCGCATACTTGGATCATTGAATGCTTAGAGATGTATAACATCAACAGGACTCTGAGAGCCTTCATTGCAAACTCGATGAGGCTGTGGAAAACCACCCTTGAAGCCAACTGCAAACCACTTGCACAAGTGTCCATCAAATGTGGCATATACCAAGGAGATGCTCTGTCCCCGCTACTGTTCTGCATAGGCCTGAACCCCCTCAGCCAAGTTATCAACAAGACTGGCTACGGATACAGACTCAAAAATGGGGCCAATATCAGTCACCTACTCTACATGGATGACATCAAGCTGTACGCCAAGTGTGAGCGAGACATCGACTCACTGATCCACCACCAGGATCTACAGCACTGACATTGGGATGTCATTCGGACTAGAGAAATGTGGTCGGCTGGTCACAAAGAGGGGGAAGGTCATCCACACAGAAGGGGTCTCACTCCCAGAAGGAACAATAGCAGACATAGAGGACAGTTACAAGTACCTAGGTATACCACAAGCAAATGGCAACCTCGATGAGGTCACAAGGAAAGGAGCCACAGCTAAATACCTCCAACGAATAAGGCAAGTCCTGAGAAGCCAGCTCAATGGCAAGAACAAAATCCGTGCGATAAACAGCTATGCCTTGCCAGTAATCAGATACCCTGCTGGAATAATTAGCTGGCCAAAGGAGGAGATAAAAGCCACAGATATCAAGACCAGAAAGCTACTAACAATGCATGGAGGGTTCCATCCCAAATCCAGCACCCTGAGACTGTACACGAGCCGCAAGGAAGGAGGCAGAGGACTAGTGAGTGTGAGAACCACTGTCCAGGACGAAACAACTAAGATCCATAAATACATCAGGGACAAAGCCTCAACAGACAATGTGCTCAGTGAATGTCTCAGACAACAGGGAACGGAGGTTGAGGTGCCAGAGATACCATCATGGGAGGACAAACCCCTACATGGGATGTACCACCAGCAAATAACCCAAGTGGCTGATATCAGTAAATCCTACCAATGGCTGGAAAAAGCTGGACTCAAGGACAGCACAGAGGCCCTCATCCTGGCCGCCCAGGAACAGGCCCTAAACACCAGAGCAATAGAGGCCCAGATCTACCACACCAGACAAGACCCAAGGTGTAGGTTGTGCAAGGAGGCCCCTGAGACAGTCCAGCACATCACAGCAGGGTGCAAGATACTGGCAGGGAAAGCGTACATGGAGCGACATAACCAAGTGGCAGGCATAGTGTACAGAAACATCTGTGCAGAATATGGACTGGAAACCCCAAGATCAAAGTGGGAAACACCCCCAAAGGTGGTGGAGAACGCCAGAGCTAAGATCCTGTGGGACTTCCAGATCCAGACAGACAAAATGGTAATGGCGAACCAACCAGACATTGTCGTAGTGGATAAACATCAGAGGAAAGCCGTTGTGGTAGATGTAGCAATACCAAGTGATTGCAACATCAGGAAAAAGGAGCACGAGAAACTGGAGAAATACCAGGGCCTCAGGGAGGAACTGGAGAGGGCCTGGAAGGTGAAGACCACAGTGGTGCCTGTAGTCATCGGGGCCCTCGGGGCAGTAACCCCCAAACTGGAGCAGTGGCTACAACAGATCCCAGGAACAACATCAGACATCTCAGTCCAGAAATGTGCAGTCCTTGGCACAGCCAAGATACTGCGCAGAACCCTCAAGCTCCCAGGCCTCTGGTAGAGGACCCGAGCTCAGAGGATAAGAACCACCCGCGGTGGGTGAGAAGGGAATTTTTTTTTTTTTATAGTATATACATTGCTATTTCTGTTCAAGGTCACGTGAGTCCCTTTATGCTCATTTTGATACTCGATTTAAATGTCAGTGAAATGAGTTGCCTTGTAATTTGTTGGTTGAATGAGCATACCTAATAAAATGGCCAGTTAATGTGTGTATCTCCTTTTAATGGACGCCCAGGCATGTACAGAAATCTGGCAGCATGGTGGTGCTTGGCGGTGTGCTACAGCAGGAATGTCACGGGGTCAAATCCCAGCTGTGGCCCTTTCTGTTTAGAATTTGATTGTCCTTTTTGTGCACATGTGGGGTTTCCACAGGTACTCTGGCTTTCTCCCAGCGTCCACAGAACAGACCTACCAGTGTGAATATATTTAGATGCCGGGTCACTCAAATTCCATATTTCAGCTGGCCCCCACAGGACTGGATCCCGCAGTTACATAAACCCTTCTCTCCCTACTGAAAATATTTCTTTTATTTGCACCTTTGTGCTTCATCCACTTTACGATTTGTAATGCCGTATACGAATCACTTTTGCAGACCTAGTGAATTGCTTAAACTTTAAAAATAAACATGCCCTGCCTCCTTGCTTTCATCTGCTTTCTGTCCCCATTCAGCATCCCACCGAACCGTTCCTTCCCAGCGATAATTACCTCAGTCTGGCCCTGACTTGCATTCATTCCTATTTTCCAAAAACTCATTATGAATAAGAAAACAATTCCTCCCCCTCCATTGCAAGCATGTTGTCAGTGCAATTTATGTCTAGCTTTACCTCACTTATACCTTCATCCGAAATGGATTTGCATTAACAAAACAACAAAAAAAAAGGTCATGTTAATGCGGAGTGCGAATGCATACATCAACTGGTGTTCGTTTGTTTCTTTGACAGGTGCAATTGCAAAGTACCGTGTTCTCTTAATAAGAAAACAGAGAAAAATGGATTAGAGGGAACATTACTTCGGGCGGAAAAATGGCAACAAATCTCACAAAACCTACAAAAACACATCTAGCCTTTGACTGCTCTCCTTGAAATTCAAAACGAATCTTTAGGACATAATCGAACTGCTCCAAACAGATGTGGAGAAGTAGGGCGAGCAGACGCAACACACACAAGAGTGTTTGGACTTGGACAGCAGCGACTCGAGAATAGAAAAGAGCGTGCTTTAAGCCTTACTTTAGCATGTGCACACCCTCTGGCGTTGTGGGCTGGTTGAAACGTCTCATGTAGTCATGCATCTCTGGGAAACTCTTCTTCATGTAGTCCTCGGCGCTGCTCTCCCTCACCGTCCCAAAGCGGAAGCCCAGAGAGGGATGGTGCAGCTGGGGAGGATGGTGAAGGATAACGCCGAGACGGTAATGGAGAAGTAAAAGAGAAAAATGATGGAACTTGAGGAGAAATTCACAGCGACTCCAAACCCACCCGAAAATGGAACAGGGAAGCGAAAAGTCGTCATGTTAGACAAATTATTCTGCTCCTTCCCCCTTGAGCATTTTTCACTTTTTGTCTACAACTATCACCTTTTTTATTGTCTCTTTCTCAAAAACAAAGTTGCGCATGGTGGACACATCTTACCACAAAACTCTGAAAATGTCGTTTGAACATATTAATGTAGTCTGCCCCCGAGTCAGAGCTTGAGGAACGACTTTCCACTGCAGCTACAGCTCCAAGCATTTTGCCTTTTTTTTTTTTAAACAGCTTTCCTTATCTAGGGACCAACCATCTTGCTAAGTCTTCTTTGCAAAACTGCAGACTGGAAATTAAAATTAATGTTGATATATTGCAACAAATTACCTGTTAACTGTACATTTTGACCAAATATGGATATGCTTTGCTCTAAGCCATTCTATCAAAACTTTAGCTGTTTGTTTAGGGATATTGTCCTTTAGGAAGATGAATGTCCAATCCCGACATATACTTATTGCTTCCTCTATCAGGCTTTCTTCCAGAGTTCCCTGGCAATAAACACAACTGATCTTCTTTGCTTGTCAGTTTAGGACTTTGTTTGAAGTTTTGCCATCTTCTTTCGAGATTTGGAGCATGAATTGGTCGAACATGAGACATTCAAACTTAGGATCTTGTAACTTATAAACTGTTATAAATGTTTCCACAAGTTTTCCCTGACCCGTCTGGTGTATACCTCAGTCTTCATGATGCTGTTTGTTCTCTTTTGTTCTTTAACGAAACCTCAGAGACATACACAACAACAGATGGGTTTGTACTGAGATTAAGTGGCACACAGATGGGCTCTATTTACTACTGCAATTGGTGACTTCTGAAGGTAAATTAATGCTTTGGTTTTTTTTTTTCAAGGTAATTCAATTGAATAGGAATGATTATACAATATATGGATACAATTTTCCCTCCAATTCCAAAAAAACAAAACAACAATGCACTGTTTTGTGTTTATCATAATAAAACACATTGAAGTCTGTCATGCTGGCTAAGCTGGAAACAGTGAGAGTGGTATAAATACCTTTCCAGACCACTACAGCTGTGCATTGTATGTCAGAGACCTTCCAGCTATAAACTTGCCAGCTTGCACATCACCTTACCTTGTCGTCATGAATTCCTGAAACCTGCTCGAAGGTTTTCTCTCCAACCATAACAGCAGCAAGGTTGGCTGTGTAGCTTGACAGCACCAGTAAGCAGAAAATAGCCCAGAGGTTCATCAAGAAGCGTCCCGTCCAGCATTTGGGAGTCTGCAGAGGGATGACGGATGATGAATGAATCATTGAACAAATCTAAAAGATTGAAGCTCAAGACGAAACGGAGAATTAACAATGTGTCAGAAATGGTATTCCCCGCCTTCTCCCTCTGTTTAATCGCAAAACCTTCATGCAAAATCAGTTTTTCTTCCCCTGAAATTAACAAATTGTGAAACCAATGAACCGGTAAAAGCAAAAAAGAGAGAAGAAACTGCAAGCATCTTTGTTGCAGCATATCGTACATATCTGTTCATTAAATTGCCTACTTAGGGGGAATTCACCACCTGAAATGTGCAATTATTCAATTAGCGAACCAATTAAAATCCACTTAAAAGAAAGAAAATAAATTCACTTCTAGTGTTTTAAAGACTGGAGATTAATGGGACATCAATTATACAAACAAGGTTATAACCCACTTTCACAACAGTGTGGAGAGGGTGACGAACACTCAGCATAATTAGTCGGTCTATTGAAAAGGGAATAAAGTGAGACTTCACATGATGAGCATAATTTTCCAATTAGCATTTTTGGGGAGGAAAGTCATCCTTAGGAAAGCTTACATGCTCTCCAACATCTCTACAGTGGAGATGTAATAATAAAAGTGGCGTCTTAGTGCCGACTCAGCACTGTTTTATGGAAACTGTGTCTTATAAATGAACGCGAGATATAAATCTTGTCAAACTGGTTCTAATTTACCGAATACAAACATATTTAAATAAAGGCCTGGAAGCAGCATTTTCCGAGCAAACTCTCAGCTGATGAGCACAAAAAAAAAATAAAATAAAAAAAAATACAGCATTGTTGCATGAAAAGCTCATCAAGCAGGATTTAAAATAGACACCTAACTCAGTCAGTTTGACAGCTTAGCCTACATACTTGTTTGTCTCCACAAGTTGAATGTGTTTGCAGAAGGGGGCTTCAGGATTAGAAGATTTGTTGGCACAACATTGTAAGAAGTTTGTTTCTTTTTCTCGAAAGGTTGCTCAGATTTTACCATCAAAACGTTAAACGGCTGCAGACGTCAACCTGTTTATGTGCTGCTTGTATTAGAAAGGAAAGGCTTTCTAATGCAAAGTCTTTAATAAATAAACACAATATTCTCATAAAGATAATTATAGTTTACACAAATTAAAGCTCTTAACCAATTTTGACTGAGAATGGCACACTTTCTAACATGTTAAACTGCATTGTGATTTTTATTTTTGTTGTAGAATGCAGTATTGTGGTGATGTACGGATTATGGCTACCTCGACTAATGCTGTGTACTATGTTTTCACCCATGAGTGACAATGAAGCGCAAAACTGAGCTGAACAAATATAAAAACATCGGAGCTAAATATGTAATATTTCAGAAGACGAGCTATAAAATTTGTAAAGAAAGAACAATCCCCACTGAACAAATTCATATTTTACAAAGAAGCGATCATTTCAGCTCCATTTCATAAACACACATTAACATTTCATCTACATCCATTTCCACTTGCCACGCCATTTTGTGTCACGTATTTAGATAAATTGCATGCAATCTGCTAAAGATGAAACATTACAACCATTTTCATTGATTGTCTTTCTGATTGACACTTATGAAATGTAACAGATTGTGACTCCTGATTAAAGCAAAATAGCTGTGCGCCACCTCCTGCTGGTTGATATTATTTACTGGAGTCATAAACCACATTCCCTGACAGCAGGCTGCGAGGAGTTTCCAAAAAAAAAAAAAAGAAAAAGTAGTGTAAATCATAAACTGTCAAAGTAGAAAAGTCATCAGCCTGGTGAAAAAGAAAGCCTGGTCAAAATGACTCCCTTGCTGTGTGTTAAACTTTAATAAGAAACACATTTCAAGAAATACATAAAAAAATATTAAACACATGTATTATGAATAATTAGTTGAAAAACACATTCCCTATTTTGTACTGTTATGCTTTTAATTGTTTTGAGTCTGAAATGACAGGAGAACTGTGTAATACATATTCTTCAGAGAATGGCACAGCAGATGAAGATTTAGACATTTGGTACACAGCTGTGGACGCAATGAATAATTTTTTGTGTCACTTTCCCGCCTTTTGTTCTCCTCCTGTTTTCAACTTTTGACTTATAGACTCATTGTCAATTAACACATACAACTCTGACAAATTTCTCAAATTGTCAACACAATAGATAATGACGAGTTCAAAATCTAAAAATTGTTACAGCTCTTTGTGTTAAAGAATTATAGTTCTTTAAGCATAAACATCGGGCAGACATATGCATTTTTGCATTGAAATAAATTTCAGATCTTTTCAACATCATTTTTTTTTTTTTTGCTTCATTGATGCCTCAAAGGCCTTCGATCATGTAAACCACAAAAAGTTATTTCGAAGCAATCTGCCTACTTTGTCTACAATTTCTCTATAAGCGCTGAGGCTTGTCTTTGTGTGTTACCACTCGAATAATACTCCACGAATATTCTGCTTCTCGCTGGGCTGGGCTCCAGCACCTCATAACCCACTCCAAAACAAATTGGGGATAGCAAATGGATGTCTGAAAGGATTAAAGCAAATATCAAAGCTGAACTTTACACTAACAGTTGGCGATCGATTCACTTGCCCTCCCTCCCCGACAGGCAGGGCGTGTAGAAAACGTCACAGTTTGGCTCGACATCAAGGGCTTCACGGAGCTACCGAAGGACATTTTAACGGGTCCTGAGACTACTAATGAACACAACCGTTAACTGACACATTAGCTGCTGCAAAGATCGAACGTGTGACCTTAGAGTAACGCTTTGAGGTGAAGACTCCAGCAACACTTGAAGAGCAAAGACATGCGCAGACCAACTCGCTCTGGCTTGTGGCCTTCACCAGCGTCACGTTCTGTTGTGGGAAAGTCCTTCAAGCTCTTTCACTTTGGTTATTATGAGAAGCTTCCTTTAGGGACAGCATATTATTATGCATTGAAAATACTTCATGATCTGCTGCAAACTCAACAAGGGGGACAGGCGCGATTTTTGGGAAATGACACCTGCTGCTGCTTGAAATTTTGAGCAGCACAAGCGCAAGTTTTCACAATGATGGATTTTTGGACGGCTGCGTCGCTGCATGGAAACAAAGAATGCATGGAAGATGGAGTCATCATTCATCCGCTTTGTGGTTGGACGTGCGCGCCAATGTGACTGTGGGTGTGACACAATCTGTCAAATCTGACACGTCCCAGAAGAACGCCGTTATTGCAAAGGCGCATTTAATATCTTTACATATTTATGTCAAATAAATAACATGGAAACAAGGTGCAGGAAACTAGATTGTTTGACCAGCCGACGCATGTTCATTAACAGACAAGAAGCAGTCACATTTCTTCGTTGGAGCTTTGTAGTCTAAATTTAGTGAGGATTTGCGAAGGAATTTCACCACCTGCAAGTGTCGACTAATGTTATTGTTTTCCTCTCTACTGATGGTATATGAAGAGGTTTCTCTTTACTTGTGTGTATCGCACAAGAAGCATCTGAAGACTCACCTTGCGATCACGTTTTCTCAGCTGAATTTTGACTTGCTCTTTTCTACATTCTGGACACGCTGGGCATGAACAGCACAGACAGTCTAGACCACTGCTGGAACATCTTTTTTAAATGATTCTCTGTTAATCTGCAGTCTGGATTCAAATGCAACAAGTTTTTTTTTTTTAAAATGCAAGCAATGTTTCAAGGATGGACACATATATTGGTGTTCCATCTGTCTGTGCAATATGCAGAAAGTAAGGCTTCTGAGTGGGTTGGTCATCAGTTTCCACCCACTCTGCCTGCAGCTAATGGCAAATTTGTTATAGTTTATGCTCTGGATACTTGCTTGGTTGTTACAGCAGGTTAGATTTAGTTGAAAAATGGCATAGACTTAAAAGTTTGCTGACATTAAAGTTTAGGTTCACCCAAATGTCATGGAAGAGCACCTCGCTATAAAACTCAGCCATATAAATACAACCAGTTAGCCTGTAGAGCAGTTATTTACTGTCTTTTCTTTTGTTCTGGTTTCTAATGAGTTAGTCTTGACTTTGTCTTGGGTCAGGCACTCCAGAGAGACTTGGAATCAAAACATGTCCATGGGATCGATGATGAACGCAACTGTAGTGAACACTATAAATACTCGCAGCACAAGACTCCACTTCTGAAGAAAAAGCATTCTGGAGTTTATTTAAAGCTTACCGCTGAATATTTGGAAAAGTCAACGAAATACTAGAAGGATGTTGTTTGGCCAGAGGAGAATGAAATTTGACTTTGTGAACATCACTGAAACTTTATAATTATGAAAGGAATTACGCGTTTTATCACTGCAATATACTGCGCCAACAGTGAAGCTTGGAGATAGGAACCTTGTGGGGGTTGGGGTATTTCCCATATAAAATCGAAGAAAGAATAAATGAGAAAATAATTACTGAAACATTCTTGATAAGAAGATATAATGAGAGTGGATGACTTTTTTTTTACTGAGCCAATATTCAGCCCAATAAAGAAAGTCAAGCTACTACAATTGCCTAGTCAGGCATGCAGCTTGAGTCAAAGTGAATATCTGTGGAAATATCTGAACATGTAATTGCATAGGAGAAAGATTTGATGCTGGTTTGTGTATCAGCCAAAAGCTTTTCTGCTTAGTATTAAATGCATTTCTGTAACCATGTTAAGTACTTGTTTTCTTGTGTCATTCCATTTTTTATGTACATAATTTATGAACTAGCTTGTTTTGATTTCCTTGTATGTGCGGATTACTTGAGCTTATACAGATGTCTGACTTGAATTTCCTGCCAGTGGGCACATTATAACTCTATTTACTGAGAGAAGCATTGATTTGTTCAGTTGTTGTTTGCCCCGGTGTACATCACCCTTTCTCCAGCACACTCAAACTGTTTCATCTCTCACATTCACAATTACACTTTGAACTCTACCCTGAGAATTTTTCTGTCAGCTTGCCGATTACCTCCTTTCCTATCACCTTTCCAGCCCTTAAGCAGCCTTCCTTCCCTTGCTTTCTTGTTTTTAGCTTTGTGTGTGACTACTTTCGGATGTTCACCTCTAACCGTTAAATCTTTTCCCGCTTTCATCCATCCCAATCATTCGACCCGACAAACTCTCCTTTGTGTCTGTCGGCGCACTTACCCTTTGCCCTTTCTCTCCCTGTACGTACATTACCCTCTCTGTATCTCTCTACTTCATCACTGCCTACCCTCTTAACCACGCTCCTATTAATCTTTCCTGTTATGGTCGTCTCTATCATCTTCCCCAAGCCTTTTCCCCTGACTGACCCCTGACTGTTTTGATTCTCTTCCTCTTCTCGACTTGTTTGGGCTAATAATCTGCTTTCAGACGCACCACTCATGACACCTGCTCGCCACAGAGAGCGAGAGCTTCTTTACCTTGGTGGCGACGGTGCGTCCGAAGAGTATTGCGTAGCAGAGATTGAGGGCAGACGAGTAGGAGAACACACGCAGCCTGTTTCTGCCATGGGGGGTCATGCCAAATGGGCTGTTCCACTCATACAAGGTGAGGAAGAGCGCTGTGAGGTGCAACGTAACAAAAATGCCCACCCACATGGACCAGTGGAGCGGCCACATGAAGGCTCCAATGGGTGCTGCCGTGTCCCGGCTACGAACCTGAATGACATAAAAAAGGAAAAAAAGAAAACTTAAGATTGATTCAGAACATTTCATCTTGTTGTGCTTAATCCAGAACTGTTACGATATATCTAACTCTTTATTTCCAGAAAATAACCACAGTCAACACAATTCCAATTTGTTTGAAGCAGACTAAATTAATTGCTTATTCTGCCTGCATTTTTAAGGAAATAATTTATTTTTCCTTAATTGAGTTTGTATATTCCTATGTGATGTTTCTTGAGCTAACTCTTGTTTTGAACTTTTATAATTAACAAGTCCTCCACAAAGCTCCACAAGCTAATTATTGCCAAAAAATATGATCTGTCTCTTGCCAGTAGACTAGGATTAAGACTGAAATATGCAGAAGAATTAAAAGGTTACATAGTGTTAGGTTTTACTGAAAAAGTCGCAGAGAAAAAATTCTGAAAGCTTTATTACAGTCTAGATTTTTTTTTAGCCTTGCCTCATACAAATATGAGAAAATTGGCACCATTGGCAACATGTATATTAAGCCTCCAAATAAATGAATATTTTATTGCAGTAGCATAATCTCACATATTGGGGAAAATATCCCATGATGAAAATGAAATGTCTTCAGCAAATCCATGTTGGCACCTTTATTGATATTTCTCCCAATAAAGAAATACCAAGAAAATGAATGCATTTAAACATGTTTGATGTTGAACTCTTCGTTGATGAGATGGCATTTCCTTTCGGTCACCAGGCTGGAGCCAGACTTATTTTTACTTCGCCACCAGGAGGCCAGTTAAATGTTGCAAAATAACCTCAAAATCTTACTGTCAAACATTGGTGAAGAGAGTTTTCTTGGAGTTGTCATAAGAACCATTAGATGCATTCCGTGTGCCAATTGCACGTATCGAGCTTCCAGACCTCTTGGGTCTTCTGGGAATGGTCTGCTCCGTATCCCCAGATCCAGAACCCAAACAAAGAGAAAGAGCATTCAGCTTCAATCTGGAATAAACTTCCAGAAAACTACAAATCAGCAGAAACGCTGAGTTCCTTTAAATCAAGACTGAAAACCCATCTCTTTAGAGTTGCATTATCGGTACAGATTTGATATGTGTCGATGATTTTAACAAATGACACTTGACAAAATGCGATGTCTGTTTTTGGTTTTCACGTGTGATGCGTCGATGATGACTTTATGTTTTCACAGTGTACAGCACTTTGAACTGCCATGTTGCTGAAATAAACTTGACTGATTGGTTGATTGCATGTCAGAAAAAGCCTACTCTGCAATACCATCACAAATGTAAACAGGAGTTAGCTAAACTTCACCAGGACTTTAACTGGTGTCATTTGATTAGAGGAGACTACTGTTAAATACAGTGATGGATCTGTGATCCTGTATTCGTATTTGTCTAGAATAAATCCAGATTTTTTGATGGTCCAACCTTGTAAAAGAGATAGGAAATATAAAAGAACTGTTAGTGTTGTCTCAACGTGGCTAAAGTGTTGTTGAACAAACCTTTGACGATAGGAATGCCAATACCTGTGGCTCCAGTGATTTAGCATAGAAAAAAAACATTTAATAGCATGAGATGTTACATGAATTAATGCAATTTCTAAAGATCTCAGCGTGAGATTATTCTACTGTCATAAAATTTTAATTTATTTTAAGGCTTTAGACAGATCTTCATCAGGGGTGCCAATAATTGCGGCCACCAGCATGTTGACTGCAAACTTAAAATGAACAAAATAATGCTAATCAAGGATACCAGAATTCCCAGACTGGTGGAGTAAAAGGGAGAAGTGAAATCTATCACTCTGCTCCTGGCAGAGTTGATGGAGAAAGAGGTGACGGCCATGTCAGCTGTTCCATTCAAGAGGTCCCCCACAAGGCCAGTCCAGCGTCCCGTCCCGCTCAACGCGCCATACTTTCCATCTCCCACAATGTAAAGGTCAAAGGTAAATCCCATATCCTCTGCCAGTTTCTCCAACAAGTCAATGCAGTACCCATAGCAGCATTTCCTTAGATCCGCAGGCAAATCTAAAAGGAAACAAAGGAGTGATGGTGATGTCAAACCATTTGGACATTCATATGCATGCTTTGTAAGTGCAGTGGTTGCACCACTGGGAATCTCTATGCAACAGTGATTTAAGAAAATTGCTGATGGATCACCAAAGAAAAAATAAATAAAAATCAGCTTGGACATTTTAATGAACCTGGCATGCTGGTCCAGGCTACATTTATTAAAATTGAGGCTAAAAAACTTTTAAAAATAATATATGTATAAAAGACAGCTGGCAATATATAATATACTTTTTGCCATTTTGATTTCTGTGACATTGCATTTTTTTTACAATCTGAGTTAATTAAATGTGGCTGTCTGCCAACTCCTTCAATTTGGGTCCAGATTCCTCCATAAGTCCAAAACCCAAGGACAATCATGTGGAAATGCGATGAACTGGCATGTGTTCATTAAAAGTCAGAAATACATTTACTCTTTCTGAACAAGTCTGCATGCATTACAGACTTCTTGCATGTTATTGTTTACATTTACAATGTTTTGCCAGTAATTTGGGTTAAATAATGTCTAACTTGATTCAGTAAATGTAACAACTAAATGAATCCAGCAAGGGGGAGTTGGCGTAAGTGAGCAATAGTAAATAGGGAGCTTCCTCCTTCTCAGTCAATATGCGCTGGAGCAAAGGAAAGAACATGTTTGTGGCTCATTTCTTCGATTCTCCATTTCAGGTGTGGGTCTGCACAGAAGCTTATCTCTACTGCTGTTAAGTGGGTTTACGAACTGCTGAAGAGCTTGTGAATATGCTATGTTACTGACTACATTCATATGTTGTTTTAGCAGGTAAAAGTAAAGTTTAGCCACAGTTAGCCAGAAGCTCACAGCAGACTATACTAAATCATGAGTGAATGTAGCAGCAGACTGTGTTTACAGTTGTAGACAGTGAGAGTTTGTCTGTTCAAAATGTTTGTTACTCTCGTATTTGTGCATTACATCGGTTTAGAAGAAAACCATACTGTTGTTTCGACTTTGGAATTGTTGTTGTGTATGTTTACAAGGAAGAATGACTCAGTTACGCTGGAGCAAAGAAAAGAAGATGTCTGTGGCTCATTTTATTTCAGTCATTCCCCCCTTCAGGGCTTTTACAGAAATATGTCATTTTGCATCTTTGGCTATAAAGGGAGCAAAATATTGGAAAAGTTGTATCTACTGGCTCATTCTTGTATGACATCTTCAGCTTGAAGCTAGTAGTTATGTAGATTATTTTGGTTTTGGAAACTAACTTCGCCAATTTGAAATTTTGTCAGATATCGGAGTGTTAAAGTTGATACTTAAGGGACATTACCAGTGAGGAAGTGTCTTGGCCCAAATGCAGGGAATGAACCACTTGGTAACAGGAAGGCCATGAAGGAGCCTTCAACAATATGACTGCACTGCCCTTACAAAAACTGTGGTGACTTATACATGATCATGACTTACTGCTTTAGCTTATGAACCTTTCTATCTTCTATTTGTAGTCTTTTGATTCAAGTTACAAAAAAGTGCAAGAAAAGTCCATTTGAAAACCTTGAGCTTTCTTGTTGCCAAATATCTGTTTGCGTCAGAAAACACACTTGATTTATCTTTAATAGAGTAGATTTAATCTAATATTGATTTAATGTTTTTCTCGTTCTTCATTCATGAAAGTGTAATCTGACTGTAGAGCTCAGCCCTTGACACCAAGCCAGATATGCTTTTGAACTATACTGACCATCAACAAAATGAGCTCAATACTAAAGTAATATAGTACTATCTGAAGTATATTGTATACAGTATTAACATAAAAGCAAAAATTCACACATTAAGGCATTAATGTGGAGTTCAGAGTAAGTAAAAATCCTTCCATAATGCTGCAGTTGTTATTGGGTTCGTTTATGACTTATTGTATTACTATTTTTTTCATTGGAAATGCGCAATTTGTAAGTAATTGCCAAAACAAACCCACCAATTCCTTCCCAGTCTGTCACTGTAGAGTTGGGGTTGTGAAGCTGGTTGAAGAGGCCATTGATTACATCAGTCCGATTGGTTTTAGGATCCAGACAAAGTTGACCTGCTGGACACAACCCATCCTCATCGACCTCCCTTGTGAAGACAAATGGATGTTCAACCAACGTCACCACACGGAGGCGGTGTCCCTCGACGGAAAGTCCTGGTCTCCAGTGTCCTCCAAAATAGCCATCCCCTTGACCATCCCCTCCTCTGACACCAGCTCCAAGGCCTTGTCCCTGGCTGTTGCCGAGCCCTCCCACCAGTCCCAAAATGCCTCCCTCAAGTTCTAGTCGACCACGCGTCCACTGTCCTACAGTAACCCACGCTGGCTGACCCAGCGCACCTCTTTTAAGACTCCATACGTGGAACAGTTGGGAGGAAAGGACTCGAGAAACATCAGCATCCACTTGGATCAGTCCCGTAGAGCCAGCGAAAGAGATGTTGGACAGAAACCTCAAAGTGAAGGAAACAACAATCAGACAAAGACAACAAAAGGAATGTTGCAGCTTACAATTGTAGAAATGTAGCCTGAAATAACCACCAGGATACTTTGTAAAAAAACAAACAAAATTTTCTAAATCTTGCACAGATGGGCACAGCCTGGTTGTAGCACTCTAGCAGGTCTCGTCTCAAATGGGTAATTGAATCTCCCAGACGGTCATAATTAAAAGTTAATGCAGTGCAATGAGGGTCTCCTTCTATCTGCCAGTCCATACAAACAGTCATTGCTATTCATCTCACTCGTCTGGTGGCCCTGCACTGGTCTTTACTGTGGAATATATTAGGAAGAGCAATCCCCATTCATACATATATCTTCCCTGGCCTCTCTTAAACCACACAGGGATTGTTTGTTCATGTCTTAGCATTTGATCATGATGATGCTGTCATGATACTTCTTGAAGAGGCATTCAGGGCCCATTTCATCTTGATTAGTTGGAAAATAGAGGGAGGTTGCAAATTGTAGACACAGTTATGCAAATGTTAAAAGTAAGGTTCATTGCATTTTGTGTGCACTGAACTGTGCCAGGAATGTCATGGTCAAGACTTGAAATGGTAAGCTTTACTTCTGCTAATGGGAAAAGGGTGTTTGAGTTGTGGCTCATAAATGCAGCGTATGCAAAGGACAATGACGAGACTAAACTGATCATGTGGGTCATTAATCTCTTTTCCAAGCCAAATTTTAAGAGCTTGTGTGTGTTTCTGCTCGTGAATTTGTTCATTGGCCCACGTTACATTAGAATTTATGTCAGCATTCCCATATATCTGATGAACCTGATTAAAGATGCCCGCGTCTCATTCCACATTAACTTGTGTTTTGTCATCAGCAGCCCTTTCTATCTCTTTGACCATAAAGTGCAAGAGCTCGTCTTGCCTTAAGATGAAATCGCTCATGGTAATGGTGCAGCTGAATCATCATATCGAACAGACAGCAGATTCATCAAGCCAACCCACTCTAGACTCATACTCTAATGGGTTCTGCTGGCCAAAAATAGAAATAAATAAATTAATTAACCACACAGTAAGCTCCACTTTACATCTCCTATCTGTGCTTTGTGGTGTACACTACAAAGCCACTTGCTCACATGTAGTGACACCTTTGGATAGAACTGGGCAGCAAGAGTTGAGGTGTTGCAAATGAAACACTTTTAAGCGATGCCACTTTTTTTGTTGATGTTTTCAGCATGTTGTTTTGTTGAAGAAGGCCCAAAGCAGAATTTAAAGAATGATGGTGGACGTCAAAGCAGCTTGATGAGTCTGCTCGCAGTGTCAGAGAGGGATGGCTTTCGCTCACTAACACCTGGGCCCGGTTTACCCGGGCAGCCCGAATGTCAGCAAAGCGGATGGTAAGTGATGACTCTATAAGAGAGTCGCAGGCATGTGCCTTGGCCTCTTATCACTCCATCTTCTTTAGTTTGGAGGGAAGTTTACTCCCTCTGTCTTTTTTTGAGTGTTTGAGATGATACAAGACTTGCTTGTTTAGACAGTTTTAATCTCCGCTGTGGAGATGGAATCGGTGCGGCAGCTGTGTCGAGTGAGATGGAACTGACTGGCAGATCTCACTCTGATAACAATAGTCCTCTATCTGCTTTCCTCCCTTTACTCCTCCCCCACACCCTTTTTCCTCTCAAGCTATTCTTTGACTTTATTCCGATTTTTACCTTTTGCTGCTTCCTACTTCCTCTGTCTTTGATCTATCTGCTTGCCTTTGACCAAGTTCTTGTTTTTCTCTAATGTATCTTTGGGATCTTTCAAGTTTGGAGATTCTGAGAAAAAAAACAATAGGGACATCAATACTTCGGCTTTATCTATGTTGCTCCAAAGTTTCGTATTTTAAACTATAACATTTTGCTTTTCCTCACTTTCTCCCTTCGCGCCTCACTCGCCTGCTCATATCTCCAGACATCCTCTCTCTCCCACCCTGCCTTTCTCACTCCATCCCTTGGGGCACTGAACTGTTAATTGCCTCTTCCATGTGGAAGTCTCTCACTTCCTTCAGCTTTGTTAGCATTCGCCCGAGCAATGCAATGTCTGGCTGTTGGATGAGAAGGATAAGAATCGGGCTGCATGGAGGGAAAGTACTGAGTGTAACTTCACAGTTTCACATGGTGTGATAATACAACCCCTTTTATCAGTCTCTTTCATGCCAGAATAAAGGTCACTTGCACTATATTGCACTATATTACCATTATGAACAGCCCAATCGGAAAGTCCATAGACTGTCCAAATTGACAGTCTATAGAAGGACTGTAACTTCTCCTGGTGTCCTGATAAACTTTGAGGTGACTGTGAACCATTACTGAGTTACTCTTTAAAGAGCAACAAGACTACAAATGAGGCAGCACTTGGCAGCACTGCTTCCAGTATGTAATCAATCTAATCTGTTCACAGCACACTGAGGTTTAGCAAGTCTAATATTTACGGTGGCAACAATCATCGCTACCCTGCAAAGATTATTTGCAAAGATAACTGAAATGTGTTGGAATTGAGATTTGATAAGAACTGTCATTCGGGGAATATGATTACAAAGTAAAATCTGGTCTTTTAAACAACAGTTTAAAGATTAATCCTTAGATTGGACATTAGCAGGGCGAGTGCTACAAACATCGGATCGATCAGAAAACAACTTC
Source organism: Poeciliopsis prolifica (assembly GCF_027474105.1). Lineage (NCBI taxonomy): Eukaryota > Metazoa > Chordata > Actinopteri > Cyprinodontiformes > Poeciliidae > Poeciliopsis > Poeciliopsis prolifica. The sequence goes on from NW_026562388.1 coordinate 2,505,670, forward strand.
ACAAACTAAACACTGCAGAAATCTGTTAAATTGGATTTTTGCACTGTGGTCTTGTTTTAATTGCTGTCCTTTCATAGCAAACAGTTGAAAGCAAATAAATTCCAAAGTTGGAAAGATGCACTATTGACTACAAATGATGGTTCATTACCAGGCCTCTGCAGGTTATTGACATGCTGATGAGAGCGTTGGAGCATTTAAATCAGCTGTGTTGGAGCAGAGACACATCTGAAATTGTGAGGACGTTGGACACCCAATGATCTACTCCAGGGTTAGGCAACTTTAGGGCTGGTTTTCTGCAACTTTTAGTTGCGTCCCTGGTTCAACACACCTCAATTAAATGGCTGAATTACGTCCTTAATATGCAGTCGAGTTATCCAGAGTCCTGACAATGACCTTTACTTTTGACTCACATGTGTTGAAGCAGACATACATCTACAAATCAGAGAACTTTCAGTTGCCCACCTTCTATGTTGATTGTGATATTCCAATCAGTAATATTAAAAATAAGCGTCAAAAGATGAGCATAAGCTTTGCAAAAGCAGTGCTAGGCCTAAAGATTTTCCCAAAACCATGTGTTGTTTTGACACACAAAAAATCATTGTATTCCTTCTCTGTTTGGTGCACCTATGTTTTTATCCTTTGGCCCTGAGTGGTCAATAGTTTGTGCACCCCGGTACTTGTCTAAACTGCAGAGAGAGAATCCAGCCAGTAACAATATTAGTGTTGTAGATGATTACTCTCTGCTGGGAGGCAACATGTGTGCTCAGTATCTGCTGCAGCCCCAACTCCTTCTGCAAATCCTTTTCTCTTCAACACCTCATGACCACAAGACGCTGGGTCCTTGCTGTTTTATCCATTGTGCCTTTCGAGGAATATCCATGTCAACTGACGGGGCAAAAATGTTTCAGTTTGGAGGGAATTTACAGAAGAAGAGTTCAGCTCTACAAACTGTATCAGCTACATGGGGCTTAGCTGGATTTCTGAAGTCGGTAAGTGTGTGTGTGTCCATATTTGAGGATTACGTTTTTCTTCTTCAAGTGAAAACATTATTATTTAATAAGTCTTTTTTTTTTTTTTGCTCTCCGCGTGTCTTTAGATCACAGAGAGCACCTTGGCAGATCTTTGAAAGCTGTCGGAGGCACTTTCTAAAGCTGCAGGGATTGGGCTGATGGTAACAGCACGGACCCTTTTGTGTCAGTCTGTGAATCTATATGTCACACAGACCTCCTCCCCACCTCTCGCATGAGAATTAAGAAATTAGAGCCCCTATTGTGCAGAGGACAGGCAAGGGCAACAGTCAGAGCGTGAAGAGCCATGAGCGGAGAATTTACTACTAAAAAGCCAAAATGTCACTCAGTAAACTAATGAGCTCACAGACACCTAGTTGTGGGACCAGCTGAAATTAATTGTAGTTTGTCAGCGTGATCAATGTGTTGTAAAGTGATTGTGGAACTGCTCACTTGTGGCACTACGTCTCGTAATTTTAGACTCCCAGTAATAATGATTTCACAGCAGAAACCGGGGCTGGTTGTAAGAGTTGGAAACTGTTTTTATAAGGGATGAAGTAAGGTGTGACTAGAACTTCTGCTAGTCCTATATCATCTGAGGGAAGATATTTAATGGTTGGACAAACTTATGCATCTTCCGCCTTGCTGAGGTTTTCTTATGGAAGAATGCAAAGTACAGATGATGGCAGGAGGCAGAAATTAGTCTTTAGCAGAGAACATAAAAACTATTTTCTTAAAAAAAACTTGTTGCTTTACCAGAGGAGATTATTAATGTATTAGAAAAGTAATTGAGCATTAGGCTGGGAAGGGCTATAATTTTGAGTGCATAAATGTTTTAGTCTTAAAAACAACAACAACAAAAATCACCATTATGAAGAAAAAATGGCCACCAGGGTTTCAATGTTAATGCTGCTTTAAACCTAAAATAATGACTTTTAGTATTTCTCTGTCCATGCAGATGCCACTTATCTCAGCAGTATCAGCATTCCAATTCTCAGTCATACTACTTATGCAAATTGTCTAAGGGTGTGGTGAATAACAATACAAAATCTATACCTTTTTTTAAAATTAAAATGCCAAATACACTATAAAAAACTATGGATTATTTAGACCGCTTTCCTTTAAAAACCCCTAAAGGTGCAGTAAGTAATTTTGATGGAAAAAGTTTTTTTTTTTCTGCATATTTGTCAAAACTGTCACCATGTCATGACAGAATACTGTGAGACGGGTAATTTGCCTCAATTTGTGGTCCTTCTGCTAGCAGAAATATCGGTCAGAAACAACCAATGAGAGCCATCAGGAGGGTCTTGGCACTGTTGATCAGGTTGTATGTGCTGTTCACATCCTCCTCTTGCTCTATGTCACATTACAGCTTCTTCCCCACAACAGAGCCTACAGTGAATGTGCAGGGTAGTTAGCAGTCATCCTATCACAACAGTAAGTTGTTTTTCCACCATTAGCACAGCTGCAGCACGTTGTGAAAGACTGTATTGACCCATGGGGGCTAAATGGACACCAAACTCTGGGGAAAAACATCCAAGGGTTGATAAGTGCAACATGTATAACTGTGTGCACATGCTCATATGTCCATACCTGGAAAGATACTGTCCAGAAGACGGCAGTTCATGCCTGTTTGGTTTGTCGTAACAGTTCACCAAATTCTGAACCAGCGCCAACTCCGGCTTCACCATGGTGGCCGTAGTGACTGCTCGGCCTACCAGCTGGAGGGCGTCCCGTATGTAGAAGCTTATCGGCTTGCGTCCCACCTCCCCATAGGCCAGCAGTCCAAGGGGACCTCCCAGAGTGTGCAGTGAATCAGGGGACAAAGGATATCCCATGATCCACTGCAGCGCTGGAAGTACCGGGGCAAGGCGCTGAGCGGCTCGCAGGACAGATGAGAGACACTCCGGGTCAGATCCCATGAGAAGCACGGAGGAGATCGGCGAGGGGGAGCGCAGGAAACTGGAAGAGATGATGTTCAAAGCCTCTTCTTCCATTTGATCCTCCCTCCTCTCCTCGCTGGCCTCCCCCCTTCTCTCTTTGCCGCCGGTGATGAGCGTCAGGTTGATGATATCCCACAAATGCCAAGCAGGACCGCTGTGCCTCTGCAGGTGAGTCAGCAAGCCGTCGCTGCCTTCATCCCATCCAGGGCAGATCACAGCTGCTCCTCCCCATCTGCCTTCTCCTCGGCTCCCTCTGTCCCTGTCCCCGTCCCCACTCTGCAGGACCGCCAGCAGCAGGCTGCCAAGGGTTGAAGGAGGTACACGGGCCGACATTTGGAGGTGAAACCGGTTCTGTAAAAAGATGAAAGAGAGTCTTAGAAGCATTTTAGCAGCAGATATATAAAGAACAAGAAATGTTAAGTATGAAAGACAAGAGCACATAGAGGCAGAAAAGAGGGTAAGGGATAAAAGAAGGAAGAAGATCAGAAGTGATATTAATGAATATCGCAAAAAAAACCTTAGGGCTAACCTACCATTAAACACAGCTTTTATAAACATTAGAGACTGCAGTTCCTGTCACTGTGGTAATTTAACACTACACAGATCAGAAATAATCAAGTGGTCATATTTGCTCATTATCTCTCACTCTGAATGAAAAGAGGCGCACTGATTCAAACAAGGAGTCAATGATTCGCATCTAATCTGCAACATCACAGTTGGCTTGGCAGGACAACAGTAGCATCCACAGTTCATCCAGGAGCCGGCATTCCCAAACCCCACCGAAAACACTGGCTTGTTTCATACAGTTCCAAAATGGACAACACTGTTGTCCTTGAATGCAGCTCACAGATGCCCACACCCCTGCTTCCTTTGAGAGACTCTATCCATTTTTCATCCTATCACTGCTCCAGGCAAGGTTGATAGGGGGTTGGTAGGGTGGGTGTGTTTGTATAGATAAGGCAAAGTTTGACCATAGATGATTTAAGGTTTGCTCTGAATGCATTATGACATCCCATCTCAGGCATTATGACAGAACAGCAGGGTGACTCAATTATGGAAAGAATATATTTTCTTCATTATTGAAATTGCAGCCTGATCTGTCCTTTACAATGGAGGTGTTTTTTTTTTCATTTCTGTCTTGATGACATTGTTTGATTAGCTCAACAACAAGCAGGGTAATAGAATCTTCCCACTGTTGTAAAATTGACACTTTTCACAAAAAAATAAACAATAGTAAGGCAAAGTTTCCTATGATTGCTTTAATATTAAAAAAAATGCGGTGGTTGAGTCAGGGTCCTATCTTGAATCTGCAAGAAAATATGTGAAGGGAAGTAAATATTTGTCTAATGGTAAGAAGACCATTAAATTGAAAGACTCAACACCGAAGATGCATAATAAAAACAAGCATTTGATAAATGCCTTTCCTATAAGAAACAATCTTCTTGGGTCAATGAAAATGTCGAAATCTGCCAACAATGCAAGTCATTTTGGATTGAGTTGTACAAGTAAGGGCATATGAAAGCTGCATTGGTTGGACCAATCCAGCCCCCAGGCCCATCTCTGTCACGCAATGCAAACCCACTCACCGACCGCAGTCAGAAAAACCCACCCACACTCAGACAATTCCCATGAAATCCCAACAAAACAAAGAGAACTGCAACCCTCCGTAAAGATCACAAATGCCGCCCTCCAACACCGGTAAATGGCAGCTGGGCTGGCACCCCTTGGAGCGACATTGACACCTTGCAGTCGCACACAGCTTCTTGTAACCTAAAAATCGGTGGTGACACAAGTCAGCCCTAGCAGTCCAACAACCCTCCCAAACACGTCCAGTCAGGTTGCAAAAACAACTCACGAAAGCTGCACATCCATTGAACCAGGAAGTGGAACGTCACACAAAACAGCAGAACAAAAGCAACAAATTGAGGGTGCGACACCACAAAAGACATCCACTTGGAGAAAAAGAATGTGTTTGTTTCTACTACAATAAAGAGTGCTTCAGCGGCATGCCTTGGAGCTGAACGCATCAAGGTTTCAAACATGCGATCATTCTGTTGAATAAAGCCTCACTCTCACATTGAATATAACACCTTAATGACAATTTGAAAGGTAACTAAACTGGGTTTAACATCAAAATCTTTTATGAATTGATGAACTATAAAAACAAGACCATTCATATGAATTGGCTTTCCAGATTCATGTACTTAGCCAAAGTAGGGTACTGTCGTAGGTCACTAAGCATGAGTGAAAGGTCTAATCTAGGTGTTTACTTACCTTTTAGTAATATATGAACCTATAAACATATCAGTGTCACATTCTAAGTCACTGTGATTATGTGCTATATTGATTCATTATTGATTTTTGAACATGGCTCACATGTTTCTTCTGGACTTTTTGGGTTTCTTTTTATGACAGTTCATCTCGCTTCTGTTGACAATCATTGTAGGAAAGATTTTGCTATAGTGGATGCTCATCTCCTCTGTGTACTAAAAAAGCTCCAAAAGTTTGGTTGATAATGGTTTTTCATGTGGTGTGCAGCTAATTAAGGAAAAAAAAAATTCAATGGCAGAAGTGTTTTTTTCTGCTTCATAAATTTAGCTCTTAGGTTCAACCGTCTGAGAATAAAAGCGCTACCTTTTTTGGTTTGCTCAGGTCTCTCCGTCCTTCAGCTTTCAGTCTGAGGCCTGAACAGAGCAGGTCGAATGCCACAGACAGGAATCTGCAGTAACAATGCAGTCTGTCTGTTACTGTTCTTTCTTAAGATTTTGAAAACTTTTCAGCAGTGCTTAGACTAGTGATTACTGGGAGTTTCTTTTTGTGTGTGTTTGTGTGAGAAGCAGAATTTCCCAGAACACTTTATTTTCAAGGCTATTATTTTTTTATTTTTTTTATTTGTGTTTCTATCTGACCTACTCTCCTCCTGCAGGAGTGCTACTGTGATATGAGAAAAGAGATTTTTGCAACTGCGGAATCCAAAATATGATTAATATCTGCGAACTCCTCAGATTGTCAAACTAAAAAAAATAAAAATAAAAAAAATAAGAAGAAAAGAAGAGTAAAAAGAGTAGGTAGTGTGGATTTTCATTTAACTTCACAGATCACAACTCCTGATGAGAGAAAGAAAAATAAAGGAGTGCTCAGATAGGGGTCAGCTACCTCAAAACTTCATACTGGCTTTATAGCAGTTAGGCTTTGAGATAGTATTAAAACCAAATGGTTTTTTGTAGCAGTCCAAAGATCTTTAATAATTAAAGCCTGTGAGATATGTCTCCTGGTAACCACAAATAATGCCATTTAAAATCTCTTGCATAAAAGCCTTCGAGAGCATTATTCTATTCCTCCATCTCCACAAAGGTGCTGAAAGCTAAGATCTCTGATTCTGACGATTAAATCATTCCACTAAGGTTGTCAAATTTTAGGAAAGTATTTAAATACAAACATAGCAGGAGGCTGGTTTAAAATATTGTATCTGAGGACAAAAATGTAAAGTTCGGTCGGGTAGCTCAGAGTTTACATAAAACATGACCCACAGAGGAATATGAACTCAGGAATAACTGCAGCAAAATGTTTAGGACATTCTGCCGAAGAGAAATGTTGAGCATCCTCTGACCACCAGGACGCTTGGAATAATGATAATAACTATTATAAGAACATTACAATAATGTTCTTGTTATTGTGGAATCCTCCATTGAGGTAGCATCATTCTTATTAGTATTAGGTACTAGACTCATACAATAATAATAATTTCCAAATGATTGTGATTGTTTGGACCCAAAAAACATGAACAGACATAAAACTCGAGACTAATTTCACCGGCCTGCTCAACAGAAAACCTCATACTGTTTGCTTATGCATTTCTAGACATGTGAGGCCAAAACTCCACTTGTCTCTGTAAATCTGGTGGTGTCCAATGCAGGTGGAGCAAATGCTTACATAACTGTCGCGAAGCAAACATGGACGCGGGGTTGAGGATGAGACGTCGGAACACAACTGCGACTGAGGCGCATTCATTCAAATGGAAATGTGCCACCAGGGGAGTACAAAGCTAACAAAGCAACACTCCACTGAAAGTCCTCAGGTCCCTGGAGACAGTTAAAGGAAAATTATTTGAAGTCTAGAGAATTAATGCGGCCCATGTACTCATCCTCCTGGAACGAGCCAGGTGTGTAGGGGCAGACAAGGGAAGATCTGTTCGTTTGAATTGGGTTTGTTGTGAGGGGAGGGGGCAGTGAAGAGGATGATTGATGAGGGTGGATTGTCGGGGAGCCAGCGGAAGGTGGTGCTACAGGTGTGAATATTTTTCAGTCTATTACTCCCAGGATTTAAACTAACATAATGCCCATTTTGTCAAAAGGCTCAGAAAACATGACAATGTGTGATGATAAAAGATAAACACTGCACCTGAAGGCAGCCGGGGGAAATACGGTGGAAATCCGTATGCAAAGTATTGTAGAGTGTAATCCGTCTGAGTCAATGATTCACGACAAAATGCTTGGAAAGAAAGAAAACTTTTGGACCAATCAGTCCCAAAGAATTGTTTTAAAAACACACCCCGATTAACAAGCTTGTTAGCAAGTCAAAGCCAGCTTTATGCTGCACACACATCATTGTTAAATTAATTGTAATAATGTTCGTCTGCGGGACATCCCGTGGCTGTGTCAGCTGTTTCACGCCAGCGTTATTTCATTATTTCTCTCGCCCAATTACAGTCAGCCTGCTTGACTTTTCGAAAGATTCCTTCGCCATTTCAATTACATTCCTGGTGCTAAACCCGAGCTCTTACCCAGACAGACTCTGAACGAGGACAACAGTGGAATTACTTCAAACGTAAAGACGTGAGAACAATAATAAGAGGTAACAGCAGCATTACAGTAGTTTAGATGAGCCTGCCAGGAGAGAAAACAAATAGGAGCAAAAGGAGGAAGGCAGATTTGGGAGCCATGAAGTGACTCTTAAGAGATAAGGTGATATATTATCTTAAGCCAAGAGTTCTAGTCCATTAGATGAGATAGCACTCTGCTGTTTTTTGGAGTGGAGGAGGAACAATTTCTTAATCTATGGGGCACTCAAATTTGACAAGTTCCAAAATGGAGTCTAAGATACGAAAAGCGTGCGATCAGATTGGCTATTACAACTGCAGCCACTTTTTATGCACTCATTTCCTTTAGTGGAGTGTATCTCAATTATTTAATAGTTGATTGTGCAGTAAAACCTTGCAGAACTTATCTTAACCTAAACTACACTGAAGGTTTTTTCACCATGTGTCATGATGCAACCAAAACACCTTCAATTATTTTTTTTATTGTGTTTTTATGTTTTAGACCAACAGAATGTAGAGGAAAATGATACTTTGTCAATTTTCTAAGCAACAATAATTATACAAAAAAAATATATATATATATAAATGTGCTGCTCATTTCTAGTCCAGATATAATTATTCTTTGAGAAAATCATGAAAGGTGATGTTTGCATTTTCACACAAGGAACTTAGGGAACACAGCAAATATGTACCTCGCTTTGGTTTGTCACATTAAACTTAAATGAAGTTTGTGGCTATAATGTGATAAAATATTAAAATGACTTAAAAGGAACGTCATCGTATTCTTTCCCAAGCCTCAACAAGAAGAATGGTCAACATCATATCTACACAAACAAAACAAACAAAAATAAAACAGTAACCCTACATGGAGCAGAAAGCTTTACTCTGCCATGTGCAAGTCCAGCAAATAAATTCGTCTTCACAATGGAGCAGTATAATACAAATCATTCTATTTATTATTGATACCGAATCACGAAAATCCCCAAACCGCTCACTGACGCCCGTTTTCAAACAATAGCAGAACCCAACACGTGGCTTTTGGAAGTATGGCGGCGTATGCAGAACAGTGAAATCCCTGACAGTCATCATTCCAGCTTAATCCGGCGTGTCTTAAAAGCGAGCTGGCAAGCATCAGTGTTGATCTCCCGTGACGCAGCAGATTTAATGCATGTGTATGATTGTGTGTGCAAACTGGTGCATAAAGAAAAGACAACAGATCTTCAAAGTCCATCGAGGCCTGAATTTGCATTTTGTTTTTTGGTTGTTTGTTTTTTGACATCCCCTATTTTGGCTCCTGGTCAGAGCCAACGTTGTTGCTGTTGCATATCCAATATTTAAATTCATGGTGATTTTTTAATTTTTTCTTTTGTGATGCATCAGCCTAGGGATACAGGGAGAGAAGATATTATGATGTCAATGTCTAGACAAGATGAAAGGTGACTGTACAGTCGGTGGAAGTTTGCAGGCTATTGGTGGGTTTATCTGAAATACAGACATGTCTCAATATTTTTCAGGGGATTTACCTTGCAAAAGAAAACCTACAGACAGATTTGATCTTGCAAGTCATGTCCAATTCTACTCCGTAGGTCAACCCAGAATCCGAGTTGATCTAATGTGAAGGACTTCGGGTATGGTTAAAAATGTAACAGAAGCTTGTTATTGTGTATGTGCATGTGTGTGTTTTTTTTTTTTTTTTGCTTCTGAGGTCTTATCTTCTATTCTCAAGGGAAAGCTTCACATGCAGGTATGAGGGTAAAGAGACTCAGAAAAGGATGAAAGATAAGCACAACTAAAAGAAGTGTCAGCATTATTCTGGCATAAAATATAAAATCCATAGCTTATCTCCTGCATCTGCAAATTACAGTTACAAGCCTTGAACTGAACCCTTACCTCTTCTAAAAAAGAAGAAAAAAGAAATCCACACTGCTGCTTGCAGTGCTGATCTAGTAAATTTCAGATCTTCGAACAAACCATATGTGCAGCAGATGATTCACCAACCATATTCAGTTCAAGTGAACGTATCAACACACGTGAGCATATTGTTAAAAGCACACCAAGGTGTGAATAGTGGTGGACAAATCCACTTGTGTATATTAATTTATTAATCACAAGCTTTTTACATTTCAACCATCATTCGGGTTATCCAAATTGACAGTACAGCTTGACAACCAAATCAACCAAGACATGGTTTGTCCACTTAAATTAAATCCCCTTCTCCATCGACTTCTCTAGTCGATTAATATCTTGTTCAGTTCTACAAAGTTGTGTGTTTCTCACTGTGTGGCAGTGAATATGGGAAGTAACTTAGCGGGGATGTGAGAACGTGGGTGGGGCCTGAACAAGTCTGCTCAGGTAAGATCAGGTCACAAATGAGAATTGTGGCCGCTTTATGCAATATGCACTGTAATAAACTTAGTGGCGGCAGCTTTCTTTCTTTTTCCTCACTGGTATCAGTGAAGTTGTTCAGAAATGATGGGGAAGATGGAGAATCTGAAACACGACTTGAAGATTTTCTGTTTCCAAACATTGCACAACACCATAATCACACACTCTCCTTGGTAGAACACAGTAGTGGCAGCCTCATGCTCTGGAGACAATTTTCCACCAACAACCAGTATCAAAATTACTCTGGTATAAAATATGAAATTAAGAGTTTGACAATCAATCAAATATTGATATTTTTAATATCCAAATGCTGAAAAATCTAATTTATTTTTCTTAGCAGTCTTACTTTTTGATATTCAATATTGTCATTTTCTTTTAGTTTTATCAGTGATTCAAATGAATTACTTTCAAATCGGCAAAGTGTACACCTAAATACGTTTGTATATACTCAAACAAATGGCTGATTTAGCCAAATTATTATTCGTTAACATTGGTTAACTACTAAAAAAGCCGCAACTTATTTAATGCATTTTTTTTATTATAGACCTTGAACTGAACTGTCACCTCTATCAAAACAAAATTTTTATAAAATGTGACACATTTCGGCATAAAAAATGTGTGCAGAAATCCATGCAACAAAAACACACACGTACCACACAAACAAACCACCGCACATGGGTACTCGAGCAGGCATGCATCGCTACCGAGCAAGCAGACTGAGGTGGGAATACTTGAGCAGAAAATCCTCTGGGATCTGTGGGCAATGTGGAGTAAGAAAAACCAACATGAGCGCATTCAATCAGAACCCAGTGAGGGAGGGTGTAGGGGGAAGCAGCGAGACCCAGTTCATTTCTTATTTATGCCTCCAAACGAAACGCATCGACACCGGGAAGATGTTCGTTTGGTTTTTTGGCTTCTTCTTGCATTATCTCATACATAATTGAAACAGCTGAATGTGTAATTTCTCCAGGTTTTCTTTCTCAAAGCCCAAAATAAAATCCTAGCATTAAGACCGGTCACAGGTATTTGCATGGTTAATGAAGCAATTTGAGCGGCGCTCCTTCGCGCTGACCAGGCAAAGGATAACCAGACGGCTACATGGCCATTTTTAAGTGCATGCAAATGGTGTTTCTTAATTTTCCTCTAATTTTCTCCTGTCTCCTGGCATTGGGACTTATTTGGGTGACTTTAATCTCACTCAGCCACGCTGCCAGGAAGTGGAAGCTAAACTTAGTGGAGGGAAAGAAGCCTGGCACTGCTAGACACAAATGCAGATGAGGCGTAAGCAGAAATGTGGGCAAACACACACACACACACACACACACACACACACACACACACACACACACACACACACACACATACATAAAAAACTGCAATGCGTGCTAATTCATTAAGTGAAGTTCATGCGCCTGCGCAAGTTTGCCACATGCACACTTATCCACCCAAATAATAGGACTACTAAGCATTGAGCCACTTAACACAAGGAATGACTGTGGTTATCTAAGCGAACATAATGTTAGTTTGGAGAGCGATGAACAGTAATGTAAAAATTATTAGGCCAGACTGAGTCTTGTCTCACTGCTAACACTTGATGGAGATAGCACCACGTCAGTCTGACCTATCGTCGCTTAATACCATTTGCCCTGACTCAATCCACTTCTGCCCACAATTGCCAGTAGAGCGACTGAGAAGGGGAAAAAGTAAGCACAAAATCGGGGCCCTTGGGGAAGCGCAATGAAACGGCAGGCACAAAGTGTAAAACACACTTGGAATTAGGTTTGATTAGAAGGAAATGGATTCCTGTTGCTCAGGCTTCTTGTGCTGTAGCCGGCAACAATTTGGGGGCGGCTGGAGGTAAAAGTGTATCGAGTCCATTAAACATAAGGATCTTGTTAGTTTGCTGTTGTTGTGGCTGGTTGGGAAAATGGAGGCTTTACAGTGGCAGTCATAAAAATACCGTTGCAGTCCTGAGTGATTGTGAGAGGAGCCATAAACGTCCTGACAGGCCATGCCTTCTCTTTCCCTAAAGGCTGCGAGTTTATGGGAATGGGTACGTGCGAGAGAGCAGAAGAAAAGAAAATAGGATTTGCTCATTTAGTTCATCTTTGTTAAACCGAGCATAGCCGACTGAACATAGGTAAGTAAAATCTTTCATTTGTGAGCGCCGGGATTGGTGCCTTGTACTAAACGTCAAGGCAATAGGCTTGTAACTCTGAATGAACTGCAGACATCCATACCCCAGCTACAGGAATCTTGTCATGGAGCAACTGTTATTTAGTGAAACCAACTGACATTGTCTGTTATATGTGGCAGATAATAACCAGGCAAGTTGCCTTGAACTCAGCTCCCACAATGAAACATGGCGCTGACAGCATCATGCTATGAGGAGGAATTTCCTCGACATGGATGGATAAGGTGGTCAGAGTTGATTGGATGATGAATGGAGGCAGATACAAGGAGGAAAACCTTTTACAGCCTTAAAGAAATGGAGGCTAGAATGATGGTGCTAGCCTGGTAAAAAACAGCTTCCTGTTCTACACTTTGCTTCGTACAGAGGATTTGGATCCTCAGCTATTGAGAAACAATTGCTTCAATCGCTAACGTTTGCCCATGAAGTATGCAATATGCCAGTTCGACATTACAGAGCTTACTAGAAATAGGCCAGACTTCATTGCAAGGGAAAGGTTCAGAGAAAAGCTCAATCGTGTGTCACTGTGGTCCAGCCAAAGTTCAAATCTAGCTCAAACTTAGAATCTATTGCGATGAGTTGCAAAATTAAAAATTCATGTCCAGGTTTTAGGCAGGCTAGGATATAGGCTCCTAATCCCACTCTGACTATGCGTTATTTTTTGTATTTTTTATTTTTTTTGCAAGGGACAATGTGATTGTCACTAGATGTGGAAAAACTGTTGAGGACATAACCATCTGTGGAAAAAAAACAGAGTACCTTATCTTGAACACACCATTTCCACCACTATAGTTGATGATGGCAGAATCCCACTGAGGGAATGCTCTTCTTTTTTTTTAGCAGCTGCAGGGAATCTGGCCAGAGTTACTCGAAGCTGGTCAGTGGCTACAAAAGGCAAACCTGTTAAAAGGCTGCAAAAGTCTTTAGACGGTGGTGCAGAATCACCTTACAGCAGGGCGACTGCAAACATTCAACCAGAGCGATGAAATTGTTCAGATCGAAGTGAATGTAGGCCTATATGCTAGAATGACCTAGCCAAAGTCCAGGTCTAAATTATGTGCAAAGATGGTAGTGAACACAAAAGTACATGCAAATGCATTTAGCTAATTTCCTACTGTTGGTCAATCATAAAATACAAAACTACCAATTAAATGTGTGGCTGTAATGTGACAATATACTAAATATGTTTACAAAAGTATGAATACTTTTGTAAGCCACAGTGAGGCGAGACTCTGCTACCTACTTATGTGCCTGTGTAGAAATGCTAATGATTTACAATCCATTTGATGGAATATTGTTCTCAGCATAACTTCAAATTAATTTGAGTGATCAAGACACAGAGACATCAGCATTTTTCTTCCCCCAAGCATCTCAAGCTGCTGTGGAAGGGAGAAACCGTCGAACGCTGGTTGTACACAAACATTATGACACAAAAGGCGATGCAGACTGATCCGACAAGAGCTCTGGGCCTCACGCAATATCCATGAAGAAGTTTTTTTCTCTTTTCTTTTTTCTTCCCCCCCAGCACGATTCCACACTTTAATCAAACGGCAGTCCGGTGGGAACAAACCAAAATGCATTGCGCACATCAGAGTATGCAAATGCCTCCGTGTCAGTGTGAGTAAATGAAGTAATCCTGAGCAGAATGTTTAGTTTCATTAATATTTAGCCGAGATTTAATGAGTCTCCTCGGGCCTGCGAAAGGGCCTGATGTCATCAGCAACGGGAGGAATGTGCTGTTCTGGACTGGTTAGTCAGGTCTCTAGTCAGCCAGCGTTAGTGCTGAGTGCAGAGCCAGCGTCGGCGAGTGCTGTCATCTCAGCACGCTGCATCTGCGCCTCTTTTGTCAGAGGCTCCTCTTTGATCCCGTCAGTTTGCAGAGATACAAGCCCACAGCAGAAATATGCTGAACGGATTCATGTATCAATCCACCCCCTACAAAACAGCCTCTGGCCCGCTCGCTATTTATGATGATAATAGCTGCCATTATTTATTAAAGAGAGCGATTGTTGTCCATGCCTAATAGACAGCGCTGTTTTCTCTGCTGGGTGGAGAATTTGTCCTTTTGGGGTGGCCCTCCCCATGCACCTTCTGAAGCAGCGTGCCGAATGCAATGGTGATTGATTCGCGAGCCGAACGGTTGAGAGAAGTACAGAGGATGGCTAATCTGAGTTATGATTGCCACCGTAATGGTATTTTCCCCTCCGACTCATTCGTCTGCTCTAAAGAAACGCAAACAGACTACATCCTGGTGATGCGCTCGCCGCTCCTCTCTCCGAACACCTCACCCGGCTTTCCATCATCACGATTTTCTGGCTCATAACTCAGCCTCGCTTCACGTGGCCCGGTTTTTATCTTCCACGCTGGCTGAGTTGCTAACCTGCCGGAGGTGGCGACGAGAGTTTGGATTAATAACGCCGCCGCGTTGGGGGCAAACTGTGCTGCTTTGGGTCGTCTCGACAACTCGGCGGCGACGATGATTGCCCCCTTGTTTGGGTAATCTCTCGCAGGGAGCCGGATCGAAGCGACGCCGGCGTTATTTACTTACAGGAGGGGGTGATGCTAACAGTGCTGACGCATAGTGGTGTGATTTCATTAGCAGTCAGCCCACGGGAGCAGAGGTGAGGAGTAGAAACTTTAGAGGGGAACACATTTATTTACAAAGCCCCAGCGGTGAAGGTGCACCACCCAAGTAATGAGATGCCAAAAGCTTTGAGAACAGAGTGTGTTTGTGAGTATGCGTGATATTGCTTTTTTAAGGGTGTGTGTGTCTACCTTTGTGTTTTTTTTTTTTTTTTTTTTTTTTTGCAGTCTCAAAAATGTGTGAATGAGCAAATTTCTAACAGAGAAGGGATTCTTTCGCTCCATTTGTTGAATACGTAACACCCAGACTTCCCAGGAGAGAAATAACACACCAGAGAGACAGAAGTCATTCAGGGGCGGTCGGTTTGCCAGTGGGTGCTTGTGGTGAGTCATGGAAGTGTGTATGAAGTGTGTTTGTGTGCGAGTCCCAGGATGGATGAGCTTACTGTGAATGAATGACCTGCCTTGATTCACCTTATAAACTGAGTTCTCCACTAAGACTGCCTGATAGCCCTCTTTCATCCATCTTTATAAGAGAGATGACAGAGAGATGAAGGGCGAGGGAGTGAGGAAATGAATATGCACAGAGACAAATCAACGATTTCAAGAGCAAGAGCAGGCATAAAGGAGCTAATTAAAGACGAGGGAGACATTTGGAAGCAGGAGCGACCAGGACAGAGGAGGGGAACAATGGACTATCGGACTGAAGTCCGAATCTGGGTTAATGTGTTCGACAAACCGAAAGTGCTTCATAATTGTGAATTTGATTCGCTATTAAATGGGGAGCTGAGATTCAGGGCGAAAGTTGATGTAAATACATAATCCCTTTCGGTTCTCACTTAATAAAATACAAATCAACATTTTTTCATTATTTGCTTGTTGATCACAAGTCCTTCCAATTTAACATTTACTAGCAAATATTGCATGCTTTTTGAGGTTTTCTTCAGTATCATGCATCCCTAGGGGAACAAGGGTTGGAAGATATGGATGTAACAATGTAAGCGTTTTATGTCCGTCAACCAATTATTGTTGATTGTTTTCTGGATCATAGTTCAGTAAAATTTATTACTCCATCTGATGTATGATCTATTGCTATTGATCATGTTTATCAAAACATGTATCATTGATTTACTGTCCAGTCCTAAGTGAAACTATAGAAAAGTGGTGCATAACTAAAGTATCTGCACCCCATAACCTCTCAAACCTCAGTTTGTGGATTACAAACAGAAATGCCTGTAATGTTATATAAATCTTTTATGCCGTTGGTCAACAATACATAATCCATGAATTTGTTTTCTAAATTTAGATCTCTACAGGTGCGTTCACACCAATTGCGTTTGACGCTTCACGTCTGATGCGTGTGCATTCTCACCAAACGCGTTGAGTGTCAGGTTTACATTCAAAGTCTATCTGAGTCGTCGGACGCGTCAAGTGGTTCAAAATCTCGTCACGCTTGACGCTTGAAACTCGACGCTTCCATATAAGACTAAATGTAAACGCGCCTGACGCTCAAAACGCATCTGGTGTGAATGCACCATAAGATGTGTGGCAGGTATTTGTACTCATCCTCGTTTACTCTATTATGAGAGAAAAAAAAATCCAGTGCAACCAACTGCCTTCAGAAGTTACATAATCAGTCTGTGTAACTTAATCCTGGGATAAACACAGTTGTTCTTCAAAGGCCTCAGAGGTTTGTTTGAGAAGATTAGTCAACAAACAGCATCATGAGGATGAAGGAACACAGAAAATCCAAACAACACAATTGTGGAGAAGTTTAAAGCAGGGTTAGGTTATAAAACAATACCACAAGGATTAATCTCAAAGAGCACTGATCAATCCCTCCACTTAAAAACAAACAAACAAAAAATAACAACCCAGACGAAAACCTATACATACAGAACCATCCACCTGCAGGGACAGACTATAGAGTGTGTTAGTCAAGTAGACCATATCAACTCCAGAGGAACTGCAGAGAGCCAAACCTCAGGTGGAAGTACATTATGACAAAATGAAGCATTAGTCATACACTCAACAAACCTTGCCACTGCTGGTTGCACAAAAAAGGCCACGGTTCCATAAAAGAGCCACTAAACATCCTGCTTAACATTTCCCACAGGCCAGCCAGCTCTTAGACGGATCCAAAACATGCAAAGCACTGTGTGGTGGAAAACTCAACACTGCACATCACCCAAAACACACCACCTGCACGGTGAACCTTGATGGTGGCATTATGCTTTGTGAAAGCTTTTTTTCCCCCACCAAGAACCAGTAAACAGAGCAGAAATGATGGGAAGCAGAGTGGAGCAAAAAAGGGGGTTGAAGAAAAAAAAAGCCACCTGGAAACTCCAATAATATTTTGTCCCAAAATCCAAATAGTCATTTGGGATTTTGGGGTGAAGTCCAAAAAGTCCCCAAAGTCCATTGAAGCCCAGTAGCCATACAGCCAGGGCTACAATGGAATGATTTAGATAAAACATATCCATGTGGACCAGTCAAAGTCTAGAGGCAATCCCAAATGAAAATCCATGACAATACTTCATTTTTTCTCTCCTGGCCCGGCCATTTGCCACTGATCTTAGGATGAACTAATAACTCCTGCATGTGATGTACAGTAGAACAATGAAGTGGCAAAGGAATAAAGCGACTCAGAGCAATTTTCTTGAGACCCTGAGGTTTCGCTTTAATATTGGCTGAATCTTGACTGTCCATGCCCAGGTGACCAAAACACTGTTCAGGGCCGTGTTTAGCTTGTAGTTCTCACAGTAAATGCAGTCCACCACATTGAGTACCTTGCTGTAATTGAACCACAGCCTCTTATGAGACAGTGGGGTTTTGCTGTGTGACTATGAGGCTTAAGCTGTCACTTCCTATAACACTTAGTTTTGGTGTGCTTTTTTATTTTTTGTTTTTATTTTATTTTGTGCAGCTATGTAGTGAAGGAATTTGCTGGCTTAAAGATTTCTCTTGTTTTGTTTTTTGGTGTCCTACTTTAATGTTAGATCTTCAAAACATAATTTTAACATCAGACAACTTTATTAAATACAAAAATGCATTTTTCAAATGATGATTTAATTTGCAAATGCATAAAATGCTATTGAAACAAATGTGAATAAGTAATTATTCCCTTATCGTAATGTCTTGTTGTGTTGTCCATGTCAACAACAGCTGGTATTAAGCATTTGTGATAACTGGCAATAAGTCTTCTTTGGAGTGACTTTGGCTCAGGAAAACAGAAATGTGTGCCACTTTTTCACATCACAGGACATTTAATGACGTTATTTATTTAACTGCTACGTTCAGGAATATGAACGACCAGCACAATATGTTTAAATCAATGAAAGTATTCATTTTTCATTTGTCTTTTTAATGCGTTTTAGCAATAATCTTGCTTGAAGCGCCTGGCTGGATCGCTCCTAACACACAGCTTCAACTGGCTCCAGTTTACTCGGCTAATTTTCCACTCCTTTCCCCCACGTTGCACTCAGGCATTACCTTCTCGTCTCAACCTGCTGAATGAGGAGACAAGTGGCAGACGGCTCCGTTTCGTCTCCAGTAAAGACACCCTGAAATTGAAGCTGTCCTTGGATGGTAATTTTTTTTTTCTAGAGCTGGATAAAAATAAAATAAAGAAAACAAAACTGAGAGTACACTGGCAGCTTGAATCTCACAATTGATTTCTGAAGTTAGCTCAAAGTCTGCACAGTCTAAAGTGACTAAATTAGACTTCCATGTTTGTTTGTCTCCAGGTTTGATTTTTTTTTTTTTTTGCTTGCTTTCCTGGATTTGGGACAATATCTAAAAGACATAGGTATTTTGACCAAGTGTGGCAATCCTAGTGTTTGGTACCATGTGTTTTATATCCCTGAAATTATGGATGCTTTCAAGAAGTATAAAAATGAGGAGATACATCTGGTGCTATTTTAGTAAAAGAGTCTTTCTTCAACTGTTAAATTTCAAGAGACAATTAGATGTTACATTTGATAAGGGTGGTTAATAAAACTGTGTTCATATTTCTGTTTAATTAGTTCCCCTTTCCATTGCTCTATGATTTCTTGCACACGCTTTGATTTGACAGACACCAATTTATCTGTTGTTTCAAAAGGAATCACGGAGCATAGAGTTGTTCACTTGTTACGTTTGATTAAGAGGCATTTAAAGTGCTTTATAATGGAAGATATTCTCGTTTGTCTCAAAGAACAAATCAATATAAGAGTTCACTATTTTTTGATCCTTTGCCTTTAAATTCACAATTGCATACAAGAAAAACTCAATGCACTTTGCAGAGTGTGAAAGCTGCACAATCAAGTGAGTTGCCACAAATATTACACTATTGATTAGGTGCCTATTTCCGATTTTTATCGCAAGACAATTGATTTACCTGCATCCAACTTGGTTTGCCAGCAAAGGGCATAAGATAACAAAAAAAAAAAAAAGTCAGATGACCTTCCTCATTCGATTTAAATCCTGTAAATCTGTTAACCTCTCTCAAGCATGACCCTGTCTCCAGAATAAGAAATAATAAATAACTCTACGAACAGCATTCAAAAGCTATGGCTGCTGCTTTTTGAGCAGGTCGAAGAAGCGATGGGACGCTTTAAAAAGAATTATTCAGCTATTCATTTGAACTGCGAGTGTTATGTTGGATGTTAAATGCAATCTTAGGTTTAAAAGTTATCTGAGTACCTATGCAGTAATGGTAAATGTTTTTTTTTTTTTTTTCAAAAACAGCATGTTAGTTATAGAATTGCGTCACTGTGAGATTTTTCATAATTTCATAGAATCACTGTCAAGTTTGGTGTTTGTGTTGCACAGCCAGGCAACAATAATGAGGAAAGTAAAAGATTATATGAAATAGACTGTCCGGAGCGCACACTGATGGAGCCAAAGACAGTGAAGGAATCCAAATAATAAGGTTACATTTGCAACATCAGAGGGACCAAGAGGATAGGAAGATAAAAGGAAACAACAGGAGAATCCAGCAAGGACCAGGCGAAAGAAAGAGCACCCGGTGTGGCACTGAAACAGTGCGCAACAATCAAAAGAAAAATGCATGTTATTTATTCGTCACAGAGCAAATAACGTTCACATTTTCAATCTGTACATTTTTTTTGTAACACTTTTTCAAAAATGTATCAAATTTCAGTCCACTGTTGAATTTTTGATCACATTTGATGAAACTACTAAAGAAAAAATGGGGCTTCAGAACTGTTCAATAAGACTTTGATACATTTAAGCCTTTGCTTAAATGCACAAAAAGCAGTAAATAAATCAAAATAAATCCCCGGCAGGGAAACGGCTCTTGGTGGATGGATTCTTTTCGACTATGCTGGTGTGTTTGACAGAATATGCTCTCATGACCGCTCCTGGCATTTGGGACGGGTCAGATGTCACAGCGGCTGAGTTTGGTCTCTCGCTTCATTTTCTTCACAGCGGGGAAGCTTACATCAGGCCTGGTGTCATTTCATGTAAAATAGTTAAGTTCAAAGCAGAGAAATCTACGCATCCGATTTTCTATTATTTATTTCTAATAGTTCCCTTTTTCTCTAACATTCGCTGAGACATGTGCTGTGTAACAACTTTAGTATATCTAGGTCTATTTGTTAATATTTTTATCATTTAGTCAATTTTGAATAAGCTTGATAATAAAAATCTGCTAGAATCAACAAAATATGCAACAATGGCACAAAACGGTACAAACAGTGGCTCCTTTTGATCAGGACGTTTCAAGTTATTAGACTTTTTGGTGTCATTTTTTTTTCCAATGATAAAATTAATCCTGAAGAACATTGTTTATCCCTAATTGGGCCTGCAGTGCATAAGCCGACTCATCTACAAAGCTTTGTTTGTAAAATTGTTTTGTTGCCTCAGCTAATCTAAACCAATCTGTTGCCCCCCTTGCCGCCCCACCGTACCCAACAGGTGTATCACCGAGAGGCGTCTGATTTGTTCTGAGTGTCAGCTTTGGTTTTGGGCAAAAAGCTGGAGAAAATGGCTCGGCGAAAGTAATTTCAAAAGTCATGAGCTCTGTGTTAGGAAAAAGTGGAGACAAGGACGTGCATAAAATGCAGACAGAGGAAGATTAAAGCAGCGTGGCTGCACCGAAGATCCCGTTTCTTGGAGAGTGGAACATGGATAGCGGCTCTAAAAAGTTCAGTTCTGTGCTTATGTGAAAAAATATACGCGTGGCTCAAAACTGCAGGTGAGTGAATCGGCACGGGTAATCGCCAATATCGAAATGAAATGTTGCCACAATGCCTTGAAACTGCTTCACCTTCCCCAGATCGATGTTTGCAAGTAATCACTCTTACTTGTTGTCCTCTTACAAAAACAATGATGGATCACGTTTGGACTAAAGAAGGTTTGCCACGCTTTCTATGTGGCGAACATAAGGTGGTAGCCCCATAAATTTTGTGCATCTGTGCTTGTCATTAGTTCACTCTGCCAACGGAGTGTGAATAAACTCCTCTAATGTTGTTCTAATGAATAACTTTCAAGAGGGGATTACTTGCGGTGGCTGCTGCAGCTTTAATTCAAAATAGATGTGCATGTTTTTTTTTTGCCCTTTTTCTTCCTGCAGGAGCTACAATTGTTATGTCTATATTTAAACCTTTATTGAGCCTCGGATGATTTGCGGCACGTGCTGAGTCTGCAGTTTTATTTTATTTTATTTATTTATTCATTTTTAACAGGAATCCACTGTCGGTGCGTACATTTACACATAGTCAAATTCGGGAAGCTCTCGCATCTCTCCAGCCCTCACCAGCAAGCTAATTATACCACGTAAAAGCCTGCCTTGCTCAAGGGCAAACAGGATTCTGGATGTCTATAAAGGCCAGCATGGTGTATAATTTTTTTTTGTTTTTTTCCTTTTTACACCAACATATTATGGAGGACCTTGACTCCCAGCTGTTTGGACTGAAAGCAGCTGCATTGTAATTACGCCTTCACTACGTTTTTCATCAGAACCTGAAAGCCTGAACACACGCTTGGACGGCAGCTCCAAAACAGGTAGCAAAAACACCAAAATCGACCCAGGAAATGATGGCTCAGGGAGTGTGTTCTTTGTTTTTGTTTTTTTACTTTCCTTCATGAGAAGTAATATTCTTGCAGGCAGCTTGATTACTTATCCAAAATCAGGGAAGAGCATAGAACATGTCTCTGTTGATCTTGGTGTCAAATCTCTGCAGATAAGGTTCATCTGCATACAGAGTGCTTTTTTAGAACATCTGTTGTCCACAATCAAGCACAATATTTTATTGCAATGACAGAGAAAAAAAATCTAAAAGGCCTTTTGGCAGATATTTTGATGCAGACAAACAAGGAAAGAAAGAACATGCATACAAACAAGACTGAAATGGTTGCTGAAACTGATGCACGAAAAAAGAACAATAAGACGTGCTCTCATTTAAAGAGAAGGTTCAGAATTTTTTGATGCGGGATTATTTTTCTTTTTGGTTTTTAATCTTTGTAAAACAAGTCCAGTTCAGTTTGAATATTTTTTACATCTATATTGAGATGTGATGAAGGTCAATAGCTTATCTACAGAAGACAACTCTCCCTATGCCTTTATTTTCTAGAAACACACATTTGCTGTTGCTGACGATTAGATATGAAACATGGGTTTCTGTTGAGGGACAATGAATAGTTATAAGCTTAATTGCATTAGATAAGTCTCTTATCTTATTCTTATTCGGTATAAATAAAGACATTTTCCCCAAAGGTCAGAGGGAATGGCTGCCACAAACCTCTGATTTGTTTGTTTTTCATTCTGCTTTTTATTTCAGTAAATCCTTGTGATGCTGGTCACATGGCTGAATCTCCTGAACTTTGTGAAATGTTTAGGAAGTTCTCAGCTCTGAGACCCTCTGCAGTTCATGACACAAGTCTCTCTTTACCTCCTTCATGTTCAGCCTTGTTAGTGACACTTCCTGGCCTTATGGGCACTGTATGTCAGATGCAGCTCTGGAAATTATCCTTTGAGAGTCTTACACTCTTGTCTTTTTAGCTGGCTTGTCACAGCTGCCTTTAAACATGCTGTTAGGTAGCCCCTCTTAAAAAAATGGGAGCGAAGTTTTGACACAACAGAGCTCACTGACAACAAATCAAAATCGAGAGATTTTAGAGAAAGTTGTTTTTACTTGACTGCAGAGATTTATTGCTGCCAACACTTAAGATAAATATCTTTGTTGCTTTAAATCCCACCACATGATGGAAATAGTATTTCCAGGAGTTTTTAATGACGTTGTTTTGATTCTGGAAACTCAGCTGTTAGTCTGTTGTCATGACTTGAGTAATTTGTTGGAGTCAAAGGTTACATTATTTTCTACATTTAGTCCTAACTGACCAGCAATGTTTTTTCTGCTTACGTGAGAATTTTTTATTTTTTTTTTCTGATATTGCTCATCTGACATGTGGAGTCCGTCAGGGATCCATCGTTGACCCTCATGTCCAGTTTTATCTGCCCATTAATCCAAAAAATACACACTTTAGCAATTGAAATCACGTAAAAGAAGTAGGTCAAACATTTACTAAATCCCAAGAAAAAAAAAATTCTTATAGCGCTTTTAAACTAGACCATTGCTGCTCCTCTGGGGCCACTGTGTCAGATGTTTTCCTTCGACCAGACACATGGCCTGAATAAATGGGTGATTAACAGACTTTTGCACCACTTGATGGCATACAGGAGCTAATGCTACCATTTAAATCAGGTGTGCTGGAGCAGAATATGCAGGGCAGCGGTCCCTGAGGACCTGGATTGAGAAACCCTGAACGAGATGAAAGAGATGTCTGCTGTTGTTTAATCAAGCTATTTCCAATTATGTCTAATTGCGAAAGTGTAACCCATTTCTGCCAATCAAAGCTGCTGAAAAAGTGATTCATGCTTTTATCACCAATTGTTTGAAAGTTTGCAATGCCTTGTGTATTGGCTTTAATAAGTAATCTCTACTTCGCCTACAAAATGTCCAGAATACTGCAGCTCATCTTTTAACAGACATTAAAGCATGAACACGTTCTGGCGTCTTTCCACTGCGTCCCAGACAATCTCAGGATTAAATTAAAAATTCTACTGACTACTTTTGAAGTCTTAAATGGTCCCTGGAAAATTTGTATAATTTTTCACAACATCTACTTCCCTCTTAGAGCTCTTTGATTAACAGCCTAGCTTTTTTTCCATTCTTGGTGATCCAAATTGATGAGCAACAAACAAATTAGTACTCAGTAGTGGCTACTCCAAACCAGTCACTGTAGAGCACCAATTTAGCGGCCAGCCGAATTTTCGGCGTCCATTTTCTTAATTTTAAGACATCTGTGATCGACAGATACTTGCATGGGAAGCCGATCTGATCAAACTTCTGTACTGCAGAAAAAATCAGCCGCTGTACTCCTCTGATCTCCTGTGAGAGAGGTTTGACTGACAGGCCGGCCCACCAGGTCATTTCTGCACATATCCAGCTTACGATAGTCATCCCACCATTTCCAACTCTGTGACTTTCGTGATTTATTTGGACAAATTTCAGACAAAACAAAATTGGTATCGTCCTACATCGGAGTCAGCAGGTCAGGCTTTTTAAGATCAATAATCGATGATTGGCCAGAAAACTGCGATCATTACACCCCTGCTGAAAGCCCGTCTTGTCTCCTTGAGGTTTGACGGAAGTAGAAAATGGAATTAAAACAGTTTTTGGACAGAAATTTTGACACTTCATCTACTTTGTATCAACATCTGTTTCATTTTTTTAGTTTATTTAACTATTTATCTTGACTGAATTGTAGAACACTACTATTTTTAATATGCTACAGTATATAGATATTTGAGATGAGTAGACTACAGTTGAAATCAAAGGTTATTTATTTTTATTTTCGTAAAGAAATCATAATCTAGGTTATTCTCTAAGTGAGGTTCTATTGAGAGATTTTGAGAAATTATTAGCCTTCCTGCAGAAGATAGACCTTCTAATCTTATATTTATTATGTGTCCGTCTAGTTTGTAATAGGTTGACACCAAAATGGGAGAAAGAAATCCGTCATAAATAACAAAATTATGGTGTGAGGTGAATTAAGTGCACATAACCTCTCAGTAGAGTCCCTCTTCAAAGTATCTGAATCATCCCTTTAAGGAAGAGTGATAATAATGATCTACCCAACTGTTTTATGTGATGTCAATAAAAGGAGGGAGGAACGTATGCAATATATGTAATATGTAATATGGAAATGCTGTTTGTGTTGTAGTGTATGGCCTGAGTTATTTGGTTATTTATCTGTTGTTTGGAATATCAAACATCAACAAAAACAAAAAGATTAGTCATATGAGAGAATGACAGCATAAATACTTAATGGTTAAAATGGGCTACTTGACATGGAGGAATTTCCTTCTACGCATACAAAAACCGATAGTATAATGAGATAGTGTCCATCTTAAAAGCATCTAAGACATCTGCTCTTTAAATGTAACATTATTCAATCAGATGAGTCATAGGTCTTACTGTTGCTGGCGATATGACATAATACTAACATTAAACAACATTTAAAAAGCACTTGCACACGGTTTGCACAACAACAACAAAACAAAAAAGAGCAATGGTTTTGTATGATTTTATTAGATTTGTCGGAAGAACACCCACACGGACTAATCTGCGCCCCCGGGGCGAGAGAGCGCAGGAGAATATTTCAGAATCATCCCGACAGTTGGCGTATCATCGTTGCATCCAATCGTGTTCAATTCAGTCATGATAACCAATGCACATTTCAAGGACAGAGCTAATTGACCGACTGGGGAGCCCAAAGCTCATTTTGATCCAGAAGTACACAACACATGGCGCAGTGACACGGGCCTCCGGAGGAGAATGCCCTAACAGAGCGGTGGGGAGAGTAAAGGGCAGGGAGAAACGGTGCCAGTTGACTGCAGCGCTGAGGAGATTTTTAAAGATAAGAAGGTGTGAGGCACATTTTTATATGTCTCAAGGCAGTAAAACAGCTTCATTAACTTATTTTGTCATTCATATGAATAACTTCTGGCAACTGACAGGAGCTGGCTTCATTAGATGATGTCTTATCTTTAATCTACTCTGGTCATGATTTAATTTCAGCCACTTAGCCGTGGTTATTTGATTAAACCCAGATATCAGGCTATTTTTAGCAATAGATGCCCTCTTTTGTTTTACTATAGAGTCCTCACAAAAATGCATACATATAAATGGTGTGTTTCGTTACATATATGACCTAAAAGCACATCTGATTTGACAAATGTTTAAAACTCTTATGGCAACACAAGTTGATTATAATAAAACTGAATAAGTCTGATGTTACGTTTCCTTATGGCAGAGGTTTCTCTACTTTGTTAGAACTGCATCAGTGAACTGTCGTGTATTGTGTCGTCGAAGCGGGACCAATTTGCTTTCAATGACACAAATTGGTTCTTTGTGTCTTTGCAGACCGGAGTGCAAGAGCCACATGGTGCAGTGAAAGAGAAAGTCTGGGAAAGAGGACTGAGCAAACATACAGGTGTTCTTGCATTTTTATGCCGTTATTACTATTATATAACTTGAACATGTTCTCAAAACAGCAATATTATCGTTTATCGCAATAAGTTCTGGAACAATTCCAGAAAATCTGTTATCCTGGACGATAGCATTAAGTCCCAGACTTGGAGTCAGGGTGACTTCAAATGATTCATTTTGTTACATCCAAATACGTTTTTAACATTTCATTTTTTTTTTATTCCAAATAGAGCCATGTTATTTATATAAAACTATAATAACCTCTGAAAAAATGAAAAATAAAAATCCAGAATTGATGCTGGAATGAGGCTAAAAATTAGAGTGAGCACTTAATTATGAGCTCAGGCCGATTTGAAGTAAAAAAGAAAAAAAACTCGACTGTTCTGAAGTGTGCCATGAAAACCTGCCTTGTGACATCAGATGAGGGGAATAAAACACCTGGTTTGAAAACTCATGATTCCCCGGTTCTGCAACCTCAAGAACACAGCCAGCCTCGGTAATCAGCCAGTGTAATTAGCTGCTCTTAACTTGTTCTGTAACTCCAAGAGAGCAATGGAGTCAACAGAGTTTATTTGCCCTCAAAGAACGTGTTGAACTGACTAATGTTCCTCAATAAAAAAGTAAACTACCAAGAACATAATGCTGCGTTTATTCATTTGTTTGCTCTCCTGCTCTGCTTTTTGAGCCCATTTTAAGTATCAGATTGTACTCGATTCATGTCTGTGCTCAACTTTAAAGCGTCCTCCGGTTTCCTTGATCCCAAACTAAATTGCATTCATTAATGAAACCGTCATTGATTTTCACTAATTAAGGCTCTTAGTTCTTTTGTTGACTTTGTGTGCAGGGCAGATCTGGTAGCTTTTCATGTTTTTGCTTCTTATATAAGTAGCTTTGAGTGCAGCACTGAGTACAAATGCAAAACAAAATAGCCAGCTCTCTTTTTGACATTCTGTGAAATCTAAACATGATGCTGGTTTTATCAGGAATAATTTTCAATTAGACTCTCAAGTCAGTGTTTTTATGTATTTTTTGTTTGTTTAAATCCAGCATTGTCAATATGTATGCGCCGGTGACTCTTTTGGACTCTTTTGGGCTATAGGAAAATCGACTCACTAATCTG
Organism: Poeciliopsis prolifica; assembly: GCF_027474105.1. Classification (NCBI taxonomy): domain Eukaryota; kingdom Metazoa; phylum Chordata; class Actinopteri; order Cyprinodontiformes; family Poeciliidae; genus Poeciliopsis; species Poeciliopsis prolifica. Next base: position 2,533,216 of record NW_026562388.1, read on the forward strand.
TCTGGTACCTCACTTTGAGTATTAATTGCAACATCAAATAAATGGGCCAAATCTCTGCACCACGCTCTAATCACTAATCTGCCATTAGTGCTTCCAGCCAGGGGGTATAATTGGAGCAGTTCATACTTGTGGAAAATAACTAATCATCAACAAAGGCGCAAGGGTGGCCGACTGCGCAAAGCGGTTTTTGTCAGATCAGAGAAAAATAAAAGGATTACCCTGCAACTTCTGTGTTGCTGGAAGCTGAGCGTACTCTCTTGTATTATTGTCTTAGAGCTACGCGTGAGCTGATACGGCTGCGTGCGTGTGATGCAAACAATAGTCTTTGATGATCCTGTGGGTGTATCAAAGGGTGGAAGCTCACTATTCAAATAAGAATTGAGCACATCAACATTTTTCTTTTGCTAAATAGATTTATCTTGGTACTACTGGCTTGGAACTCACATCTGATCTCAGTATAACAACCTAAGTTGTCCACACTTACAGATGAATCAAAACACTTTTTTTTTCTCGTGACTTTGACCCATTCTTTTACATAAAGTGTCTTCAAATCTTGAAGTTTCTGGTAACTCATCCACGTCCTGTGATCGTTGGCTCTTTCTGTCCAATTTTCGCTCGGATTGGCTTTGAGTTGAGAGATTGTCTGGGCCGTTCTGCCTTGTTTGTTTCTTTTCCTGAAACCAACTGAGATTGTTGCAAATGACTTTTGCTTTAGATTCAGTTTCCTACTAACAACATTATAATAAAGTCATGATCATCAAGTCATATAAAGTTAATGTCTTGTGCTTCATTATTACGCTCCTACCTCCAAACTACACATTTTCTCCCAGTAATTTATTGCGATATCCAAAACATCTTGCAACAGATTTTGAACAAGGTTCAATTTTTAAAGGTCTTATTCTGCAGCAGTCTGTTGCTGTGAGCAGGCAGAGAGGCAGCAGTGGTTAGATGTAATAATTATTGCGTTTACAAAGATTTAGCTGCTAGCATGTTTTTCCGTAACTCTTTGGACAATTGTTTCAATTATTATTTTTGCCTTATTTGTCAGCCTTGCAAGGAGAACCTGTTTGTGGCCAGCTCACAGAGAAAGGAGGTTCTTTCCACTTCTGGATAATTTCTCCGACGGTGTTCACCTGAACATGAAGAACTGTAATACAAATTATGTCTAGTAACTCTTGCATGATTTGCAGCATTAACATGGCATTTGCCTTTGCCCATCATGAGATGCTTCTTGCAGAACCTTGGTTAAGAGAAACTTTTCATGAGACCATTTAGACAAGTTAAACAGCCATTGTCAATTGGAGCTGAATGGTGATAAAGTTGCTCTCAAAAACGAATAGTTTTGAGCCATTTTGTAATCTGTTTCTATACATTGTTTATATTATTTCAATAATTAAGTCCAAAATTATTCAGTCCTGAATAATTTGGGTTTTTTTTAACGCACACAATTTTCTTGACTGGACATAATCTTAATGTTTGTAGCGGACCAGCCAAAATCCTAATTTGAACCTGATTGTTAATCTGTGTAGTGAGCAAAAAATTAGCGTGATGGATGGTTGGGACCTGAACCATGCAAATAAAATTGTAAATGAAAATGTGATTTTCCTTTTATGTACTTTTATTGTGTTCTAGAAATGTCTGTCTCATTTCCTATTGATAACTTCTTATACCTAATCTAAATCTAAAACGTTTTCTCGGAAGACATATTGACATGTGTATTATTTACTTCCCTGCTTTGCTTATGTGTAAGCTAGAAGATGCAAATAGTCAGCCACTTATAAACCCTAAAACTGGGATATTTTACCTCTTGACAAAACCGACTAATAATTCTGGCTCTGCTCCTCAAAGCAGAAGAGCAGAAAGACATGATAAAAGAGAGAAGGCTATAAAATGCCAGCTCACACTTTAACACTCTACAAAGTCACCTCTAATTTAGATTCATAAAACAGATTGGATGAGTCAGATATTTCCAAGTCGAGAGACTTTAAAGAACCAAACTTAATTCCCTCAGTTGGCAAACATTTCCGCTCTGTGTGATCCTTCCCAGCGAGTCCATTTGATTTGTGCGTGCACGGACCGCGCGGCGCGCACAGGTCAATGATGTTACACTGGTCCACGGCGACATTTGACCCAATTATCTTGTAAATGAAAGAAGAGCGGTATTTACTGATCCGGAGAAAATCCCCATGTCGCTTTGCAGCTGCATTTTCCATTCTAAATTAATATTAAGAGCCGAGTCCCACCTGCTGATTGATGTTGATTGAACCCTCTAAAGGGCATCAAGGAGCAAAAAGAGGCAGCATGTCAGCCCACTCCTCCTCACCTCACAGTCACACACACACACACACACACACACGCACACACACCCACGCACACCCACGCATTCTCAGGGAAGTGATCTCATCCGCGAGTCTTTGCCTGTGTGTTGGGGGTCAGCTCGTGCACTTACCCCTGCTTGTCCTCCTTCCTCTCAGTATGCATGAGAAGGAGGCACATAATTTACAAAATATAACAGATAATCGTGTCAAGATTAACGATCTCATTTTGATTAATGCTTAATGTTTAATTAACTGAGCTTTAGGTCTTCAGCTTGTCAGAGATGCCCCTGCATAGCAAATAGGTTTCTTCCTCGGTGTCAGGTGCGCGCCACCGGTGCGAACTCACGTCGGTAAAGGAAGTGGGACAGATAAATTTTACATTAATCTTCTGGGATGATATTTGTGGCCTTCCAGAGGCGATGAATAATTAATGTTACCCCCCCCACTTTTCCCCAAATATGAGAAATAACAAAAAATAATAAACACCTAGAGACGGAATATTTTTACTGACAATTCCTGTAGGTGTGAGCTTACATTGGGGGACAAAAAAGAAAAAAATAAAAGTCATGTGCGTGTGTGTCCTGCAAGGAAAGAAATTCGGGTGTCTAATGTGATACTTTAGAGATAAAAGTGTGCGCTTTGAGTGTGCATCCACATGCCAAAGCAGGGGAAGATTATGCCAACACTGTGTACTCTACGTGAGTACACAGGATGTGTGAGGATGTGTGAGTGCATATTATGTGTGTGATTATACGCCTCTGCGTCTATCTAAGACTTTTCTTTGAAGCTTAGGTTGGTGTGTGAGACAAAGTAACCATGAAATTGACACCTAATCCATTGAAAATGCATTCAAACGAGCCATTTGAACATTTCTGAGCGCCGAACGTGAACCTGTCAGGAGATCATTCGTCGGCACAGAATATCTTATTTTTCAGTGTATACAAGTACAATCTTATTGCACTAGGTGGACAGCAGACTTAACATGTGGACAACAGTCTATATGTTGAGAGGTTGTTTTGCGAGTGACTGCAGAAAAAAAAAAGAATCTGTCTCACAATTACAAATTACTTTGCTCAGATGAGACGTTTGGCAACATTCATGCCTGATGGGGTTAAAGTTAGGTTAAAACAAGGAGTTTATACATAGAAACACACTTCACGTCCACTGTTGGTGGGAGATCTGTTACACCAAGAGGCCGTTTCATCAAAAGCCATAGAAACCATTTCAGGCTTAATCCTGTTTGCTCAGCCGGTCTCTCCCCACAGCACTCCCCGAACCTCTGGGCACCTAATTCAGGTGAAAATAGTCCACTTATAAGACGGTTTACAGTCTTATAAGAAGCCGATACATTGTCAGTTCTCTGTACAACTTACTATGTAAAAAGAATTCAAAAGTGAGACTTCCTTCATCTGTGTGTGTCATGTAAACGCTTAGTTTCTCTGAGATTAGAGTTAAAACATTGAGATGATGGAGCCGCCTTGTGGGACACCGGAGTCACAACCTGACAATTACAATTACCTGCTTAAACAATCATTTAAATGTCTGAAAAAAAAACCAAACAAACAAACAAATGTATCTCTCTTATGAGGTTTTATGACACTCTTAACTCCTCTGTGTTTTATTTATATTTATTAGCTTTATTCTGTATGCTATTTTATGGTTTTGTAAAGGATTTCGGTCAACTGTTGTAGGTCTTAAATGTGGTCCAAAAATAAACTTGCCACTCCAAAAGTATTTTGGTTCACTTTTGTGAATCACTTATGAGTTTTTATTATTTTGAAATCCCTCATCTCATTCCTCTGTGTTTATTATTGCTATGGAAAGGTGCAGGCAATATTAGTTCATTATTTCGTGTTTTGTTTTTTAGTTTATTCTCATCTTCTGCTTAATGTGCATTTTGATTTATTCCCCTTAGATCAGCGTTGGTCTGTTTCCCTTGGTTTGGAGATAAATATATATACATATTTTTTTATGTCTGGTTCTGTTTCCTTCATCTCCTCTGCCCGCTTGCTCTCTTCCTCTTTTCCTAATCCTCTGATTACCAAACCGGCATTCAGTGACATTCTCCACTCTTCCTTCAGTCTGTTTTTTCATCGTTCTTTGCCGGCTCATCCGCTCATTCTGCCGCACGCAGCTCCTGGTTTGTTTTTGGACTTATTTAGCTCCAACATCACAATTTCTCCCTATTTTCTTTGCAAAACATATTTATCTTTTGCTCTACTTCTGCCTCCCTTGCTTGCATTCAGGCAGAAGCATCAACCTTCTTATGACAAACTCCTTTTATGAAAGGTGCCCATTAAAGCAAATATATCTGCTTTAATTGATCTTAATTTTGATAACTTATTAGTCAATAAAAACCTTATAGTATAAATAATAGATTGCCACTCCACTTCTTCTCTTTAGACATACTTGATGAATTAGTCTGACACTAAAGCCACTTTATTAACGTCAACGTCCCTTAGCCAAATCTGCAAATCACAGAGTGAAGGAATGCTGCCAGCAAATTTCTTTGAGAAAACCTGAGCAAAGCTGTTAGAAATAAATGAAAATACAGATGTTAGACATAACTACATGTAAAACCTCCTGGTTGTATTTCTGCATAGTAGTTGGGATATTTTGTTTTTTTGTTTTACATGGCAGAAAACTTGACAGTCTATTGGATCATGTTCAACTAGAAATCACAGCAGTTATTGCTCCATTAAAAATGTGATGAGCAAGAAAATATACATTTATGAGTATATGTGCAAGCATATCTTCTATATCCCTGTTTTTGAGCATTCCCTGATTAGGACGTATTTTTATTTATTTTTTTTAGGAAGTCTCTAAAAGGCAAAATGAGGCGGTAAAGGGTGTTTAAGTCAACCCACCACTGCTTCACTCCAAGAAAGGTAAGCATTAGCCTCTTGCTAGCTAGCTGACTTCTCAAAGACTAAGCTGGCATTACAGCTCAAAGTCTTCACCGCCTGCTGGCTGGGGATTTGAAGTAAAAACACACACAGACCCCCTCTGTGTGATATGCATTTTACGCACAACTTTTGCTTGCCACAAAAACAAAACAAAACAAAAAAAAACAAAAAATAGCAAGGTAAATTCAATACTATTCAAAAACAATAGTTCAAGTTACAATGCAGAGCTTGTAACTTGAAGATGTTTCCTCAAAGAGTTGTTGTGGATGCTGAAGGATCTCGTTGGGCTGTTTGTGTCCCAGCAGCTCCGACAGAGCTTCTCACTCTGTTATTGAAGAAGGCGCACCGACACTTCAGCCAGGTACATTTTCTTCAGGACGGGTTATGCTTGAAAACTGAACAAAACCAAAAAGGGTGGCTCACGCCACAGACGTGCTGAACCTTTTAGGAGGACTATATTCTGTCGCTTTCTATACCGACCCTGCAGAGTTCCACTCAATGCCTCCATTGCATCCTGCCGACCTATGGAGTCCCGTATGTGAATGGGATATTTCAAGTTCACGTAATAAGTATAAATGACCCTCCGCTTCACAGAGAGCGGTTGCTGTGTGTGGGTTTAAGACGGGACTCTGCTGTGAAAGCGGATTCCGTTTTAAAGGAAGGAAGAGCCACGCCTCTTGCAACCCCCACTCCTCCATACTAGGCAAAATTTTATGACGCTGCAACATAACAAGTTGTATTTTTCTCAAATTTCAACTAGCTTTATGGCTTGTTGACGTACACATAGAAGCAAATTTGCATCTGCATCTCACAGTTAGTGACCAGAATACGAAAGCTTTCAGGATGCAGAGCAATTTTTTGTAGAGCAAATTTCTCCTGTCACTCATAAGCTCCTCCTCGGCTTTCTTCTGCCGGCTGACATATCCTGAGCCGCTCCGATAACGTGATTTCACGCAGAAGTGAAATCCTGCTCATGTCTGATGTGTGTCCTTCAGTCAATCCTAGACCCCCCACCCCAAAGGCCACCTTCACACTCTTCCTTCATCCCCCATCCCAACATCCTGATATCCTTCCGGAAAAAGAGATGATATTCTGTGTGGCGACGGTAGGTCAGACTGCATGTGTGTGTGTGTGACAGGAGTATAGGAGAGACAGGAAAGGTGAGGAAGGAATCGATATCTTTGCCAAGAGCAGTGCCGTAAATGTGCAAGAGGAAGGTGGCAGAGGAGAGACGAGGGTGACTGTCTTTGGCGGGTATATGTGTCTCTGAGGTAGATTGGAGCTCTCTGAAGGGGTAGTTTTGCGTTTTGGGAGTATATGGTTAACATCAGATTATGTATATGACAGATAAGGGAAGAGAAGAAATGTAAGAGAAATGTGAGAGCGTAGGCGCTTCTGTGTGTAAAACCTCACCCTTTAAAGAGACAGAGGAGGACAGAATGAAATTTGAAAGATGGCCAAGAGATAAAATGACATTTACGGATCAGATCTTCACACGTCTTCCATTCCTTAACATCAGGCAGCCTGTCCTTTCCCTGGGACCAATCTGTCACCTCGGTTGGGCCCACCAGCTTGGTTTAAAAAAAAAAAATTACAGCAGATGGAAACGACATACTCTTACAAGGAAAAACAGCTCTACTCTGTGCCAAAAAGTTCAAAAAGCTCCATCAATATCTATATCTATATCTATATATATAGATATAGATATATATATATATATTATATATATATATATATATATATATATAGAAAGAGAGAGAGAGAGAGAGAGAGAGAGATTTATGTTTTTTTTTTACTCTATGGCCATTCTTTTTCTCTGAAATGTCAAGGGGCCATGAACAAAGTTTATCGTGTTCAGTCTGCCTTTTCTACACCACCCCAAACCCTCGTTAGTTTTTCATAAAAGTCAGCCGGTTCTTTAGTCTCAGCACAGTTTTCCAGCAACCCAAACTTTTCCTCCCACGAGCCCTGACGATCTGCACACACTTCCGCATGAGTAAATCGATCCACTTCGCAGGGGCCATGGCACCGAGAACGCTACAGGGTCCTTTCAGAGAGTGTGAAATGTTCTCAATCGGACACAATTCCGGGAAACTGGAAACCTGCTTCCCTTCTCTGTTTTGACACAAAGCATTGAAGGGAACAGCGAGACCATGTTGCCGTTTCCTGCTGAAGAGTTAAGGTGACCGACTCGCCTGTCGTTCACACATGCAACGGCGTGTGCCTGACAGTAGGCATATAAATGGGGACTGGCAAGACAAACAAGCAGCATGCCTGACAGACCTGTCCAGACCACATTGGAAAAAAATACAACCCTTCTGCAGTCAAATCCAATAAATGGATAAAGAAAAAAAATATGTGACTTTTCAACCTGAACTCTTTGAATTAAAGCGGATTTTTGACGCGCACAGACAGTTTTGTAGTGCGATACGGGTTGACTGGATCAGAAAGAGGTGAAATATAATAAGTCAATACTGTGGCAAAATTTAAACCGCAGTACAGGGCTTCACAAAAAAATAAATAAATAAATTATATATATATGCATATTCACACTATTGAGAATACATGGCATGACTTAAAATGGATAATCACAGACACATGCAATCTGATCGGGTTTGAGCTATGTGGCAAAACCTTGAGTGCTTCAATCTGCAAAGCAGGCAGAGTCATTACCCCGAGGACCTGCAGCTGTATTTGCAGTGAAATGTTGACTAGTGAGGGAATTAACAACAGATAACAGCAAACGTTTCCAGAACACAGCTCTAAACCAATCTTAAAAACCTTCCATTCTGTTTTCTTCCACACAAAATCCCACATAGCTTAATTAATGTATGTTGGTGTAATGTTACAAAACGTGGAAGACTTTAGAGGTATGAAATGCAGAGCTTTTCAATGCCTTGGGCTCTTGTTCGGTTTTTTGTTTCCATAAACCAAATCAATTTACTGTGCACAGAGGGGCATTTCATCTAATGTTAGTAAATGGGAACTTGCAATAAATATAGTAATCTGCAAATTAGCTGCTATTGTCTGCGATAACAAGACTGTAATGGTTGTAGTTTTGCATCTGAATTTGATAGAAATTCTTGTTTATTACAGTCGTAGTAGAGAGAGGTGATGCTCTTAGAAAACGAAGAAAGCATCTGTTATGTGTTAATAAATTTGACATCATCACTAGGATGATACATTAAGTGTTATTGCTGCCTTTCAAGTATTTCTTCAGGATGTTACGCTGCCAGTCCAGGGGAAGAGACAAAAAAACCTGTCCACACCGAGCATTAGTTTGTTGGTCTAGACGCATTAAATGTTGACGCAGATAAAATTGTGTTGAATACTGAAATATGCATGAATATGAACGAAAGTGTGATGTTATCCAAACATCACTTTGCTTATGTTTTCTGCTTTTTAAATAATGTAGAATCGTCATCACAGAATGCAAAATCTGTACATCTCAGCTGGCGGCTGGAGCTTTGCTGCATGTTCTGCTGAAGAGAAGTTCCTTCTTGTCGCCACTAAGATGCAAATGTGCCTTCCACTGGCTCCAGACTGCAGCTTTATTATTTATGCAGTCTAGTTCTTCGTTCACTTATATATCGCGCTTTGTGCAAAAGTATTCACAGCCACTGAGCTTAACATTTCGTCACAATCACAAATTGCAAGATATTTTATTTGACGTCTATGAAATAAACTAGAAGAGAGTTTTGCCTAATTTTGAAGCGGAAGAAAAACTTTGCATGAGCTCTACATGTTTAATCTAAAATAGAGTGTTTGCACTTTTTTTTCCCCCTCAAAAATCTAGTGCAACCAACTGCCCTGGCTGCAAAAATGTAGCACTCAGGTTGATACATGTCCACTCCACAACTAGAAGTTCTGCACTTTGCATATCTGGCTCTTATGGAGAAGTTGCAATGAGTGGCAATTGCAGAAAGATGGCCATATGAACTCTATATCAAAATGTACCTTTTAATCTTCATAAGGAACACAGGAAACGCATGGGCGAAGGTGCATCTCTGGACATTTGAGACATTCAGCATTCAAAATGCCTCGTGGCAGAAAACTGACGACATACATCACCCTGACAAAGCCAAATCTATGCTGAATCACAGTGGCAGGATCGTGTTCGGGGATGCTATGCTTGAACCAGAACATCGAGATGAATATGGATGGAGCTAAATCCGTGGCAACTCTGGCAGAACCTGGCAGAGGTTCATGTTACAGCAGGACTCCCATTTTAAACATACCACCAAAGTTACAGTGATACGGTCCAGATGAACTCTTATTTAACCTAAAGCTAATGCCAAGACTTGAAGAATTGTTTACCTGCAGATGCCCTGCTCACCTGACTGAGCTTCAGCTATTTTATATAGAATAATTCCAGGCACTCAGAAGTAAAACGCTGCTAAACATTCACTGATGTAATGGCAGCAAAAGGTGATGCAAAGCATTGACTCAGTGTTTTGACTTGACTCCAAATCAACTTTCAAGTTTTTCATTACAAATATTTCAAAAGCTCCCTATATTACATTTGATTATAGAGCGACAAAATGTGGAAACATTCAAGAGGTACTTTTGCATGTAGACGTCTTCCGGCAGAAAGTTGCTCGCCATGTAATTTCAGAAAGCAATTTCACTAGAGCTAATGAATGCATTTATATACTAGTAGCTCACAATGAAGCAAGGTTTGATGGTGCTCCAGCAGCAACAGGGGTAAATATGAAAGAAACTTTCAAAAATCCAACATGCAGGTGCAATACCAATGAATATTGAGCCCTTTAATAATTCAAGGAAAAAAAAAGAGAATTTGAAGACTGCACTCCTAAAACCGACTTGACACGGAGGAGGTGAGAAACGCACCCAAAAACCTTTTCTATGATGTCTGTATTATCAAATAATAGCCGAAAACATTTTAGTTTCATTCCATTGTAGGCAACAGATCTAAAATGCCTCTGAAATAATTACAGAGAAACGGACCGTGTGAGATAAGACGCAAACTGTGGCGCTTTCCTCATGCCAACACGCCGCTCTAGATGACATTATTATTCAGCAATCATGATGGGGAATTTCAGCCTAAGTGAATGTCTGGCAGATGGATTTTACAAACCAGCGAGAAGGTGGCAGCTGACTAAAAATAGCCCTGCAGCAGGGTCTCATAAATGGGAAGGAGAAACAGTAAAGGGGACCGAAACGAAGAAAAAAAAAAACACACGCACACACACGGCGGAGTGGTGATTTCATTTCCCTACCTGTCATTGTGCAACTAAATAACTCTGGTCAGGGTATTACATGCTCGGGGCTCGGTGGCTCTGAGCAGCAATCCCGTACAGGTGGGAAATGAGTAGGAGGAAAATACAGAGGGGGGGAAGAAAGGCGATAAGAGGCAAGGAAAGGACGCGAGACGTAAAAACAAAAGTGGGGAGTGGAGGAGATGGATGGACCGAGATGAAGTAGAGGCATTGAGGGGGAAAAAAAAGAGGAAAAAAAAAATGAGGCAAAGAAATAAATAAGGCAATAGGGAGGTACAGGGGAGAGATGGGGAAAAAACAAAGCGAGTCAAAGCAGGGCTTAATAAGAAAGTGAAGGATGCGAATGGGACATGGAAAGGTGTCATGCTGCTGCTGTATGCACTCCAGGATGGACACCTGCTGAAAACACACACCTTTACATACACAGAGTGCATCCCGGTGTGGCAGACGCTGACAGATGGAATTACACGTGCCTGTAACTCTGTAGAAGTGCCGCGGCGAACATGAAGGTGACAGTTGGCCTTTTGAAGCCAGGTTTCTCTGGACAAGGTGAACGTTCTCAGCAACTTTATTAATCTCAATTTTTCACACTCACAAGCCTTTATGGCTGCCCTTATTCCAAATTTCCTTGAAATACATTCATCACAGGCAAGCCCTAAAAAAACACTTTTAAAACCCAATGGATTTGGAGTATGAGTTGGCATGTTTATGGCCGTCACTTATTCAATGTTTCTCCGATACAAATTGGTAAATTTCTAGCTAAAATGTACTCCATTATTGTAATAGCTCTGGGAGTTATACTTTATGTATTCAGACATTACAGGCATAAAACTATTTTACAGGAAACTGTAAAATAACAGGATAGTAGCCAGTTTTAAAATGCCTCCATCTGGAATCATCTCCAAGTCAGCTGATTAACAACAATATGATTTCACAAAGACAAACAAAAAACCCTAAAAAGAAATATAATTTTGTGAATGCAGAGGAGCTCCTGTATTACATGAGGCACACTCTCTTTTCCCTGGCAACCACGGTTAAAATATGTTTCTGACAATTGCCTCAGGGTAAGAAATCCAGCTTGTTAGAAAGTTTGACCTGCATTAGCACAGCGCAAGACCACTTAACCAGTGAGTCCAGATAGAAACGTCACAAATTATAGGTGAAAGTTGACCATATAGCTATGTTCACGACAAACAGTTTAAGTCAATGTCATAAAAAAAATTTTATTTAATCATTATCTGAGCATTTTATTGACAAATATCAACCGATATAAATACATAGCAAGGTTTCAGACAGCTGAACATTTAACTGCAAATCATTTTCATGTCATTAAAAGAGTTTAGAGTAATTTTAGATTTGCAAATCACTAGTGTAGATCGTAGAGTAACTAAAGGCTTCTCCACTTTCCCCTTGCTAACAACAAACACAAATTTGGCTCTCAGCAGATTTTGTCCCAAATCCATAAATGTCAGATAGCAATACTCTAACTGTGAATGTCTATGCTACCTTTAGCATAGCAAAAGTAACAATTGTTGCATTTCTGTTTTAAAAAACAAACAAACAACAACAACAAAAAACAATTAGATCAATATTACACAACTTTGCTTTATATTGACGCAATGAAACACTTTTATTCCAGGATGTCCAACTGTTAGAATGTCATGCTGGTTCATACCTATTAATATGGTTCAATATTCAGATTAATAGTGTGTCCCAGGTCTAAACACCAGCAATTCAAGCCTAAAGCTTTAAGTTCATCTGAATTCAGATCTTCACCTAAAAGACTTAAAAATGTCACTTCCTGTACGCTTTGCGTTTTAAGCTCACGAATAGCACCAATAAAGTTAGCGATATAAATTGAAAATATCCATAACACACACGATGAAAGCGACAAACTTCTGCAGCTTGCTGTTAGAGAAGAGACGCAGCGGGTGTGAGAGACTGCATGACAGTGAGGTGATGAATGAACAGTGCCGGACAGTGAGCTACACTGGGGAGGACGATGAAGTGAGCAAAGAAATCTGTGCATGCCGTTGGTTCCAGTTCTGGTGCCAAAGCAGGCAGAGACAGGACAGAGTTTGCTGCTAAACGACAGGCAATAAAACCTAGCCACACAAGAGGACTGGCGCACGTACGTCTTTAAAGTCTTCCCAGCCTTCCAGCCAGTGTAAGAGTGCATGATCAGAGTGTATTTAGGCTCCAAGGACGCTTGATTGAAGTTATAAAAATGAAAGATGACTTGTTGGAACAGAGTCGCTGCGGAATCTTCCCTCCTTTAGCTTCTCTCCCCCCCCCCCCTTACGCCTCTCCTCCAACCCATTCCTCCGTCCCATTCCCCCCCTGCACCGAACCTACTCTCTCCTCTGCAGACTCTTTATTCTGCCAAAACAGTGCCTTCGCCCCTAACCCTCTGAGGTAGAGGCAGGGATAATTGAAAAAGTTCGCACTCTGGGAGTTAAGTAAAGCAGATAAGAGGAGAGAGGTGCAGGAGAGGCAAAGATGTTAGCGGCACAACAAAACACACAGAATCGATGTGTTTGTTTGGTGAGGATGTTTGCAGGGAAGCGGAAGGGGGAAACATAGGAAAAGGGCATTTTCCCTGCCTGGAGTAAAAAAAAAAAGAAAAAAAAAAGGTAAGCAGTAAATGGAAATTTAGTGTGTGTGGGTACAAGGTTCCTGGGTGGGATGGACAATCTGAATGAAAAGTTTATCTGATCTGGTCCAGCTATCGCCACGACACTGTCCATTGGTTTAGAGCATAATGCCCTTTCATGCAAATGTATCAATATCTCTGCTCTCTTGACGCTGTGGAAATGCTAACGGCAGTTTAACAAAGTGTGTTTTTGTGCAAGCTTGTGTATAAATGCACGTGCGAGTTTGTGTGTAGTTGCGTGTGTGCGCAGGAAACTGCTGTGCCAGGAAAGACACCCCCGCCTCCTCCATCTCCTCCTGCTTCTCCTCTCATCCATCCAGCCACACATCCATGCCTTGCTCCCCTTCATCCCTCTTTCCATCTCCTTGGCGATGTGCTTCCCTCCCTGCTGACATGCCTCTTCTCTTTCTTCTCCATTCTACCTTTTTTTTGCCTCCTTTAATCCTCCCGCCACAGTATTCCTCGTCTCACAACCTTCCATTTTCTATCCCCGCTTACCGGTTACCTCTCGCCCCTCCACAGCCCCCTTCTTTCTGCCACTGCCTTTGTCTTTTCATGGCTGCGTTAAATGGCTTCAGATCAATCAAAGGCACTCAGCGGAGTTTGTTAGCGAGCCACTTTGGTGGGAGAATAAAGCTATGCACCCAAGGGTCTCTCGCCCTCATAATTAAATAGCTAGAGGAATGAATGCCTTCCTGCGCAGGACCTCCTAGCCTCTTTGCTGACAATCTACCTCCAGGCGTTTTTTCTGCCGCCGCAAAACTAATCACTTAGGCTCGTGCGGTACCAGGCATGCTATTGAGAAAATTCCAACAATATTATTAGGTTTTTGGAAAGTGTCCACTGTTAATAAATGGGAGACGCAGCAGATGCTAATTTGAAAGCAAGGGTTGTCCAGCGGCCGGCTTGTGAGAGAGTCGAAGGCAGGTACGCCTGATGAAATCGGCAGCAGTCGATGAGGCGGACACGTCTGGGTCTTAGGAAGCTGTCAATCAAGATCTGATTTACGTAATGCAGGAAAATAAGCGTCGCGTGCCGTGATCAATATCTCATTCTTTAAGTACAAGCAAGGAATTACATTTGACCTGCATTTCTCACAGCATATGACATGAGGGATGTACGGTAGCCTTATTCTGCAGGCCAGCTCTCCAGTTAATTGTGATGAAAAAAATGTTTTGTATTTCTGACTCCTTTGAGAATATATGTAATTATAACCTAACAGGCATAACTGATTTAAATATGAAGTGGTCAGATTCATCTCTGCTGGACCCTCTCCCAGAATGCCGTGTTGCGTCGGACCATCTATCGGCCATTTGTCTGACATCTTTTGCCCTCGAGTTGCTAGTTTTCTTTCCTTGACAAGTTGCTGTCAAAGTTTAAATGCGCTTTGATTATTATTTCATGTAACAGTCGAGGCACCTTACTCGTTAGTCGCCGCTTGTCTCTGTAGACGTGGGTTCCTAATATATTTTGGAAGTCTCTTATCTTTAATTTATTCTGTTTTCATGGCTTCAGGTTTTCCTGTTACTCCTGTGAATTTCATTGTCGCCTTTTTTTCTTTTCTTTTTTTTAACCTCTATCCTACTTGTGTTGTGCTTAGCTATTTCTCGGGGTCCCCTGTATAATTGTCATCCAGCCGCTGTTTCCCATTTGATTCCCTCGGTTGTTTTTAAATGGCGTCCAGCCTCGGGTTTCTCTGTTGGTCTCCTTCTGGTTCCAGTTTCGGTTTTTTGAGCTCAACGCCAAAAGCTTAGATGGTGGCCACCGTTCCAAGGTTTGGTTTATGTCCGTTTCTTGCTTTGTGTTTTGATTTTATTTATTTATTTTTTTTTACTTTAAGCTTAGTCCTTATATGTGTCAGTTTTCATTATTATATATTTTTATTGGCTTCACTTATGCTTCCTCCGTGGATTTGGATCCTCTCACAACACTGACGAATAATCCTAATCTGAACTCTTCTCAACGCCTGTGAGAGGAATAGCTTGTTTTCAGCCCTCTGCTGTGTGTTATGAATAGGGAGTATAACATGCAGAACAGAGAGCAAGTCAGAGCAATATCAATTTGAAGAACTTGTCTGTTTTCCACGTGTTTGGAATTTAAAAGCTCATCGTAAAATAACACAAATCACAAAATGTGTCGGCAATTTAAGGGAATGTTATATTAGGCTTTTCCAACTCAACAACACCGACGAGCAAAGTACTGGAGTGGATTCTTCTCTCACTGCAACTCACAAACAGGCTAAAATGACTAGCAACAGCATTTCAGTAAATTTCAACTTAAATGTCAGCAAGTGGAAAATCACAGAAATAAGGGCTTGAAAATATCAGTCTCTGTGTAATTGATCCACTTAGTGAATTGAAGTACTGAAATAAATGAACTTTTCAGTGATATTCTGATTCACGAAATATGACAGCCCTTTGATGATTTATCTCCCATAATGAACTCTGAGTCTTACTGACTGGGAGGCGTTCTGGTCATCAGGTTCATGTCAGGACTCTGCTCCAAAACATCAACAAAATTAAAAGATTCCTTTAAGCACAAATTTACCCAGTTTAGGCTCATCCTCTATAACATTTGCAACAATAATTGTTACGGGGCACTATGATGTAAAATGTACTTTTTTTACTTTATAACATTTGCTTTATGACATTACAAAGCTATAATGTTATCCCCCATCAAAAACATACCACGATTCTTTCATGTGTGCTGAAGGTGAAATCCTTGAATCTCTCATAGCAACTATTCGGGTTTGCAAAACGCTTGCGGGAACCAAGCACCGTCTTCGATGCCGAAGCTCCTCCTCAGAGCTGCAGTTTCCAATTCGAGTTTCTGCATTGCAGAGCACCCCATCCTCCACAAAGCCCCCACTCTGCTCCTTCAGACTAGCTGCAGCAAGTGGCAAACACTTGGTGGAACTGCGCATCTACCGAGCTCAACATACAAACAATTTCTCAGTCCAGAGCTCCAACAAATTTTCATAAATGCTTAAGAGAGGATGTGATAACTTGCTGAAGTTGGAGTGCTTGAAAGAGCAGGAACTTCTTAAAGAGACAGAGACCCAATTCCAATGTGCTAAAAAGCAAGATGAAATTTCCTTTAAGTCATGTTTGATATATAACCACTGAAGAGGACAAAATGTTGTGATTGTGTTATGAAATAATACTGTCCCTTTAAATTTAAACATGTTGCTGTTTTTACTATTTACCACTGCCATTTCTGTTGAATATCTGAACCCATGAGCAGTATCAGCAGAGGTTGAATGTTTTAGGTCATTGGCTGTTTGAACACCACATGAAATAGAGTTAGGAAAATTGTGTTCAACAATTGAAACCAGATGTTTTCATCCACTACATAAAAAGACACAAATCGCTCATCTCTGTGTCACTGATAATTTGTGGGCAGAGCACAACATTATGTGACTAAGACGGTCTGCAAATTTGACTCGGTTGCATCGATTTTGTCAGGAGGAATCAGGCAAAATTCCCGCAAACTATTGTCATGAACTTGTGGATTCCAAAACATCTGATTGAAGTCATACGATTTGCAGGCAATGGCACCAAGTGCTTACAAAACGTATTTATACTTCATACTTTGAAGAGACAAATTAGGGAGGTATTTATCTTTTTGTATGTTAATATCTGATTTAAAAAATATCAGGAATCTTCCATCTTATTTTTTGGTGTCAAATCTCAAATTAATGGCAAAAGTCCTCCGAGCATTGCGGGTTTTCTCATCGTAGTTGTGTGTATCAATGAAGCCATTAGAGTTTAAAAAGTGGGACCTGTCTGAATGATTGGATGCCATCAGCTGAACACATTGATGAAGCCATTAATGTTACATATCCTGTGTCTAAAAAGGCCTTTCGACATAAAATCAGGGTGACTATTGAACATCCATTAGTCAGAGGCCAAGAAACAAATTAAGATAAAGGCTAATGGTCCTCTGTGCCTGCAGGGAGTGTAAATAGCCAGCTGATTCCTGACAACTTTGGGTAATTTGATATTTATGTTTAGGTTACTCCTTTTTCTGTAAGTGGCTCAAAAAACAAACAAAAAAACTCTAAGCTAAATAATTTTCTCAGAAAAATTCAGACTATGTTCGAAAGTTGGCAGAGACAAATGGAAAGACCTCCAAAGAGCTTGGAGGAAATAAATTGGAGCATCCATAACTGCTTTACCACTTGGTATTTAAAATCTGCAGGACAAGATTGTGGGGCAGTAAAAAAGGAAAATAAACCGACAAAAATGCGCAGGGGGAATGCAGCAGATCAAAATCGAGAAAGCCGCGTTCACTCACGACGAGCTTTTATCACGCGGCGTCATGCCTTCCGTAAGAACCTCAGCAATCAACCTGTAAAAACCCGTCCTGCCGCTGGCCGCAGTCAGACCGAGACTCAGAACAGACAGGGGAACCAGCAGAGCTGCCTTTAACAAGAGCTGACACGGCTGCCAATAAATTCTGCAACAGTACTACAGCGCCATTTTGAAAATTAACACTGTTAACAAGTGTTGGCATCGATTGGACGGGCCAATACAACTGCTTTGCTGACTCATGGTATTACCTCAGTTTCTTCTGCCAAAATGGCGAGAGAGGTAAACATGAACCAACAAAACAGAAAAGCGAAAAGGAATCCACATGAGTCTGCTGACTCACGCTGATCTTTTTAAAGCAAAAAATACAAATAAATTGGCTTGTGTGCTGAAATGATGAGATTTGAATTTCCAAGCCGTTTCTCTTTCTCTTTTCTGTCGTGTGAATTGTAGGATGTGAGTAATACGTTTATAACTTATTACGCAATCTTGGCTCGACCGGGCTGTTTCATAATGACTGTTTAAAATGAGCCTGATTTGTACTGGGTTTTAGATCCATGAGAGGCCAATGATGTTCAAGTGGAGTAGCCCCTTTGCTCCCACTTAAGGACAGAGACATTAAAGTGCTGCATATGTATCTGTTTTGTATACGCTAGCATCAATGTATTGCAGTCATAACTGCTCCTTTTCTTTCTGTTTTAAAAGTGGAAAAAGAGTAAAAGATGCGATCCATATAATGTATGTTTTATTATTATTTTTAATAACAAATGTTGACTGCTACTGGCCTGCAAATAAAACATTTTTTCCTTAAAGAAAAATCTACTTGACAATGTGCATCCTGATAAGAAATCATTTTGTTCTTTCTTATCAGTTCTGTTCTTCCAGCACAATTCTGCTCATCATCGCCGCCTATGAGACTTTAACTAATACCATACGCTGCACCTCTAGTGAAACCCTGGTTCAACAGACCCAAGGCACAAGTTGTTCGAATTCCTGGCCCCAGCGAGTTAGGCAAGGGCTTCAGGTCCTTCTTGTGATCGACTTTTGTTGAATGAATGAAGCCTCACCTGGACTTGAAATGAGCACCGAAGATCACTGATAATGAAGTCTGACCCTGCTCGTCTTCAAGCATCGCCTCCATGACTTTTGGGTGGTCGATACATTTACCTGAAACCCGCACGGTGTTGCTATGCAAGACTCTGACTTTTTACTGCAGTCATTTGACGTACAAATAGACGCTTTTGAAGAGGGAAAGTGTTGGAAAAAAGTGGAAGGAAATACATTAAATTCAATAAAAATGGCCATTATGCGACATGACAATGTACAGCTTGCTTTGTAGGAGGTTAAATGTTCTATTTAAACATAGATTTATGGTAATTTAAACAGAAAAAAAAAGACTGACTTGTTCTCTTGGTGACAGATGATTATGAATAATTTTATAGAAATATCCCTTAACTTTAATGTATCAACTCCCTTCATGTGTGGTGACCATATCAATTGACCAAATGTCTTCAGTAGAAACTTTATGAAATTATCATATTGCTTATGAATTAAGAATTTTTTCTCCCCCTTTGTCTATGAGAAATTTCTCTTCAGCTAAGCATTTTGAGTTTGAAAAGGCTCTTTTGAGGGGGCCGGGACATTCGCATTATAACTATTTTTGAAAAATATATGAAAGAGAGAAAAAAGGGAGAGCCTTGGGCAAAAACTTATGTTGGTCCACTCTACTCCTAATAAACAGAGAGCGAAGGGAAAATATACTGAGCCAGGAACCCATAAAAAATGTGCCTGTCCATTCCATTTTCCTCAATTAAAAAATATTCACCTCTCTGGTTTCTTTGCCTGAACTTATGGATTCCTTAATATGATTCTTCTCTATATGTGCTGTTTTCCCAGCATCACAACATTATTTTTCCAATCGCATTCAAATTGGTAATTTATTTACAGTGAAAAACAGACAGATTAAAAGGGATTTATTTCCCCGCTAACGACGATATGACATTTTAACTGAATGCGCGTTTCCTCTCCCAAACTTGGTCATGAAATAAATCTTTTAAAAAAAGTGTTATAAATAGTGGTAATTTCATGGCGTTCTTCATTACTGCCTTTACAAGGCATCGAGCAAACGGGAGCCCGCCACAAGATATATGAACGCTACTGACCTGAATTAGAGTGAAATATTGCCCGGCTCTCTGGCGTGACTTGGCATGAGATAAGTGCTACAGGGAAGCTGCTTTAGCACAATCTTGAGGACAATGTGTCCTCTGTTCTGAAGGGCACTGAAGAAGAAAAATTGATCACATCTCTTTTCTCTTACCACCATCTATTTCTTCATCTCATCTCTTTTTTTATGTCATAAGTTCTCATTTATAGTCTCCTCGCTTCATCCAGCCCTCCATTTGTTTCACTACCTCCTCCCTGGAAAACGAGCCTGCCTACGATTGGACCTCCGCGTCGGTTGCGGCACGTCTGCGTCCGTCCGTCCGTCCCATAAACGAGGTTTATATATTTGATGTGGGTATCAGATCATTTTTGACATTTTCCCTGCAAGAAGAGTCAGGCTGGGACATTGCTAAGAATTTATCTGTGACTTCTCTCTGCTCTACTTTATGAAGGCGGTCAGTACAGGAAGAGACAGAGAGACATGACTTCCCCTGACTAATGGCCACTTGTTGTGTTTGATTGATGCTTACCAGATTCGAGATCCATGTGTGCATGTGTATGTGTCGGTCTGAGCGAAAGTGTGTTTTTCACATCATTTTGTGGTTTGTGTGAGCAGGAGAACAAGTGAATGCTTATAACAGCATTAACAGCATTAACAGCTATGAGTCTGTAAAGTAAAATGAGGTTGCACACTGTGTGTGTTGCTGTATGGTGCAGGATAAGACTGATGTGTTTGAAGGAGTGACGAACCACTCAGGAGCCAAGGAATGCCATTTCAGCTTAGCTAACAAAAAATTTAATCATTTTTGTGACTGTTTGTCCAACTTGTAGTGAGATTACAAAAGAAGAGAGATTTTAATTTAAAAAAAAATTCCTCTGTCTCTTAGTGCATTTGCACTTATCTACAATGCCATGTAAAATATTATTCATACCCATTTTTATACATTTTGTTGCATTGCAATAAAAATGCACAGTACAGTCTTTCCATCAACTCTGTTCTGTCCTGTGTTATTCCTCACAACATGATGCTGCCACCACCGTGTTTCATGGCTTGGATGATAATGTCTGTTATCAGTTATCTTCCACATTATGGCATTTTGCATTTAGGTAAAAATGATTATTTTTGATCGCATCTAACCAGAGAGCACGCTTGCTTTGTCTGGTGCATGGTTCGTTGCAGACCTGATATTGTATTACTTATGACTTTCTTTCAACAATGGCTTTCTTCTCGCCGCCATTATCTAGATAACAGGACTGTGCAGTGTTTGACTTGTAGTCGTCCTGTCAAGAGCTCTTGCCTCCTAAATTTCAGCAATACAGCACAGGTCTTGCTAGGCTTTCAGTTGTGAGATATTGCTCTGCCCATTATCAGGTGATGCCTGGAACAATGGTCTTCGAGGCGTTTAAAGCACAGGGTGTTGTTTTTGTAAGTGCACTTGGATCTTCCCGGCATCTTCATCCCTGTCAGCCACTTTTGTCAGCCTTCACGATGCTGTTTGTTCGCAAAGTTCTATGACTTTGTCACACAGCGACCCAGTATAAAAGTGAATGGAGGGACTGATAAGCTAACATAGCTCCTACAAATCATCCTACAAATCAGGATGATTTGAAGGAGCTTTCCTTATAAGACTATGAGAAGTTGCCCGCAAAAACCAAGCTAATCCCACCTACAGCAAAAGTAAATGATGGAGACGGACAGTGGGTGAGGATGAGTGGCAAGTGTTTCATATTTCACCAAAATATGATATGATCTGTATTGTTTTCACAGACCGCAAATAATTTTGTACAAATTGTCTTTTAGAAGACACAGTAAGCATCTTTGTTTCTCTCTCTTCATACCTTAAAGCAGCCCTTAGCGAGAGACATTTCAGGCTTTTTGAAGTTATTGAAGTTCAGGGCACCCTGGTGCAGCGATTAGCACACCAAGATGTCTGTTTACCACCTGCGTGTTGACACTGTTTCAGTGTAGAATTGGCGTGCTCTTCTGCTATTTTCAAACTGTTTCGAATAACCTCTAGGGTGCTCAAAACGTAGAGCCAAAATTCTTCACAAATATACACATATAAGACAAAAAAATTAAGCTAAACCCATAAGCCAGAAAGCCCTGTATGGGTCTCCTACTTTTCTTATATGTCACGCTCTCCATAAAGCAACACATATCCAACGAACAAACCCTTTCAATCACAGTGGAGTACTTAAGCCGTCAGTGCTCCACTCGTTCTTTTGCTGCATGCCTGCACACTCTAATAACCCTCCAGTCCCCGCTGAGTTGAGCTCAGTGTTTCCTTGTGGGGAGTGATGAGGTCAGAGCCTTGACACCAACCTTAATGCTCTACATATTCCCCATATTTTTATAATAATCTACCCCATATGAGTGGAATAAGTGCAATTTGAGGCCCATTGTGGTCGTTGCAGGACTATACAGTCACTGCAAGATGAAGGCAGACCCTCTTTCAGCGGAATGTCTGCATGTATCGGGGAATAATGAAAGAAACTGCTGCTAAAATGTCCGAAATATTGGCAATTTTGCTGTGGAGCGCATGAATGTGTCATAAAATGTCAAGGAAGTGGTCATCATAAATTAACTTTTAAGATCATTTGTTGCCGCCATTTAATCATACATGGGTCATTAGAAAATTTCCAAGTGAACTTGATGCTTGATCTTCCACAATGACCAGGGTTACTCACAAGTGAAAAACTTCTGAAAAGTGATGGTCAAACTTTCAAGGAGACAGAGCAGCAAATGAAACCCGATATTAAATATGAGTTACATGTCAGAGTGTACATAACTCACTCAAGTTGTGAACGCTTAATTAGAAATTAAAATAAAAAACAGTTTGATGGGAAACTTTCTCATTTAGCATCTTCACAACTTGCATTATAAAGCCTGTGATCTCTAATTTGTGTTTTCAAAGTTGTATCCAAACAAATCACATGGCCGACATGATCAAAAGAAAGCGATACTTAAACCAACTACAAAGCACAGTGGTGGAGGAGTGATGCTTTGACAGTAACTCAATAACTGCTACTCCTCAGAGTGCAAAGTGTTCAACAGTCAAACGTGGGGCCATCATCTGCCTGCAGCTAAGACTTGCTCCAGATCTGTTCAAACAGGGCAGTGATCTCAAAAAAGCAGCAAATCCACAACATGATGGCAGAAAAAAAGGGGGGGAAATTTAAGGTGCTGCAATGTGTGAGTCGAGCCCAGACCTGTGTGGCAGAAATGCTGCGACAAGACCTCAGGAGAGCTGTGTGTAAACGAACGTTCGCAAACCTCAATAAAGGGATTTTGTAAAGAGTGGCTCAAAATTCCTCCACGACAGTGATAGACTCTTTAAATGAGCCAGAAAATTACGACTCAGAGTTATTGCCCCTAATGCAGTTTTGTAGTAAATGAATTGAAGTATTTCACTTTTTTTTACTTGAGGTGATTTTTGAAATATTGGACTGGTGCAATGTGTAGGACACCAGATTAGAAAAAAACAGCTTTTCTTCTTTGCTCCTCCTTTTATAAAACGCATCAAATCAAATCTTGTAAATGTTTTCTGAATATGTTTTTGTCATTTCAGGCTTTCACAAGTTTGCAGGCCTCAACATAAAATCTAATATTCAGACTGTTGTAAATCTAATAGCATAAAACAGAGTCGGATCAACAGGAAGACTTTGCGTTTTTTCATTTGTAACACATATTTAGGACGTCACAGTAAATGTTTAAGGACTTGTGAGAGCCACTAGACTACTGCTGTCTGTCTTCGTGAAGACAGCTTTTCCTCCCAAGGCAGGTGGTAATGAAAGTCATTCCAGATGGGATCTAAATCGTGCCTGCTTTCTTGGCAACTCATTTTGGGATTCCCGACGTTTCGGTTTTCAGTCCATAACTACCTTGCTTCTAAAGTAGCCT
Source organism: Poeciliopsis prolifica (assembly GCF_027474105.1). Classification (NCBI taxonomy): domain Eukaryota; kingdom Metazoa; phylum Chordata; class Actinopteri; order Cyprinodontiformes; family Poeciliidae; genus Poeciliopsis; species Poeciliopsis prolifica. Next base: position 2,556,707 of record NW_026562388.1, read on the forward strand.
TGTCTGTGATGGCTTTTGGATTTGGAGCATTTCCATTCTCCTCACTCTTCTCTGAGACCTTTTGTCCTTCTTCTATTTGCTGATTTATTTATTTTTATTTATTTATTTTTACTTTGTTGCTTCACAATTTTCAATATTTTTCTTTTCCCTCTGGGAACCTGTCTTAATCCCTTTGTTTGTCATAGTTGGTTTTGGTTTTCTATCAGTTTAGCCGCTTGTTCGTTTTTTTTCTTTTTTTTTAGGATTTTGCCGCCCATTACTAGATTGTTACCCCATTTTCCCGTCTCCTCTTTAGGCATTTGGATAACCTGTCACCTTGCCACTCAGTGAGGCGTGTCCCGCAGTCATCCGTCAGCATCTGGGTAATCTAACATCACCACACCTCTGCCAACCTTCTCCCACTGATGTTCCCAGTGGTCTGCCTCTTCCTTCTGCTCGTCTTTCACCTCTGACCTACGCTTATGGATGCTTCAGTACGCTGTGATCAATGTGTGTTGCCTTGGGGGTCTTCAGCTGTCGATGGCACGCACCGGGCAGGGTTTCTAGAGTTCTGCCAAACATCGTTCTGAACAAACATCACAGCCACACTCTTCACGGATTGTAAGCGCAAAGAGAATCAGAAAGTATCTTTAATCATAAAAAAGTCTGAACACGGTCTACAGCAGGTTCACACTGTAATTGTAAGACAAAAAAAAAAAAAAGCACTTTGCCTGTGTTTGAGTGTGTGTGAGCATTTGAGCATGGCTTCACTTATTTCAGTAAGTGCAGATTGGTATGTAGTTATAGATAGGGACCAACTAATCACTAACTAATGAGCCAGAGCACATTAGAGATAAAGCTATCAAGCTCCTCGACAACAACAACAAAAAAAACTCCATAAGAAACTGCCTGTCATCCTCGTTCATTATTTGATATGTTATTACCACCAACTGTTTCGCCACAGAGACAGAACATACTGCTATTCTTCTAGAGTTCCTTTTAGTTATTTTACAGTTCCTTTTTAAACATGCAAGACATGAAAACATTATATGCTTTGAAAATAAACACTTCATATTTAAACTTTGATTTGCCCTAAGACATTCTCAAGAAAGTGAAAACTATTGTGTTTTAATTGTGATAAAATCTCCAAATGACCACAAAATAAATATGGATTGGTAAACTAGGGTCATGAAGGTGGGATGTTTAAATTATGTTCACACGGCACTAACGTTGCCAAATTGTACCAGTAAAATGTGCCCCACATCACTGCACCATCACTACCAGCCTGCTCCAATGAAACAAAGCAAGTTGGCTTCATACGCTCGTGTTGTTTATGTTAATTTTACCCCACCGTCTCAATCTTGCTGCTAAAAGTCAAGGCTCACTGGATTGAGCAAGGTTTTTCCAATCTGTCTTTGTCAATAATCGGTAGGTCTGTATGAATTTTAGCTTAGGTTTCCTGATTTTAGCTGACTTTCAATGACCTTAGACTGGAAATCTCAGGAGGTCAACTGTGTTTGAAATGTTCAGACCAACCTCTCTAGCTCTAAAAAAGAAGACGAAGAAGAAAAAAATAACTCAAGTCACATTCAAAACCTACCTTTTTGTTTTCAATCTCAGCTTGAACGTAAACAAGTTGTTTTCCACACATCTACATGCTCAAAAGCTAAAACTAATAAAGAGGAAGGTGTGTGTACATGTGGATGAGATCAGAAATATGAGTTTTTCCCCTAACAAACAAATACACTTCCAGTCTTTACATTGACAGTTATGATCCGGTTAAGCTCAAAATGATCAACACCTCTGTCAGATTTTCACTTAAAGGAATCTTTGATTTAATCTCTTCTCGTCGGAAGTGGTCAAACCAAGAGACCTTGAATTTGCTCACAAATCTTCGGAGGGAATGAACTATTAGGATGGCGGCCAGGCTGCTTTCCAACCTTGAACACTTGGAGCTCATAAGCAATTATAAAACTCCGCAATTATAAAAAGCTTTTTTCTTTTTGGCTGTACTGTTAAGATTTTATTTTTCCCATTAATATGTGAATAATTTTTGGCATGTCTTTTTCAAAACCAATACTCCTTTGACAATTGTTTTATTATGTTTTGCAGGATGTCAGGATTTCTTTTCTTTATCAGCAACATAAAGATTATTTTAAAAAAAACAACACTGGTTGGGTTTTAAAGTACACTGTATTTCAAAGTAGTGTGCTCTGTTGGATAAGAACAGATTGATGCCACTAACCTTTTGTTCCTGCTGCCTTTTTCTAACACCAGCTTTTATTTCTGGCCCTTCTCTCAATCCCTTCTTTCCATTTCGCCTCCCACTCAGTCCTTCTATTTCCTCCTTCTTGATCACACCCTTTGCTCCAACATCCTGGCTTTTTCTGCCTTGATCTATGTCTATGCTATGCGTTAGCTTATCTTTAACTCTGATAAATCTTCCCTCAGTTTTTCAGATGTTTGACTTTTTTTGTTTTTTATTTTCTTCTTAACTTAGTGCTATTCCCCCTTAACCCAAGCTTTCCATAACTCCAAACTCCTGCTTCTCTTCATTTAAAGTCCTTTCCTGCCTTTAAAGTCCTTTCACTCTCTCATTGTTTAGATTTTATTTTATTTTTTGCAACGGTTTTACATCTTTATTAAAATTGTGACTATGTCGTGACAGATCATCTGTGAAAAAGCTCAAGCTCTTCTGCCTTCTCCCTGTGTTTCTATAGAAGTACACAGCTTGGTCAGAAACAACCAATCAGGGCCAGGAGGTCTCAGCGCTGTCAATCACCCTTGTCTACATGCTCCTCACATCTCCCCCCCCCTTGCTCTCTGCAAGGCTACCACTCCTTCCCAATATAGCTAGCATGACCACCAATGATGGCAGATAAACAGTTCTCCACAGATTATCTGTCATGATTTTGTGACAGCTTTAATAATAAACATAAAAAAACATACATTTTTATAAAAGCAACTTTTATACAACTTAATTTCTAGCTGATACACAAAAAGACCTTGTTTACCTTTCCTCTCTATCTCCATCACTGGTCTACTTCATTTACTTTTATTTTTATTTTTTTTCTGTTTCTTCAGCTCTGCAGCGAAACACAAAATTAGTTTGGGATTACTGGAGACAAGTGCTTTACCCGAGGCAAAAACAAACACCAAGCGTAAGCCAAATATTGGAACACTAACTCAAATGCTAAACAGACTCGCACACTCCTTTAGGTAACACATACTGCACTGTCTGCTCAGCTCAATTAATCAGGCTCAGTCAAGACTGGGCCTCACTGTCATCACAACGCTAATACAGAAAAAAAAAAATAATAAAGCTTTGAGCTGTTTGCATAAAGTGGCCTCGCTCGTCTCAAACTGCCAGCTTGCCCGTAGCGTGCAGGCTTGGTGCAACTTTTGTCCCACTCTCTTTCATTCATTCCATTGTGGCGGGGGCACAAATCCCTCCTTCATCCCTAAGAAAACACTAAAGGCAGCGAGGCCCGGTAAAGCCTCATTAGGCTTAATAACCTTTAGTGAACACATAGCAGACACTCAGCACGAGGATACATATGTGGGAAACGCATGCATGTGTGTGTGCTGTGGGAGTGGGGCTAGCTCCAAGCCACAATGTGTATTATTCAGCAGGGTCCCTGGATTAAAATGTAATTTCATTCAAAGTCACAAATTGGGTTTTTTACTGTACTAATCTTCATTTTGCTAAGCAGAACGAGGTATGCCATTAAAAGGAAGCTGTGATTTAATGAAAGAAAGCAGGATGGAAAGATAGCAGAGGAGAGCAAGCTAGAGGAATGCCAAAGGTTATTCTAAATGGTAAAAACCTAATGAATAATGCATGCATGTACAGCTATATAAGTGTGTTGTTGCATTTTAGTTTTAGGGACAATGACATCAAGAGATTTGCTGCTTTGGTATTCAACGACTGCTTTTACCGGGATTGATTTTAAAGTTAAGGGAGTAAAAATTATCTCAATTACAGAGTCAAATCACAACATTTTAGGCAAAACACACTTTTATACATAAAGGTGAAGATAGCAGTGCGCAGAACTTTGCCAAAGTGTTTGCGTCCCCTCAGGTTTTTCGAACATAACTACAAACCTCAGTGCATTTTGGGGGATTTTATGCCATACGCCACTAAGTATAATATTATTAGGGAAAGGGTTATTAATTTTTTTCAGAACTATTAAAAATACAAATGCGAAATATGAGTAGTGTATTTGTATCCGGCCCTTCTGAGTTAATGCACTGTAGAATCATTTTTCACTGCAGCTCCAAGTCATTACACAAGTCACACCATGGTCTCTACCAGACTTGCACAACTGAACATTTTGCCCATTTTCCTGTGAAAAATTGCTCAATCTTAGCAAGACTGGAGGGAAAATTGGTGGATTTCTCAATCGGATTTCAGTTTGGAGTGAATGGGGTATACAGGGAAAATACTTTCATTTTTCCCTGTGTAGTTGTTCTGGTTATATGTTTAGGTCCCTGGTGTTTAGACATTTTGCAAAATGGACAAAATAGTTAAATTGACAACATCTGAAGGAAACTGAAGGTCTGACTTAAATAAAGATCAAAAACATCAAACTGAATAAATTTAACAAAAAAATATTTACATGCTGAACAACCCAGTAAACAGGCAGTTTTTTGTGAAACAAAAATAGTTGTATATATATATATATATATATATATATATATATATATATATATATCAGTAAAACAGTGTCAGACATTATTGCTATTCTCACGCTGGTTTCTTTGTTCTTTTTGTTCCATTAAATATTCTTTTTTAACATCTGATCCTCAACAACTCGCAAACTTGTGAACAGTAGTCTGAACTTTGTGCAAAAAGGGATATGTGAGTCATAGATCCAAAACATAAAAAGACTCCTGCACAATTGAACTTTTAAAAGAAAAAAAAAATGTTTGGGTAGGGTTGACTGTTTTCTATCTTCTTGGTCTAGAAAGTGTTTAAATTTTACTTATATTTTGTTCAACAAGAACAAGATATAAGTAACTATTCTCAAAAAAAAAAACTTGCTATTTTATATCTCTAAGTTAAAACGAGAACGAAAAATGTGGTTAATAAATATATGTGTGCTATACCAATTTTTTAGCTTTCCATTTCCAGATTATGTTGGTTTTCAAGATAAAGTATCACCTTAAAATGTTTTTTGAAACATTACTTCTGCATCAACAGCCTATACCAATGTTGAATTGTGGTTGCAGTCAAAATAAAATCATTCCCAGGCTCTAAAATGGACCAGGATTGATTTGTGTTTAGATAAATCACCAACCAATCGACTCAAACCGTCTTTCCTGACCTGTGGAAGCTTTGCTACTGCAAAGCTTTCTCCCTGGTTTATGTGGTAAGTTCCTTGGTTTTCATGATGGTGTCACTTCACTGACGTTCTCCAACAAAAACCTTTGAAGGAACTAACTCAGGGTGTTTTCACACATGATAGTCGAGCAGACTTGATTCAATTGGGAAGCAAAATTGCAACATCTGCTACACTTTCAGCTGCGGTGGATCGCTTTCACACCACACTGTCAATCTATCCAAACCAATAGAGAAACCTGTTCACCTCCTTGCCTGTGGTGGCGCTGCACCAAGAACTACTGAAGGAAACAACACGAAAATCTCTGAAGAAGACCAGCGCTGGGTACATTCTGTACTGGCCCCCAGTTCATCACGGAGAGACTGTACAGAAGTACATAATCTATATTCATTAAAACAATGTAAGACCATAGTCTTCTCCCACTTAGTGAAAATGTGAACTAATTTGTCTTTGTTTATCGTGTAGAATTCCAACAAAACACAAAGACATTTGTGGTGTGTAAAGTCAGACGATGTGGAAATGCATTATGGATATGAATGGTTTTTGTGAGGCACCAATTTCCAAAGCAAAAATAAAACCGTCCTCTGTCTTTTAGTGGATATATTCAAATGTGAAACTTCATATGGATGAAAAAGGGGCAACTGAACTACAAAGAGAGATAAAAAAAAAAACATAGTTATTCATAATTGATGGGGGAAAAGCAGCATTGTCTGAATCAGCAGAAGGACAACAAACCTCCAAGAAGAAAAAAGAAAAAAAAAACGAGTTTCTGGAGCTCTGTGATTACATTTTACAGCCTTTTCTCATGCAAACACTTTAACATTTTAATGCAGCTGTGTTTTTATCAGTGTTAAATAGAGCCAGTCATTTCTTAGTCCTTGTTATTCAAATTAGACCCTGAAATAGAGACCTGTAAATTTTACTTTATGAAAAAAAAAAATTCAGGGTTGGATTTCAGCAGCATGACAAGCAGCTTGGGGAGCAGAAGTGAGTCACGGGAACGCAGCATCCACTGCAAAGACTAACAAATAATGAACTTGCGCCATGCCGTCGCTCTCACCTAATCACATTTGGGATTCGGCAGAAACCATTTCCTTCACTTCGAGCCGCTAATACGTTTCTGAAATAGAAATCATGATCCACAAAATCACTTCTGCGATTTTTATCAGCAAGTCTGGGATTGTCTTGCTGAGGCCGGGTTTTAGAAAAGGCGGGACACATTGATAATGCATGAATGTTCATTTTCAATTACGTTTGTCAGCTGTCAGTTTATTAAGGACTGCTTAGCAATTTTCAACACGCACTGACAAATGAATATATAATCAACCTAAAAACAAGAATAAGGCTCTTTTGGCGTTATTTCTTGCTTTTCCTCACTGTTTCAGATCACGTATCAAAGCTTACAACCGGCAGATCATTGGCACATATGCCCATAATCGACCTAATGGGAATTTGAATCTAATTTTCTTTTTTTTCCACCCATTTCTATTCGTTCTCTCCTTCCTCCCTTTCCATGCCTGCTAAAGATGGACAAAGGAGATTTACCGTCAGGGGTCACACTGTGGTTCTAATTAGCCTAAGTAGGGAGAGAGGAATGAGCGTTTCCTCGCCGAGATGCATCACGTATAGTCCCACAGCAATTTCTGATGAAGCAGAGAGAGAGACTGGACGATACAGATGGATAGCCGTGCTGCGTCTCCGTCTCTTTTTCTGTTCCTCTGTCCTCCTTCCTTCTGTTTGGTCAGTGCAGAGAGATAAACCAAACTTCATGTGGTGACAAAAACAATCCATTCTTACGCAGGTATCTGGCATGTATTGTGTTAAAATGACCGCTGGGTGGAAGAGATTTTCCATGTCTCTTTCATATCAAACACTTTTCCACATTTGGTTTACTTTGGCATTTGAGTTTTGCCTGCGGGTGAAACGACAGTCCCAAGTAATCCCAGAATAATTATGAGCAGATTTCATTCATAAAAGGGTTCTGGCAAAAAAAAAAAAAAAAAAAAAAAAACTCTTCCATTCCCCTACATCAGCAACAGGTTAGAGGATGTCCACTCTGTCTTTCCATGGAAATCTTTTTTTTTTTTTCATTTTTATTATCATTTTTAAGTTTCATGCAAAACTGTTTGTGTTTAAGACTTTTATCTTGACAAAACAGAAGCATCTCAGAGGAGGAAAGTTGTTTTCTGCAAGACTTGAACTTAAAGCTAATTTTATGAGTGTACAGCTCGCAACAAACACGGCGGAAAACCATATTAGCTTTTTCACGGTGATGTCAAATCTGTTGCATTAAAAATACAAACCGCAATGTTATTTATGGTGCAAAACCCATAATCACCCGGTGAAATTCTCAATGGCAGCTGTGAATCTTTAGCAAGCCATACGCCATGAAGGCTGTAACTGTATGTACATTGTTCAATTCAGATTTTGATACTCGCAAAAGCAATGCAATTGTCAAAACAATACAAGATATTTAAGACACTCCACTTTGTGAGTGTGTTCTCCTGCTTGTTATAACCTTCTTCAAAGCACGAACTTGCATGTGTCGTGCGGTTGTGCTTTCAAAGTCAGAACAAGTACATATGACAGGAGGAGCAGGAGTGATGAAACATCCCCCCTGGCTAGTATGAATTTATGTGTGGTTGGTACGAAACATAACTCAGCATCATTTGGACTTGAAAAAAGTCGGGCATGAACCCAAAATTGAAGAGGAATACATTTAGTGAAAGGGTGAAACAACCAGCAAAAAAAAAAAAAAAAAAAAGAGAGTTAATTTGTGAGGGAATTCTTTGAAATCAAGAACAAGGATCTACTGATGGCGTCTCTTCTCAACTTGGCAACAATAATATGCATATTGCAAAAAGCAGCTTGCACTATAGCATGTAGCATCCATTTGAGGTTGTTCTTCTTTATTCAGCATGTGTATGTTTTCAGGGTAAAGAGGTGATAAGGGCCTTCAAGTCAATCACAAAATATGGCTAAGTTGTTTCTGTACCAAAGCAGCAGACCTTAGCCAGACATCCACCAACGTCAAGGCGATAGATATCACCCGTTTACCAGAGTCTGTAAATGGGTGATAACGGGTTAGTTTTGGTAACGCAACAAATCGGTTCGATTACCCTGAATTCAAAAGCAGAGTGAGCTACAATGGATTACATTTCAATGGCTGCAATGAAATGTGAGCAGGGATGCTGTGGTGGCGCAGATACCCACATATTGAGGCCTTAGTCCTCGTGCCGGTGGTTGCAGGTTCGATTCCTGGCCTGGCAACATTTGCCACATGTCTTCCCCCTTTCTCATTACCCTCTTTCCTGTTACAATACCTTCAAACAAAGGCCACAGTATAAGCATATTACACTGTTGATTTTGTGTTTATTCTTTTATATAATTCTTCACATTTAAAAAATAAATACGTTGTCATATTTTAAACAATTTGATGTTCAAATGCAGATCCTACAATTCTGCTTTTAACTCCAGTTAACTGATGTTGAGATTTTCTGCAAAGAGGAACTAAGACTGATCCAAATGATCCTGTTATATTACAGAGAAACTTGTTCTTATTCCTCAAGTACTGACTGAAGGGCACAAATGACTGACATTTTTCAGTTTTGCAACATGTGAAAAAGATTGAAAACTATGCAACTTCACGATTATGTAATATGCATGAAAATCAAATGCTTTTACGTTTGTTGAGGTGAAAGGAGTAGAAAACTGTTTTTTTTTTCTAATCAAACAGAAAAAAAACATGTAATGAAATGAACAAAAACTAATTTGTTTCAACAAATTTCTTACAGGATACACTGAATGACAATTGAATACTTCTATTTGGATACATTCAGGGAGCACCATGTCCAAATATCCAATTTTTCTTCCTCCCCCATCATCCCCCCTCTCTCTCTTTTCTTCTCATTGTCACATAAAACTCCCTAATTGTTAAAACCCAGGGGGATAGATTTTGTTTTCATAAACAAACACAAAAACACCTCCTCATTTGGATCAATTGGTGACAGATCCAGCACATTCTCTGGCAGAACCATTTGTTTTGCCTCTGTTTTCTCCAGCCCTCCTCTCTGGGGAGCACTCCTGTCCGCTGATGCTACAATGTAAATTGCATTTTTAATTAAAATCGTACCTCCTGCTTCACTGCGAAACCAGTGTGCTGCACCCTGTTTGTACAGGCTAACAATATGCCTCCCTGTTGACCTAACCCACTTATCACTGCCCTTTGCGCGCTTGTGTGTCTGAGGACCTTCCCCACCTCCTTGCTTCCTCTGTTTGCTCAGAACCCATTGCTCCCTTTCTGTAGAGGTGCTCTGAACCGTCCTGCTGCAGTTCATATTGTTTAAGGTCCCAAAACAACGACTCGTTGTAATTTCCCTAAATTATGTGAATATCCCCAAACAACACGGACACGTTTGGAAAGTGCGACTAGACCCACCGATTTTCTTTTTAAACTTTAAGCTACAAAACAGATATAAAATGAAACCAAACTTTGATGAGGAAAAAACTTAACTCTATTTGGATCTAGTTTGTCACCGATAGAACAATGTGTTTCGATTAGCTTTTCTATTTCTGTTGCCGTTTTGTTCCTTTAAATGTAACTCTAGCCTCTCAACAAATAAGTTTGCACGACTCTGGTGACATCACAAAAGGCATGGGACAACAGATCACAGCTCTTTTGACCATTTATTTTCCCATTTTTGATCAAATTCCTTCTTTAAAAGTGTTTGTATTGTGTACAGCTTGCTAGTGTTCACTAAATAGATTTTAGAACAATTTGGCCAAAGAAACGCATATGTGGATGAGACAGAGCAGACTGGAATGATTGCATGTTGTTATGGCAAATCTCCAACAATTATTTGTTTCTGTTGTAAAAAGAAAAAAAAAACAATACAGTGTGGTCAACACATTTAATTAAAATAATTTTTAAGACCTGACTATGTTTCCTGAAGAACTGTTGCATCATCTGCTACATCTGACAAAAATTATTGCTATGCGGACAGATTTACAAAAAGCCCAATCCTACAAATTAGTCCAACCATGCATCCAGTTTATTCAGGTTAGGAAATTATCCAATTGTTTATCGTTACTGGGAAAACAAATTGCTGTTATGAGCATAGGGATTTATCTAGATAACAATAAACTTCGGGGTGCTTTAATATAGCAGGTGTGATGGATTCAAACTTTCCTTGCTCATAATATATTTTGGCGGTTGGATTAAACTATTCTGCCGTTTATGCCCATGCATATTTTAATTTTTTTTCTGGTAACCAAGAAGCTGCAAAAATATTTAGCTGTTTAGAACCCAGAGTAATAAAAAAAATATTATTTTTTGGAAAGATCAATTTAGTTTTCTTAGAATAATTCTGTTGCTAAATGTGTGGAATCTAAATATGCTCTACATGTCATTGTTTTCGAAGGGAATTTGAAGGGAACTACAATTGTTTGGGGAATTATGTAAAATCGACTTATTCAACATCAATATGATATGATGTGATATACGCATCAAAAACATATCAGAGGTGTTTCTTTGAGTCTTTTATGCATGTTTACAAAATCTTTGTATGGCAGCCATTCATGTTGCAGAAATGCTTGCTCACAAGCAATGATGTGCTGAGGCTGAGGTGTCAGGAAGAACAGGAGCTTCTTAAAGAGACAGAGGACAATTTTCAAGGTGTCAAAAGGTAAAGACAAATTTCTTTTAGGTGATGTTTTATATGTACAGCACCTTTGATTGTGCTATGAAATGGTATGTAGTCTTTGGCTTAATAACAATAAAGTAAAACCGTAATTGTTTTTTTCCCTAATAGGGGTTTACATTGGGGAAATCTACTGTCATTTACTTCAGTGGAGTGTTTTTTGTGTTTTTTTTATGTCGCCGCAAACGCATACCACTGGATATTTTGAAAGTAACACATTCATCAACATTTATTTTACACCAACCACCTGCTTTTGTAGCACCTTACAAAAACATTGTATTTAAGTCAACAAAAGCTAAACTGAAATCCTGCAATAAGCTAATAAACTCCAGACTTCAAATGAGAAAGGGATGGTTGTATTTAATGAAAAACTAAAAGACTTTTCTCTTAAGCATGAAAAAGGAACAATGATCGATTTCAACACAATGCTTGAAATAATGGCTAAAAATATTGAAAGTTGAGCCATCAGGACACAGGAGTTTTTTTTTTCTATTATTATTATTTCAACAGCCTGCCTGCTTGGCACAACTCTGCTCTTCCAGCCTCCCACAGCTCAAGAAAAAAAAAAAAAAAACTGTCCTCATATCTGCTCTCTCCTCCTCTCGCTCGCTTATCTCTTTGCATTTTCAAGCCATTCATCAAGTGGTTTGGCTTCTCACCGATGTTGGCTCAATTGAGATTAAGTAACCATAACATTGTTGACAAGAATGCATGACTCAGAGAAGACTTTCAAAACTGTGGATTATGCACCATTTTTTCTTCTTCTTCTTCCCCATCCTTCTAACTTTTTTGTGTCAGCATGACCTTTTAGTGAAGGTGCCCCTTCTCTTAAACAGACTTCTGCGAAAGTTGGAAGTTCCCCTTCCACACATACATGCATACATTGGCTTTGGGTGATTGAGCTTGCCGAATAGCGCGCACACAAACAAATAGGTGTGGAGACGAGATGCAGCTGGCTGCTTGGCCGGATCGAGGCGGATACCACTGGAAACGCTGGCAGGCGACTCGCTCTTACTGCTCTAATGAATACTAACAAACCGTCACCCCAGGTTTCAAGTCTTTTGCAGCTTTCCTTGTATCTACATCCGTTCATGTCAATCTTCACTAAGCAGCTACTCTGCCCTAAAGAAAAACTTTAAATAAAATATGCATGATGCAACCGCTACCATGTTTTAGAATGGCTAAAACCACGCATTGTGTTTTTCTTGATGCCAAAAAAAAAGTTCAAATATGGTTTCATCTGATCAGAGCATCTCTTTTGTTTTTTCACTCTTGCTGCGTCAAAGTCAAAAAGGTCACTTCTTCTGGCTCTTCAATTCAGATTCTGACACCTGTGTGAGGTTTTATATATGTATATCTTTCATGCGTTTTGTCTTTATTGCACAAAGTCAAATATGTATGTGATAGATGATGCTGGCTGCTTGCTTGGGAATGAGATGGAAATCACTGGAAACGTTAACAGGCAAGCAGCTCTATTTGCTGTTAGGAGTACTGAAACAACACATTTATTGCCCAGCCACTTTTCTTTTTCTTTCTTTCTGTCTTTCCAAAAAGACAAGAACAAGAGCCACACATGCATATAAATAAAGTAGAAATATTTGATCACGCACAGTGCAGGAGCAACACCAGTCCAAAACGGCTATTTATCTATCACCATCACAACTGGTTGAATTCATTCTGAAAGGTGCTTTAAGGAAAATGAAACATTTTCAGACAAGCACAAATAACTGTTCTCACCATTTCTGTGTTTGCGCTTTCACAAAAATAAAGAATAAGGCTTAAGGAGTTGGCGGGGGGGCGCATGAATGGGGGGGGAGGGTCATCATGTACTTGCCTTGAGGGTTCTGTCTTTACAAATTCTGCTCGATCCGATATTAAACATGATGTGGGCCTCCAGGTCCACCAAGCTGCTCAACCAAAATCAATCTGAGCATCAGAGTTTTCTAGAACAAGGAATATAACGACAGAGATTGGAGTCTGAAGACTGCTGTCTACTGTTGCAATTAACTCTGCAGCATTTTTGATTGTTTTTTTGGGTTCCCTAACACAATTGTTTTAATCATTCCTTAGATTAGGTGCAGGGATAATTACCCTCATTATCCCTGTTACAATTACTTTCCCTTAAACTGTTCATTTGCTCGACGCTATAACCCTGAATATCTGGCTGGTTTTTGCAGCAGCTTAAACTCAAAATCCCTGCCACAAGCTACAGGATCAGGCAGATTCTCTGCTGAGTGTCAACCCACTTATAAGCCACAAGTTTAATGGTGGTGGTGGTGAGGGGAGTGGGAATAAAAATGTGTAGGCATGGGTTGTTGCTTGTTTTTAGGCGCAAACGAAGCACAATTACCACGATATTTACAATATGCCGCTGGCTAGGGTTGATCTTACCTTAGTCACAAGGGGTTCCGTGTCCTCCAGGATGGACACGAAAGGAATCTCCAAGAAAGAGGAGAGGAACTCCACCTGGATCAGCTCCTCCCTGGAGTGTGGAAAGGCGAGCACGGCTGTCACGCCTCTGATCACAAGGTCCTGACAGGCGCTGTGGGACAACGACTCCGGGTCCCACCCCGCCGGCGACCGCACCACCATCTCCAGGGTCAGGTTGTAGGGCAGCAGAGGGGCCGGCTGTGCGGAAGCGGTGGTGGAGTCCGTCCCGCCGCTCTGGTGCCGGATACTCGCCAGGGCGCGGTTGAGCGCGTTCTGTATCCGCGCCGGCTGGCGGGTCGGCAGGAGCGCACCGAGGCGCACGCTGTGTCCGATCCGTGCCAAGATGTGACAGGGCGCCGGGTGAGGGAAGCAGGTCTCGGCAGAGGAGAAGGGAGTCAGCAGGAGCAGAAGCAGCAGCGGGAGCACTCTGACAGAGATGAAAAGGTGACGGGCTCTCCCCGGGGCGAGGCAGCGGCTCCAGAGTCCAGAAAGAGGCACCATGCTGTAGATCCGACACGCAACTGAGGAGGACTGGGCTCCGCTCGGCGGGAGATGGCATAGCTCCCTCTTTCTCCCGGCTCCACCGCTCTTCTCGGACTTGATCTTTCTTTATCTTTTTTCCCTAAACGATTTTCGTGTACATTTCGCCCCTCAGCCCTTCAAAGTTTTTCATAAGAGCGGGGAAAGACGCGCCGGTGGCGGAGAGGAGAGATGAGCGCTCGCAGCTTAAAGCGGTCGCCCTGCTTCTGTCAGTCTCTGCTGGAGGAAGGCACACCAGCTGTGAAGTTTGTGTGTATGGATGTGTGTGTGTGTGTGCGTGTGCGTGTGTGAGCGAGAGCGGTTGTGTGCGTGTGCCTGTGTGTGTGTGTCCATGCGCCTGCCCGCCAATAACCTAACCTCTCACGCAGCTTGCCTCTTGCTGAATTTTAATGAAAATTCGTTGAGTAACATCTTCCGACTTTTTCAGGTTTCCCAGTGTCAATCTAATGCGAGCAGCCGGATATATTTCGGCTGCTCGCATTAGATTAGTCTGTGAATCATATTGTACTACTTAATATGAAGTTTGGAACGTGGAACATGTCTTTTTATAGGGGCACAATTCAGGACACGCCCGGGACATCACAGAGACACCCAGGCCGTACAACATATACGCATAGCCCCTCACACCTAAGACATGTTTAGATTCACTGAAATGTTTTTGGACCGCGCGAGGAAACAGGGACAAGTGAAACCGGAAAGAACTCACGCATGCGCAGGGAGAACATTCAACTCCACGCAGGAAGACCCCGGGCCAGGATTCGAACCCAGGACGTTCTTGCTGCAAGGCAGCAGAGCTGCTACCTTGGAGTGTTAAGTAGTTTCTTATTATCAATGCAAAACGTTTTTCTTTTCTTTTCTTTTTTCTTTTTTTGTTGGCTTTTCTTCTTTCCTTCGAGGCTCATAACTGTCAAGTCTCCCATTTCTTCCAGGAAACCACCGTGTTTTTACCTCCCTCTCCTGTCGTGCTAACGTATTAGTATTTTCTCGTGAATATTCAGTATTGCCCCCCTCGCTCTCACGTGTTTCTCTCTCATCGCGTTTACGGTGGTCTAGTCAAATACCCTCCGTTCCGCCCCTATCCCGCCTCGCTCTGACAGTAGCAGCGGCTGGCGACATTTCCTGTATTCTCAAGCCCAAAACTTGATGGACGAACTCCTACTGCAACAATAACAACCACATCTTTATTTTAAAATACGCTTCATAGGATTACGGTAAGACTTGAATTTCATGTTTCATAGTTTAGGATGTGGACTCTGCTCCAAACATGGACATCTTTATCACTTACTACTCGATTTGGCACTTACGTGTCTTGACTCTGAACTTGAAGGATTTGACAGCAATTACCTGTGACCTGCAAAAACAGTGACTTTCTGCCACCTCTGATATCATCAGACATTCAGGATGGAGTGTCGGAAGACGTAATGTTTCGCCCTTGGAGACAAACCCTGATATTAGATATTCTGACACAGAATATTAAACAGGATGATCATTTGAAAATATACCCTAAGCACATGAATTATAATTTTAAACAAATCAGTTTTGAAAGTGATTCAAAATGTCAAACTTGTAATCACTCAAGCAATGCAAATTATGATTGTCGCTCTTAAAATTATAGGTACAAAATCATTTTTAAATGTTCAGAATCCATTAAAAACAGAAGGGAAAAAATCAATGTCTTTTCAGTAGAAAATACAAGATGTGTCCCTCATAATAATAAAGAATCAAGACTGCAAATAGTAACTGGAAATAACAATCTGGGTGACTTGAGTAAAATTAATTATATAATGCCGGATATGCGAGTGTGGCATAACACTTGAGGTGTGATTCACAGATTTAAGCTCTGAATTGGAAAGCAGCCTTCAGCACATGTTTCTGTTTCAGTAACATTATTCCTTCAATACTCTGCAGAGAACGTTTGTTTTGGCAACATTCTGCTTGGACCAAAACTTGGTGACCGAGAGCAACTAATCTTTTTTGGCTGTTAGTACTTATTAGCGCCACTCATTTTTGGTTGTGTTTTAATTGAATCAGGTACCCAAAACCTGAGCTGAAAAACCACCAGTGGCATTTGGAAAACCTGATCTCTGGACAATCTGTAGAGCTTGTTGAAGGACGAATAATCAAAGATCCCTCTTCCTACACAGATCTAAACTTGTAAAATGTTATAGGAGCCTGAGCGATGCCTTATTGGCAAAGGGGGAGTGCAGGTAGCAATAATTAAGACACCAGTCCTTAGATTGAGTTTCAGTTTCTTTCTGAATGTCAGTGTGAATCAATGCTACTGCAGTAAAATATAAGTTTGTACTTTCAATCTTTAAACTCAGTAAGTTGTCTAAAGTTTTTTCAACACAACCGGAATTTACTTTTTTTTTTTTTACAGTGTAAAAACATGAATGGACTTTCATCTTTGCTTTTCTATAAAGGAGCTCAACATGTTTTCCTTAGTAATGGGCCACTTTCAAGCACCTTCAGGGCTCCCACCAAGATGTTCCTGCCAATCTGGTGAACACAAAACTAATAGTTTGCTGAAATCTCAGTTTTGCCTGGAGATTTATTTCCACTTTCTTCCTGGCGTCCAGCTAGAACATTACCTCTTGTGTAATCACGACTTTTCAGCACCATAGACAGCGCCAGAGCCATAAAAGAGATCTACTGCGCATGCTAATTTGGCTTAAAGCAAGGGACAGCACTAAGTTCTTCTTCCCTTCATTCAGCAGTCATTTTCTCCTCCACAATTCTGATTTATGGTATTTGAAATTTATTTTTTTTACCTTAAATGTTCCTCACACACTTTCACTAAGTTTGACTTCCACTGAAGGGCCACTTTCACCATGATGGGTAGCGTAAAAAAAATAAAAATAAATAATGTTCTTTGGTCAACCTGATAAAGGAATTCCTACCTCTCTTGTCCCTTGGTTGCACACACACACGCGCACAGACACACTTACACACACGTATTCATGGGATCAACATGTCATTTCACAGCTCGCTGGGTGACCTGGAGGGAAAGCTGTTCGACTGTTGATACATCTAAAAAAAAAAAAAAAAACGTGTTCCCCTCCATCTCCGTCCTTGTCCTTATGCTGGACTGGCTAAATGTGGAGAAAAGAGCAAAACCAGCGCTGTAGACCTCATTCCATTGCAAAAACATCAACATTTCTTCTGGCAGCCATTGAAACTGCATAGAACTGGGAACATTCAAGCTAAGTCCAACTATTTCCAAACAGACACTGGCCGCAAAAGTATTCAGTCCTCTAATTTGACACATTTAAGTCACAAATATGTGTCACCCCTAAATAAAATCCATAATCTCATAAAACTATACAGGCTATGACTGCATAGTCATAGCCTGTATAGGCCATTGTTGCAATCCTACCCAAGTCATGCAGTTATTGAATTAACAGGCAAGGTGAGCATTTGACTTCAGGAAGAGGTGAAGGTTCAAGTTTCAGCAAGACGGCTACCTTAAACGTACAGCCACAGGTACAGTCTGCTGTATTTTGTGTTGGGATAGCCTAGTCCAAGTAAATACCTAAGTCCAATCACGAATCTTTAGAAAATGTCCAGATGGGAGCATCTGTCTTTCTAGTCCTCATTTGTACCAACGTACCAAAAAAAAAGAAAAAAAAAAAAACTTACAACACTCATTCCTAAGAAGGCGGCTAAAATACAAATGCACTTTACATAGTCAAGAATTTAATTTATTAGAAAAAAAAACAGAAAAAAACCTTCACTTGTTGTTTTATGATAACATCCCAATAACATAAAAAAGGCAACAAAACAAACAAAGGCTGTGAATCTAGGATGGTGAATACTTTTGGGAGATATTAAAAGTATATTTTTCTTATTTGCAGAAGGCTCTTTCTTTTAACTTTTTTTTTTGACAAATCATTAACATACTGAGCTGCTCTAAAACATCCCAGAGCAATTTGTTTGGTTTCATTTTCAGTTGAAGGTTTTTCCCACATGGCATCCCACCTACTGCAACACCTGTGCTTGAAAAAACAAATGCTTCTGTAATTCAGCACATGCGATCGCTTCTTATATTTACAATCGTGCAACGATGTTAATAAACAGTACTTGCTTGAATTTACATTTGAACTATTATGCACCGCGCATAGCAGCTATCAAGGAAGAAAGGAGTAGACGAGATTCTCGCTGATACTCATCTACTCGGGCTTTAATCTTGTATCTTGTTGATGCTTGAGTTCTTCACAGCTGATCAAATCATCATCAAACTCATTGCGTGGCTGTCGGCAAACATAAAAGATTTGTTCATGATGTGTGCACCGGTTCTCCCGAAGAGCAGAAAAGCATTAAACAATACAGTTACAAAATTTGATGGACCACCAGTATCCCATCAAGATTTTCCGAGAGCTGTCTATCGTCGCTTTTATCATTTTAGTTTACAAATATTAAGCAAATTTATCAAGTTTTTGTTTTACAAGTCCAGGCTTTGTCAAAGTTGTCATAGTTCTCTTGTCTCTGACTTTGTAATTAGCTCTCTTGCCCCTCTTTTGAAAGTGTGTTTCTAATAACCTCCTGTATCTGGTTTGCCTTCCACTGCCTGCCTCCTGTTTGCTCAGAGGTAAATGTTGCCATCTGCATCTGTTCACCCTTGTTCATATATAGTCCCATCTCTCTCATTTGCCTTTGTTGGTGTGTCTGTTCATCCAGGCTGTCGTGTTCTTGTGTTTCGCTCCTGTTCATCTCCCTTTTATTTGCTCCCTGGACTCATGCTTGGATTGCCTGTCATATGGACTTTTTGTTCAAGCGCCCTTGCACCTGCAGCATCTTTTGTTCTTTGAAAATTTCATTAAAGACTTTTTGTTTAGTTTAACCTCCTGTGTCTTGTGTCCTGCTTCTGGGTCATCCAGAGCACTAACTATGAAAGTCACAGTCAGATATTGAAGTAAGTATTGCAAAGTAAGTTATTAAATACAGATGGGAAAACGTGAGTTGGATATGTAAGCAAAGATGACATGTATAGATGTCTTAATGTTTTTTTATTGCTGGAAAATGAAGTGCTACAGTTACAGATAAGTAGCTCACAAATATATTATCAGAATAAAACACTTTCTTGTTGTGGACTTCTTAATTCTTAATTGTCCGCCGGGTCTTGGTGGGTTTACTGATTTGTTTGGAATCACTTTCATGTTGCAAGAGACCACTCAAAATGACAATTTTTTTCTAATTTGACTTATTATAGGAATATATTTGAGTGAAATGAACATTGTTCTTTCATTCTATGAACTGCTGACAACATGTCTCTGAAATTCCAAGCAAAAATATAGCATTTATTTTCAGAAAATGAGAAATGGTCAAAATAACAAAAAATATTCAGTGCTTTCAGGCCTCAAATAATCCAAAGAAGACAAGTTCATGTTCATTTAGAAACAACACTAATTTTTATTTTTTTTCCACTCAGGAAGAGTTCAGAAATCAATATTTGGCGGGATAACCATGAGGTTTTCAATGAGGTTCACTATAGAGGACTCAATTTTTTATACTAACATTTTTCTCAAGCATTCTATGACATGCAGTCAATTTATTAGTTGATCAGATGAAGGTGGACTTGCCCGTTACCGAACCATAATACATTCACCTGGATGGCCAACAGTTTGTAAGAGGTTATTTTCTGAAATGTATCAACATGCTCACTGTTCTGGGATCTAAATAATAAAGTATTAGACTTACCTGTCTAAAGGAAATAATTCAACAGGTTATAGTCATTTCCCCCACTCTCTTTCAGTCTGGTCCTGAGGTTTTTTTTGTAGAGAGCACTCTCCTTTTTTCACACCTCCCATGAAAATTAAACATTTTTCAGTCTCTTTCTGAATGTAGAGCCAAGGATTTTCATTCCATCAGCGACGGGAGCCTGTTGTAGATCTTGTAATGTCATTTTTAGAGGTTTTACAGACTATAGAGTCTTGGGATTTATTTATTTATTTTTTTTTATGAGAGAACTTGCATGGGAAAAACCCAGGTAATTTGGAAGTTGTTTTGATTGTTTTCCACTAGTACACTTATTGCCAGACTAAATTAGATTATTTCAAATTACTTTAAGTCTTCTTTAACATCTTTGAACACTTAAGGGCAAACCTTAAATAAAGTAACAACTCCCATTGTTACTATCACGTAATGTGTGGTACACACATTATGTACATATTATGTGTACATAATCCTTTGTTCAGGTGCTGGTTATTAGACGTCATAATTATTTCTTTGCCATCCATGTCTGTCTTTTTTTTTTAGACATCTGGTAATTTAAAGTAATTTTGCCCCAGTCTATTCTGCTATAAAACATGTTTGTATGTGATTTTTAAAAAGAACATTTACCAGCAGGAGATTGCTTCAAGATCTTTCTTTATTAATTTTTTTGGCTTCCTTCAGAGTTCATGATCTCCTATTTTATAAATCTCAACATGCCCCAACAGTGATCAACAAAACAGAATCGTGGAATGAAAAAGGTTTCAAGTCATTCTTTTTTTCCATTTACCAATTTCTGGCCCCATTTCATACACAGCCTGATTTGAAGTCATTACCATTTCATCACAACCTACTTCCATTCTGTTCTCTGGAAACAAAGTCATTTATATCACCTGATTATTTGTTGTTCATTTGTTTTATTCTCTTGGTTGTTAAACTATTTTTCTTTAAATTACCAAGATAAAAAACAATAAAATGGCTCAAATGTTTCATATGATATATGTTTCTCATACCAGTGTTGGCCTTTTGATCCCTGGATAACTGGAAATAAGTAAGCAACCTCCTGTTGGTAGATAATAGTTATTATACTCACATAGCCAAATTTCCCTACAGTAGACTATGACTTCATTTCAGAAAATTACTTTCAGTTATTAGTTGTTAAAATGGATACCAACGTTCCCTAAGGTGAGAACAAAACAACCCATTCCTTGTACAAATGTCCCGTGACAAATAGTTTTGTTTTTTTCTACCTAAAGTGATGAGGTACAAACAGTTAGATAATGCAACCTATCCTGTGTAAAGTGCTGATTCTGCGACCGCAAATACACCGGATAGTTAGCTCTAATTATTTGAAGTCGGTGCTCTGCACCACAAGTTGCCTAATTGCTCATTGTGGTCATGATAATCTCGCTTTCTTAGCTAATCTAACCTTCCTCAAGTTTCCAGTGACTTATTCTTTATGTCCTTGTGTTTCAAGATGTCCCGGACTCTGCATGAGCTGATCGCTGCACGTTTCCACCCTGGATTCCACTCCAGCCACTGGACTCACCCGATTGTTCGCCTCAATCTGCTACGCCATTTGTTGAACAACCACCTCAAGTAAGGGAAACACACAAATCAACACGTATCACATTGATAAGTGCTACCTCCACCTCCTCATCCACAGATACAGTAACTCATGCACTTCGACTCTCCACATCTTCTGTTTGAAATCGATTCCCAAGAGCTTGATGTCTTCTTACCTCAGCCACTTTAAGGATTTTCAAACTAGAATCAGCCGATAAGCGAGACTTGGTATTCCAAATATGTTCTGCCCAAGGTTGCACCTGGACCTCACTATTTCAGATTATCCCATCGCTGCTGTTTATAATGACTGAAGATTTTATGTCACAACCCATTTTTATTGATTGCGCTCATGATCTTGGCGTAGTTGGTTTTGCAAAACATAACATTGTGATGTCTGATCAATCAATACAATACTCATAACTGGCTTCATAAAATTACTCAACAAACTTTCTCCAAAAGTGGGTTAATTAAGGCATGACATATAAATATTAATGTCCTGTAAGAGATGGATTCTTGCCTCATAAAATTTAGGTACCCAAGAATCAAAAATGCACTAAATAGGAAACAAAAGCGTAGTTAACTGCACCTCTTTTAATCAAGTTGCTGTATTTGTGTGGTTGTACAGTACTATGTTTTATCTGTCTGACTTCATACTGCAGATATCTGGTAACCTGCTTTTACAGAGAGTGTTTGGTTCTTGCCCTAAAATGCTTTCCTTGCTCAACAGGAGCTCAATAACCCCATGTGAAATGTGATTGGTCTAAATTGTAAGCACTTGTTGACTAACCAAACAAGCTGAACCCTCACCCATCACCTGCCTACTACTTAAACATCCATTTGAACTGTCGATGGTGAATGTCTACGTGCTATTGAAGATTTCCTCTTGTTTGCCAAAAGCGAGCCACCGAGAGAAATAAACTCCAGGCTTTATCGAGCCCACGCACAGGAAGACAAACGTGGTTTTTAAGCACAGCAGGCAAAAATGAAACATCTCAAACAGGATTACAAAAAAAAAGAATCCAATATCTCAGTAATCTGCATGGATCACATGACTGGAGCAGTAAGTGGTACAATTTGCTTAGCTTAATCCTGAGGCAATTCTAAGTGTCTCCTTCTCTGTGGCACTGGCAAATTATTACAGTCCATTCTTTCCGAATAAAGCTTCAAACTGTGATAGATGTACTGAATTACTTCCCCAGACATTCAGATGTTATGCTTTTTGTGTTGGTGCTACTTTAAGGCCCAGAAAAACAGTTTCTTTTTTGTTTGTTTGTTTGTTTGTTTGTTTGTTTGTTTGTTTTTGCTGCTCATTGACATGGACACAAACACTTGGCAAGCAATCTTTTCCACTAACATGGTGATGTCTAAAAATAAGCATTTTTAATATCACATTAAATGAATGTGAAACACTATTATCTATCACATAAGGTGTCAAACCTTTTGTTTTAATAAGGAACCAATACTTTATAAGGTTTCCAATTACATGTGAAGCTCGATTTTTGAAACACCTGTTTCAGTCTTCATTTCTTAATTAACTCGTTCACTCAGTTTAAAGGAAAACTTTCAACTGAAACTTGGAGTAACATTGATTCATTACTTTAAGACAGTTTGCATTATGTTACTGATTTTCTAATGCACATTTATAATTTGAACCTTTTGTAATTTTCTTGTGGCAACACCTGAATAATGACAAAAATGTGTCTTAAATTCATGCTCTGAAAAGAAAAGAAAATCTGACATTGCAACTGTGTGACGTCACAAGGTAATTCATGGTTAGATATTTAAATACACTCCTCAGTTCCATGAATATTAGTAATGTTTTGGCTTTTAAGAACGCTTTTAGAACTATTATTAGTGTGGAATAATTGCACAATTTACACCCTTAACAAGCTTTGATAAATAGTATTGCTTGCAAATGTTTAATTTATGATGGGTTTTGGTTTAATCCACACAGAATGTCAACCACATTATTATTTGTCCAAAAGTCCCTTAGCAAATCTCACCTCAGCCACACACTTCTTACCATCAGCATGCTCCTGTCACACTTCTAGGTGGAAATTTGACCAGCTTCCTTAGCAAAATTGAGTTTTTATATAACTTAGAAGGCAAAAATCTCATGCTAGTTTGCTTCATCAAATTTATTTACGTTCAGGGTCATTTTCTCATTAGCATTCAATTATTTCCTAGTTTCAAGTATCTAAATTTTAATTTGACAGGCAGTTTTGAAGAAGAATTTGAAGGTAGTTTCTCTGTCAAAATGAAGTCAGAGGAAACCTAAAACAATTTGGAAGCTATTTGAAAAGAAAATGTATTTTCCACAGAGACATTTCACTCTCGCTGCTGCTTTAAAGGAAGTGGAGCTTCAGCAAATAATAGGAATGCTAAATTACAGCAAATTTGAGTATTTAATTTCTGTTTGTACTGGAACAGGAGTTACATTTTTTTTTACAGCCCTCTCAGCCCTTGGTCCTTAGCCTCAACATTACTTAATTGTAAAATCAACATATACTTCAGTTAAAAGGCTTGTTGCAAACAGTATTTGGATTACTCATTTCTTAATAAATTATATACATTTGTTAAGACGTATGGCTCAAGTATAGCAGTGTAATTGTAACATATTTGAACTGGAGCAAGCAGAAGATCCAATACAGGTACATGGCAATGTCATTTCATATTTGGCCAGTGTGACTTGCTTCCACTTGTTGCTCTCTTCTATCAAACTAAAGCTGCATTCAACAATATAATAGTGGTACATTTCCAATTCAGCAGCACAATGCATTCCGGGAGTGTGAAGCTTCTTAAGAGTCTCCAGTGTAGCAGCAAAGCCCTTCTGGTGCTCAGATGGTTGCACAGGGAGAGCGATGACTGGGACGCGTCCTCAGTGCATGCCCTAAGGTAGTATACAGGTGTCTCAAACGCATACTTTCTCTGTAATAGTGTTCCTTATTACCAGTTTCTCTCCTTTGGGTGTATTTGTTTTGATTATGTACATTGCGGGGGATTATTATGGAGAATGGGATTAGGCAGGCATCAGAAACCTAATTAAAGTAGCCCTTCATCTTTTCCAAGCGGGGCCGAGCCTGTTGTTTTCCGCTGTGTGCGATCCCCGCTTCGCTGCCTTCTGCCCTCTGTTTTGTCAGGGCCCTCCTTCTATGATTTCTTCCCTTCATGAAAGCGTTTTTAAACCCGCACATATCATTTCTTTGCATGATCCGTTTTGGTTTATCAACGCAGCCCCGCCCCTTTCGCTCCCCTTTCACCTTTATCCCTTTTGGCTCTGATCTTTTCCTCCCACAGTCTAACTCTTGCCTTTCATATATACATATTTTTTTTATGTCACTTCAAGGTAGACGGAAATTTTGCAGCTTGTACCGAAACATGTGGCCCGCTCTATTAAATCGCATCAGTGATTCATTCCTGAGTCACAACTGCAATTACACAGGTAAAAGACTGCAGGAGAACACAAGGGTTCAGCTGAGGGGTGAGCCAATAACACTTGCCAATTTGAGACGAAGTGAGGTCTGGGTGGGGGGTAGTTTATGCCTAAGCATGTGTGTTCGCTCTGTGTGTGTGTAATCCTAAGTAATCTGGCAGGACGAGCCCAGGTTGCACACAAGCTTTTTTTAAATGCCAGGGAGCTGCGAGTTAGTATTCCTGGCACAGCACTAAAGGCTCTATAATATCACCTTTTAGCACAATGCTCAGTAGCACGGAGCAAGAGAGAAACACAGGACAAGAATAAAGAAAGGAAAGAAAGAAATCAAAAGAGGAAAGACAATCGGGGGGCTGGAAGGGTTTCCCGGCTGCATGACAAGGCAAACACGTCTGGAAGAAGAGGGGAGGTTTTGTGAAGATTTGGACTTTGTGTGTGTTGGGGTTTGCAGAGTTGAAGTTCCTTAGACACACCGCTGAACAAAGACGGCGGTCTATGAAGGGAGACTTATCTGGGAGCAGCAGCAGTCTGCTTATGTATGTGTGCTGAACATGTGTTCTCGAGTGTGTTTTTGGTGTATTGTGTTTAGCACATGTGCAAATGTATGTTGACAGGCATGTGTCTGGCAGACAGCTCCCTTTGTGAGCATGCAGGCGTATGTCCGGTCCATTTACTGCCACCATACTCCCTGTCAGCGCTGAGGAAGCCCTCATAGCAGGTTGTACTGCTACGGATTTTTTAAGGGTTGGTACAAAAACAACACTGAAAGCTCAAATAACTATTGACGAGTTTGGTCGTTTAGATTCCCCGAGTCCTTTGCTGTAAAGAAAGTCAATTAGTTTAGCATTTCATATGATGGATACTTCATATCCATATGGCATTAATAGATCATTTTTGATTTTTAATTATGTTGCATTGAACTGAATATCACCCAGGCCTGTGAGAGATACATGATGCATGATGTCGTTTGGCTCATAATCTACACAAAAGAAATGACTAATAAGTATATAGAGTGAATGCAATGTTTATTACCACCTTAAAAAAAAAAACTTTTTCAGACTTTACTTAAACATGTTGAAAAAAAATTGTTTGCTGTCTACATAGAAAAGCAAATAAATCTGTTTTTAAAAATTATAATGAATAATTATTAACGTATTGAAGCTTCATAAAAGTAAAGATCAAAAACTGAATGTTAAAACAAGAACATCTCCAGTTTACACAATGATGCCTTAATGTTATTGATTAGTTTGTTTACTGCCTTGAAAGCCAGAATAACTATGCCTCTGCTTACTGTTGCTGAAGGACACCAGAAAGGCCAGCAATTTACTTTAAACTCATATGCAAAAGCACTGGGTAGCTCCTATGGAGAGTTGAGTTTCCCAGGTAACTGTTAATAATAATCTTGATGTGGTTTTGTTTTCTTCTGGTGCCTCTTCCTACCTCTCTCTGCTTCCTCCTGTTTCTGGTTAACGACCTTCATAAGTGACAGGAGGCTTAGTTGTGCTTTTGTTTCACCTGAGTCTCTTCTTTAGCCTCTGCTGAAAGGATCAACATGGCTGTCACTCAATAATAGTCGACACTGGTTGCAAACCACCTCTTATGGTTTTACTTTTACTTTTTTCATAGTTTTTTTTTTTTTTTTAAACTCCACTGGGAGCAAAAGTATCCTCAGGTCTTCATGCCAGCATCGAATTTGAAGCAAAACCTGAATAACATAACACAGTCCAAGAATATCCACATCTGGTCAATATCATTGATCACTCATATCTCAGCTGCATGCCACTTACAAAGTATTACACTGGTTCTCAGAACATTGAAGCAGGAACAGGAAGGGAGCTCTAACGGAGGCTCAAAGTAAGTTGGAAGAGAGGTAGTTCTAAGTCACAGGGAGGTAATGAGTATGTTTTGCTCAAACACTTCAAACAAAACTAGAAGGAGGGCTGCGATACCACAAACCAACGAACAACCTGGCAACTCCGTGGGAGGACAGCAGAAGGACTGAGACGAAAATGAAAACCAATCCATGATCTACTTTTTATGTAAACGTTTTCCATTTGTCCGTCTGTCCATCCATCCATCCATCCATCCATCCATCCATCCATCCATCCATCCATCCATCCATCCATCCATCCATCCATCCATCCATCCATCCATCCATCCATCCATCCATCCATCCATCCATCCATCCATCCATCCATCCATCCATCCATCCATCCATCCATCCATCCATCCATCCATCCATCCATCCATGGTCTCTACCCACTGATCTCTGCAGAGTTGTGGTGTATCATATTCTTCTGTAGTAAGTGTGACAATAAAATGCAATACAGTATAATTAAACTATCCTTTATTGCAGTGGGAAAATTCAGAATCAATAATGCATTGGATGTGGAGTTATTCAGCACAGAAAAGGCTAAAAATCACTATATTCAGTTTCATGTTGGCAAATTCATATTGTCCTTGATTCATTATTGTAATAATTTGGGCTGTTTCCACTCCCATGTTTTCTTACTGACATTTTTACAACACTCAAGCCGCAAAGTCTTGACCAGCGTAGATTTGTGTAACCTCAGGTGATAATGCAGCAAATGTCATAACAAAGAAATGCAATTAAGAGGTGAATTATTTCACACTGAAGCTTTTTAGCAATTTGGGTTAAGAATAAAGTATGCACCTACTTTTGTGTTGTAGTATTTTTTTAGATGGGAGATGAATGTTTGATGTTACTTTGTAATTGAAAAGCGACTGAGCAAATTATACTCGACTGAAAAGCTTAGTCTGGTTTTATATCCTGAAGCCACTGCATAGAGCTTGTACAGTGGTTATAAAAAAGCCTACAAACTACGGCTAAAATTCTAGGGATTTTTTTAGTGTGAAAAAAATGCAACCAAGGTAAAATATATCTGATCTCTTTCCTGCTTTAATGTGGTAAATTCAAATGAAGGTGAAGGCAGAAATGAAAAATCTGATATTAAGTGTGTGCAGCCATGAAAGGTTTGATCATAATTCTTGCAGTAATGTTTTGTAAAATTGTTAGAATTTAGCAATAATTCTCTTATAAAGATGTCACATTTCTGTGAACTTGTTAAAAAGCGAGTAAATCATCAGACTGATGGAGAACTAAGAAAACCTATCCATATATATGTTGTATGAATCTGCCTCACAGGTGGCAGATTCATACAATCAACTAAATGACTTGAAAACTACAGAAACGGATCATCTTGGATGACATTTGACAAAAATATGGGAATATTTACTCCATTCTTAGCAGAGATACAACAAACTGTCTCCTTCCAGCAGCCACACTGTCAGAAACAATCTGCTGCCAGTCAGAAACAACCAATCAGAGCCAAGAGTGAAGGTCTTAGCAATGTCAATCAGTCTTTTCATGAACATTGGTAACACCTCCAGCTCATGCTAATGCTTTTGCAATACAATATTTTTTCCACTGTGTGATGATCGTCATTCTGTATCCCGAGTTCTACCCAATGCCATGAAAAATCTTCAATACCATTCTCCTCTCCTGATATGTTTTAGAAACTCAGTCAACCACGGCTCTTGTCGCTGGATGCAACTCTCAGGAACAGCGTACTAGAACAGCTGAACCTTTTCAACATTTTAACAAGGGAACAGACACACTTTATATATCCACCGTAACACAGTACCACAATAAAACAAGGTGAAATTTTACTGGTTCCCCTTGCTCTCAAACAAAGACATCAGGAGTCAGTTTCATATCTATACTGCCTCCAGTTCTTTATGGCAGGAAAAATTGCTAGTGATACATCTCATCAGGATCTGACCCACGCTGCAAAAAAGAAAAAGAGAAAGACTGGGCCCCCCTGCCGTGGCCACAAAAGTGGGCCCATTTTCAGGATTAAATTCACAAACCCATTAAAGTCCAAACTGTCAAGGTAAATTGTTGAAGAAATACATTGTTGTGCTTCATGAATAACAAGCAGAATGCAAGATGACTAATGGCCCGATAGTAGTAGATTCAGTCAGGGAACATCTGTGGTGGAAAGCAGCACTGATTAGCCTAAACAGTCTCCAGAAATGCTGTAGGCATAAGGCATTGCCTGGAAATCGTGTACACACATATCTAATCATACTGAATGTTGTAGGTGGCGTGTGTGTGTGGGGGGGAGATATTAAGGGGGGGTCTTTGCGTATGGGGGTCTTTGCGTATGGTAAATGGGGGAAAAAAGGCAAACAAAAAGTATGGTAAAGTAAAGTTACAAACAGCAAAATAAAAGCCAGTGTGTTGCAGAGAATAAGGGCCAATACAAACAGCAGTGTCATTACAAAGTCATGCCTAATTGTTTGTTTGGGTGTTAGTCTGCTTAATCAACTCCCTGAGAGACAAAGGTATTTTTGCATATAAGTGAGATGAAGTCTTAATCAAGTCCTTAGGAGAGATTTTAATGAACATGTATCTGTATAAAAGACAAAATACGCATTTATTACCCAAGTGAGTTCATTCACATGTCCACTCTTGGACATGACTGATTAATATGTGCATATTGTACAACACTTCCACTCGGGTACTTCAAGATTGTGTCTGAAAACTACACTAATCTACATGTGTGGAAACAACAGAGGATTAGAAAGGCCTAATTTTCCCTCACTTTTGTTCCCCACAGAGGGTCCCAATTGACATTCAGAGAGGTGGGACTCGGCCCTAATTAGGTTGGCTCACACAATTTGAGTTTCAACCAATCAATGGGCCGCTAATGGGCTGTCAGTCAAGTGACAAGGCCTGGGACAGGTCAGGGTTGCAAGAGGAATGCCTTAATTTCTCAACAGAATGGTACAAAATAGGCCAAATGGGAATCCGGCCAGGGGAGGCAATTATAGAAAATGATGAGGTCCAATACTGGGACACGATGCATAATGAGCAGAAGGATTGTGGAGGGAGAAGAACGGGGGAGCTGGTTAATCATTTAATCTTTCCCAAGGTGGAAACTTGAATTAGACTGTAGTCTTCTTTGGGGTCTTTTCTTGATCTGTGATTACTATAAAGTATCCTGAAAATGATCTCTTGCACTTTCCAAGCTAAAATAAATAAATAAATAAATCAATCAATCAATCATTGATGTATTGCTAAAGATTCTCACCTTCGTTTGATCAAACACAAATCTCGAGTGCATCTGTTTCCAGTGGAAGCAAAAAGACAGAAGAGGTAATTTGTTGGTTCTTCAGCTCCTGCACAGCTTGTTGTAGTTTTCGCTGCCATTTTCTCAGACAGGTAACACAAAGAGGAAATATACAAGTGGTTGCAATTTTGATTGTCTGTGAGCAAAAAAGCTTAGAAAATCTGTTTGCAATTTGTTTTTCAAGGGGAAGGGAATTTTTGGTAAAACTATAGTTTACAGATGTAAAAGAAGAGTAGATTTACACATCCATGAATGGAAAAATGTACAAAGACAAAGTCACATTACTTGCATAAAAGCAAAAACATGGAATATGTGGTGTTGAGGATTTTATCAGGGCTAGTCCAAACCATGAATTGACTGCAGTCTTAGCAAAACGTCGAGCTTGTTCTCAGCACATGACATCAATTTATGTGTGGTGTTTGTTGACAGGATGTTAAGATGGTCAACAGATGGAAAGGAGGGTGTAAGGCAACATCAAGGTGTTCAATTTGCTTTTTGCACATAGTGTCACCCTGCTGGCATCTTCAAACTATCACTTTCAGGATTCGCTGGAGCGATTCAGAGCTGAGCTTGACATGGCCTCACACCCTTCTGTGGCTTCCCTTGGCAGGTGCTTCCTGTGGCAGGAGGAGTTTTTCTTCTGCTACACACCTGGATTGAATCTGTGGGCGATTAACAGGCTTCTGCAGGAATTAATGACTGCAGAAGAGGTCATGTAATCAGTTCAATCAGCTGTTCTGAAATAGAGGCACATCTAAAACATGCAGACCAGTGGGGCCTGAGGACTGGAATTAAGAAACAATTTTATATACAAATAATACTACAGTGGACATACAAAACACCTTTTTGTATGTCCACTTTGGCATGTGCAGGGTTTATACAGCCACCATGTTTATAGTCACAGCGGTGAGTATTCAGAAAATAGAGAAGCAATGGTCTACCGTTACATTCTCAGCTATGTAAATGAGGTAGAAACCATAAATGAAAGCATAAGATCCAGAATAGTAGGGGCTAAAATTAGATTCTTGCATGGCATGGCCGGATTCCTTAGAGATAAGGTGAAGAGCTCTTTCACCTGGGAGCTCAAAGTAGATCTGTGGTTTATCTGCACTGAAGCATAAGGCATCAGATGATGCGATCATGTGATTTGGGTCCCTCCTGGGTGCCTTCCTTTGGAGGTTCTGCACTCATATCCCATTGACTATGGGAAGCAGTCCTGCAACTCATCTAAGAACTTATCTGACATGCAAACACCTTGGGATCCCCCCGAACGAGGAGATGGGAGGCGAGGGTCGTCCAGTGTTTCATTCTGTTAGCCTGAAAACTGACAGAAAAAGATGAATAAAGAGGGGGAGGGGAAACACTTTTAAATATTTTAATATTCATTTTTTACATGCAAATAACTAAACAAATCAAGAGCAAATGAAAATTTGGTAAGATTTAAAAACTTACCTTTTAAGGCTTTTATACAAATCTCTAATGCCTGAGAAGAACATGTTTTCATCTAATCAAATTTTAATGGGACATTAACATTCCATCATGATCCACCAACGTCACTGCAATGAGTAGCTCACATACCAGTTACTTTCAGACCAGTAGTCCAAGTCAAGTCCTTTGGGCACAAGTCTTTTAATTTGCATCACATATACGTTTCAACTTGGAAAGTTTTAATTCGAGTCGCCATCTCTGTCTAGCACACTGAGTCTAAATTTTGACTTGGAAATACATTTCTGCATCAATGGCTGGTTGTGGCAGCCATTGATGCAGTGTGTTTAAACATTATACACAAAACACATGGGTACCCAAGCCTTCCCCCCTTTAGCTGGATATTCCAATAAGTCACAGAAAACTCTCTTGGGGCACTATTTGTTGATAATTTTTGTTTTTGAACATGCATGCTGTTGTGGCGCTATCTGCAAAGAGCCATATTGGCCATATTCCAAACTGTTTCAGATTATTGCTCCCCTTTTCATGATGACTGTGTGATTATAAAAAACTATTTACCCTTTTATTTGATAGCTGGTTTTAAGTTAGCAACAGAAAAAAAAAACACTTGGATTTCCTTGCTTCTAGAGGTTCTGCTCATGGGAGTTTTGGGTATAGAGGGCTCTGTGAAATTGGAAAAGCTACAATACAAATCACTGTTTAGCAAAAAGCAGAAAGAAATGCTGAAACCCTACCAGACCGTGTCAGGGCGACAATCACTGCCACCTTTGGTAATTGGATTATTGGCAGTTTCAGTCAAAGGAAAAGGATGGATTTATTTTTATTTTTTTTAGTGATCATCAGGAGCAAGTTAAAAGGTATTATCTTTTAAAAGTCTGTTCGAATGAATTTTGTCTAAATCCCCCGAAACTTTAAATTGTCTGTTTGGATGCAATTGTGTTGCTACCTCTTGCAGTACAGAGTCATCAATAGGCTGGTTGTCTTGTCAGATTACACCAGATACGTAGTAAACTAAGTGGTTAATTCAATAGAGGTGTGTGCATTGTTCTGTTTAGCGCTAAATATGTTGTTAGGACTCATAGATCTGGTTTTCTACTATTTAAAAAAGTACATTTAGAAAACCTTTAATTTAAATTAAGCTGCATTTAGTTTAATCGTTTTTGTTTGGCAAGGCCAAAAACCGACAAACATAACCACCTCCAGAATAAATAGTTAGTTTTTGTATGTGAAAGATAAATTCTGTTTCCTGAGCTGAGAAAACCTGCCCAGGCCTGCCGGTGAGGCAGCAGATGTTTTCGTTGTCAGACAGCAGCAGGCTGAACCGACTCAAGCTGTTTCTCCCCACCAATATCCTTTGGGCTCCACAGACTCCTTACCGCACAGATATTCTGCTTTGTAGATGGGTACCGGAGACGTTCTGCACAGATTTAATTGCCTACCTTGGATCCCTTCTTGTTTTGAGTCATGCACATCCGATTTCAGTTTGAGATGCTCTTTTGCTCCAGTCTGGAGCTCTGAGATGGAGTCTCTTGTGCGCGACTCATTTTCTTTGGGTAAAGGTTTATTTCTTGAACTTTCTCAAACAAGATACCTGTCAGATGCGACCCAGGTAAGTTGTTCTGCTGACTTTATTTTAACAATTGTGTTAAGTGTACGCTTTTACATATATTAATAAAAGAGAAACTCTAAATCAAACTCTGAAGTAGATGTCATTAATCTTATGGCAGTTGTTTCCTGCCAAGGCACTTGTCTATAAAGGTCACAGCCACAATCTGATGAGGTCTTTTCTAACCACATTTTACATCACTTGATGTATTGCGCTTGCTATTACAATCCCCTTCCTATCAAGTGTATTGAGGAATAAATCACACACATAAACTGACTCGTTTTCTTTTTGTCGTGGGTATGCAAAATAAAATGATTAATTTATCCGTCTTCTTGGAAATAATGTAACCATCTGTATGAAATATTACATAATTACAAAGGACAAATTTTATTGAGGTAAAGGTAATAAATAAAATGTTAATGTAAATGATGACAAAGTTTCAGGTGCTTTTAAGCACCTAAAACTACGATGCAGTTCATAACGAACTGCAAAGCGGTTATGAGTACCTACCATGTACATGGCATGTACACATTTTAACAATCTAAAATGTGTGGTATCTACATCCATTTATTTGGATTATCATAGCTGGAGACATTTTTTGAAACCTATGCCTGCTTTTAATTTCTCCACTACTTCATCTTTGACCTTTCTGCTGCGTTTCGTTGGCGTCATGATGCTGTTTTTTCACTGATATTCTCCAACCAACGTAGTATGTCTTAACAGAACATTTACCAAGATTAAACTACACAAAGATTCAATATTAGATGAGTTCTGAAGACCACTGATTGTATTTGAGAGATATAACAGTTATCGTAAATGGATACAACCTTTCAGAGTTTTATTTATTAACAAATAAATACAGTTTGTTGTTGCACTGTGAAAAACTGCTCCTGCCTCCTTTAGACAACAAACACTTTTTTTTAATGCATTCTCACAATGAAGCTCCATATTATTTATGGTCACAAAAGAAGCTCCTCTTTCTTTCAGGCCCCTGTGGTTCTTCACACTACACATCATATCTGATATCTCCCCAAATCATTATTTCCAAAACAATAACTGTTGTGATCCTCTTGTGGGCTATCAATGCATTTATTACATCCAAGTTCAAACAAGGTTGCTTTCAGCTACTGCGGATGACTCACAGAGTCCTACATGAGTCTGTTTGTGGTGTTAATGGTATTTGCACTGACCTATTATTCATCCTTACATTGTCATGTTGTTTTACCCTTCCACATGCTGACCATTATAATTATGTGGCTATCTCCCTTAGCAGGCTCTACACTGCCGATGTCGCTATAAAATGTACAACGAAAGTCACTTGGAAGAATCTTGTTGAGATGGTTGTTTTATCTCAAACCTAATGGGAGCTTTAATATTGTCCTAAATGTTTTATCAACAGCAACAATCATTTTTGTTTTATCAGGATCAACTGATGATAATTATATAAAAAAAATGCCAAGTGTGCTTTGAAAATGGCAACAAAAATATCTCACTTTATTGCGCTTCATTTAAATTGTCACCACTTCATAATCAGGCAAGGATCAGCCTGGGTAAATACCGAAAGCAGTTTTCAAATTTGCATTTAATTTCATGAATGGAGATATAGAATACACCAAGAGGAAATACCGATGGCATTGTGAAAAAGAAATTGAGTTTCTAGGAGAAAATACAACCAAAAAAAAGAGAAAAAACCTGCTTAAATACATTTGATGATCCCAAAGACATTTTTAAAAATATTGTGTGGACTTCTTATATCTGGTGTAAAACTAAAACTCCATTTGGTAAATTATGGACAGTAATCCAAAATACACCACCAAGTCTACAGCCAAATGGCTTAAAAACACACACAAAACAAAGATTTTGAAGTGATGAAAGTTTTATGGATATCATTAAGTATGACCTTGAGCTGGGCATTATGGTTCAAAAATCCTTTAATAAGACTCAGTTCAGAACATTTTGTGAAAAACTCATCTTCCCAGAGTGACACAAGTTATGTTTGGGGGCAATTATTTTTTCCCATAATGGAACATGGCAGATCGGAGAGATTTTTTTGTTTTCTTCTTTAAAAAAATTATCATTGGTTTGTATTTATTCAGGTTAACTTAAATTTTTAAAATGCTTCATCAAAAGGTGCATATTTATTTCACAGTGTATTCAAACAGTAAATCGAATTGTACAAGGAGCTATGTTGAGATTTAGCACTTCTTTCCTGGAGCAAATTTTATAGTTTTAACAAGAGTCAGATTTAACAGAAAAACATCTATAAAAATGTAAGTACATCTGCAGTGTTTTCAGCTTTGTTTACTTGAGGTAATTGTAACAGGGTTTAGGGATAACTCGACAGTGATATATGGCCTATGAACTGGCTCCTTATGAAGAATCTGTATAACACAGCGTTTGCAGATAGAAAATGGATTATATATTATTATTATCATTAGATTATCAATAATTTTGTTAGAAAACCCAACTCTACAATTACAGGGTTTACTTGTGTTGTTGTCACGACTTACGGTTGAAGAAAAGTTTTCGTCCTGTTTCGGGAGACTTTGAAACTATAAGGTCCAAGGGAATAGAACTGGTATGTGTGAATAAAGTGTGTTTTCATTTCATGCCTCAAGGATGTGTGGGTTAATTACATTTTTTTGCACATTTACATGTTAGAAAGATTAGCTGTACCTTGGACGTGTTTTCTCGAATTCAATTTTCTCAGCTGTGGGAAAAAAAAAAATAAAATGATCCCAACACTTTTCTCTGAGATAGAGATTTCCCCCAGAACAGCAGTATGGATGCAGCTTTCATTAAATATTGGTGGATCATTTTCTTCACGCTATGTTAAAAAGAGAGAGACAGAGAGGGAGGGAGAGAGAGAGAGAGTGAAATCAGACTGCGGCAGACTGTCGTAGAGAGCAAGATGTACATGTTGAGTTCTACAGGTTAATGTCCCCCAGCTAACGGTGAGCTGTGATAATAGGCAAGAGCTGCACCCATTACTTCTATTGTCGTAAGAGAGGCTGCACTGTGCTGAGTTGGCAGTGCTAGGTGTAGAGGATTACATTAATATAGGCCGCGATGCCTCTCCCTAGGTATTCACAGCAATTTGCAATGTGTTGAGTTGGAGAGAGGAGGATGAAGAACCGTATGTGGAAGAGGAGAAGGTGCTCGGGAGTCCAAGCTCAGCGCAGGCCAGCTGGGTAATAATGACAGCTCCTGTGTGGAGCTAACGTGCTAATCTGGGTCCTTTCTGATCCATTTGAGTTTAATCAGCCTGTGTCCAGTCCAAGGCCATTTGTCACTGCATTAACATGGGACTCGCTAATCAACTTGATGATAGACAGGCTGCCTTACTGGCCAGGACTGACCCATTATAATTATGTCATGTCAGTAGTACATCTGCTCTGCCCACCTCTGAACATGCAAGTGCATCTAAAAAAAATTGGATAATGCTGAACAATTTATTTCTGTCATATTTTAGACAAGGTATTTCCTCTTACTTCAGCTTTCATTTGTGTAAATTTCTGTGTAAATGCACGAGCCATGGTTGACAAAGATAAATATCTGATAAAATGCATAAATTCATTTTATCAGTATGCTGCCATGTCCATCCACAACATTTCTGACCAGACTGCGAGTCAGAGTGACATGCTGCAGTGTTGTGTGATGTCAAATCTTAGTGTGTGTGTTGGTAGAAATGATGTGCGAAGTATTCTCCTGTTTCCCTGAATTTCTCTACATGAAGAGACAATTTAACTTCTGAAACCAAATGTTTTGTCCGGGTTCAATTCTATAAAGGTCTGATCTATTAACGAGAGAATAAAGTGAGACGACCAAATCCATAATCTACCGAATTAAAAGTTTTTTTATTCAAATATCAAGAGGGCAATAAAGGCTTGTTGATTGTATTTTCACTCCTTCTAAGGTAAGAAAAGCGTTAAAGAGATGCAATTTGAAATTAAACATTAACACAGTTAGCCCCTGGCATGACTTTTTATGTCCCTAGGAAAAAATATATTGTACCCCATTTTTGTCTGAGCTTGGTGGTCCTTAAAAATATGTCAGTAAACTGAATAATGACATATTCAGTTCAATAGTGAGCTTGGTGTACCCTAGAAATATGTCACTGGACTGAATAATGACATCCCCCAATACCTAGAAACTGCTCCAATTATTTTGCGGCGAGGTCAGTGACCTGTTTGGGACGCAATGTACAGCATGGACGTCTGACTGATCGGTAAGGACTATCTGGAATGTCTGCTGAGAAGAACTCCCTGAAATACTCAAAGGGGTTGACGTGACATCATGAGAATGCGCGCAGCCATTTTGCTAGCAGCGGCTGGCAGCTAGAAACATGCTGACAGACACAGCCAGTGAGTCAATGAAACTGGAAAAAGATACAAGCTGTCAAGCATAAACCATAAGCTGACACATGTTGAGTATCTCTTTGTGGCGTAGCTCTCTGTGTGAGGGAGGTTCCCTGTAGAGATTTGCTCCACTTCTTCTGACTGTTTGCCGCTACCTGACCTACTCCACAAAAATGTTACAGTCATTGCTAAATTGCTAATTAGTTCCTATGGCATTAATTAGCACTGGAATGTTGACACAAGCAGACAATTTTATAGCTAGGTTCACAAAAAGAAAATTACCGGTGGAATAGTTTGTTATTCATATTTTGCCTGTATGTATGAATGTATTTTCTAATGAAATGATTAAACTATAATTATATGGTTCTAATTTCCATTTCCAAGTCATGCTATCATTTTATGCTGCTGCTATTTGAAACCCCCAACATGTTTTTGCTCCTTTCCAATGGAATTACTCATCTGCAACCCCTTCCACTACAACAGTGACTAACAGAGGAGGAAATTAATATGATTTCACATGACTCACTTGTTACTGTTTTGATCGTAATGGAAACAAATGTTTGTTAGAGGCTATGATAGTGTGTACAGGACTAAACTGAAACGGCACACAACAGGA
The DNA here is from genome assembly GCF_027474105.1 of Poeciliopsis prolifica. Lineage (NCBI taxonomy): Eukaryota > Metazoa > Chordata > Actinopteri > Cyprinodontiformes > Poeciliidae > Poeciliopsis > Poeciliopsis prolifica. The sequence continues at coordinate 2,594,587 of NW_026562388.1, forward strand.
TGGCAAATGAGGTAAACATCATGGCAATTATTTCCCACCATAATTTTGTCAACACAAAGAATTGAAAAAGAAAAACCTGCTCTGCCAGCTGGAGTATGAATACTTGCTGCTTTTGTATTACAGCTTTAATTACATGTAGCGGTTTATTTTTTTTTTGTGCCAACTGAAAAGGTAAACAGAGCATGACTGAGTGTTTGTGCAAATACAAACAGAAACCAATTTGTCGTCTTGCTCTCATTTCATAAAACTTTGCATCAAAACCGAGTTGAAATTACATCGTTTTAGCAATATCAGATGTAATTTCGCAGCATAATGAATGGTGGCTGTAAGACTTGTCATGTTGAATAAAATCAATTAGATCACGCAAGACAATTTGTCATTTTTAGTGCGCCTTGTATAAAACAGTGGTCCGTGGAAAAAGCTCCAACCTTATTACCTCATGTTGTAAAATTATCAAAGAAATTAGATTGAAAAAAACCTCTGCTTTTAAAAGATTAAGAAGCTTCAAAATAGGTTCTAGTGAAAGTTTATGAATGGTTTATAATTGATAACCTGCAGTATATAACTGCATGAATGTGAGTGACTCAAACCTCACATGCATATCACCGTATTTGTACCATTTCTAGCTCAGCTGAGCTGCCATTTTCACTCAGACAGAATAGTCTAGAACCTGAAATTGTGGTGTGTATTGTTTTCTTACACAGAAACGTAGTAGATCCTTGAAAGACTCATTAAAGTAATTTCTTAATAGGATAGCAATTACGTTTTGATATATTTATGGTCTTTGAAAAATTCTATAAAAGTACCATTGTTGTTTTTTCTTCCTCTGCTCCTAATATGACTCTGTTTTCTTTGACTGCTACATTTAGGGCTCCACCTTCTGGCTTGCATGTGTATTCTCACTGTTGGCGCACACAGCTTGGTAGAAACCAGCTTCATGTACTGTGTTTTGCTTCATCCAGAGGAACTGGGGTCTCGGCTATTGAGAAACGACTGCTTCCTGAAGGTGTGGATTCTGTTGAGGTTTTAAATTTGACCCAATAGCACCAAAAATTGATGTTATAGTTCACAACTTGTCCTTCTGTTTGTTGATTGACCGGATGGAATCCAGGTGAAGGGGAAGAAGTCCAGGCTGAGCTGTGAAGCGAGATTTGAATCAAGCGGAAATGTATAGTAAGTCAATAGGATTAACTCACCAAAACTTGAGCTACTCATGGGCATCCACAGAGAGCTAATACACCCAACTCACAAGCTTGAGACAATACGCAATAGATGAGAAACAGAGTGGAATATATATATATATATATATATATATATATATATATATATATATATATATATATATATATATATATATATATATATATATAGTGGAAGAGTAAGAATCCCTTTGTAAAGATTTCATAAATGAATTAGTGAAGGGTGTACACTCTCGCTCCATGAGATCTGACAACTTCGATGTGGTTATGTGAAAATAGATGGTTTTCAAAAATCAGAATCTGAGATGTTCAGTGATTAAGTAACAGCTGAAGAAGTGTTGCTAGTCAACTCTTATCTAAGGATAAGACAACAGAATAGCTGAAGAACAGTTTCATTTATTTTTTGTTGCTTCAAGACTCAAACATAAGTACAGAAAATCTGATTTTAAACACACTTTCTCTTCTTTCTCTTAAAGCTTAAATTTAAGTCTCCAGGTGCATTTGAAAGCCAGCAATTACAGGGCATTGCGAGTGAGACAGACTTTATGTCAATATGACATAAAGTCTCGTTACATCTCTACTAGGATGTGAAGGCTGAACTGCTTAGTCATGTTCTGTCACACGTAACATAGATGGATATTTGGTATTGCCCAATTTTTACGCGAATAAGTGCTAAAACATTTTATAGATTTCCTTTTTGCTATGAAGTGGAAAATGTGTTACTGCTCAAGCAGAAATCATGTGCTCTGTTCAGCCACACCGACAAGAACAATTACATGGCGGTTTGATCCTCGGACATAAAAACGTGTCATCCGTGTACAGCACACCACAAATCTGCCAAAACTTGATTGCACGGTCACTTTTTTTTGTCTCACTTAATCACAGACTCACTCAAGGGCTTAATCATTCTCTTTTTTTTTTCTTAGTTGTAATTCCCTGCATGTCCTCCCGTCCACATTTACACCTTTTACTCCTTTTCTCTCCATGCGTTCTTCTTTATTTCACTCCAGGAGTGATTTCACTCTCATCAGCCTGAACCTCTCAGCTTTTTCCTTTCATTCACTATTTGATCACATACATTTTCTAAATTATCCCTCTTCTTTTGACTTGTTTCCTTCTATCCTCTGTTTCACTTTGTCTCTTGCTCTTTCCTGCGTGCTTTTGCCTTTCATATCCTTGCCGGCTCCTCACTTCTCTCATCCTACAGTGATACTCTACTTTTCTTCTCTCTAATGATACACTCTAGAGCTTACTTTTTCTATTCCTCTCTCTCCTTCCCTTCTGTCTTTTTCTATCAGCTGCACGTCTATTTTTCTTCCTCGCGCTTAATCTCTCGCACCCCCAGTCTCGTATATTTCTCAATGTCTTTCCGTCTTCTCCTTTCTGTTCATTCTGAGCCATAGCTCTATTGATTCTCTCTGATTATTTGGCCCAAGGACGACCACGGGGCAGAACACCTCTTTAACTTATCAGTCGGTTTGTGTGTGCTACACTCGGATATCACCCAGGAATCTGTTGCCTGTGCAACTGTAACAAAAAAAAAAAAAACTTCATGCAGCTGTATGTAAATTTGTTCACATTTTGTCACCTTACAACCACAAACAGCAGTGTAGTTTATTAGTATGTAACATCACAGACCAACACAGAATATAGCAAAGTGAAATGGTAGATTTTATGTCGCAGTCAGTACTAAAAATATCCATAAATTTGTTCGAAAAGGAACCGATTTGCATAAAAAAAAAAATACACTCAGACCCCGTTATCTCCTCACGTAGGTGTAAAAGTGTACACAGCACAGGAGTGCTGCAGACAGGCAGGCATCTTGTCCTTCCCCTCCTGGAAAACAGGGTGACCTGAATTGTCATGAAGTTTACAACTTAACCAATATGTCTGGAGAAAAGACCGTTTGTGACTCTTTCCAGTAAAGTTCTGTTCTGAGCTATTTTATCTACAAGGTAGAAAAAGGTGATGGATTTTTAAAAACCCCGCGAAGCATTTTAAAGACTGCCAATGTTTGAGAGCGATTTAAAAACGTTAGACAATATCATCCGCAACAGTGGGGTAATAAACACGTGTAAGCTTGCTCGATCTGTTTAAATATTTACTACTTGTGAATAGTACAAGCTGACACAGGGACACAGACAGCTCTGCCGACTACAAAGTGGTGACAAGTGAATCCCCTCTCCATTACATCTGTTATGAAATTAGCTGCTGGTGGTGACTAATAAAAAGAGTAAACAGTAAGCAGTTGACTTGAAGTTGACAATTTCAACAGAAACCAGTAGGAATCAGAAGGGAGCTGCCGGTGTTTTATATGCTTGTTTACCCTGTGAAAAAAAAATCAACTTAATATGGACCACATTATTGTTCACGCTGTAAAAATATTTGTTTTCCTATAATTACAACCAAGAGACATACTTTCATAAAGGATATAAACACTTTTATCTTCTTTCTATTTCTATTGAGGGAAAAAATCCCTTTAAGATTTTACTAAATAGTCCGTTTTGCCCCAGTGAAAATATTTCCACATGGTCATCATATATTTCTAGTCTTTATTACAACAGAACCTTATGCTTCCTAAAAAAAATGTATTTAAAAAGTTGCCACAATATCAAAAATGATATGCAGTATTTTTTCTAAATGTAATTTTCAAGTTCAACATTTCTCCATGCTGACATTCCTACACGGAGCTCCAGCTGCAAAAACGGTCAATGAGTCCATTTCTAATTTCAGTTTTTCCATTAATGACCGCTGTATCTGGTCTCTCTGAAAAGATTACAAAAAGACATATGTTATAAAAAATTTTAAAAAACTAGATTCTCACTATGTATGCAGCAAGTATTTCATAGCTCTCTCTTCATCACCTGGTTGCTGGGATGCTTTTCTTCAGCTGAGACAGGAAAGCTAATGAGCATTGATGGTGGAGATGGATGAACTTAATGCAGAGGAATCCTGAAAGAAAAACTCTACTTTCAATTGGCCTTTTCAGATTATACCCCAATAAAATACAGTTTGAAGTTTGGGGTTATGATGTGACAAAATCTGAAAAAAGAAAGAAACTGTTGTGGGTTTGAATACAAGGCACTGTACTCTTCCTTTCCCTTTCCCACAGAGTGGTTTATTTTTGTCAAACATGTTATTATCCTCCGTGTTTTTTAATATATCATTGTGTTGCTACAAATCTCCTACCGCTCTCATGGCCAAACATTAGAGCCCCCCTCTCCACCCAACTTCTCGAAATCTTGGACAGCCGTCTGCACAGTTTGCTTGCACAACAGGTGGATGGCACAGATGCTGAAGCTTCCTAAAAAGAACTATTTGCCAGATTGTGTGGAAACGCTCAGCGTTCAGAAGAACCACACGGTTAAGCACATGCAGGGACCCACATCATTACACAGACATACACACCCACACACCCACACACACACACACACACACACCCCCACACACACACACACACACCTATACATACTGAGGCTAGATACAAATTCAGGAGTTATATGCAAACCTAGATCAGAAAAGGTAAAGAATAAACAATAAAACAAGCACAGTCTGCAAACTCACTTTTCCCTCTTAGTGTACATTTAAGTTCCCTGACATTTTGAGCAGCACAGCAGCTTTTTATTCAATTCATTGAAAATGAACTCCCCCCCTGTTGTGCCTGTTGTAGAAAATCTGCCTTGCACGCAGCTATCCCGCATTAGTACTGCAGGAGATCTACAAGGAAGCAATTTGTTTTGGTTACAGGATTCCAAGTAAGTATTGCAATGGTGCGGAAATTATGTAAAAAGTGTTTTCCCCACTTCGTCGTTATTTCTTATCATGAGATGCATTTAATTTGCTTGCATAATGTCGAGCCGTCAATTATTCACAGACTCCCAGAGCCAGATAAACAGCCAGAACATTTGTCGAGTAAGCAAGAAAAGACTTTATTGCGGAAAATTGAGACTATTAGAAATAAAGGAAATGCTAAAAGAGGAATGATTTACTTGTCAGTTGAGGCTGATTGTTCTTCAATAAGCCATTTCAATCTCTCTCTCTCTCTCTCTCTTTTTTACCCTTTAATTTGAACTTATTTTATTAAGCCTTGCATAGAAATGTTAAATTATTCATCCTTGTTGAAAAATATAGTCTGAATTTGCCATCTAGGCTCAGTTTTTTTTACTATTACTATAGCTGAACACATCATAGAGTCATGAGTATAGCTCTAACTTTGGATGGATGACGGAGGCGGGAGCTGGATGAGAATACGCCTGGAGACTTTGGATTGAGCATTGCTGCAACCATGTTGCATCAATTTCTTCTGTTTCAGAATTACTGAAAAATTCAGAAACCTGATTGTCCCTCGTTGAAACCCAGTGGTTGGGTTCACAGAGTCCAAAAGCAGTGCCTTTTTTTTTTTTTTTTAAGGTTTAAGGTCCAAATAGGTTCAAGAAAACTAGGCTTCCTCCAGCAACTACTTTCCCTTCTTCTCAACTGTTTTAAAGGAAACAGATTTAGATGATAGCACCAGGTTTTAAAATCTCCACCTTCAGGACTGATATTCTTGTGATCAGTATGAGGTTTTAACTTTTTAATAACCATAATCTGGTCCGCGTAATTTTTTTTTACCCTTCCATTGATGGAATATAGATTAGATTCAATCTGTCTTGTTTAATCCCAGATAATCAATAGGGAGTTGATGTCAAGTAATTTAGACATTTTATTTTTCTGTTTGTTTGTTTCTTTATAATAAATAATCATTGGATTTCGTATAAAAGGGAAACTCAAGGAATGGTTTGTCCTTTTAGGCTGATTGTTGATAAACCTCGCCAACCGATTGGTTTATGGACATTAAAGTCCTCTGGAGCCGTTACTGCAGTGATAAAGATTAAATGTATCACAAATTAACCAATTTAAGATTTCACACACAATTTAATGTATTCCATTATGCATTGATGCTGGCTCTCATCTATGCAAAACACTGATCTGCAAATAGAAACATTCACAAAAGTCACTAAGCACTGTAAAAAAAAAAAAAAAAAAACAAACACAAAAAAATCTTTAGTGTTTAGAATACGGTTGAAGAACATTTAGAGAAACGTAATGTCACTCCCAAACCTTCTGTGGAACGTATTCCCTGGTTTGAAAGCGTACGGTGCTTGTCAGGTAAGGCAGAGTAACCCCAGAGTGAACGCTTTTTTACATAATGCAGCGATTACAGGTGAATCTAATTAATTCAAACATCATATTCAACACTAAAATAATGAGGATACGTGACATAAAAAGAGGTGTGGATACCGTAGCTGGTGGTCTGGAGCTTAAAATCATTTTTGACAGCTGAACAGTTCACAGCTGCGCCTGCAACCATTTTATGTCTTTTTAGAAAACCATGAGACCCATTAGCTCATAAATAATTCAGTTACTCATTATTCAGGCCAACTCTGAGGACAAAATAAAATAGCTTTAGGAGTTCGAAGTTGAAAAAAAATCTCTTCTGAAGGCCATCAATGCTTCCTCCAGTGTGTATGTGGTGATAGACGTTTACGGTGAATCACATTAATTCTTCTGGCAGAAGATAATCTTTCTTTCTTTTTTTTTTCTAATTTCACATTGACGTCTATTTCCTTCAAGCTATTTCAAAGTGTGCGAGTCTCTATGTGTCTTTTGTGATGAGGGATATAGTCAAATGTTCCATTATTAGCTTTTATTTGTTACTGTGTTGCTTAAAGCTTAACGTGCATAGCTCAAGCCACATTTAATTTGTAACCTCTCCTGAGATACGGTGTTCCATAATTGCTCTGAACTGCAGGCGGCTCGGCTATTTTTCCTGGATAACACAACGTGGTGCGACGCCTGATGGAGTTCCCACAGAGCGAGGAGGGGAAGGTGGGGGGGGGGTAGGAGGGGGCAGGACTGGAGCTGCCCAGAAAGTAAGAGAACGAGCAAAAACAGAAGACAAGGACAGAGAAGGTGCAATAGATGGGATATCCTCAATCTTGACTTTACTCATGCTGTGGTTGGCACGGGCCACACACACACACAATCTGCTCGCTCCTTTTTCTGCATGTTCTTGAAATTGTTCCGACCCAACATCCTCAGTCCAACATGAGACCACGCATGCAACTGTGCAAATACATGCAGGCATCTGTGCTCTGTACTCTTCCATCCTCTTACTGTACCTGGCCAAGAAAGCAAAGTGAAATGATGCATAAATTCTTGCCAGTAGTAACAGCATGTCCCATGAAGGTCAGAGTGGTGTACCTGCGGTTTGACAGATTCCTGCTTTCTCTGTCTACATCTGTGAACAGCCTGTTTCTCCATCTTTGTCTTCCTTACTTTTCTCTCCAGTGTTGCTTTTGTATTACATTGTGCAGATTTCATTTGAGTATTTTATTACTTTCAGAATTTCTCATTTCTGCTTCTCGTTTGGTTTGTCATCTGAAGCCTGTGATAGACAACTTTGTATATTTATATATAAAAAACATACATGACTAAAATAATTAATAACTTCCAAAAGATGCCAAAATACCTGGAGAACTTAATAAAAACACAGAAAGGAAGGATAATTTTAGTATTATCATTCTTGTAATTAAAAAGAAAAATAAGGATAGAAAACTGAGTTCATATTGTAAATCATGAGAGTTCTGGTTTGTTATTACAATGACAATCTCTTCATGATGTTCTTAACAGACCAAAAAGTAGAAAGTATTACAGGAACTGTTGCTTTTTCTGTTTCTTTCTCTATTTGAAAAAAATCAGTCTTTAAAAAATATGAGTGAGTAAAGTAATTGTGCGCTGCTTTGGGATATTACCTACTTTACTGCCTAATGTGGCTGGTGTCCCGAAGTAGCCTATTTAAGTAAGTTATTATTTGATCATTCTGCGTGTGTGTGAGTGTGTTTCCTCTCAGCGTTTCAGAAATCCCATATGTAGAAACTGGTCACCTCAATGTGTCAGGGTTGTAGAAAATAATATCTCAAGAGGACATCCTAAATGGGTGATTGACTTTTAATAAAACAGGAATCTGTGTACCTGCCTTGAAACCATCTGGATTATTTGTAAGGGTTTTTTTCTTGTTTCTGTGCGCTTATAATTGTTGTCACCTGAATTTGTCAGGCACATGGAGGTGCAAAATTGATGGAATGCTGAGAAAGAGAGAAACACTGCAACAAATTGGGCCCAAGATCAGCAATGGGCTGTTAGCCTTTGTTACCTGCAGGCCACAGTGGTCGCAGGTAGCAAGACACCAGGCACCCCTCAGAAATAACCAAATGCAGATGTAGGTCAGCTGCAAAGCACTGGAGCAGCAGCACATGTTTCTTAATTGCCTGCAAAGCCCCCAGCAGAAAAAACTAACAGCACAGCGGAGGAGAACCCCCCAGAGCCTCCAAACAGCCCGGCAAGGTGTCTGGAACTCAGAACAACCAATGGGGGCAAAGTGCCATGCCGTCTGGCAAGACAGCCCCAGAGCAACCAAGAGGAAGGGAGTTTAACCAGAGCTAAGATTAGTGTTCTGGTTGCCCACAGCTTTCCTAAAACACCTCCAGAGAATCCACTATGCTGTAACATCACAGCAGTCATCCTGACCCCCTAGGTTAAAGAGGGGTATATAATATGGGTTTTTTTTTAAAGAAGATTAGCTGTAGCTATTAGCTTCAAGTGTAAGAAATAAGACTCTCACCACATCTGCACCCAAAGAGGCACAGTCACATTCAGAGAAACACGAAATACGTCGAAACGTCCCGAAACTAAACCATGACTGCAAATGGAGAAGCTCAGGAACTACGAGTGAAACTTGAATGAAAAACCTTTGCAATTGAAAAAGCATTTGAGTTTTTTGTGTTCTCTTTACCCCTACTTGTCTCGATGCTTCTTCCGCTTCCCTTCATTCTTCTTAACTCTCATTGATCCGTAACAAACTTCTTCATCACTGTCGCCTCCATTATTGTTAATTGTTCGTTCGCTCTAATTCCCCTTTTTTTCTGTCACTTTCCGATCGCTGGGAAAGTCATTTGTTCTGCATGCCGATCAACAGGCAGCAGGCTTCCTCTCCCGTGATGAAACACAGACATACGCAAACATGTTGGAGCCAAATATTCAAAAGGTTCTCTTCTCCTCTAATCCCCTCGTCACTGCACAGCCTCTCCCCCGCCTCCTCATTATGTAATTTCTCAGCATTTGCCATATATGTGTATGATCTAAGGACACTGTGTGTATCTGTCAGACAGAGAGCTAATTGAGGTCATTGGTGGTGCACATTCCGAAAGCAGGGACACTGGGAAAAAAAAATCTCACAGCTTTGAGCCATCTCTCTGCTCAGCATTCTGCCAAAAAAATAAATAAAAAAATCTCTCCTCTTTTTCTCATCAAAGAGTACCAACACCCAAACCAACTCTCTGATGCACACACATAAAGTCACATGCATTTAATTTGTAAGCAAACAGAGGGCTTTAATCCTCGGATTTGTGAGATGGTTGAACGTTTATGTTTTCAGCGCGCTCTGCGTGTGTGTGTATGTGTGGGTGTGTGTCGGCGTGTGTGCATGTGTGTGGAAGTGTGCGACTTTCACTGTAAATAAACATGAGTGTTTGTGTGGTAGCTCCTATGAGGTATGGACCGAAATGAAAATAAACGACTAGAATGCCACATCTTCTCTTCTCTCAACCCGAGGGCGTCTCTGTCCTTCTGCTGGTGTCAATAACCACCAATGCTCACACACATGCAACAGATCCAATAAGACCTCTTCTTCCCCCCCACAAGTCCCCTGATGCCTTCTGGCGCCGCTGATGGTGACTGATACGCCGAAAGGTGAGGGAATAATCCGAAATGTCAGAGTTCATTTAAACCAGTGGTTTCATCCAACCTTAAAAGGTGTAGAAATCTCCCGGGAATTTCTTGGGATAAGCTCTGTGCTTCGAAAGTAGCATTTCATACACTTTGAAACAAGACAGCAGACGCTCACACATCCTCTGTTAAAGCCAAAGCTGAATATTAAAGCAGGGAAAGGAGAAGGTAACATGGCACTCTTGAATTGAACCAACACCCCTGGGTGTTGGTCCCATTTCATCCCATTAACTTGTTTACCTCTCAAACATATATATATAGCCAAACCTTCAAATCAGAAGCCATCCGAACAGTTTGTTTTTCTTTATCGCATAATGGAAGAAACACTTGCAGGAGAAACACATTTCGACATCTAGCCACTTTACTTTTGCTTTCTTCATCACTTAGATTCGACTCCTTATTGCAAATAAAATCAGGAACATATTGCTACCTGTGTTTGCTTGCTGAAAGTTAAACAAACTTGCAAGGAAAATGTGAGTTAGTTGCATTTTTGCTGACAGAAAATCTAACAGATTTAGAATATTAGAGATTTTGTGGTGACATAAGCATGTTTTAATGGGATTACCTAAATTTTGAGCCCATTTCTGTCAAGGATGCAGGTTGAGACCTGCTTTATTTTAAATTATTATTCGTACGACTCCCAGATATTCTAATAATCTGTCAATATCAGTCAAAACCTGCCCTGAAGGAAGAGTCTTTCTCCTATCCCTGCGAATGATTAAACCGCACTTAAAGGACCGAAGGCAAGATTTAATTAACGATCAACACAAATGAACATAATGAAGGATAATATCCATCTTAGGTAAGTTTCATATTATTTTAAAATAAAAAGAAACTAAAAATAACATGAACACTAATACTACAGGGAAAGGATGGAAAGGAATTTTCATAAAAAAACGAATCTTCAAAAATAATCTAAGCTGATTAAAGGCTTAACTTTTTTATTCTTTATGTCTCCATGGAGGTTAAAAAGAGTGTTTTGTTCATGTTTTATCTGTAGAATCTGACAGTAAATCTAAAGGATGAAGAATAATTTAGGAGACGACAATAATAAGGATTCAAACTTCTCCAGGCACCTTGGACTGTATGTTTCTGAGCAACAGAAAGATGTCACTGCAGAAGAATCAATTTGAGGTCCGATTATCCCCTTTTCAGTGACCAGGGTACGGTTTCTTGACTTGTCATCCCATTTCTTGGGATCGCAGAAAGGGAAGTCTTAATCTAGGTCGGTAGCTAATGCTTTGAACCAAGGGCAACCATCTTTTCAAAAATTATAGGAAGCAGGGCCAGGCGGCATGGCCGGAGGAGAGGATGGTGTGTTTGGTGGACTCCACCTTTTACTTAATTCAGACAATTTGACAGGAGGTCTGGCAGAGTAGGTCCGACTGCACTGGTATTAATATTATCTTTCTACCATAGTCATTACTTGGTTAAAGGTCATACAAATAGACATAATTTCTCATTGTGTCAGGTAAACATTCTCAAGAGTATTCATGCCTATCTGCTTTTTCTTGACAGAAAAGGGATCATCCCTCCCTCTCCCATGGGATTTTTTTGGCTCCTCTGCCTCAAGCAGAGGAGTTTGAGTATCAAGTATATTGGTGTTTTGTTCACGAGTGACGGTGGGATAGAAGAGGAGATGCACAGATGGATTTGGGCTTCATCTGCTACTTTAAAGTGGGGACTACTCTGTCCCCACTTTAAAGTGGTGAAGAAAAGCTTGAGTTAAAAAGCACATCTCTTGATTTGCTGACCAATCTACATTCTGACCCTCATTTATGGTCACTAGACATGGAACCTGACAGACCGAACAAGAATCAGGATACAAGCAGCCAAAATGGCCCTCCTCTGGAGGACGGCTTGACCTAATGAGTACTGCTGTCATTTGGAAGGGAGCTCAAAGTAAATCCTTTGCTTCTCTCCATCAAAGCAAGTCAGTAGTGGTGGTTCTGCCATTAGAAGGTATTTTGTGGGTGTCTACTGTTGGAGGTTTTCACGGTATGTCCCACTGGGAGACGAATCTGGAGAAGAGCCAGGGGGTAACACACACGGGAACTCCTTGGTTTCCCCCAGAATGAGCTGGAGGGTATCACCTGGGAGAGGAATATCCCAGTTTCCCTCCAGGACATGCAATCCCCCTCCAACCCAATAACAGATAAGCAAAAGACAACAGAGGGACGGCTGAATGAAGGGAGGCAGTTTATCTTTTTGAGCATGTAATATTGAACTGAAGCTTTGAAATGATCCTCCTCTTGAACTTCCCGGAGGAGGCGTCTGTCAAAGGAGAAAAGGTAATGTAATGTCTCAAAGAGTCAGTTATACAAAGAAAATGTGATCCAACACTAAAAAAAGAATGTGAAATAACACAGTGAAGGCAGCAAAGAAGGCCCCTTTTTGCAGCACTATTTATGACTGTATGCCATACACAGCTCAGGTAACAAAACATACAACAAGAGGAGTTTGGAAAGTACACAAAAACAACTAATACCTTTAATAAGAAACAGGCTTCACACAACATGAAGAGGTAGCTTCACACCACATGTTTGTCAGACTATCTGATCATCACAACTACTTGAGCGATTTGGGCCGGATTATTATTTCTGACTGGTCTCCAGAAGTCAATCCACAAAGCGGGATTGGGATGAGCTGCCAGGTGTTTTGCAGTCAGACAAAATCAATAATGTTTTTATTTTGAATCCATGAGTTGTTGACGTTAGTTTCAGAACCCATCAGACAATACAGTTGGTAAGCATGGTGTATTTGCCAGTTGCGCCCAAATGTGCAGGTACACTGAGCAGATCGGGTAAGAAGCTAATAAAACATGCATTAAAGCAGAGCTGTTGAATATAATTTACTGCTTCTCTTTAGCTATTTCTCTTTCATAATCACTGTTACAAACTTAAAGACTTTACTGTTACTCATTACATAGCTATACACATAATTAACCAATGTAACTCCAATGCTTGATTTTTAAATGAGAAGGCAGATGAAAACACAACTTTTTAATTGGTGGAGTACATTTTTCACAATTTTCTCTAAAACAAATGGGATGCTGCTTGATCAAAATCAGCTTGTTAAGCCAACTCAAAATGGCTTGTTTCATTTCAGTGTTGGCTCCATTCACCAAATGTTGTTTGCTTACTTAAAAAAAAAAAAAAAGAACAAAAAAATGTAAAAAGAGATTGACGACACATGCCAGTAAAACAGGTGTTGAGCTAATTATCCAATTTACATCAAAGTCGGTGAAAAAGAGGTTTGGAAAATCGAGGCTGTAACTCCTAAACCCTCCGAATTGGGTGAGAACACCTACTGGGAAGCATGCATAATTTACATTTGCTGATTCAGTTAATTTCCCCCAAAGGATGCTTTAATTTAGCAGACCGATCTCTCCATCCCAATTGGTATGCATCAAATGGCGCCGGTTTTTATTTGTTTTATTAGTTTTATTCAACCTTCATTTACAAGGAGCTCCCTTGAGATTAGTATTTCTTTTAGAATGAAGATCTAGTTAAAATTGACATTACGCATGACACAATAAATACGTGTCAACAAATAATAGGGTCCAGCTTACAGCCGTTTCACTCTAAAGATGCCGAAGTCTTTGAGAGATTTAAAGCCTCAAAGAGAGACAGCCATTAAGCTGTGAATATCGTTCTGTGATCAAAGTACAAATGTTAAGATTGTGATCTAAAGGAAAGTCATTTTGAGGACCACACACCGCATCAAGAGTTTTAAAGTACTAACGACGCACTAAAACAAGATGGGAGTTCATTCAGAGCAGCGTTGTACATGAACAAATACATCCGTGCTGCTATTTTGGCTTTACAAAGGCAATTAAGTCAGATTTTAAAATACAAAGTCGTGATGATCTGTACAAAAAAGGAGTCATAAAACATAAAAATAAACTAAATACCAGAATATTAAAACGCCACCTTTGTCGGGAATATTTATTGAATTTTTTTTGAATAAATGAAGATAGGCTCCCTTTAAAAAACAAAAACAAATCCAGTTTAATTTTCCACTCTCTAATGCTCAACGTGAACTCTGCAGGTGAATTGAGTAGAGTATGGTGGTGTTTCATAAAGGTGTACTTAAGTTGTGCACATAGTATTCTTCGGAATATCATTAATTAAAATTGACTCCATTTTTAAATCTTCAAAAAGCGAGACTGCAAGTTTTTCATGTCTAAAAACAATATCTTCTAAATCAGCCACAAACCAACACCAGTGAGCCTGTTTAGCAACATTTTATGATCAACAGAACCAATAAGACTCTTGACCACAAGTCACTTGGTTCATTAAGGCTAAGTTGAGAATGTTGGAAAAAAAAACTGAATCATCATCCTTCTTCAAATATCTCAACAACCTAAAATCCATACATAATAAGTTGTACAGTTTTTCCTGTTTGGTCAGCTTGAGGTTCATGAGTTACATTTCATTTTCCAGGGCAGAAGCTAGTTTTTCAAAGAGATTAGACTCCCTATTGCCAACAGAGACTATTCTGGTAGGTCACACATTCACCCTCCAAGAAATGCCCACTCCATCATGTTTTTCTTTTGGGTATTACCAGGAAGCATACACACATTGTTTTTCTTTGTAATCCTATCAAAAAAGGTGTCTTTTTATCAAGAAAGTATCCTGTGTACACCTACAGCAGATCAGATAGGGCACATCCATATCACACGTTGTTATCTGTATATGGTTCTCATTTCCTGTTTTGAGGAGAAGAGTGGCTACAAGACCTTATAGGCTGTAAAAGTTGTTTCAGAACTCAAAGGTGCTTTGATATTTACTCTGTAGGTTTAGTGGTGCAAACATATATCTGCCTTTTAATAAATATCGCATCAAAAAATCGAAATGAATTACAACATGAAATGATTTAAAGCAAAAATAACAAGGCATATAGAGGTTATTTGTCTTTGCCCTCCTCAAGAAAGCTATTAGGCATGCATACTGAAAGCATTGGACTCAATTCAAAGGACAAAACAACACTAAACCGTGCTCAGGACCTGTGTGACCTCTGAGCAAACCCATCATCTGCAGAATGTGCACAGAATGCTGCTAAAAGCATCATGTTTCAGAGAGGAGACGTTTATTACCATTTATTTATTTATCTTCTTAAAAAAAATGCCACTAATATTCCATTGGCTGGAAATTTAAGTGGTAACATTTTTGAAACTCATTGTAGATGCTTCAGTGTGATCCATGGCAAAAAGAAAAAAAAGAAGTTATCAACTTGCAGAAGTTGATAGTGTTAGTGGTGCATCATCTCCATTTGCTGTTCAATAACTTCATTGATTACCTGCCAGTCAGCAGCTGACGCACAGGGTGAGAGGGTGAGATGGTGCAAAGGACTCGGAGGAAAAATAATATTGTTAACTGCTATTGCTGCTGGGACAATGAGCCACCCAGTACAATGACAACCATTCATCACATAGGAAGGTTGTTAATTATAACCATTCATTACTGAGCTCTAGAGTGTCTTCTAATGAATATAGATCACCTACTAAACATTAAAACATGCTTTATTGCTTCTGAGATCAATAGCACAAGCTTTAGATGGCGTGACCTCCTGTTTACTCAAGGTCAGCATTTTATAAAGAGATGAAATTCACAGTTTTTGACTTCAGACAGTCGTATAATAATCCGCATGTCATGTTCACTGCTGACGTGCCACAGCAAGTATCAATAAAAAAATAATCGATTTCTCGGTATCAAGCCAGTTGGAAGATGGTTATGATGCATCTCTACTATCACACTGGGATGCAGCGTAATGACCTGCTGGGTGTGTTTGTTTCAGAAAGTAAACAAAGCTGTCTATTGATCCACTCATGCGAAGTCTCTCAGATAGACAGATGAGGAGGAAGAGAGAGGGGGGTGGGGTTTCTAAAACCAGGATCTAATGAGAAACGTGATTGGGAGTTAGTAAATCTAATTTAGAGATTCCACTTGACAACGAAAACCCGATTTGTCATCTCGAAAGGAATGTGCCGAGGTGAATATTGTAACTGAATAAAAGATGGATTTGTAGATAACCCGAAGTTCTGCTTATTTCATTTGAGAGGATTCATCCTCGCCGGTCACAATTCACAGCAGGATTTAAAGGGAATCGATGATGCCATGGAGAAAATTCTGACATCAAAGGCAGAAATTCCCCAAACTGCCAGGCCTATAACGTTGATATGCGGTTATCATTCAGTTTTCACTCATTTTCTGTGAGAAAATTAATAGTTCTGAGCACATTAATGGAGAGGATCCTATTTTCATCTCTCATCTGATGATACTTGTTGCTGAAATCGCTGCTCTCCTAAATGCATGACTACTCCGTCATCAAAATGAGTAAATTGAACTCTTGTTAGAGGGAGACGTTTTTTTTTTCGGGTTTTTTTTTTTTAGTTTTAAGCTGAACTTGCACAGTAAATAATCTGAAAATAGAGGAACAAGATTCACAAGGGTGCAGTAATAACTTTTACACAACATCTGATTACCCTGAAATACAATAAGAGTAAAACTCTAAATCTTCTAAAAGCCGTGTAATGTCTGTACAGCCTGTCCTGCCTCTCTTCTCTGCTGCTTTCAATTTGATTACGAAGATCTCCTTTCTTTCTCTCTTCTCTGTTTTTCTTTTTTTTTTTTCCATAGCACTGCAATTCACTTCCATTTATTCTATCCAATCTCACTCAGTTAGTCCAATTTATTGTATGTTAAAGGCTGCAGCCTGGTCAGCTGAAAGACAGGAAGAGATAAGAGTAAGATTTTACACATCAAAACTATTGATGGGTAAGGGTATTAAATAATGCTAAATTGTAATGGGCATATCCTATGCCCATCACATTAATAATAATTTAACTGAAGATGTTTGTTTAGATGTTTTTTTCATATCACCTTGGTGAATGTAATAATTGTCAGACAAGGTATGGCTGAGAAAGTTTGTGCTGCAGCAACAGTTAATGTTCATATACAACATTTATATATGCTTTAGAAAGTATTTGAAAAGATTTAAAATGTCTGCACGAACTTTAGGAACATTTGAGCCCTTAATACCAACTTTGTTTTTAGTTTTGGTTTTCTTTGTAACCTGGCAGGACAAGTTGGGAAAGCAAAATGATCCTAATAGTTTCAGTTATTTGTTCAAATTTACAAATAAATCTTCAAATGTATGATTTCTGCTCATAAATTCTTGGTCCTTTTTGGGAGTAAACCAGTACTTACATCAACCGTCTCTCACATGATACTTCTTAGATTGCCCTAAATCCTTCATAACATGGTGACATGTAAACTGTTTCCCTGGTAGCAGCAGCTCCAGTCACTATCAGTGACAGCTAGTTTAACGTCAGCGCTGTCATTAAACTGGATGCAAATCTAATTTTCAATCTTGTGTGTGTTTTCAAATGGAACACATGAAGTTACTTTGTTTTTGACATCAAAATGTACTCAAAAAAATTTGGTAGGATTTGTTACCAAAACAAATCTACTCGTTTGACTGACTTGTATCTAATACCCTCCAGAATTAATTTTTACAGTGTAAATGTTACGCAAGCTGACTTATTTTTACACTCATGCAAATGTTTCAAACTGAACTGGCAGGCAAGGAGTTGTGCTTTGCAGCAAATGCCAGAGGAGAGTAAAGCAGATTGAAATTCAATTTAGTAGATCAGAGCAAAATAGAACAAAACAGAGAGCAGCTTTGTGTCTTCTGTGCTTTGAAGAAACATTTACTGTACTTGCAGCTTCCATCACAGGCCGATTATGTAGCAACCGCAGCCTTCACAGTCTATTACTTTACATCAATTATCTTAATACCAAAGCCGAACATGTCCACCAGTTTTTATTTGAGGAGAAAAATGAACTGCAACTAATGACTGTACACACAACAGGCGGCAAACAAATGCGCATCGAACAAAAGAAATAATGAGACTGGACCTGCTGAGTGACCCAACTGTTGCTCCAAAGAAAGCTTCTGCTTGAAACATTTTGCTGAAGTGCACACTGTAGTTGTTCACCCTGTAGAAAATAAGTGGTTTTCTTCTTCTTCTTTTTTTTTTTTACTTTTTTTTCCAGTGAGGGATTGGAATGAACAACACTGCCATTGCCCTTTCTAAACTTTATTTACAACTTTTTTCTTTTCCAGAACTCTGCAGAAGAAATAAAATGCATTTTTTTATTTAAAAAAAAAAAAAAAAAAGCAGAATACAACTTAAGAAGCTGTGTCTGACCTCAAATGTAATAATATGCATGGGGAACCATGAAGTAAATGGAAAATGAGAAACAAAAGAAGGCAGAGAATAACTGAGGATTTAGATTTGCATGAGCTGCACAAGGAGGGTCGTTGTAGGCGAAAACTCCTCAGGCGTACGTTCAACAAAATCAGACAGAAATAGTTTTCTACATTTTGTCAAATTACAGCAACAAACTTCTATGTAATTCTTTTGTTTATTAGGCCAACACAAAATAATGCATAACTGTGAAGTGAATTGCTACAACATAGATTCAGGTCTGGAATTAGACTTCAATTTAAATTAGTGCAGTGCATCTCTGGCAGCAGGCTTTAAGGTGAACTTCTGAAAAATTCTCAGCCTATAATAAAATTTCCTCCAGGTTTCCCTTTTCTTTCACTCCATCCATCTTTCCATCACCTCTGACCAGCTTATCATACTCCCGCAGCACGATGCTGCATCCTCCCGGTTGCATCTTAGGGGATAATGTGTTCAGGGTGATGTTGCGAACACATCACCCTGAACGCTTAGTTAAAAAAAAAATCGGTATCACGTCTTGCTTCATTTTCCACAAAGGACTAAAACTAAGCACTTCCTCTCCAATGAAACAATAAGGTTTGTGGTTGTAATGTGACAAACTCATGGGAAATGAATGCAGGGTTGTGAATACCTTTTCGAGGTACTGCAACGTAGGGAATGGATATACTAGATGCACACATCAGTGTATTTCAGGATACTGAATAAGCCACGATATTATATCTCTATATGAAGAGCAGGTGGAGGGAAGCGCATATGGCACCGGCCCCTGACTGTAGTCAGGAAATTCTTAGACAGCAGCCGAAAGCTGAGATAAAGAAGATCCCCGGGCTTTCTGAATACCTCTGCATATCTGTGCTGCTGACAAAACACACACACAGGGGTGACACATAATGAATGCTGCCACATAAACATGCACACAACCAAAACATTCACACACTCTGCAATGCAAGAACGCACATCTATATATGGAACCACGTACACACAAGCACACAAGGGTAAGGAGCCGATGACCCTCGGCTAACTCTACTTATCAGACTAAGCTGCTCCTGCCCTAAGGATAAGCAAAAGGGGAAAAAAAAGACTGGAATTCACACTTTGGATAGATTTAGAAAAGAATATAATGCTGAATATATTTTGGTTTCAAATAGGTAGCTGTGCTATCTTTCAAAGTTTCGGACATTGTTCCTTTTCCTCAGTTCCTCTCATTTGCTTAAAAAAAACAAACAATTGAGAACCCTGTTTATGAACATTTTCCACTCAGAATTTACACAGAAGGACCGCTGTGTGAGAATTTACCTTCGCTGCACATGTTCCAAGACAGATATCGACCTCCTTCTCAAGCAACACAGAGTAGCTGCTGGGTTTTTTGGTGCTGTTTCTCCCCAATTCCATAAAGCTTGAATTTATTATAAAAACTTGGATTTTGTTTTCTACCTGGCAAAACACATCTGCTCAGAACCAATATGTGCAATTTACTTTTCACATAATGCATTATGAAAGATTTAAGCACACTGCTGAAAAATTTGATCATCACTTTTCTTTTTTCTCAGTTCCTCTCATTTGCTCTGAACCTTTAGAGGGTTTCTCATTTGTGATTCCCCAACTAAAAATTGTGAATAAAACATTTTTTAGCTCTCTCCACTTGTTTCAGCTTCACGTTTGGCGGAGCTGGGTTTTCGCATCGCATTACTTCTCTTGCAAATTATGTTTTGATATGCAAATGATCAATTAAAAGATCCTTTCATGGAATTCAGACTCTTGCCAGGGCAAATATGTTCACAAGGACTCGGGGAAACAAAATGAACAGACTACAGTACTTCATAAAAGTATTCATTGAAAAGTGTTTTTACACAGCTAAAAACCTTCATGTGTCTTAATGGTGTTTAATGTGCTAAATTAATGCTGGTGTTATGTGTGCACTCCTCAAATTTAGCCTTTTAATGGAAGAATCTCAAGAGGAAAACCCTTCTAAGAAGAGTGCTCGAAGACGTTCCACCTGCACTGAAAAAAATAAGTCATTGGATGAACATAAAAAAATTATGGAAAGGATTTCCACCTGATTACTTTGCTTTATTTCAGCACCATGTACTTGTGTTACTCCTATTTAAAGCAAATGTGTTAGGTCAACCTAATTTATTAAGATTATTCCAATGTAAAGCAAATGTGTTGGCTCAACTTGTTACAATGGTGATTCAATGGGTGATTCTAAATCAAACATGTTGGCTCAACATAATATATTGTGGTTATTCTTATATAAATAAAATGAGTTGGCAAAACATAATTCATTAAGGTTGTTCTAATTTAAACCAAATATGTTGGCTTAACCAGAATTATGGTAATGCAATGGATGATTGTAAATCAAATGAGTTGGCTCTACTCCATTCATTAAGGTTATTCAAATTCAAATGAAATGTGTTGGCTCAACATATTTTTAAAGGTTCCTTTAACTCAGTTACTATAGTGTGACCCCCCAGTGTAATGCAATACAGCCCGCCCAACTAATCTGGAATGTTTAGGACCAAATCATGATGTAACTTCATTAAGATGAATGTAAATCTAGTTGAAACCACCTTATTTTACAGTGGTACCTTCACACTACCTGATTCAGTAGGTCCAACTCACTCAAAGTAAGTTAGCTCAACAAATATGCTTCATGCTAAAAGACAGCTAGTTAATCGTGTGGAAATCCTTTCCATTATTTCATGACGTTAATTCAAAGACATATTTTCAAGCGTTAATCAAGCATTTTAAGATAGCACTGGTGAAAGTGTAGGAAGAACACACAACAATTAGAAAAGGTACAACACAATTGTATTTTCAGAATTGTTATACATCTTTTTTTACACAACACAAAACACAGCCGAGTTGGACATTGAAATAAAAAAACAACTACAAAAAGGTTACAGTTTCATTTTCCATCTAATTCTTCACAACATAAAACATGCCAGTATATTTGCTCAACTTAGAGAACTGTAACAATATAAATCTTTTCTACTGCAGACTTTAAACACTCATTTCCATATGAAACTTTACTCAACTTAGCGGCGAGTTTCATATTGAGAACTTGTGCTTTCTTTGATAAGTTCTTTCCATCCAATTTCATTATTATTTTCTGTATTACTTCAAAGGTATGCTTGAGTTACTGAGCAAGTTGAGTGCTGAACACACTAAACTTGAGGGTAGCTCAAGTTTAGTGCGTAGATTAGTCCCAGCAGCATCACTATTGCAGAAGATACACTGCCCAAGCTGTTCATAACTTCCACCTCCTCCAGGACAATCCCAACATCCAGATGTGCATCGGCAGCCTCTGCACCTCTGCTCAAATGACGATTCCGAGGACAGTCTCGGCTTTGGCCATTTCTGCACATTCATCAACGTCCTAAGGGAGTTATGGAAGGGTATTGGGGGGGGGGGAGACAATTCACATAATTAAATAAATAAATTAGACTGACATTGATTGAGTCACTCATGGACCTTAGTTGGTGAAAGTATTTTAACAACTCTTAGGAGTTCTAGTGTCAACACAAAGAGAATTAACATACCATGTACTCCCTCACCAGCTTCTCTGGATCTTCATTTAGGTACACACAGACCTTTGAGGATGCACTCTCGTCTGACCTCAGCAGTGTCTTCCTAAATATGCAGATCAAAAACAATGAGAACAATCTCAAAACTCCAGCAGTATAGGTTCACACTTGAAAACATAGCTACATTCAAAGGAAGTCACAACAAAAGTGGTCAGTGGCTTGCAGTCTGTTTGAAAGATATTTAAAATTGTTAGTATCCCTTCATTATGCCATGACTAAAATGGAGTTTAACATCTTATTTAAACATCTAACTGAAGCTGTTAGATGTTTAAATAAAGACATGAATATATCACCAAAGAAATATGTGAAAAGTACAGAATGGTCAACACAGTCTATATCCTTCTACTTAAATGAATATGCAAAGCATTCCATGTCTTACAAGTACATGGACAGTCTATGTGTGGGCATGGATAACGTCGCATATGCCGGTGTTTTTAAATGTAAAATGTTTTAACAGGTCATATCTACGAGACAGAGAGAGACTACACTCCTTACATTTCCACATCCCCACGCAAATAAAGACAAATAAAACAGACTGGCCAAATAAATGTTTAGCTGAACCCTAGCTTTATAAGCTCTAACACTACATTCAGTCACTTTAGATCTGGCAAAACTTACTATTAGCCACTGAAATCTATAACTTGATAGCCGATGAGCCCCTTGACCAGAACTTAAGCAGACAGGTGATGTTCTGAAAGAGATCAGATATATTTTCAGCCATTAAAATATGCAATTCATAGTGAACTGAGTTGTATCTTTTAGTACAAGTCCCTTGAATGCCTCATGAATATAACCACAGGACACATGCAAGCACATATGTGCAGAACAGGGTGAATTGAACATGGTAGAAAGCAATAGTAACATAGGTCAAAATGAGCACATACAATCAACACAAAAACATCATTTCAAATTAAACCAATGAACTTCAATATTGTTCTGAGCTACAATTATTTGGGGACAACAAAGAAGAGTCCAAAAAAAACCCAACATCTTTACAGCAGAGGAATATGTATTTTAAAGAAAGAAAATAGAAAGCTCAAGTCTGTAATAATGAATAATCCATTGAGAGTTTTAGCCTGACAAAATATACTAGAAATCCATAACTAAGGTATTTTAGGAACATTAACAAAGCTCAGAAAGCAATGCTTTCTGCAGGTTTCACCGACTGAAATGTAGGACTTTTTATTACCATAATTAATTAAGAATCTCGATGATGATAGAAAGGTACCAAAGTGTGTGTATCTACATTTACCTCCATAGTAACATTACTGAAATAGAATTAAAATAGTTAGAAATAGACTGATGTTAGATCCGTGTGTTAAAAATCCACTAAACCTCCAGGGAGCTCAGGAGGAACAAACTGTGACATTTCTGGGGTCCATTTGTGTCTCTGGCAGCAGCTTTGTACACCACATATGGCTCTGCAGACTTTTTTCGCACAGAATGTACCTAACATGGTGCGGCGATAAATGTAAACAAAAAGCTATCTGCCTTAACCTAACCGACTTAATCTACAGAACATGAAATAATGTGACACAAGTATGGAACAAGTAGAAAATGGTGCAAATGTTAGAGAAATTTTAAGTTACATATTTTTATATGGATTTGATGAAAATAGTTTGACTCTTACCTTCTTCAAATTAAGTAGATGCACGCCAGGAATCTCCCCTCTGCCCTTGAAAAAACCCAACAAGGTGCAAGCCAGTTATCTCGCGTGATTTTCTGTAATCTCTTGATGTCGCTGGATCCCCTTCAGCGGGAGATGAGTTTTTTTTTTTAATTGCAAGCGGGAGATGAGTCTGACACAATAGCGCTTTGGAACTGACGTC
The DNA here is from genome assembly GCF_027474105.1 of Poeciliopsis prolifica. Lineage (NCBI taxonomy): Eukaryota > Metazoa > Chordata > Actinopteri > Cyprinodontiformes > Poeciliidae > Poeciliopsis > Poeciliopsis prolifica. The sequence continues at coordinate 2,618,282 of NW_026562388.1, forward strand.
ACTGTGTTTTTTATTAGATTAACTTTGACAAATATAGATATTGAATAAAATAAAATAAAAATATAAATATATAGGCTATATATATCTTGGCACAGCCAAGATACTGCGCAGGACCTCAAGCTCCCAGGCCTCTGGTAGAGGACCGAGCTCAGAGGATAAGAACCACCCACAGTGGGTATATATGTTAATTAGATGTATTCAAGTTGAGATAACGTCATTCAATCACGTTAGTCCAGTTGAGAGAAAAAAACGATTGTCTCGCGTGTTCTCGCGTGATATCCCGTGATCTCACTCGTTGTCCTCAGCACAATATCAGTCTGACTATAATGAATCATGTTAGCTCAACATGATTCAATTTTATAAATGTGAAGTCGTGGAATATCTTGTTTATCCAACATGATTTTATCACGTTTTCGCTTCAAACCCAACATTATTGTGTGAAAGGTACATGATATTCTTTTGTTCATGTAATATGCCCCGACGTTTTTTTTTGGCGGAAGATCTAGCTGACGTAATTGAATCACGTATCTCACCTTGAATACATTTTATTCCATTTGCGAGAGAAAACCGATTGTCTCGCGTATTCTCGCGTGAACCTGCGTGATATCCCGTGATCTCACTCGTGGTCTTCAGCATAGGATCGGTCTGACTATAATGAATCATGTTCGCTCAACATGATTCAATTTTATAAACGTTGAAGTTGTGGAATATCTTGTTTATGCAACATGATTGTATCATTTTTTGGCTCAAACATGGAATTATTTAGTTAACAGTACATGATATTCTTTTGTTAATGTGATAACCCCTGAGGTTCCTTTTTTACAGTGTGCAGCACACCACAAACCATGCAGAAGACAATGCTGTGGTCAGATGAGACCAAAAATAAACTCTTTGGCACGTATGCAAAACACTGTGTCGCAGTACATACTCCACCTCAGCCTGAACACACCATCTCCACAGGGAAACATGGAGTCGCAAGCATCATGCTGTGGAGAGGATTTTCTTCAACGAGGTCATGGAAGCTTGTTAAAATTGAAAATTAAGACTCACACCTGCCGGACTTACTGGGTAGGAAGCAAAAGGAAATATTTCACTCTCTAGATTTGAATGTTGGAATCAGTTTGCAGATTTTCCTCTCATGCAGTGTCAAACTCCCGTCTGGGATTGGCTTGTTTGTGCATGGTTCACGAAAGCCAAACACGTCCTAAATTGCTGTAGAATTAACTTTTGTATATTACATTTGTCAAAGACATATCAGTCAGTGGATTGAATCATATATGTACAAATATATATATAAAACTGTCCTCGAATTTTTCAGCCACTTAAATCCCACACGAGCAGAACTTGCCAAAGCATCACAGTCATTATAGCAGCCGGTTGTGAACTCACAAATCCCCTTTCTTCTGCCTCTTGCAGCTTAGGGCTGCGGAGCAAGCGGAGTGGCGGGGAGGGAGTGGTGTGTGGGGCGAGTGAGGCATCTGAACAAACATACACTAATATGTCCGATTCGCTCACAGGTAAGAGTTTGTCTTCGGGTCCTCGTGTCGTGTGTACATTTTTTGTGTCTTCTCACGCATAAGCGGAGGCTTGCGTTAGCGCACCCATCGCTGCGAGCCTTTGTGTGCGACTTAAACACCATTTCCTTGTGCCTGGCAGTGTGCTGATAAGGACGGGATTCTCTCAAGACTTAAATACACAGAAAACTGCAGAGACAATTAGTGCTCTGTTGTTTTACAATCAATAAAGTTGCAGCGGCGCAGTTTCAGCGGAGGATTCTATTGAATTAACGAGAACACAGGTCACTTGTCGTCTCCACAAGCTTTTACTGCAACTCCTTTTTTACAACAGGTGTGCCAAGTGACAACAAGGCTAATTTTGATTGAGTCACATGTTACATGCAGTAACTTGAGGTTTAAACTGGTGGTGGGAAGCTTGTTTTATCCAATCCCAGAATGTATTCCAAAACATTAATCTTCAGTGTTGAGCAGTCTCCCAAGTCTCATTAATTGTAGCCCTCTCTTTGTGTTTTTGTATCGCGCAAGTTGCTCTCTGCGGGCCTTTTGATTAGCAGTGGCAATCTGTCTTCACTGCTAAATGTGCCTTTCAAATGTTTCAATTTCTCCTAAACCTTATTTTATCATATCACAACATCAATGTCTAATGTATTTTGTTGGAATTTTGTCAGACAGCCTGCTACGTTGTTGAACAACCTTTCCATCCCCATTCTTTTTTGAAAAATAGCTCAAACTCAGTCAGCTGAACACCCATTGCAGCTCTGACTGTGTAGAAATTAAAGTTCCTTCCTGTTTTATAGCCGTTAGCAAGTTTGCTTCCTGCATTGGAAGTAAACCTTCCAGCATTTACTCCATTATTGAATATAATTTGAATGAATGAGTCCCTTCTGTCCCTTCAGCTGGAAAGTTAAATACAGTCTGCAGCTGCACAACATAAAAATTAAACATCTAAAAAGAGATGGACAAATATATAGTGAGAACAACATGTTCACTGCACACACAGGTAATGACACTTTAATTAAGATAAAACCAACTTAAAAGTAACTTATCAGCAGTTTGTTTTAAGTAAATACTTCCTTAATATTTATGAAAAGCTAACAGTTTCATTGGTAGATTGTTTCACTTATAACATGGACAAATTGTCTTGTCACAAAATTGATCTGGAATCAGAACTAGTACTTTTTCATCAATATTAAGAAATTATTTACTTAAAACAAGATTCTATAACCTGCTGAGAAAATACTTGTAAGTCAGTTTTGTCTTATGTAATAAGATGTAAATGAGACTAAAATACTTGGCAATATTTGGTATTTATGCAGCGTTTGAATGGCAACAAACTCTAAAATCACAATCTGACTCATTTCCCTGTTCATACTGAAAAAACATTAAAGAATCTCCACACTACAATATTTACATCACCGTGTTTTTCTGTGGTTATTTTTTTTAGGATGAAACGCTGTATCATGTAGCATTTTGCATGCATAGAAGCCAAAAAAAAAAGAAAAAAAAAAGAAGAGTTCTGGTCTTATCTGACCAGAACACCTTATCCCACATGCCTCCTGCGACGTGAAGCTTGTAACAAACAGCAAACGATGGCTTTCTTTCAGAAGTGACTTTATTCTTACCATCCATCCCTCCATAAAGTCCTGCTGCTGTGTGGAGTGAACTACTTGTAATTGCCCCATCAATAGATGATCCTTACCCGTTGAGGTTTCGTATTCATGCACCGTGCGCTCTCATTTCCATCAAACTTTCTCTTTCACTTACTAACTCCCTTCCTTTTTTTCCCCCGTACCAGGCTTCTACCTCACTTCCTCCTCCACAACCCCTATGACCCTCCAGGCCAAGTTCAAAATATGAATTACTAAAGTCCTTGAGAAACCCTGATTCAGACAATTCCATGTCAGCTGCACAGCCTTCCAGCATCCCCTTGTGATACTTGCCTGTCCATCAATTACTTCTCTTTAGACAACCCTGCTTCTCTTCCTCCTCCCCACCTGCTACACTGATACTAAATCACTCCAGCAGTTATCTCTGCCTGCAGGAGGTGAAGAAGGAGAAATACTGAGCAAAGTAAAGAAAAAAAAAAAAAAGATTCTCAGCTAAAACACGGGGGATCATCCGAGCCCATTTCCAATTCTTTAAGATTCTACGCAGCTACTCACAATTCAGTTTCATTTGCACTTTCTATAAACAAAATAAAAAGTTTCATTGTCAGCTGCCTGTCACTCAACATTTCTAACAGTGCGCTGGCGTGGAGCACATCTGTATCACGTAGGTGAGCCAGCAGGATGGAGCAGTCCCAGTTGCACAGATGCAGCGTTTGACTTGAATGTCAATCGAAAAAAGACGTCCAGAGTAATTAGTTTCCAAAATTCCCTGGATTCAGCATGTTCATTTGAGATTACATCTTTCAGAAAAGGAATGCGTAAAGAAAAAAAAAAATCTCATGTCTTGCCCACAACTTATCCACCTTCTTCATGTAATGACTTTTGAACTACCGAAAGGATTTAAAATGCATATGTCAATACAGAGAGAAAGGTAGAGTCTCAACTATATTGTGCTTTAGAAGTTTCTTACTCTCTTCCGATTTTACGTACCTCTTAGAGTCCTCATAAGTGAGTTTCTGTCCATATGGGTCAACATAAATACAAGTGCGATGAATAGATGATGTGACCCAATTCACCTTTCCAGTAGAGGTGAGTTGGGCAAATTGTACATCCACATTTACAGATTTATTCATATCTCATCGCCATAACGTCACAAACTTCAATGTATTTTATTGACAGAAACAACACAAAGTATCAAATGAACAGTAAAGTTTAGGGTAAATAATCCATTGTTCTCATTGTGAACAATATTTCACAATATTTCAAAAAATCTGAAAATATTGTTGTGCATTTGTATTGAACCACTCTGAATTAATAATCTGTATTTCCACTGTAATTGCCGCTTTTAGCCTGTAGGGCTACATCTGTACCATATCGCTGCAAATTTTTTATTTCTCGACTTTCTTCTTTGCAAAGTGATTGAATCTCAGTGAGACTGGATAAGGAGTATCAGTAAGCAAAAGTTTTAAAGTTTTGCCACAAAAATTTTATTAGATTTAGGTCTGGACTTTGACTGGGCCATTCACTGGAATATACTTTGATCTAAACCGTTGCGTTGTAGCTCTAACTTCAGTCTTTCAGCTTTAATGTGAACCAACTCTCAGATCTTCCCCAACCTCTCACAGATTTTCTTCCTGAATTGCCATGCGTTTAGCTCCTAAACCTTCCCATCAACTTTTGTTGTTTGTGGTGTTTTTTTATTGTGCAAGCAGAGCTGCTTAATGTATGGATGTCCAAGACAATTTTCTCCCCAGGAACAACAAAGTATACACCTATCTATCTGACCAGCTTGACTGTCTCTAAAGAGGAATAACATCCTCTAAGCAAATGCTCGCCGTTTCCACTACATGCAAATGGCGAAATCATTCAGTTTAATTTCAACAATTCAATAATCTCATCACTTCTTCATTAACGTAACAACAGTTGTGGAGTACATGACTAATAGTAGTGGATGTTTGCAGAGTTACCCTGGGGCTGTTTTGGCTGCTTTTCAGATTGTTCCTCTCCTTGCCCGGCCTGTCAGTTTAGGTGGAGAGCCACGTCTTGGTAGATTTGCGGTTGTTCCAAACTCTTCCCATTTCAGGGATGATGGATCGAGCAGGGCTCTGTGAGATGTTGAAAGCTTTTGGATTTTGTTTTATAGCCCATCTCTGTCTTTTAACTACTCCATAACTTTATCCCTGACCTGTCCAGTGTGTTCTTTGGTCTTCGCGACACTTTTCTTTTTGTTCACTAATGCTTTGAAGCCTGTGAGGCTTTCATAGAACTGATGGGCTTATGCTGAGGTTAAATTACTCACAGAGTAATTCTGCTCGATAATAAGGAAATCGTTTGGTTGGTCAAAACAATTTATGTGTTTAAGGGTGTCGAAGTAAACAGACCAGAATTCGTGAGACTTTTAAGATTTCTTTTCCACTTTACGATTATGCATATTTTTATTTATTTTTCTTTTAGTGCATCAAAAGCCCGAAAGAGGTTTGAGGTAGAGAAGTTAAGAAACTTCTCTTTAGACCCTACGTCGTTCTGCTTTTCAGTTTTGTTTTATCCCTCAGGACAAAAATAAAACCAACACCAGTTGTTTCACTTAACAATATTCACACAAGACCATCATATGTCATAATTATTTATTTTCCATGATAACACAGTCCTGGTGTCTCCAGCCAATGCAGTTAATGTGCGGCAAAAACGTCCTATAAGTGTTTGCTAGTGGACCGATGTCAACACCACTTTCATATGAGAAGTCATTTATGTGACAAAGAGCCCTGTAGCGAGCAAGTCAGAGCAGATGAAGGGCTCACAGAGGGACGCAGACAATTTTGATATCAAGATGATGGAGACTCTGCTCTGGTATTCTACAGAAAGGCCAAAAGCCAGACGGCTTGTTGAGAGAAAAGAATTAGGCTTGGTCCAGACCGCAATGCAGGAAGACAGGAAGTTTGCAAAAACTAAAAATAAATAGAATCAAAACAAAAGTCACGGAGTTGTTAGTGGAGAAATGATTGATGAGATGCAAGGTCAGAATTTCCGTTGGTTTATTTGCTGTGGCCTGACTTGAAATGGGAGGATCATTGCTGTGTTTTTGGCTTTCTTGCCTTGAATTTCATAAAACCTGGCTGTCCAAAGAGTGTGTGTGTGTTTCAGCATTGCTCACATTGTAATGCCCATTTTTCCTGTGAATGCCATACTATGGGGACCCAATGTATGTGTGTGTATGTGCATGTGTTTTACCATTTGTGCAAGTGTGTGTGAGTGCATGTTTCTAATCTTTATTTATCCACTAAGGGTTTGCTCAGCACTTAGGCTATTTTTACTGCATGTTTTGCTTTTCATTTCTATCAAGTTAAAAACATTACCGTCCAGGCATTTTCGAGAGCATTTTCAAGACCGATGTGTCAGCTGCTGAACAGTTTCTTATGAAGCAGAAAGTGAATAAGCATCTGATAAATGCTGGATGAGTTTGGACACATATTGAAATGATTTTTGTGTATTTTTTCCCCCTCTGGCTGAGTATGCTTAGCTGTAATTTGCCACACTTAAGATGTAGCATTATGCAATCACTATAGAGTAAAGGTTCTGAAGCTTGGTTCTTAAGGCCCAATGTCCTGCATGATTTAGATGAGTTTCTGCTCCATCATGCCTGATTCAAATGATTGCATGACCTCCTCTGCATGTCAACCAGTGCTGCAGAAGCCTGTTAATCTCCCATTCTTTTCAGTCAGACGTGCAACAAAGGTGAAACATCTAACGCATGCAGGTCAGTGAGGCCTTCAGATTTGGAGGGACAGGTCAGTATTTTGGGGATAGGATAGGTTTTTTCAAAAAAAGTCACATATTTCTGAAAATGCTTAAAACTGACATTCATGCACAAACTCTGCGGGTAAAGTTTGTGCAGATGACTTGGAATTAACTATTAGCTGTAATTTGCCACACTTAAGATAGTTAATTCCAAGTCACCAAAACAATTATCTTGATCGGAAATGTTTAACATGTTCCATTATAAGCTTGCTTTTCACACAGGAAGCCCATTGTAGCAACCTCCAACAACCTAAAGTGTTGCCAGGTGCAAATATGGCAACATATTTTCTTTTCTTGAATTAGCCGTTAGTTTAATCATCTAGGACCAACAAGTCTAGATTTATAATAAAGAAACCAAGAGAGTTTTCTACAGACTGTTCAAACTGTTCTCGTCTTTTTTATATACCAAATTTGACTGGCTGAAACTTTGCGACAAAGCCTGCGCTATCTCAAGCGTGTGCTGGAAAAAGTCATTAGGATTAAAGGCCCAGTCAGATGCTAATCAGCTCATCTTCGGGGACAAAACAGAGTCTCGTTTGTCGTGTTCCCACTGATGATACATAAATAAGACAAGAAGGCAGAGGGACAATGCACTCTTCAAACACAGATCCAGCACTGGATGCAGACCAACAAACAGCATCAGAGGAGAAGGTGTACGAGATGCCCTTCCATGGCTGGCTGAGTAGCTGACTGGCAAGGGCACACCGATTTGGGATGAGTATGCTGGGCATCACTGAACCAGGCACCGACAGGGGAGGTAGAGGATACACGTGCATATTTTCATGCACCCACACAAGCCTGTGGGGATTTCTCCAGCACGCTATCAAACAGTCAGGCACAAATACACACCCTGTGACTCCCCGCACACAAACACACAGCAGCACACAAGGGCGACAAAGTCTCCATGATTAAATTGGCTTATTAAAGACGAGGGAAGCTGGGCTGGCAGTCAGAGAGTAAAGGCAGATAGGGGGTAAATACATTTAAATGCATTTATATGGTTGGTTGGGATGCACTTCTGCGAGTTGGAGTTGAAGTTGGCGAATAACTAAAAAGTTTAAGTCTTTAAGGAATTTCTTTCTAACAAGTTTTTAGAGAATCGTATAAGAAAGACACATCAAATAAGACTTGTAAAATGAGTAATTCTATATATATATATATAGACACTAAGTTAGTTAAAAACTTGAAACTCTTCAGTCTTTAGAAGTCATCATGTCCTCTAATGACCACGCCCAAAGTCTGAATGACGGACACATACAGAGAATTGAAAGGTCAACCTTTATCATCTAAAGAACGTTTCCAGGATTGATTGATTATTGCAACAATGTATTCACCTGTCAGCGTAAAAAAAAAAATTAAAATCAATCAATCCTTCAGCTGCAGCTGGTCCAGAATGTTGCTGCTCTCATTCTCACAAAAACCAGGAAGATAGAGGGTATCAGCCCACTCTCTCCTATATTTTAAAATTCTCCTCTTTGCTTATGAATCACTGAATGATGTTGCACCAAAATAAATTACAGATCTGTTGTAAGAGTCTCAATCTTCTACAGTTCACTCTGCATTCCCAGAACCAGAACAGCATTCAGCTTCTATGTGCCGCAAATCCGGAGCAAGTTTCCAGAAAACTGCTGAAGCCTTTGATTCCTATCAACTGGGACGTTCATCAATATATTTGATGTATATTTACTTGATGATTTTAATGATGGCATTTGACAAAATGTAATGTTTATTTCTTGTTTGAAAATTTCAGGGTGAAGTTGAGAGGGCACAGCATGTCGCTCTCTCTGTTTCTCCAAGCTAACGGCTAATGCAGGCTACACTTTTCATGCTTCAATAAAAGATTCCAAAATGATCATCAAGCCCCTCTCCTCACACACACAATTATGTGTTGGTCTGTCTTTAAAATATCTGTTAATTGGGATTCTTGTGAGTTGAATCAAAATGAATGGGGGTACAAATGCTTTTGCAAACATCTGCAAGTTTGCCAATATAATTGGTCAAGCACACATGCACACAAATAGAGTCCTCACACAGCCACGGTCAGACATTGGCTGATGGTTACAGCTGGAGTACTTCCCAAACTGCCTCTTTGACAGGCAGCTAAGCCGCATTAGCTGAAACAATGGAGCACTCAATCTCTTCCACGTTCCCCAGGGAGTCCTGGCGGGGGTTAGTGGGGTGAGTGAAGTGAGATTTAGCCTTCTAACACATGGGGAGGTTTTGGCTTCAAGCTTGACCCTGTTTTAGGATGTCTGTCCGTCAGGCGGTAGCGGAAGATTACCGATGTGCAGGCCCGTGCCTGAAACAGATGATAAGTACTCATCTTGCACAGGTCGCAACCCCTCGCCTTTTATTTCTAATCCAATCCGTCGAATAAATAATGAAATTCACCTCCGAGGTGATCCTTGAGCGGATCGACATTCTCGTCAGCTATCACATTGAGAAGTGTCAATGGTCTGCCTTCTTGAAAGCCAGATGATTCCCACGGATCAGTTACAGGCGCTTCAAATGCCAGACTGACTGAGGAATCCTGCTCCAATTCAGCATTCCCTGTTTTTCTGTCAGCGTGTCTTTCAGCCAGTATTGATTCTTTTTTAGCCCACTGGGTTCAACAGAACACAGCACTGCCATATTGTATAAAGTTTATATAGAAAAACTGTTGTTCAGCAAATACAAAGCCTTTGGAGTTGTGTTTTTTTTTTTTTTTTTTGATGATCCAGTGAACACAACTTCAGTGTTTTGAGTTAGTGGAAGCACATTTTTGGTATTGAAACCAACTCAAAGTAGGAATATCTTCAGTGACTAAATGCTCCACAGAGTTCTTTAATCAATTGGTGACTTGGTCATGTAGTGAAGGACATGTATAATGAATTTACCCACTAATTTCACACAAACAAGTGGGTTGTGCCTGCAATAACATTTATTTATTATTTTTGCACCTGTAATAACATCCTCTGTCTTGTTCAGCCATGTGGGGACTGACACACAGCTTTCTTATCACTATCACAAGGAAACGCTTCAGGCCATTACCGGTCAGGCAGAGTAGCTGGAAAATTTGCATAAGAGTCGCATGGCTTAATTACTCAAGAGTAAAAAGTATTTGTTCAGAAACCTACTCAAGTACAGAGTAAGCATTTAGGCATATAATCTATTGCAACCCATAATTACACCAACAATTATTCAATCCCCACAGCAAATTTGGTTTATATAAACACTGTAAATCATACAAACAGACTATGGTTTGCTGTCTGTATCCATAATGTTCACTGTATGTAGGTTAGAGGAAATACATAAAACCTGATTGTGTGTTGCATTATCCCGTGGAAAGATAAGTTCACATTAACTGTATGAAGCTCAAATGAACGTGACATTCTCACAGATGTAGGTTCTGTCCAGAACTCTTCTTAACGTTGGTTCTCTTGTAAAAATTGACCATGACAGAGGAATAATTGAGAAAGTGAGGAAAGGTTGGAAGAAATTATTAAAATGTGCACCTTTATGTTCAAGCGACTCTTTAAATTATACTTTGTGATCCCTTGGTTATGATACGGTCCAGCTTCAGCTTGGTCCAGTGCTGAAGAGCCTCTCATCAAAATGATAGACGAGTCACGACACGGCCTCCTCTCTCTCTTTTTATCTCTCTCCATCTCTCCCTCATGGTCTCTCTCAGGCCCATCGTCCGACACGTCCCCATCTCCTATATTAGATAATGCACAACCCACTGTGCAAAAACCAATAGATTATTCTCTATTCTTAGTGACAACAGAGAAGCAGGAAAAGAGGGGGCTGAGGGGAAGATTACGAAAAGCAGAATGATGAGCAGGCTAATTTAAGCCGTTTCAGACTGCTGTAGACGGAGTGAAATGTTGAAGAAGAAGAGGGAGACAAAAATGATGCAGAGTCAATGAAAACAAGTTTTTCATGGCATTGTTTTGAATGTGTTTGGGGGAAGAAGAAGGCACCTATCCTAATCCAGTCTCCCCGGCTTTGCCACCGAAGTAAATCTCTTCCCAGTAATAATGAGCCATTATGACAAATACCAAGAGTATATTTACTGCATTGACAGAGTCTGTGCTCCTCAGTCCCAGAGGGCTAAAAAGAATTATAAATCATCTTTGTTTTCACTGCTCTTCCCCATCCTCCTCCTCCTCCCTCCTGCTTGTTCAGAGTTGTTACGTTCTCCTCTCCCACTTCTTCAGCCATATGGGGACTGACATATGTATCTCTCATCTCCTCCCACGGAGAGACAGAGCTGCGCCGCTCTGTTATGCTCTGTGTGGTGTGTCGTTAGCGAAGTCTGTGGTTAGGTACTGAGCCTAATGGCCAGCAGCGTTTGTTTAGATTAATTGATACTAATGGCTAACACAGTTAGTGGTGAGTGATGGCAGCTACACTGCAGACACGCAGGAGGACCAGACACAAATCAAGTTGGGACTGCTGCAGAAACAAGCTCCATCTGGTCGGCGGGACAATGGACAGTCTGAAATGTGAGATAGAGATCTGACCGAGATGCACAATGCCTAAAGGATAACCTAAAGCTGCAGATATACTATACAGGAAGATTTTTTGGGGGTTGAGGAAAAGTTAGACTATCAACTCATACCTGCTAAAAAAAGCAGTTGAAAAAGTCATATTTTATCCAAAATGGTACAGACAGAAATAAAAACGGAAATTCCTTTTTGTGAGGCATTGCATAACGTTAAAATGCCTCACAAAAGTGCTCATTCCATTCATATGTTTTTTTTTTTAAATATATTTTGGCAAGTTACAAACACAAATTGCAATGTGTGTGTGTGTGTGTGTGTTTTTTTTTTTTTTTGGGATGTTCTTTGTTTAACCAACACAAGGTATTTCATGACTTAAACACTCATTAAACCCACCTGTTGTCTTCGGGTCATTTTGACCTGAGGCCTGGTTTTGGTTATTTTATTTCTTTCGTCAAGTTCACATTTGAATTGCTTCAGCATAACATTCCATCTGAGTTGTGAACACTGTAGTTCTGATGCAGGACTATTAGATTTAAAGTTGCTGTATGCAGCTGCAATTAAAAAAATGTTTTTTAAGGGCTTGTCCTCGGTCGACATGAGCCGAGGACAACGGGAGGGTTTTAATATAAATAAAAAAAGAAAAGTCAAGTTTTGTTTGTACATCACATTTCAGCAACAAGGTATTTTTTTTACGCTTTAAAAAACATCAGTCAGCGACACAACGAGTGCAACTCCAGCAGAAATCCTCCAGTCAAGGGAAGAGCCTCACACACGCTTTAAAACCAAACACACCCACACATCAGGATCCTGACAGCCACAGCGTCCTTCGCAGTGTTTATGTGTTGACGCTTGTGTTTCTTGGAAGGGAAAAAGTGTCCCTAAAAAGATTAATGATGTCTTCTCATGTTTGGCTGTAATTTAATCTTGGTATAAGTGCTGTTGTTCTGCGAATGCCTTGGAGGTTTGCTACACAGCACAATTAAATAAACGGCATCACAAACTCAATGGAACGCAGCAGACAGGCCAGGGACTTAGCTGAAGAAATGCTTGTCGCAGGTGGATTGCAGAATGGTATTTAAAAACTTTTAACGTTGTACCGAGCAACGTTCAGTCGTCCAAATGTGCAAAGAAACTGCAAACCTACCAAGAGATGGAGATCCACCGAAACTGACAGGTCGTGGAGCAAACGCAGTAAGCAAGAAGAAGGTCAGGAGGTCAGCCTTCGAGCAGGACAGCAGACCTAAACATACAGCCAGAGCTGCAACAGAATGGCTTGGATCAAAGCATACTCCTGTGTTAGAAAGGTTCAGCAAAAGTTCATATCTAAATACAGTTTCCAATCTGGGGCGTGATCTTTATGCAATCTGACTGATTTTGAGGCATTTTCACATTGTGACGTGTCACAATGTGAAAAAGTGTGAACACAAATGCAAAGAACTGCTGGTACAATTCATTTAAATGTAATATTTGGAAAAAAACATTTAGTGAATCTTTATGACATAAAAATAAACTGCCTTCTCAATTCTCTAAGGAGAATCAAGTGGGTTATGAGTTATGCCACGATTGCCAGACCCACAAAAGCTCAACGGAGACAGCTTCTGCAGAACATCCCAATGAGATTCTGCAAGTTTCCAACTTTTAGAAAGACGGCTGGTTTTGTATGTCAGGGCGTTCAACTTTAGGAAGAATTTAAATAGGTTTTTCTTAAACATGGGACTTTAAAAATGCAGCCTACTACTTTTCCCGAGACAGTCTCGCCAACCAAAAAAGTCCCGTTCATTTCAGAATTATTTTGTTAAATGTTTCTATTTTTCCTTCTTAGAGAATCAGCTGCAGAGATTTGATTGAAACCTTATCATTCTGAGGCACGTCATTCATTCGTGGCTCAGACTGATCGACGCTACTTGGCTTCAGCTCCTGTTAATCATAGAATGTGCCTTGACAACTATTTGAAAAATAGTCATCAGCACGGGCCGGGATGACTCATCCAGTGCGGCTGTCACTCAATCACAGTGGGCCGGCCCCAAAACGCTTCACTCTCTCCTGCATCATTCTCCTGGTGCTCCTCTTCACCTCATCATCCATAACTCATTTTTTCCCCCAACTTCATGGCCCCTTCTGAGCTTGAACCGCTGCTCGTGGTTTGTCAAGAAGAAGAGCCAATCATTGCTCTTCATTTCTTCCACCTGACTGTCAGGCAGGTCTGACAGCATTAGGGGTGAAAGAGGAGTAACTGTGTCCTGCCTTCACTTCTCCCTACCACAATTTCTCGCTCGCACAATACACATGCTTCAGTTGTTGTTTCTTTTCCTCCCAGAAGCACAGGAATCTGTCCTGTCATCCCTCAGTGTGAGCATCGTCGTGGCAATCCTCACCTCATTATCATAGTATTCCCTTTCTCCTGCCTCACTCCTCGTACATGTCAGATGAGAGACCGCTTCTGGGAGTCACAGAAGGATATCTTTTGCTCATGCTCGGATTTCTTCTTTCTTACTTTGCTCATCACGCTCTTATTTCCTCATGCACACACACCCAGGAGTGTGAAGTTTTTGTATTGAATTTTTAAAACTAATTTGTGACATCTTTGTTGTTTTTGGAGAATTACTTTTTTTAATGGGGATGAAAAACAACAGGGCACATGTGCTTTCTTCCAGTACACTATGATTCATACATTGAGGGAATCATTCTTAAATCGATGAGGCTTGTTTTTAGACCGTCCACCATTAATTTTGAAAACCATGAAAAATGAAGAAATAACAATTGAAATAGGTCTTTGCTTTTACAAAACAAAACAAACTACCATTTAGTTGTAACAATTCAAACATTTATCTGATGCTGTTTGTTTTTAACATATTGACTATTATAATTATTATTATGATTTTACAATTATATAAACTGTCAAATATGAGGAGTAAATTATATTAAGCTATTCTTTATTAATGTATTTAAAAGAGGACTATGTAAAATGTACTTTTTCAGTGTTATATCGTGTTATAATGTGATTTAATCAAAAACATACATGGAGTGTAGCTTTGACTCATACATGTTTGGGAAATCGGTAGCACTTTATTTGAAGGATTGTGCATAAGACTGACATGACACTGTCATAAACATGACATAGCACTTATTGTGATCATGAAGGAGTCCTCGTGAATGTTTATGACTGTTGTCATGAAGTGTCATTCAGGAAATAACGACCCTCTTTATGGACTTTTAATGCAAATCTTAATAGAACTTTGGATTAAAAGGTTCATTATTGACCAAATAATGCGTTGCTTACACTGAGTGGACTTCTAATACAACTTTTAGTGCAGCATTTCATTAACAGTGAAATAGTGTAAATAACACTTTGTCCTCACAAAGTGTTATTTACCACACTTTGTGAGAACATTTATGAAGACATTCATAATAAGTGCTATGTCATGTTTATGACAGTGTCATGTCTGTGCACAACCCTTCCAATAAAAGGTCACAGAGAAATCCTGTAGTCACTGGTGGCAGCCAGTGGGTGGTGCCTAAAATGTGTATTTTTCAAGTAATTCTTGCCTACTTAACCAACGCTGATACACACGCACACCACAAAGACAGTGGAAGGAGTCATTTCCACAATGTTTTTAAAACACATGTAGAAAAGACAGATTTTACTTTGCAAATGTATTCTGGGCCAAAGACCTGCTAGAGCAAAGATGTGTCCAGATGGACGAGAATCCAAATCAAATTAATGACAAAGGGCTTTAAGGTTTAACATTCAATGTTCATCATCACTGAGCCTCCATTGAACTCTTTTGGGAAGCGATAACATGTCTCATTACTCTATCCTTTAGCAAACATAATAACTTTGATAACCTAAAATGACCCTAAAAAAAGGGAGTCAAATTTCATTTGAGTCTGTGGGGGAAAAAAAGCCTATGGGTCTTTCACAATGTTAATATAAGATTTCAACTCTATTGAAACTTGTAGTCATATATGTCTTTCTATCTGATTGACCTTTTCCTTTAAACTTTTTTTTTCACAATAAATGTCGGCTACAAGCTTAACCCATGGTAAAAAAAAAAAAAAAAACCACCTGCAATGGCTGCAAATCGACATATAATCCTTACTTGAGTGTCAGCTGGAGGTCATGTTGGTGCTGGCGGGCTGATCACAGTGGAGTCGGAAGCTTCTACACTTCTTCTTCTTTTTTTTTTTTTCTTAAGGGAGAGCTGTAATTGCCTAAACTCTGCGAAGAGCCTGCAGCTCTCCTAATCTTGAGTAAAAGTCGTCTGCTGCTGTACAACTGCTGGACACAGTGAACAACTTGTATATCTTTTAAGAGATTATAAAGGTACACTGAGTGGCTGCACCTGAATTTCCCCCTGCAGTGGAACCAGGTTGAAAGCCTTAATTGATTATCTTCAGTGCAAGGTTTTTCCCTTTGAAGCAGCAGCAAGAAATATTAATGTACTAACGAGGTGTGGTGCCATTAGTCTGAAAATGTAAAAAAAAAAAAAAAAATGCAGGAGATACATCACTGGAAGTGAAAAAAGTGTTTCCAGTAAATTCCAGAGAAGCAATAAATTGTTATAGACAGAGTCATACATTAAGAGAATGCAGTATTTCAAATATTTGTGGCGTTCATGCTGAAGCACAAAATAACCCTGGAAGTAACAGATGCAGAGAGTCAAACCCAATTTGAGACAGCTCTGCTGGAGACCGGAGGGCCGAGAGTTGGCCAAAGCTCCTCAGATGTTTTCAGTCCATATAAATTTTAGACTGATTGTTATGCTGCTGCGGGTTTACAGTGTCCCGATGTGACTGATGGAATACGACTTGACGCCGTTCAACAGGGCCAAGTGGAATGAAACAAATAAGTCTTCATGTTTTGCAGCTGTCTTCTATCGCCCCCTGCTGTGATTTCTGGCAGTCAATAATTAGTTCTGAGATATGAACTCCAGCAGGATTAATAGTAAAAATAAATAGCAATTTAGGGATGCAAAGCAGACAAACCTTTTGGCTGCAATGGTGGAGCTAACATGTGCCTTTTATTGCAATAAAACATGCGCAACCCTGGCTAAAGTATACAAAGCACACTCCGAAACTGTTTGAGGGAAATTGTGAGGCTTTGCAGTTAAGATATCAAGAGAAACTGAGACGTTATTTAATATTCAAGGAATAATATTGAATTTGTAATCCTGAAGATGAGCAAAAATAATTTAGACCAACTAAAAGTCAAAATTTTTGAACAGTAGAAGCCAAACCTAAATGTCCTTGAAAGTCTGTGATGTGAAGCAGAATGTGGACAGAAGTTACTATAGCAAACTCACTTATTCTGAACACCTAAGAGTAAGTAGATATTGCTAACACATTTCCACACGACATAAGAAACAAATAATCTTGAAACACCTCAGTGCAGTAATAAAACTAAAATCAAATCTAACCCTGCTTTGGCAAGGTACGCGAGTGTAATCAGCTAAGTTGCTTTTGTTTTCTTTACTTATTTTTGGGCTGAAAAGATTTCAGTTTATTTTCACTTGTGTTGTAAAACTCAAAACTTGTGATTTAAGTGAAACTGAATAATTTCATCACTCATTTTTCAAACTTTAAAATCTTAGCATGATAACAGCGTGTAGAACCTCTGAATCCACTGTGCATATGTAAACCACTTGCAGAAATACTTTACAACCAGCAGATGGCAGCATCTTTCCTATTAAATATTCTCTTCTCCCAGAGTGACTACCAGCACACTAAGGCTGCATGCATGATTTTTTTTAACAAAGGGGCAGTGCAGTCTCAGAAAAATGAAAAAAAGTTATTCTCATGCATAGCCTCTGATTGGATAAAAGTTTTGGGGATGTTTTTTTTTTCATTCTCTCACTAAGGCAGTCCTTAAAAACCTTCCAATGCTGGTAGAGTTTTGTTCTTTTGCCGTTTGCAGCAGACTTGATTTGGTGGATCCCCCCAGGCAAAAACCTACATATTCATCTGGATTTAATCTTTTTTTTATTGGAATATAAACCCTTGATAAGAATTTTTCTACCCACCCCCACATTTCAACAGAATTATTTAATCCACTCAAACTTTCCCAAAAGCGGTTTGCGACTTTGGAACAAGCGCTCTTGACGCAAACTTTGTGCCATGGCAAACTCTTGCCTCCAACTGTGCGGCTTTCTCCTGAGCACCCTGGGCTGGCTCGGGATTGTGATTGCCACGTCCACGAACGACTGGGTGACGATGTGTAAGTATGGCGTGACCACCTGCAAGAAGATGGATGAGCTGCAGTCCAAGGGACCCTGGGAGGAGTGTGTCATCTCCACAGCACTCTACCACTGTGTCTCCTACACACAGATCCTGGAGCTGCCAGGTAGCTGCCGTTTAAACTCTCACCTCAACTAACGCAGATGAAGTCATTTTTGTTCATAATGAGCCCAATAACTTGGCATAAATGGAAAATAAAATGTATAAATTAAAGAAGACTTTTGTCCCACAGCCTACATCCAGACCACTCGAGCCCTAATGATCCTGGGGTCTATCCTGGGTCTCCCTGCGGTGCTTCTCCTTCTCATGTCTATGCCTTGCATCAGCATTGGAAATGACATGCAGAACGCCAAGAACAGACGGGCCATCCTGGGAGGAGTGCTGATGGTTGTTGTTGGTGAGAGACATCATTATTTTATTCACATAATGTTTTTATACAGTGAATGTTAATAAAACGCCACAATGAATACTGTAAGCATGATGACTTGTACATCTCAGAACTTTCCTCATTTCGACCAGTTTGAACCTGAGTTCAAATAGTTACAAAGTGGTGAGAGTTAGTTTAAAAAAAAGATACATTTAAATTCTCCTCCTCTATCTCACCTAAAAAATAAAAAAATAAAAAAAGACATTCCTACGATCCACACCCTGCTTTTGTCCTGAGCCACATGAAAATCTCCCCATGGGGCCAACTTTACAGAGATTATAAATATGGGACTGTTGCTACAGCGTTTGTCCAACGCCCCGCTTCCCTGGAAAGCAACTTTAGCACCTGTTTCCCAATCATTTCTTTTCCAACGCCTACTTTTTCACACACACACACACACAAAAGAAAACTCTTGCCAACCCCTGACTGATGACTCCACAGCTCCTCCATAAAAATACAACCTTGACCCATGTTTGATTTTTCTGTAATGTGTTTGAGGATTTATTTTATTCTGTATGTTTTTGTTCTTATAACTTTACCCGCTGTGTCAGGTCCTTCCACACCTTCACGGAGAGTTAAGCAGCATGCTAGGTATGTGGTAAAAACCCACTACCTCTTATACCTTTCAGATTTTCTAAAGCAGGAGTATTTGTCAGAGCTATATAGCCCTTGAATAAACCTTATTTGTGCTGACTGCACTCTAAAAGCCATTGGGTTAAAAATGGACGTGCATAACTTAGACTTTCGGACTTACAAATCCATTTGCCCCAACAGCTGTAAAATCGAGAAAATAAAAAGATATCAGAACTTTTTAAAGGCAACAGTTTTGAATTCAACTGATAAGATTAGGGCTCATATGAAAATGCCTGTTTACGCAAAAAGTATGTACTTCATGTTTACCTGTGTGTCTTTTTTATTATCATTATTTTTTATAAAGGCCAAAAAATAGTTACAGTGTATGCACTTTTAGTTAAAATAGACCAAAAATGATATTTGGTCTATTTTACATATGTGTAATGGTACATTAAAGAATATGCTTAAGCAATTTTATCCCTTTAGTTTCTTTTTCTTTAAGATTGTTTGGCTCTATTGGCCTTTATTTGAAAGTGCTAGGGCAGGAAAATAAGATAATGAGAGAAAAGAAAGACACATGGCCGGGAATCAAACCAGCGAGGGTCACGTTGCGGACTAAGACCTCCTCAAGTGGATTGTGCTTAACCCCTGTACCATCACAGCATCCCCACCCCTTTAGTTTCTTTTGGTGCTGGTCTTTGAGTGTATTTGTCTGCACCATATGAATGCCTAACAAGGACTTTTTCTCTCTGCCTCTTTAGCATTGTGCGCTTTGGTGCCGACCATCTGGTTCCCCATCGGTGCCAACCAAGAGCTCGGCCTCATGTCTTTCGGCTTCTCCCTCTACGCCGGATGGGTGGGCACCGTTTTCTGCCTGCTGGGTGGCGTGATGCTCACGTGCTCGTCGGACTCTTCCACCTCCTCTCCACGCAGCTTCCAGGACAACAATCACTATTACTACTCCAAACACGGAGGTGGCAACCTGCCAGCAGCCTCCTCCAACCATCATGCCAAAAGTGCCCACGTCTAAGGTTGGAGATACCGTTGGGTCCCATGGGGATTCTTGTACATAGAGACATTTGCACAAAAAGCAAACATTTATGAGGTCCATGTTTTACAGTACAATGCGAAGGAGTATAGACGCAAAGAACACAGAGATAGAGCATTTAATTACAGTTTGATTCTTGTTTTTGTCCTGAAGTGCCAATTTTCCAACCTCCACACAAAGAGGTGTGGTGTGGACTCACCCCACTGTTACATAAACGTACAATCTCATAATACAAAGGCTTGTTTAATGAGATCCCTGATGATGGAATCTCATCAGGGTCTTTGTCACTGAGTACAATTTTAAATCTGTTTAATATCTTTGTTTTGATCAAATATGGGTGTGGTTGTGCTAAGTTTTGTTTTTAAGCTAAATTGTTCTTTTCTTTTTTCTGTACATGGATTATTTGGACAGTATTACTAACTCCAGAGTGATGAACATGATTAAAACAATTTAGCACAACGTTCAACTAAACTGAACATGGACCCTGACGTGAAGCTTCACCAACCAGTGTTTATATCTCTGTTAAAGAATCGGAATTTACAGAGTAAATGTTTTTTTGTTTGTTTGTTTTAATGGTCAACAAAGAGCAAAAATTAAATGTCACATTTTAGATATACACTTTATTCTTTGTTTACTAATTTTGTTGTTTTAGGTTTAATGAACAATTGTTTGACATAAACACATGCGGCATTAAAACATTTCTTAACCACACGTCCTGGGTGTCGAGCAGCTATTTCTGTTTTGCAGGCATTTTAAAAAAGAACAGTTGTAGCAATGAGTTTATTTCTTAAAACTGTTACACCAATGGATGTGATTTCGGAATGGAAATGCATCACTAAAGCATAACAACTAAGTTCCTACATTGTCAAAATTGGAGGCTCCTTCCAGTCTCTTTTAAAGACAAACCAAACAAAACACTAACTCTACAAACAATGTATGTTTGGATCATTTTTGCAGCTTATAAGCCCAGATAAAGAAAGACGTCTGAAATTTAGTTGGATGTACAAAATAGATAAATACTCAAAAATCATTCCTACCCACAAAGACTTGTTCCCATGGGGATTTTAAAATCATTCTTTTCAACTCGCTCTTTTTAATTATTTATTTTAAATTTTTTTGTGTCGAATCTAACCCAATGTGCTCGCTAAAACCCTGTGTTAAATCAAACCGGATCTAGTTATATTTTCAGACGAGTTTCTTCTGATGGGATGGTTTTTTTCATCTCACTCGTCATGCTTTAAATAGTAATAGAAATTTGTTTGCATATGGAAAATTCCGCACGGATTGATATAAGCGGCAATTTGTCTCGCGATGACGTGATACGATTTCCGCTGCAGCTTGACTGTCTTAGCATATCAGAGTCTTTGTGCGAACAACATTAGCAGTTTGTATCAAAGTAAGAAAAACCGGTGTATTTCTGTAATCTCTGTGACCTTGACTGAGATAAGCGCAGAAGAATCTGTCCCACAGACTCAGCCTCCCAGTCTCTTCTGGTAACCGCACACACACACACGCACAGCGGGTAATAACTGTGCCCAATGTGTGTAGTCCTTTGCTTAAATCAAGGTCGCTGAGTCACTGCACAGATGAGAACATCGTGTGATTTCTCTTTGTCGTCAGCTTATCTTTAAACGGATACAAACGGGCGTGCACATCACTGATCTTCACTCAGTTACTGTTTCAGTTTTACTTCTTCTGTGATTTCCTGGCATGTCTGTGATTGCGAGTATGTCATCGCAGCCAAGCGTGTGTTCCCTGAAAAGGGAAGCCATTCCTGGTACAGAGCCATCGACCTCACAAGAGACAGATGGAAGGACCCTGAGCAAATAAGCTGTCCTGTGTTGATGAAATAATGATATTTTATACGGCACATATAGCAAAACTCCCCAGCTCTTTATGCTTATTTAATTTTCTGCTTGAGTTTCTAGGATCAATAAGCAGTTGGTTAACTATGTTGCATCGGGAACCACTGCTAACCTCCTCCGAAATCAATTAAAAAGGTTCAAAAATTATACGTTTTGAGTATTGCAGTAAGAGGCCCACTAAAAACAGAGCAAAAGTGACCTCTATTTGTGCTCTGTGTAATTTCGCTATTAGAGTTGAAGAAAATTGCTGCCACAGCATGACCCCACCACCTCTTTGTTTCATGGAGAGACTTGTTTTTCTTCACATATACTGTAGCGTTATTCATGTAAGTTAATAAGTAAAATTTACATCCCATCTGCCCTGAATACCTCCTTTCACATGTTTGGTGAGTTTCCCACATGATATGACAGCCTTTGCTTTCATTCAGCAGTGAGGTTTTCTTGCCTATTATCATGAAAAGGCAGACTTGTGGAACCTGAAAATTATATATTACGTTGCTAGTTATGTAATAGCTATTCTTACGTGTTAATTTAGGCGAGTCACACATTTCCTTTAGATTTATGTTTTTTCAATTATCCTTCCATATTCTGATAATAGACTGAACACTCCTGCTTGAAACTTATAATATGGTTTAATATTCTGACTTTGCCTCAAACTCTGCCACTTTCTCCTGGAAATGAGAAAGAGGCTTTTTTTTAA
The DNA here is from genome assembly GCF_027474105.1 of Poeciliopsis prolifica. Taxonomy (NCBI): domain Eukaryota; kingdom Metazoa; phylum Chordata; class Actinopteri; order Cyprinodontiformes; family Poeciliidae; genus Poeciliopsis; species Poeciliopsis prolifica. The sequence continues at coordinate 2,640,535 of NW_026562388.1, forward strand.
CCCACCCATAGCTCATGCTGAGTTTGTTTTACAAAAATAAAATGAAATAAAATAAAATAAAAATCCCGAGGACCATTACTGACTGCTACCTTGCTCTCCTGTACTTTGGTTATGCAGACCTGAACATGTTTTGACGTAGAATGCTTGTATAAAAGAACCAAATACTCCAAAGGCAACATGAGAAGTCTTGTGAGAGATTCCTCTTCAAATTCAGCATGTGAATTTAAAAGGTTAAAATAAGGATCAGCAGAAAAAAATAACTATAGATTTTTGGCTGACTCATGCAAACATGACATAATCTGGCAACTAGGAAAAAAGGTAACCCTATATGAACTAAAACAGGGAAATATTTTTCTGAATAAACATTGGTGATAATTGAAAATGTGCCGTTTTGTACAGCGCACGCAACCATCTGGTTTGTACTGTATGCAAGACTGAAAGTGTGTGCACTTTATATTCGGTGACTGCATGTCTCTATTTATTGCATATGTTAATAAATGAACAAACCTCTGTTTAGTCTTTGCAATAAATAACTTTTCATTAATACATGGAAGCGATATTAACAGTTCAGAAAAAAAAAGAAAAGAGAAGAGAATTGTGCACCTAGGATAAAAAGTAATCACAAATTCGAAAGAAACAAACACAACAATAATATACAGCTTTGTGGCAAATTTACACAAGAGCAACAGAATATTTAGCCATTTCTCGGGAAGCCAATCTCAACAAGTCTGACACACACTGACTGGACACTTGGCCGCAAACACCGAACATGTGCAGAGCGTGGCATTCCTTCTCCAGTACAAAATCAACACAGAGTAGCTGACTTGAAAAGCAACAGTGGCAAAAGACTAGATTATATTGTTATTTTTTGTGCAGTTTAGCTCATATAGACTGATAATAAAATAATTTCAGCATTGTTTTCTCTCTAGTATGCCTAAACTATTTGAAGCCCTATCAACATCTTCAGCGACCAATTCAAAGATAATTGAAGAAAGTACACAAATTAGCTCTACATTTCTAGAGACTACATTTATTCAAAAAATAGATTTCAGCAGTTTATATCAGGCCTCCTTGTGATTAAAGAAACGTTCATGAAGTACAGACTAATGACCCCACCTAGTTCGGCTCGGCACACCCACCCGAGGAGGACGTGTAGATGGGAAACAGATGTAGAAAAATACTCTCTTTTTTTGTTGGTCAGTCTTCTTTAGCACTGTATTTGTGTCTGGATCTTAGCTTTTGCTTGTAGCTGGTGGCTTACAGAAAAACATTGCATTTTGTCTCGTGATTCTATAGTAACATAAATTTTGGGTGTTGTAAAATAGCTTATAAGCTGATCATACCAAGGAAGTCGACACTACTGCAGATAAGGAAACTAGATTTCTGTAAATCATAAGTGAAAATAAAAAGTACTTTGGGTTGGTTGTGGTTGAGAGGAGAAATTCACATTAAAAAAAAATCCTGCTGGGTTTTTTCTTTAATCAGAATGCTGGAATAATGCTGTTAAGTGGGCAAACAAAATGGAGGCTCAATATTTTTGGGTGAGAGAAGTTTTGAACTACACAACAAAATGATTAAAACTTCTTCAACAGGACGAAATAAAAGGTACTAAGATGTCACTTGGTTTTTTTAAGTGTCTGAGCCAAATGAATGGCAGACTGTGAATCCATAGTTTGACTTTCCTTCCAGTCACCACACCTGCAGCATCAGTTTGAGGTGACTTTTAGAGCCCCTAAAAAAACATAATGTGCAGAAACGTGGGAATTTCAGCTACGTTCATTCACTACCACATTGTTTTACACAACCTCTACAACTCCAACCCACTATGGTGAAAACCCACAAGCTGATTGTGACGAGTTGGTTCATGTTTGTACCATTACTGACTTTTCAAAGTAACCCTAATTGGTCTGTTTTTAAACCCAGCAGGTTTTAGTGTGTATACAGGAATTAGGCATTTTATAGGTGTATGAAAAAGGATGTGAAGGAAGTCAGTCAGGAAATCAGACTGTTTGCTACATAGTTCTGTCAAATGGAGCCATGGTTTCCATACCTAGTGGAATGAACAAGTGGGTTTTTAAATTTTAGGCTGGAATAAGTATAAATATATATGTAAAAAGAGAGAGATTATTAGAAGGAACAAGAGGAGGATCCTAGGCAGTGCTTTGGGTTGCGAAATAAAAAATAAAACAAACAAAAACAAACTACTTGTTTCACCTTCTCTGAATTAAACAAACCAGGGCTCCAAGGCAGAGAAGAACTAAGCCTGAATTTGGTTTTGTCAAATGTCTATCATGTCCTGTTGAGATCCGTAACCACATGCAAGTACAATATTTAGAAACTGAATCTTGTGCACAAAAAAACATGCTGGACATTCACCAGACGGTCACATTTAGGCGCAGGCGTGGACCACGAGTGGACGTCAGAACACAGTCACATACCTCTGCACTGCACATGCTTTCACACAGTCTTTGATTCAAATATACAGAACAAAACATAAATAAATGAAGAAAAAAGATGACTGTACAGTCCAGTATCTGAGACACGGAATCAAATTAATCTGCATGTTTGTTTTGGCTGGGCTGTGACTATAAAGCTTTTGAAAGTTTTGAACAGAGACAGGAGGAAACTGATATGGTGATGTAAGATATTCCTAGTGAGCATTGCGGTGGGCGCTATAGTCAACATATACTGTTTTTTTTAGTAGTAAAATCAAGAGCAAAACATTTCTATGCAAATGCAGTTAAAGAAAAGAATAACATTCAGGCAAGAGAACATTACTACAAAGGTATTTTTCAGTTTACCTTAAAATTTAATTTCAAAGACAAAAGCGACACAACTCAAATAAAGAGCACTTTTTCTACTCATCCGTGATGTAATTAGTGGCTAATCACAATTCATCACATTACCAATTTTATGTAATCTGACATTATCAAAGTCAATATATTACTTTTAATATAGAAACTAAAATTAGTGGCTGTAGTAGCATCTCTATGACGAATACTTGTCACGGACAAACTATGGTCTGGAATCCAAACTCACAACTCACCGAGAACGTTGTAGCTATAGAAATGATGATATTACAAGTTTGATGGGTTTTATGCAAATGCTTAACCCTCTTATTCTAAAGGTTGGAAAAAACTAGTGTCTCTGTTGGCTGTTTTGATACTAAAAGTAAACTGTTCTCTCCTACAAATGCATATTATCCTGACAGCCCAGAAGATCAAAATAGAAAATGAGGCAGATATTTTAATATACATGCCTCCCTTGTACTGTTTTCTGACTTTATATATATATATTTTTTTTTACATGTGCCCTGTTTCATCCAGGTTCTCTTTCCATCAACCTTGAGATATAAGCTGAAGAAGCTGAAGACAGAATAAAAGATAAACAGTATCAAACAAAGCATGGGCAGTGGGCAATTACTTTTGACAGATTCTTTGGCTTTTGACCACTAGAGCCGCTCAGATGCTTCTTCTTTCAAACTTCAAAGTCTTTAATGTCAATGTTACCAACAACTGTTGGGGGAGGTCACCTATTAACTTCCACTGTTTTTTTTCCCTGATAGTCTAATAAACTGTAGACATTCACTTTTTTCCATCAATATAGAACAAAAGCATCTTGAAGTGTAGCTTGAGACTAAAACTGGTATTGAATTTGGAATCACAATGCTAAATTCTAATTCTTCACAATTTGGCATTATTATATCACCTGCCTCTAGATTGAAAGACAAGAAACTGCATGTTTTAAAGTTTGCAAATCCCAATACTTGCAGAACAGGAATAGTTGCTAACTCTTCATGATTTGTCAATATATTCATTGCTGACGCAAACTTGCTTAAAACTAGATAACTGATGGTATTTTACAGTTATCTTCAGCTTTGATTGTGTAATTTAAATTTTTTTTAAAAAGAAAAATTGTTAAGAAAATTCAGTCCTTACAATAGACCGGATCATTGTGATGTTCAAATCCTTACCTTTGTCAAGCCCTAGCCCTAAATATGACAGTAAGTTCATGAAACACAGAGCTGTCTTCATTTGCATAAGAATGTTCCTTTGACATTTCCAGAACCGCAAAGAAATTCTTTTTGTTTTTTAAGCTTTCGATGATTACGGTAGGGGGAGAGGGATGGCGGGGGATAAGGATTTAGCGTGGCATCCTTAGATTTAGTGCATTAGACAAATAAGGCTTCCCTGCAAGGGACCAGTGCAGCAACAGGGGCACACGAGGAAAAGGTAGAGGGGTAACAATCAGGGCAGACAGCAGCACCAGAAGCAATTGACGGAGCATCCCCTCCCCCCAACGTCATAGCATAACAGTGTGCTATTTGGTTGTTTATAAAAATCCCTCTTACTGTATAAAGAAATGTCTGCATATGTCTCTCAATACCTTTTTTTAAATGTAAAGCTCTTTCTCCAACTGCAACAACAAGCCTGCATTTTGAATGCAATAATTAAATCTCTTTGGGACGTTGAGACAATTGTCTGTATATGCAACATACATAAAACCTGAAAAAGCACAGGAGTAAAAGTGTAGTCCATTTACAGCACTACAGCTGAACCGCCAGCAGCAAAATAAGTGCTGGTTACGAATTATATGACAGATAGCAGAGACTGTTAAATCAAAAACGTAGTGAGCGAACTGACAGACCATAAGCAGATTGCTGTTACATTTCCAGAGTGCAAGCCAATCTTCGGTGGCCTATTACATGCGACTCGGAGAGGTTACTTTCTGCTGATGTGGCCCGATTGATATCAAGAGGGGAGTAAGATGGTAAATGAAAGATGAAAGAGCTGGGCTGGAGAAGAAAATGTTGGATGGAAATTTGCAACGATTAAGTGACGGAAAACCATAAAGGAGGAGGAGAGAAGAGATTATATAAATAGGAAGAATTTGATTTTAGTTTCTCTTTTCTCCTCTCCAATAGAAAAGTTAAGCAAAAAAAAAAAAAAAACTGAAGAGAGAATGAATTACTTACAGGTCTGACATAGAGAAAGAACCTCATATGCTCAAATACAAAAGCAGACAGAAAACACTACAGGTTGCCAACTAGGACTCAACCTATTCTCTCTTTCTGTGTGTCTACTGGGTCTAATCTCTACAACTTGATTGGCAATTCATGTTGCACATTTTGTTTTTGACAGCAGGTGAATTGATTTCACTTCCATGCGAAGGAATAACAAAACATACTGTGAAAATTAAAATTCTCAAGAGCCCACTTAGTGCAAACACTAATTCACATAAAACTCAAGTTTGAGTGCACTGACTGTACAATGCCTTGTAAAAGTATGTACACTTTTCTTTTTGACATTTTGTAAACTTCAACCTTCTGTATTTTATTGAGAATTTGCATGACAGGCAAATGCAAAGTAGTGCGTCGTTAGCAAGAAAAATGCCAGGCAGGGCAGAAATGAAGTTGTAGGAATGACTTAAGCATTTGAAGATTACACAAAGTACTGTTTAATCCATTGTTCAAAAATGGGAAGAATAACACGCATGCAAACATATGAAGACTTGGCCACAAACCTAACTGAGTAGGGGAGCATTATCAGAGAAGCAGCCAAGAGGCCCATGGCAAGAATGAAGACCCACAGCTCAGGAATAAGAATCTGCTCAAATGGCTACTATTAGCTGAGAAGTGCACAGTTCTGGCCTTTAGGGAAAAGTAGCGAGAAGTATTAAGCAGTGGGAAGTCCCATTTGCAGTTTGCCATCAGCCTTAGGAGACACATCAAACATGTGGAAGATGGCTTGGTCAGATGAGATCAAAATGTCTGAACACCCCTCACCCTCTCCATCCGTCCATGGTGAATCTTGTTGGTGGCAGTGAAAACGATTTTCTTTAGTGGAGCACATAAGCTGAAAAGAGTTGAAGGGGAGTGGGTGGAGTTAAATAAAAAAGGAAACCTCAAAGTTAAAGGTCGAAGGTTTCTGCAAACATAAAACAGAGGGGAAAAAACTCCCCAGCCAGAGCAGCAATGGATTGGTTTGACAACAAATTCTCTGTCACTTAAAATCCAAATGAAATAGAGTGATGCCTGTCATTGGAACATATCAAAATATGGAAAGTTCAGGGTTTGTGAATACCTTTGCAAGGCATAGTACAGCAGGACACACACATACACAGGCCAAAAAATAAATAAAAAATCGAAGTAGAGAACTGATACGACCAGAAAAACACACATAGTTGATGAAGGCACTATTACAAGCAAAGTCCAAGTACTAGTCATCACAGAAAACATCGACACCCTTTAGCCCAAAACCCCGGTGGAAACCCCTCAGGCTAAATGTTCAACGTAGGTTTAAGAATGTGTTTTAGACAAATCATTCAGGTTTTTGTACAAAAGCTGAAAACAGACAAAGTCAGACTTTGCCTTCGGAAGGCCTTTGTATTTATCACACTGCCGTTATAGTTTCCTGTCTGTCTGCCTGTGCTGGAACAGGAAGACAGTTGCTGACTCATCTTACGACCCTCTCATCACCCTTCTTTTCTCTTCTGTGCCAACGTTCTTGACTAATCAGTTAAAAAGTTGCTCAGTTCGGCTTGTCATTTCAGCACTTCATCGGCAAAACACAAATCTCTCACTTTCTTCACACTTTTCTGACATGCCCTTCTTTGTTTGGGAAGTTGATTAAAGAGTCCGGATCTGTGAAAGCGTGAAGACATTTATGTCCACATTTGTGTGGGGGCAGCATCCCAAGCAAAGTCAACTAAGGTAAAAGACAAACTGTTCTAATAACCAAAAAACATCTAGCCCGGGGGGTTTGATACATAAAACAACTACACACTCGTGCAAGCATGCAAGCACACTCGCACGCCTGTAATCAGTCATGCACTCACACATGACCCCTTCCCCATCCCCCAGGCAGCAGACAAGGCAGTACATTCAATGTAACACAGAAGTCAGTCCCTTCAGAAGTCCATCGGATCCTCCTCCGCAAGGCCATTGTTAGCAATGGTTCTGCCTCCACCTTTTGAGGAAAGCCCATCACTTTCAGGTTTTGCCTTTGGAGGTGGAGTCGCCTCTAAATCCCCGCCGGGCGCGCCCCAGGCGTCAGTGGTGGGCGGGTAGAAATTGTCGTCAAAGCCGCAGAAGCCTTCGTCCACGCCTTGATCGTAGCGCTGGTAGGTGGAGGCATGCACCTCGTTTTCTCTGGCCGTGATCTCCAGAGTGCTGTTCCACATGCCGTAGCCGAAGTAGATAAGCACACCTGAAAGGATACATGGAAACAACTCGCTGAACATGAAAGAAACAAAGAAAAACCCCACATGAAAGAGTGTGCAGGAAGAGTAACTTTTTCCACCGATGTCTAAAATGCTCAAGTAACAAACAAGTGGATCAAGGAGGTTTGGTAAAATATAAATTTACTTTTTTGTCCTTGACACATAATTTGCACTGCACTTTGTGTTTGTATGAGAGGATATGAAGTTCTTCAGCAAGAACTGGAAAACAGGTGTAAACTAATACAAAGTTGTACTGAGTGAAATACAAGGTAATCCTGAAAGAAAGCTTGGAAAAAGTTGCAAAATTTTTGTGATTTGGGCAGTGACGCACAGTGAGCAGGACAAAAACCTCAAACATACAGTTATATAATAGAATTGCTTTGATTAAATCATTCAACTTTGTTAGGATAGACTAGTTAAAGTCCAGAATAAAATCCTATCAAGAATATGTGGCAAGACTTAAACATTTCTGTTCACAGGTGGACCCATTAAATCTGAGTGAGTTCAACGTATTTACAAATAATGAAAGGAAATAATAGATTATTGCTGACTTTGAACAATGAGTTCAAAGTCAACAATTTTTCACACCTTATTTGGTAAACTTGTCACTGGGTTGTGTACTCTGCCAATAAAATACATTTGAGTTTATGGCTAAAACATGATCAAACCTGAGAGAACAAGAAGACTAGAGAAAACAACAGCTTTTACTCAACAATATTAATAGAGGAATTTCAAAAGTTTAAAAAATTAGCTTACAATAGGGGAAGAAATGAAAAGAAAACCTGATAAGCTTTTGTTCCGGCTAAAAAAAATAAACGTAAGGGTCTCTTGGCAAATTGAGCCATTGAATTAATACTTTCTTCTGTTATTGGAAGTAATTTGAGCAGAGTTATTGCTTGAAACCAAAACATTGCTCTGATCGGTCCTGGATAATACCTTGATTCGCTCCGCATCAAACCTTTTTTCTGGCAAACAAAGTCTTTGGGAAAGTGTATGCTTACCAACGAGGCACCAGATTGAAAATCGAATCCAGGTGATGGCAGACAGCTTAAGCATGAGGTAGATGTTGACCAGCATGGCTGAAGCAGGTACGAACGGCACGCAGGGTGCCATGTAAGGCAGCCGCTTAGGGTTTTCTGGCTGCTGGAGGATAATGATGATCAGCAGGGCAATGAAGATGATGAGGAAGATTAGTAGCAGCAAGGCCCACCAATGACCCTCTGTGATAAAGTTCGCTCCTGGAACAGAGGGAACAAATGTTGATTTGATTGGACGTTGCAGTACCCTTGTTTCTTGGACTAAGGCATTGCTGATTTGTTCTTACCAAAAATGATGAAGGAGCAGAAAGCGAAGAACAAGATGAACAGCAGTAACACACACACGGTGACGGTTTTCCCCGTGGCCGGAGTTGGCCTGTCCATTTTCCCAGGGAGGCCGAGACGGATTCTCAACGTGTAGTAGCGAGGTCCGATCAGCTTCTTGAGCCGTCGAGACATCCCTCCTTCTGACTCCTCTGCCTCGATGCCGGTTGTCATATCCACTGTGCCGTAGTTGGGATGGCTGGCACTGTATGCATTTTTATCCGGTTTCCCAATCAGCATCTCGTTGTCGCCTAGCGACGGCAGGTTTTTAGCCCCGCAGGTGTTCGTGGTCTGACCTCCGTACTCGTCGGCCTCACTGGTCGGCGAGCAAGCGTCTTTCTCGCACTCGGCCAGAATGCCTTCCTTTTTCTTCTTGTTCTGCTCCTCAGAGAGAAAGTTTACAAAGCCGTGGATTTCGCCCTCGGGTTGGTAACGCAAGAGGAGCACGCAAAGGCTCACCTGTGCAGAGAGAGGGAGAGAGAGAAGTTTGTTTCTTTCATAGGCAGAAATCAAAACCAAAGACTGTTTTGTGCACATGTTGTGCAGTTGTGTTACACTAAAACCAAAGTTTTTCTCTTCATTACCTTTTAAGTTAATATACACATACTGAAGCTATTTGTTTTAAATCATTACACCTGCTTTTTGCTGATATTTTATTGGTCCTTTACAGATTTTAATGTTTCCATTGCTAAACTCAGTTCAGTTTGCATACTATATTTGTATGGTCTTGTTGTGTCTTGAACCTTAATACATTTCAGCAATTAAAAAATTGACAAATTTTTGTTGTTTTCATTGGGATTTTATCTCTTAGAAAAACACAAAGTAGAAAATTATTGTGAAGAGGAAGTAAAATAATGCACTTTTGAAGGTGCTTTGACTTAGCTTATCACAAGAAACTTTCAAGATAATACAATGAAATTTGAGTCTATAGTGTGATTAAAAATGTGAGAAAAGTACAAGTAAATATTGCAATACATCATAATGCCTCATCTCTGTATGGTAAGACATGGGCCAATGTGGTTCAGTCAGCATTTTGTCTGCTTCCATTGTTAAAGTATCTCATACAAATGACTTACAATGCACCATTCTACTGGTGCTGAGCGACTGGCATCATAAAACAAAGTCCATTGATTGGAGGACAGGAAAATGCCACTGCTTGCTACAAGTATGACACATGCTAGTGCATTAGGTTTGTTGCTGCACTAGATGCAATATTAGGTATTTGGGTTTAACCCTGCCTGCTCAGTGAGAGTCCACCTGGCTGTGGAAAGCTCTCCTGAATATGTGGGGACATAAAATGGCAAATCCCACCAACTCAGGCCATACAGCTCAATGTAACCAAAGCATAAATTTAGTTATGGAATCCAAAGAGCTGAAGAATTAAAAGTTAAGATACACAAAAGCAGAAAAAGAAGGCATCCTCTTTTGTGGTTAGATATTACACATACAAAACATGTTGTTTGTACCGGTACTTATCACTCACTAGAGTATAGGCCAGCAAAGTGCCAATGGACATCATCTCTATCAGGTCTCTGAGGCTGACCAGAAGGGACAGAAGGGCAGCCAGAAACCCAGACACAACACAGGCCACAGCAGGGGTCTCCGTGTACGAAGAAACACTGGCCAGGAACCTACACACAGAGAGTGGTAAAGATACACAAGCTATGTCATTTCTCCAGACACAAAAATTAAACAACGTACAATAAGAGCATAGACTTACTTAAACAGAAGACCATCTCCTGCCATAGCATAGATGACCCTTGGCATGGGGAACAGGGACCCCAGGAGGGACACAGTGAGTCCAGCTATGGACCCCACAGCAACTATGTATTTTGCAAACATGCAGCCATGGATGGCAAACATCTCCATCAGCGGGGCATCTTCGTCAATTTCATTGTATGGGACCATAAGCGTCAGTATCACAGAGACCTAAAGGAGAGGCACAAATTTGGTGTTGTTAGTTCCTGAGAATGCTGCGACAGACTGGCGACCTGTCCAGGGTGAACCCCGCCTCTCGCCCGGAACGCAGCTGGAGATGGGCACCAGCACCTCCCGACCCCGTTAGGGAGAAGGGTGCTCAGAAAATGGTTGGATGGATGGAGTTCCTGAGAATGCTCCGACCTTTTACTTTTGACAAAGATGAAGACATTTCACCATTTTAAATGCAAAAATAGAGCAAAAACCCATCAAATTCTTACTAAAATATGAAGCAAAAACTTTTCATCAAAGAAAAAAATTTGCAAGGTCCTTTCTTGACTCAGTCGAAGGACGTTTTATTGGACTCTAACTGCTGCTGAATGAGAACTACGGTTTTACAGTTTGGCTTTACAGTAATATTGTGCTAAGCTCTCCCCACCGCATGCAAATTGCTCATTAGTCATTATTCGCTCTCTTTCTGTGTGTGTATCTGTATGTTTTTGTCCTTCCGTCTGATGTGTGAAATCACACAGGGCCATCTGTCACAGTTGAGGGCTGCAAAAGAGCTGGATTTGCATAACTGCTACAGAAAAGAGAGAGTGATTAAAAAGATGAACCCCACACAGCTGAAATAAAGAAATGTGTTTCAGCTAAAGATTTGGCCCCCTGGCAGGAAATGCCATTCGCAAATTTTTCACCACTGCTCTGTTTGGAAAAGACTAATAGCTCAGTGAGGTTTTTTAACAACTCTCCAAAACAGGAAATATAAAAGAACAATAAAGAAGATCTTTGTTGCCCACAGTACGTCAGAAACTGGTGGGATGACAATAGGTGCTTTATTAATCTTGCCTATATCCACAGCAATTGGATATAGGCAAATAATAAAAAGAAAAGCTTAAAACAACCAGAACACCAAGTTTACCTCATCACCTCACAAGTCAAGGTGGTTAAAATAAAATAAATTAATAATGTTAGAATAAAAATATAGAAAATGCTTGATTCCTTGTCAGGCTGTACAAAATATTAACAGCTGGGGTGATGCATTTAATTTTATGACTGAAAATTACATCAGAAATGTATTCAAAGGTAAAAATTTCCAGCATCTTCAGTATGACGTTATTCTACTGAAGTAAAACCTGCAAAATTTTGAGCAGAGTGTCAGTAAGTCTGGCGACACAAGTATCATTGATTGATTGTATTCTTAGGTTTGGCGCCACTATTGAGCGTAGTAAATATTAGCAAAACAGAGTCCCATCAGACTCCCAGCAGATGTAATTGCTAAAAGTAAAGTTGCTAAAGATAACAGTAACTCATTGGAAGGAAAATTAGGGATAATGCTCTGGAGCTGTGCAGTTTATGACCATTCTTAAATATTAGGGTCATTACCTTCAGTCAAGCTGGAGTTAAATCTTTGGATTTTTTTTTTCTTTTCTTAGCAACGAAGTCCACAGATTATGTAGGATCTTACTTCCATGCATAACCAGTATTGGCACCACTAAAATGCCACTGCTTTTTAGTGTAATATCTAACAACAAAAGATTCATTCTAAAAACCTTTAGTCATAAGAAAACTTATCAACCCATCATGTTATGCTGTGGCTGTTTCAGTAGATATTGTCCATAAGCCAATTAATATTTACAAAACAACCAATACTATAAAGTATTAACTATCATAAAGCCTGTCTGTGTTTCAAGAAAAAGTATAAAGAAGACCTCAGCTGTCAAGCTTAAACTCACATTGGATTCATTGTTTTGTAAAAGAGCAGTTTGTTCCTGACCGCCATTGAGAGTTATTTAATAACAACAACCAAAGAATATGATTATGAAAAAATATACCTGGAATACTCATCAGAGAAAAAATAAATAAATAAGAATTTCTACCATTGTGAATGAAAAAGTTAGCTACAGTCTGTCACTCAAGCAAATTTCAGAATCTCTGTCACCAGAGGAATGAGTCAGTAGCTTTACTTTAGATCTACAGGGAGCAGGAAAGTTTCTCCCAGATGCAGACAGCGTGAGGCAGATCAAAGAAAGGCAGAGGTTAAAAATAGGGGAAAACCATTTTTTGAGCTCATGCTAGGGGTAATGTGTGGAAGTTGATGTGACAGGGAGACACAATCTGAAGCTGATGTAATCTTTGCTTCAGTAAAATTTGAAAAAAAAAAAAAAAAAACTTATGTTTTAATTGATTGATATTCCCCAGAACCCACAACAGCAACCACTCACTGTACACAATGGAACACTATGCTGTCTGAGCTGAATACATGATTGTGGTGGAGATGCACTCTCCCACATTTAGCCTGTGGGGAGAGGCTCTTTTCTTCCACCTGTCAGGAATACAACAGTCGGGACAAACTTCTCAGTTTGTATTCATGGGACAACCAACAGGAACTGAAAGCAAAAGTTCAAATTTAGGTGTGAAGATCAGGAATAAATATGAATTCATAACTGGAAGTAAAACATTGCTTTGTCTACATAGAAATAAAAAAATAAAAAATAAAAAAAAACATAGGAGACCCCTATGTTTTGCTATGATATTTAGTCATAGCAAAAAGACTTTTCTTTTCTTCTAAAAACTGAATGTCTGGTGTGGGAAAAAGTTAGGATAACACATTTATAATTATATATAACAATTATATATAATTAGAGAATTACAAATTTAATTGACTCACGGAGACATAGGCAGTGAGGCAGGTGATGAGTGAGGCAGTGATGGCGTAGGGGATGGAGGTGTTGGGGCTTTTGGCCTCTTCTCCTGTTGTGGCGATGATGTCAAACCCGATGAAGGCATAGAAGCAGGTGGCTGCACCCTGCATCACCTGCACCCAACAAGAAGGAAGTATAGCTCATAAAAAGATGACTGGCCCTGCATGTACTTGGACATTTCGGGTTGTGTACGCATTGTTACCTGCATTCATGAGTGCCTGTGGTAAACATGTTAAAAAGATCTTATGATGAAAAGTTTTACTGCAGAATCAAAATCTCACGCAGAAAAGATAACATACTTTCCAATAGATTAAGTTTATTTTCTGCTGAACCAACTTGGAGTAATTATTGCTGGAAAAGTCTGCAATGTTGTGATGGATAGAAAATGTCCAATAATCTCTTCCAAAGAATCAATTTTTAAATAGACTCATGCTAATTATGGAAACTTACAAAAAAAATGGCACTCATTGCTGAAGTTCTCTACCACAAAGTTCTGACAATTTGGTACTGTCTTTTATTGTGTTCACACAATATAAAATTAAATAAATGGTTCTTTTACATTGAAACCCTGAAGTAATTGTGCTTCGGATGATTTTGTCAAAACAATTTTGAAATCCAACAAGAAATGTCCCCCACTGATCAAATTCCCTCAAATTACAGATATTATTTATTATTTTTTATTATTTTTACAATTCTTTCTCTTTGAAATTATTACATTATTTATTACAAGATACATGTACAGTAAGGCTTCTTACACGTGTTTCCCAGTGTTGCAGATGAGAGTGTGCATGCATACCCCTGACCAGCCAAAGGGTAGGAATCTCCCTTCATCCCAGTTCTCTCCGTTGACAAAGAACAGCCCAGCAATCATCATGAGAACCCACACAATGAGGTTGATGATGTTCAGAGCGTTGTTGAAGCCAACAGAGTTCTTCACTCCCAAAGCCACGATCACTGTCACCAGCAAGGCTATCAGAAGAGCCAGCAGATCTGGGTATGACTGCTCCCCTTTACCTAGAAATAACACACACACACACACACACACACTCATATCTACCCCAAAGCATTTTGATGTATCAATGTATTTCATTAGGCAGCTGTGGCAACAACTAGAATAAAGACTCCAGATACAAAACAAAAAGATGGACATAATTTTTAAATAAAATACAGTTAGTACAATTCTTAGAGTAGAATTTTTCCAGAGGTATATTTCCAAAATTTTGAAAAGACATTTTTGTGTGGAATGAATGTGTTGTTTTATTCCTAGTCTCTAAAATTGTCTTTATCTTATTCGCAGTGCAATGAAGTTAAGAAATTGCAAAAAAGACAATCAAAGATTATATCAGTTGTGTTGTCAAGAAGTTAACAAAATGTGCTATATGAGTTTCCTATACTTTATTATAGTTGACGCTAAAATAAGTCCTTTATTTTTTGTGCATCACAAAAAAGAAAAGCAAACAAAATTTCAGCTTGTAACTACTTCATGTGTAAGGCAAATCTTTCTATTTGTGTTGGACAAACATTTTAAAAGCCCAAAATTAAGAGCGCATTCACGAACATGAAGAGTCCGTTTACACGTTTCACCAGATCTGTGTATTTTTAGCAAAATTCCACAACTTCCCCTGGGCGGGGAGGAACAATTCACCAGCTGGAAAGGGAAACAACGCTTTTCAAATAAACCATTGGAACAGCTGGCCATACTGCGAGCCATGTGACCACTCCCACCATGTTCTCAGTGTCCACTGGGAAATTCAACTGGGTCTGCCAGAGGCATGTGCAAAGGGAAAGACACTTCATGGTTTAGTTGTTGAACTGAGATTACTTTGGGTCAGATGGTGGAACTGCATTCCTTTGACTGTATTCATCATCATAGACCACAAAGTAAGAATCTGACAAGTCAGTGACAGTTGTTTGCACCAAAGAGAGCAGCCTTCTTCACATGGCTTCAAACTGGAAAGCTATGTTTGAGGATTTATTTTCATAATTCAAGATGGAACAGCAGATGCTATTTTTCATTAGGTCTTGGCTTTTCTGACTGGAAGTAAAACTACTCCTGCCAACGTTTATGGTTAAAAAAAAAAAAGCTCTGCTTGTGTAGTTTTGTTTTTCATCAAGAGGATGCAATATATTTTATTTGGCCAAATCCGACCAAGAAATGTCTGTTTTTAAGTAGACAAATAACTGTGTGTTATGATTACCCGGCTTCTATGAGTGCCAACCATGGCAAAACTAACAGCTCAACCAGTCGCTATCATTTCCATTTCATAAAATTTATGAATCAGCCAACATAAAATAAAACCAATGAACACACACAAAAAAGTAAAGCCCAATCAAAAGCAGCCACTTACCCAAGCCGTTGAGTGTGCCAATATGTGAAATCATGAAGTTGCTGATGCTGTGATTGGCCAGAGAGTCTGCCATGCTGCTGAGAGCCGACGCCCCCGCCGCCGTGCCGATCAGATACTCCAGGATCAAGTTCCAGCCGATGAAAAAAGCCACGCACTCTCCCACGGTTACGTAGCTGTATGTGTAGGCAGAACCTGTGGTCTTAGGCACACGCACCCCAAACTCTGCATAACACACTCCTTCAGTAAAGACAAGAAGACACACACACAGGCACCCTCTGTGACATAGTGCAAGGAGTAAAAAGCTGACTTAAGGAAACTGATTAGAACTGTAGGGTTATAGTGAAGCATCCTTTGAGGATATATCAAATTAAAACTATAATGGCGTTGACCTTATAATAATATGAACGCTTACTGAAGGCTCTTGTGAATCAGAGGTTTAATGATGGTATAAATGTCTGCATCTTACTGCTGCTTTAATCGCCAAGTGTGTGTGAAAGCCAGAGATGGCAAAAGAATGCCATCTCTGTCTCTCTTACCTGAAAGTATGGATGCCACAGCTGCGATGATGAAGGACACAATGACCCCTGGGCCAGCCATCTCCTTGGCAACAAGCCCCGAGACCACATACATCCCCGTCCCGACGCAGCTGCCCACACCGAGCGACACCAGATCCACCGTGGACAACACCCGGGCCAGTCTGGTGCCATGTGAGCTGGTGCCAGACACTGCCGAATCCAGCATGGACTCCACGGGTTTGGTCCTCAGCACGCGCGACGTGAAGGTGTTCCATGCTGAGCCCCACTGTATCCTGCGGGGGTCCAGCTTCCCCACCAGTCCGCTCATAGCGAGGGCGTGACGTCGGCGAGTGGAAGGCTGATGAGGAAGACTGCAAGACGCTTGTTCTTTGATGCTTCAGTTCAAGTTCTGGAAATTCTCTGGAGACAGTGAAGTTATTCTTCATCCATGTGATGAAAGAGGATGGGATGTTCTACCGCTTTCCGTGGCTTTCTTAACAGTCTAGCGGAAGGCCTAGTTTGGTTCTACCCACATGACAACAGAGAAAGTTACCTGAAAGACAAAAGAGAGACCGCTTACTTTCACACATAGCTTCTGTTACAGTGTGAGACGTGCTTATATTTTCACAACACAAGCCTAAAACTAAGGCGCACTTTCACTTTGACCGCAAATGATTTGTACCTTAATTAGGGAGCAGCAAAATTAAAAGGCCATTCCCTGTAGCTCTGTTGCCAGGGCAGCTAAGCTCATCAACGACAACCGCAGTTCATCATTTCCTTCTAATGTTTGTGCCGGGAAGAGAGAGCAGTATTTACATGCTGCGATGTTACCAAAGAACTTGAACGGTCGTGCTTGTGTAATGTTTACCGGTCAAGGCGAGATTAAGATGTTAGTGACAACATTCATTGACACAAAACCCCCCAAAAAGCTGATTGCTAAAAAACAAATGAAAATGATCCCATGCTGATAACTTTTGGTAAAACCGCTCCACTGCTGAACACAATGAACTGCTTAACGGATATCAAACAATGCAAGGATCACACATATGAAAGCAGATATGTGTGAACATTAAAATGCTGTTAAATCTCAAATAAAACAAGAAAGAGATTTAAATAAAATCAAACTCAAGATGTTTATTGGTGCTAAGAGACTAAATGTTTCTAATGTTTTTAATTTTTTTTTTTATGAAATCTGGAAAATGTCCCAAATTAAAAGTGATTCTAAACAAATGGTGGCACAGGGCCACCGAAATGTTTATGCAGCAAGCAGTATGATATAATTGATATCATGTCCCATTAAAATTAAGCACTTTCAGAGGATCCGCTTTAACTTTTACACTTTTCTCTTTATACAAATAATAATGAGCGACTCCAATGTGACTGCCCTTTATGCAGCGCCATCCATCTTGACATTACACATAGTGGTTTCAAAGTAGACCAAGAAGTAAAACATTAATTTTATCTTAGCAAGACACATTCTTCTATGCGTTTTCTGTATCCTTGATGTGAGTTTTGATCAACTTCAAGCAGATTAGGAGGGGGATTCTCTATTAATGCTCTAAGCTTTGCATCTTAGCGACTCATCCAAAGTTACCTTGGGCCTCTTGATTAAAATACACACAACTAAACTTTAATTAGTGAAAAACAACAAAAGCAACAAGTGGATTTTGTTAGCATTAGAATACAGTATGTCACAATTTTCTTTTTTTTTAATTCCACAGTTGTGCAATACTTTGTGCTTCATTGCACAAACTAAAATTTAAATCACTATTTCAGTGGTGTCGAAGTGACAAAATGCGAAAAAGTTCAAGGGGTAACACTTTTGCGAAGGCTTTTAAACGAATAAGTGGAACGATTAAATATTGCTGAGTAACACTGCTCTATTATTCCTTTCTCTCACAACGTTTTTGTGGATAATGATGAGATTCGGCACACCGCTGAAAGGAGAGCTATTACAGACCTCAATTGGAGCCCTCGTCTCTCACTCCCTCTGAGCGGTGCTGGACCGGCAATCAGCACTCGTCTACTTTAGGCGGCAAACGCAAAGTAACCGAACAAACACTCACATGCGGCACACCCACGGCGCCTCTCAGCAATGATGACTGCAATTATCCAGCTGTTTAACCGAATCACAATGGGGGCCACTATTGGAGCTGCACTCAGTGGAAGCACGGGCATGTGAAGCAGTAGAAAGGGCTCCAAGGGTGAATAATGTGAGTGTTATGGTGAGCATTCAGTGGAGTATGAGCTGACACAAGGGCAACATATGCACATGTTAAACATGAGCTTGCAAAGCAAGCCAAGTCAGCATATTTACACAGCAAAATAAATAATGAAGTGTTAAAATAAAGTCTTTTTTTTTAAGAATGTTGTAGAAAACAAAAAAGAACGTTGCACAAAAGTGTTTGACCTTTGATTTGAGATGATCTATGAGATATATTTTGTATGGCAGTAATACAGTAAATTTTTATTTTAAAAGTCAAAGTACTTTGCTCAAGATTTTCTAACAGTGAAGCTTTGCAGGGAGCTTTTTAGCTTTATTGCTGCTAAAGGCCAAAGGTCAGACTATTTAGACAAATATCTTGAGATGAAATTTCAAACATATACATCGAATGCGTTAATAAATTCATCTATCGCAATGTTTTGGTAATTTATTTAACACATCATCAGATAAGGTACTCAAATGCTTTATAAAAGGATGTTCTCCAGTGTCTAAGTAGTTGCTAGTCGCTAAAAACACATCCACTCTCATAACATACAGAACAGTGAAAATCTAACTGCATGCCATCTATCCATGTTAAAAACAAAAGCCCAACACCAATAAATTTTCTCTCGTTGAAGCACAAAACCATAGGACGACAGAGACCATCGGGTTATAATGTAGCTCTCCGCTGGCCAGCCTGTGACAGAAACACCCACCTAAACATTGCTGTAGACTGGCGTCTCGCCCACCTTTGCAGTGGCACACCCTGAAAGCAGGAATTGCATCCTGCCAGACAATGTGCAAAAGCCCCAGAGTGGAGGATCCTGATAAATGCAGCACAGAGTCAGCAAGGCACTGGCCTGCAAACCCAGATCCCAGTTTGATGGAGCATCTGTTGGCTGTGCCAAGGCTCCACCCTGCAATGCAACCAATCCGCTGCCAACACTGAAGGCTCAGTCATTGTGGAACATGGTCAGGTCAAAACAGAGGGTTTTACTGCACCTGATTGCCATCGACACAGTGAAAAACAATGTAAACAGATTTGTGTGAGTGTGATATTGGAAACTATATCGGCATTGTCAATAAGATGGCGAGACGCTCCACAGACTTTAGCAGCTTTAATCTGAAACACTGACTGCTGCCCACGAATTCAGTCACCTTCACCAAAACACAGACAAAAGCTAATAAATGAGTGTGGTACGAGTGCGGCGGACACGTTCCAGGCTGTCATATCTCAAAACAAAGCTGCTCAGTTTTTACAGCTCCTGTTCCATGTTCATCTTTCAACCCCCGTTCTTCCCTCCCAACTTCTTTTACAGTAACCACCACCTGCCCCGCGCTGATTGTATATTATTTGAACAAGCACACATCAACCAAACAGAGCTGAACAAAGGAGGACGGCAGCAGGTGTTCAACCTGTTCACTACTGTAGCGAAGGCTGCAATAAAGGCTGCTTAGAGAAAATGTCTCAAAACACGCAAAACATTATTTCCAAAAGAGTTGAGTTAAAACCTTCAGTGCTTCAGTGTTTTTTTTGGGGGAGGAGAGGGTTTGTTATTGTTGTAACAAAGTGAAGCAAACAAGCTACAGAGTTAAATGCCACTCAATCTTAGTTATGTGGAGATCGTACAGGTTTGTTAGAGAACATCAGTGTTTAGTTTGAATGGCCTAGTCAAAGTCCAAACCTAAAACCAATTGAGACGCTGTGCCAGTTTAACAATTAGGTGTCTTCTGAAAGCAGCAGGTTTAACTGGATTAGATTTAGGGGTATCAGAATAATGTAGGCAAGATACAAATGCATGCCAACATTTTCAGATTTTTATTATAAAGACTCAATCCATGTGTCAATTTTCATCTCTGTGACAAAACAAAAAAAATCAAATGAAACATATCAAGCTTCGTGGTTGCAATAACATAATATATCTGCAAATTCAGAAATATTAACTTGAACCCAATAGACAGTAATTATTTCTGGAAATACGTAAGCACATCACTATGCAAAAAGGGACCAAACACCCTTTGTTGTTAATTTTTCATTATTTAATTGAAACAAACAGCTCACTTTTATTAAAATTACACATCATTTCTTTCTATATGAAGTACTACTTTGTCTTGGTCTCACACAGAAACCCCCCCCAACCCATTAAATGCAATTAAGTTTGCGGTTGCAGTATGACAGTATGGAAATGATTGGTTTGAATCCTTTCGGAGGGCACCGTAAACTTATCTCAACTTGAAATCAGTGCACACGGGTCAGTGAAAGGATGGCAAAACATGAATAAATTCTCAGCAGTACGAGAAATTTTGCTGATTTTGGTGTTCTGCCACAGGCCATTTCCCCTTCTGTCAGCCAGGTTTTGTTTTCGCGAGGGCCGGAGCGCTTCAGTCTCGGCAAGATGCCAAGTGGGCTTAAAGCTATCAGATAAGCTCTTGTGATTATTAAGTCGGTGGAGGTTGGGAGAGCAAGATATTGGGAGAGGAAATTTTTTAGCAAATTTATGAAATTCTACAATTCTACTTAAGGTTTGTAATGTATTTTCCTTCTTGAGCTAGAAAAATCTGTGATCTACCATGCCTGAAAAGGCAGCCTTAAAAAAAACAAAAAAAACACTAGCATTTATTTCAGCCAATGTAAGAATATAAAAGATGGCTTACTTTGAGAAACTTCTGTCACTCCGCAGAGTTACACTGATGAAGAACATCAAAATAACTGTGCAACGTAACACATTGCACTGCATTACACAAATCACAAATGCAAAAAGGGTGAAATCTCATCCAGCCAGCAAGGGATTTTAGATATGTCGCTTCTTTTTCTTGTCTATCACAAACAAAATATGAGGAACATTGCCTTTAAAGAAAAAGTATGTGAAAATAATGATTATACGGTCTTGTACACGTCATCTCATGTTTGCAAGGAGAGTAGCATCGAGTGGGAAAAAAATTTGTTTTTATTAATCAGTGTTGCACTATTGGAGAAAAAAAAACATAAATTTTTGCATTTGTTTACTGTAATTTGTTTGTGTGCTAGAGCCTCCAGTTTAAGAAGGTGCCTGGGAAACGGTCAGAGGTACAAGCCCACTGACCGCAGAGCATGTGTGATTAGAGAGGATTGAAAAATCACAGCCTTTCGACAGTGCATCAGAAAGCCTTTTCCATGCGCAACAGATTGGTCCAGCATCTATTTCTACAGTGTCATTACAAAATTACATACCTTACCAAAACGCAGAGCAGTGGTGCTTTCACAAGGAAATTGATAATTGAATATCTGTCATAATCATCTCCACTGGTGTTAGAGCGTCTGCTCTTTTGATAAGAGAGCTGTCAGAATATCTATACTTGTGACACATCAGCAGTGACTAAGCCTGTCTCTCCTGAAGTCTAAAGTGCTGGTTGAATAACTGTATTGAGCTCTCAACGCATTGATGTTTGCAGTGAGAGCTGCATTTACCTAATAAAGGCCAGACTGCTTCAAATCACTCAAAACCAAAGTTGGAAACCTGCTTTGCATTTAATGGATTGGGGAATAAAAACCGACCCCTGTTAAAAACCCTGGCACAATTCTCACAGAATGCAGACAAAACAGGACAAGTCTTGTTTAGAAATATGAAATGTGTTATTTAGGATTAAGTCTGACTAAAAATTGGTGTGAATATTTATTTATTTCGAACATGATAGCAGAATAAATATCAGATGTGAACAAGGAATGCCAAAGACATATTTTTTGCACCACAATAATGTTAACATGCTCGAAAAGTACTGTAAAGAAATAAAAGATTTATGAACTCCTGCCCCATAAACTCATACCAGGTTTTCAGATGGACCCTCATTATTAAATAAGTTAAATATATAAAAACAGAGGTTAATGAATTTTCCATTTTATCTTTTTTTTTTTTTGCCATGGACTCACCAAACACACGTCTAAATATATGCATCCATACATAGATACCCAAACACTCATATGCGATAGCCTCAATTTACATATTCACATTTGTGCTATCTCTCATCCATATTTCTGTCTTGTGAAAATGACCTTCTTAAATTTCCTCTTAATTTGTATTACACTTTGACTTTGTTATGACTCCATAATTTTACACCTTGAACTGAAATACAAAAGCTCGCTCTTGTTGTGCATGTTCTACAAATCCTCAAGTTTGAGTAACTCCTTAAGTCCCCCTATGCTTTATTTTTTAAGGTAAAGATTTACTGTAAGAGTTTCTGAAATAGGTTAGTTGCAATGATTGCATAATGTCAGATCTATTGAACTTTGGACAAATGAATACACAGTGGGGAAAAATATGGCAGCTTATTTAAATAAGAAACTATTACTGTGCATAATTCATGTGCCTTAATGTACAGCTGGATGTCGGTTGCTTACACTGTTAAGATTTATGAGCGATTAGAGCTTCCTACAATCTGTGTGCAAATGTCTTTTTCCTATGGCTATGCACGTTTACTTAATTACATTTAGGCAGATTTGTCATTTTATAAAGTGTTTTTGGTTGACAAAGGTCATATTCTGCAGTCAGAAAAGCAGAGGAAAGTCTTGAAACATACCACACTAGATTTGTTACCATAATTAACAATTGTTAATTGGCTTGTTAGCATTGGAGTGTGGAGTTCCCCATTTACTTTTCCACAGCCGAACCTACATCTGTTACAATGTGGTTTATTTACTGCGTTGGCAGGCTGATCACTGTATCTCTGTGTGACACGCCAAACAAATCTGACATAGAAAACAAGGGAAATTGCAGGCTGTCAGAGTGATTCAATTGTTTGGTTCATCGGCCTCGCTACGACTGCTCAAGTCAGTCGAAATTCTCTGGAGACTAATTTTTCTATAAGAATTTTTTACGTTCATATCCATTTTATTAGAGGGCTGTCAGACAGGCAGAGGGCATTTCTGATGCAAGAGCTATATGATCCCTCTGAGAAATAAATGAAGCATTGCCAAAGGAAGGATCCATGAATCCATCACAGTTTTGCTGTTGTTTTTTATATATATTTTTCAGCAAGATGGAAACTGCCCTTACTATACTTTAAGTATCCTTTTAAATTTTAAGAATAAATCTCCAAAGAATAAATCTCCTCTTTTTTTCAGATTTTATTACACTTCAACTTCAAACATCAGTGTGTTTTCTTGGTACTCTATTTGACACTGCAACAGGAGGTATCACACAGTAGTGAAGTGCCAAAAAAATTGATATATTTGTACTTGCCCCCTCTGATAGTTTCAGAACAGCTGGTTGGATTCTTTTCACTAAATAGGTATTTTCTGGAGACGATAGCTTGCACTGGATTTTAGTTTTTGAAGGGTGTATTTAGAAAGTTTGCTCATTTGTAGTAAATCTTTATTATTTATACTGTTCATTCACTCTACTCTGGCATTTAAAGATTAGTTAATGAAGTGTTAATAGTTCATACTTCTCATTTTGGTATCTTTTAAAGGGCAGTGTTTTTTTTGTTGTTGTTTTTTTTCCAAGCACATTGTGCAATTATATGACATAATCAAGTAACTATGTCACCTTAAGTTGCTATCAAAATTTTCTATATATCACTCATAATTTAAAAAAAACAATATGACACTGCAGCTTTAAACTGGTCTCTGTTTCTTTAAGAATCTGCTGGTCTTTCCAACACTTCACCTTCTGCACGTCATCTAAGTCTCCAGTATGCCGTTTAAAACCATTCTCAGTAACGTTGGAGTACGTATGATGAGCTCAGCAGACACACAACTCCATCAGGTGTTCGCCAACTGCTGCTGCCGCTAGTCTGGAGGAGCTGCGTGGGAAAAGCATGGGGCAGGGATTCTCGGTGAGGAGAAAGCTCAGCTCGGTGGTTTGTGAGAGCGAGCGTCAAGTATTTCTCAAAAATGCATAAAAATTCCAACGAATGAATACTTTTATTTAAAATAAAACTATACATTTAACCAGTGCACTAAAGATGACCAGATGCTGAGCAGAAACCAGTTCAAATTACGAGTGCTTAGTCTATTGAAAATGTCTTTTCCTGGTTGTTGTCAGTGAAGCACACATTCATATTTTATGCCAAGCAAATCATCTTTGTGATTTGGCTAATTACTGAGTTTGTTAATGAGATCAAATGTTTAATCCTGCTTTTTCTTCTTTTTTTTTTTTTTTATCTCTGATGGCCACAGCTCAGAACTCATTAAATTTGTTGACCAACAACTAAGAAGGGCTACTTCAATAGACAGTGATCCCAGACCAGTTGCTCTGCATAAATGCTCTGTCTCCAAAGCTGATTAATCACAGTTTGGGCCGCCACAACCTCCTCTGTCTTCCCTTATTGCAGCGCAGAGGCAGCTTGAAGCTTAAAGCAAAGTAAATCTGCCTCCTGACTGTAAGATAAATAGAAACAACAGTGCCACTCCCTGGGGCTCCAAGCTCACCAGCCATAATGGTGACATCTCTATTTACCCTCAAGTGGTAAATGAACACCAAGGTCATTTAGCACTTAAAAGGACTACACAGTACTACTTATTTTGTTCTGTGGAACGTTCATTCGTAAGACAACAATTTGTGAAGGAAATTAGGCATATTCTCTTCAGGTTTTCATCCCTTTTTGTTCAGTCAGAAGCACTGCTTACCTCATTGCTGTCACTGACGAGCAGTTTGTCAGAGAGCATCTCTTTATCATCACGCTCTCTAACCTACCCCATGTCTCCTTTATTTCAATTGCAAATCTTTACAAACTTCTTCTCTGACAGTGGGTTGTTTATCATCTTACACATGGCTTTCCAGCAAATGAGGTCTTGCTGCCTGGCCTGCTTACTGTGTTTAGTCTGCTGTCAGTAGAGGGCTTTGTGCTTGTCTGTCTCTGTCCTTCCACCCTCTTTTACTTTCTTGCAATCTTTTTAAAGATAAGTCTGATATCTCTGATGACTTTTCATGGCCTTAAAAGTAAGGTAATAAAATGCTGTTTTTTGACATTTAAAATTTACAGTACAATTACTATTAATTATCAGGAAAGTTCCTGTTTGGACTGAATTGTTCATGATACAGTTCAGACGCAGCTGCACAGTCATTAAAATGACATTACGTTTGAAGGCCAAAGCAAACCTCCAGAAAAAATATACTTTTTTATCATGCTAAAAATTAAAATGAGTAACCATAATATTCTATTCGGTCTTTTGAGTAGTTAGCTGTACATTTGCAACAAAGGTTGTGGTAGTTATCAGATCCATCAAACCCACTGGATTTAATCCTGGATTCTTTTTTAATTTCTGTTTTTCTTTCTTTTCCTTTTGTCTTGTTTAGAGTCTACTGTAACAGGAGGCTTCATTGTGTGCACTTATAAACATTAAACAAGCAAAAACACAATGTGAGTATCCCACCTTTATGTGCAGGCAGGTCCTCTGACATCATTCCTAACCAGTCTCTGATTGGAATAAAGGAAGTGGGCGTCTGCCAGCCATTCATAAATAAGAGTTTATGAGTGTACGTGTCTTTGTAGCATCTGCCACGTATCCAGTTAGACGAGGCAAAAACAACGCAATTTAAAAGGGCCAGTCTATAGTAAACTGATCATTTCTTATTCCAAACAGGCACAACCAATTTTCTTTTAGGCCGTTTGGTTCTTTTTATGTATCTTATATAAAAGCAACAAACAATTTCTTTTTTTAAACAAAAAAATCCACTGGACTCTAATAGAAAAAAAAATACAAGCCAGTGGTATAGCAGAATATTTTCATCTGAAATGATTTCAGCAAATTCAAGCCTTGGCCTTCTGCAACTTTACTTGGTTTGATTTGATAAACACATTTTTATTTATGGGACGGATGCTCAACGACTAGCAGAGTCTGAAGGTCGGAGGTTTCCTCAAAGCAGACTGTGGAGCCATGTATGCAGGAACAGAGCAATCCTCTGCAAAGGCTCTCTCCTTTGTTTTGAGCATGTTAATAAGCTCTGGGAAATAAGAAATGAGTCAACGCTATCGCCCTGTTTTACGTTTGGGGTTTGGGGTTTGGTGTTGTGTTAGTATTCACAATGCCTTTTATCTATAAGTTTATTTTTGCTTTATCTGAAATAGTGGGAATTTCTTTGGAAGTTGTTCTGTTGTGGCTAATTTTTAAAAGGTTTGAAGACTGATGTGGATTTCTGAATTGTCCCCTGTCTTGTTTAGCTTTATGGAGACAGAACTCAGACAGTCAGGCAAAAATAAGAGAATAATTCAACACTGCACAAAATCCTGAGCTTAAAATACTGAGGCGGGATTATAAAGTGACCAGAGAAGAGGCTAAATTAATCAGAGTGGTACAGCTGTGGGAACAAGAAAACATGGAGACTGAAGGAGGAGACTAATTAACACAGAGGAGATAAAATAAGACTCAAATGATCAAGAAACAAAAAGGAAAAAAAACAGACAGTAATCTAAGCGATAAATACAAGAACAAACTAAACATTAAGGATAATATGGCAACTCCTAAAGTGCAATAATAAACTGAAAAAGTCAGAATATAGCAAGTCCAATGGAACATTAATAACCCACAAGAATATGATTGAAACCACAAAAAGAAAACCGAAACCCGAACCCTGAAGAAACATGACACTTCCTGTCTTACCGTGAGCATCCAGACTGCTTTTCTATGACAAATCTTCTCAATATCCAGTCTGCCAGTATAAGTGGGCAGCCAAGTTTTCATAAGTCAGAAGTTTTCCCATTTTCTTTCTTTCTGTTTTATGTATTTAGAGACCGCAAAGTTGTCAATGCACACTCCACAACACGATCATCGAGTTTTCACATCACCATTTCCTGAACAATTTAAAGTTTGTGGTTTTATCATGACAAAATGTCTGAAGGATCTGGTATCAGTTCTTTTGCTAGACACTGCAGTGCAACACTCATGTCAACACTGTGGCACACACACACACATACCAGGCATGAAACTGTCTCTTAAAAAGCAGCGGCTGCATTATAAACCTCCGGCCCTGCATGTGATTCTGTCTTCTTCTCTGTGTCGCCGAAGCTGCCTGGGACTTTATGTGAGAGATATTCAGGGAGACAAACTGCAGTTGCTAAATTGGGTGGTTATGTAATCATCTGTTTCTGCCTCTCATTGCCATTGCTTCAGCAAATTCATCTTCATCACATCAACATGGGGGTCATAATGTTTCTTTTATTTCTACATTTCTTTCTGCAACAAATCCTTTTTGTTTTGGTGAAGTCCTAACAGGCGATCGCTGTGTCTTTTGATTTCTTAAGTTTTACAGGTTTCTGTAATGTTCTCAACAAGATAGGCACAAATTTGAGGGTTTGTGTTTTTAGATGTTTTGAAACAAATTTTCAACTTACATTAAAGAGTGGTGCAGCTAACATCCCTGGAGAATGCAAGACATTATCTCATCTTGCAATCCATCATCCCTCATCACAAAGAGAGTTTAAAACACAAAATAACAAAACAGTTTTGCTGTAGATCTTTTAACCTTTGTGTTATTTGTCTTAAGTCTCTCTCTATCTATCTCTCCCAGAGGAAGTGATCAAAGACATCTCTGGAACATATCTGAGGAAATAAATAATATTTTATGTCTCTGATACTTCATTTGAAACAGCTTAAAGATACTGACATGATGATTAACTCTGAGCCTCCTGCCCTCAGTAGCAACTTCAACAATGAAGAGTTTTGCTGTCACCACAACCTGGTACCACTGTTGTGTAGTACTGATTGTTCTTATTGCCTCATTTGCACATGTGGGCCTGTATGTGTTGGAAAACTACAAAAAATAAAAATAATTAAAAAAATAAACCATGCAAGAGGACAACCTTAAGAATTTGGTTTATTTATTCATAATACTGCTTATTCATTGTCCTTAAATGTAGACAGTATTGGTACCTCTCAGATCAGGTGATTTGACATATTGTTTAACTCATATGTCTCTTTCTTTTGATTGTTCATGTTTTGTTAACCTTTTAAAGCTTGGGAGGGCCTCATATTTAAGAGAGAATTGTTTAAAAGTGCCTGCTTGTGCAAGGCCTGAGATCCAAATGTTGCTCAGTTAAATCTCTGAGTTCTGTCAGCGTCAGAAAATTTTGCCTGTTTTGTTCCCTGATTGGAAAAAGATTGTGACTTTGACTTTGCAGTTGCCCACTGATAGTTTGATCAGGCCATGCCTGATCAAATCAACTGGTGAATTCCTGGTAGATCTCTAGAATGAGCCCTTTTCCAGAACGAAAGGCACAACACACAATGTCCACCAAAACGTTTCCCAACGCGACCTTGTTCTCCGCCCTCTTCAAAATCCTTGCCTCTTGTCTGTGGCACCTGTTGAGCGGTGACAGGCCCGTCTAGCTACACCGTATCACCAAGCCATCTGCTTTCAGCACCATGGACAGCACGTCGTCACAACTGAGTAAAACAAAGAACGCAGAGGAAAAGGACGAGAAGGAGACAAGACCTTATGGCAAATTTAGAAAAAAAAACAAACAAAAAAGAGATAGATGGAGGTAGAGGGCAGGGGGGTAGAGAGAAAGAGAGAGATCAGCCCATGTCATTAGGGATTAGCCTAGTTTGACTGCTTGAGGCTGTCAGTGTCTGAGTGCTCTTGTCCTCAAATAAACACACGCAGGCATCCAGATGCACAGTATGTTTCCTACAAACAGACAGAGATAGATAGATAGATAGATAGATAGATAGATAGATAGATAGATAGATAGATAGATAGATAGATAGATAGATAGATAGATAGATAGATAGATAGATAGATAGATAGATAGATAGATAGATATTTTCTCTCCTTCTACTTTCCACGTTTACCCACCCAATATGCTCACTTGCAATCAAAACTATTTTCAATTATTTATGTCAACCTTTTTTTTCTTTTTTTTTTTTAAGTTGGGCATCTCGCTGTACAAGCAGTACAGTTTCCTGCTGCAGCCACAGTCCGCTGGGAGAAGCGACACCCACCCTCAACTCTTTCCTCCTTCCTCTTCCGCAAAGAAACATCACTTTGGGTGGGGTGTAGTGACGGGAAGGGACAATTCCCTGTTACTAAAACAGTACGGGCTCTCGCTGTTTCCGTCGCGTTTATGCGCCACCCCCTTATGAACAGAAAGAAAGGAGGAAAAAAAAAAAAGGAAAACTGCACAAAGGAAGATGGGAAAACAGCCGATGGTTGAGATAGCAGCTAAGTTTAGGAAAAGCGTCGCTGGTGAGGGTGCGCAGGAGAGAAGTGGAGGGGAAAAAAACACTCACTGTGCCGCGGCCGGATTACAGGATGCCCATGTCGGATGCTGCAGTCGGTCGCCAACATCAGCAGCAGGAGCAGCAGCAGCATCTCCGGGCTGCTTGCGCGGCGCATCAGCGGGAGGCAGCGCAGGATGGAGGAGGGGAGGAGGGAGAGAGACTGAGGGAGGGATGGAGGGAGGAGGGAGGGTGAGGCCGATGATGTAAAACGGTTTAAATCATTCAGGAAGCCCCGTGAAGGCATACGCGGCGCAACACGCATCCGGTTTGTTTTCCTGACGGGACAGGATGTCGTAGTTTCGGTTCCACCCCTCACTCTACCCCATCCCGTGATTTGGTGAAGATCCGGCAATGACACAAGCGACGGATTGCCTAAACTGCTGGATTGAAAACAACGTTTTTTTCTTCTTCTTTGCTAACCTAGTAAAGCTTAAGTTAGTTTTACACCAACAAAGTTATGACTTTAATTCAGCACAATGCAGTGAGTTTTCAGTAATATTTATTATTATAAAACAAGATAAAGTCATAAACATTTATAAATGGCACGACCAAAGTTGAAAGACTAACCAATTGGATTACTAAACGACTAAATATTTGAGTTAAGAAGTCATTTTTCAGGTTTAATCATGAGAAAATGTATCAGCATAAAGACGCTATAATGTCAGCAAACGCAGGTATTTATTAATGTTTTTTTTTTCAGAATTTGTGAAAAAAACTGAATATCAATATTAACAAATGTAATCCATAGAATTAAAACTTGAGCCACTTTGAAATAAAAACAATAAACCTTTTTCTACGTATTGCATCTGCAGCAAAAGCATGTGCAAAGTACATTTCACATTTGTTTACGAGTAAAGAAAATAAATTAAGCCACACATCGCTATTCTTACACTTCCTAGTTGTGCAATGTATGACCAATGCTATCTGCCATATAGCATTGGTCTATCTGATAGACCAGCAGATTGCCATTTATTTAGACTTGAAACTCTAAATAAATTTGAGTTTCAAGACGTAACATGACAGAATGTGGTGAGGTTTTACTTTAAAGTATAAACCTAAATTTCCAAGAATCTTAACAATGTTTGCTCCCACTGAGACGGAGCTGTTCTGTGAACATGTCATCTGGTTTGCACTTACAGGGCAGAAATCAATAAATTGCAAAACCGTCACAAATGACTTTCCTTTCAATCACCCTGCCCAAGCAAGGGCGGTGGAACCGGTCATCAGGCATTTTCCGGTCATTTTCCACTGAAGAAGTGGCTTAAGGGCATCTTAAAGGGCATCACAGGTGTTTAATACACCATGGTTAAAGACCTTAACTGTCTCCAATGGGAGAGAGAGAGAGACAGAGAAAGAGAAAAAAGAGAGAGACAGAGAGAGAGAGACAGACATGCAAAGGCCAATTTCTAAATTATTTATTCTGTGCTGGTGAATGATCAAATATTCAGCAGTTGACTAGGTTTTCTCCTTTTTTATTACCACAGAAAGCCTGTTTATGTCAGCTGCAATGTGAACATTCATGGATCCAGAGAGAAAAGGTAGAGAAAAAAATCTATATGGATTTACTTTGATCCATTATGTCTGGTGGTCTGGCAGTAAGATTTACACTCAAAGACAGTTTAAGCAAAATACCACTACCACAAACTCTACTCAGTATTCATATTTTATGCTCAGAACCCAAATGAATGTATGGAAGCCAATTTCTGAAATTGTCATACAAAAAATAAAAGGACCTTAAATCCACAAAAATGACTATGCCTCCAAACAATTTTGGAATGAATAGAATTTTGCATTGAAATTATATTTCATTGTCAGAATAATGCAAAATGTACGCTTTTAATTGACTTTTAATTGCAAAGTTGTAACTTTGCATTAATAGTGTCGTTATTTACCAATGACACTTCATGACAACAATTGTAAACATTCATAAAAACTCCTTCAAGTTCATGACCGTTGTTTTGTCATGTTAGTCTTTTGCACAGCCCTTCAAATAAGGTGTTGCCAAAAGATTTGCTGCCCAAAGTCGGTTCTCAATGACTGCGTCTTTTAGCTCTCTCCCTGGTTTAACGCACCTCGACCAAATGATGGAGGCCTAAGGACACTGACAACCTGAAACGGTTGTTACTACCAACAGGGACAGAACTAAAACATGCAGGATGTCGGCCCTCCAGGACCGACTTTGGGCACCCCTGGATTACGGTATTGCCTGACCTGCACACGTTTCGCTTAAGTGCTTAAGAATGAGGCCCGTTACATTTTGACCGTAAGCTTTTGTGAGTGTTGGACACCATTGTGGTTGCTGCTTCCATCTTTTTTTCCACCTCAGCTCTGACTGCTTTCTCTTTCACTGCTAAATGTCAGCTACCCTGTGGTCCGGCTGCTGTGTGAGTCTGGGACTTTCTGTGAGAGCACGTGTCTGCGCATTAGAGAGGGAGGCATGAGTCACTAACCCGACGCCCCAAGCAGCGAGACAGACCTGTGAGCAAAGTGTCACTACCCATAATTCTGAGAAATTTGATGAGGTCATTTGACTGCGAGGCAAGACTGAACCCTCATTTCTGTCAGATTTGGTGCAAATAAATAGCATCTTGATGAATGTGTATTACATGTCACCATTTTAACTTAGGGCTTTTAATGATGCGTCAGAATTTTTTTTAGGGTGTATTGATGGCTAAAACAAGTATTTAATTGGAGACATGGTAGAGTTTATTTAAATCAATTGATTTTCTGTCATGATCCTGTCTTTTAAGAATATTTCACAGATTTTCAGTTCAACTGCGGTTAAGATTTTCGGCAGTTTTGTCCATGATTTTATAATCTGATAGAATCGTTGACCCCAAACATGGTGCTTGTGCATCCAATTCTTGTTTTAAATTCCTTGAAATTGTTATTTAGGCAATGATATAACAGTTCAAATTCACTTCTTAAGGGTGAAACAATAGATTTATGTTGATGTATGGAAATCTTTGGAACGGTGCTGCCTCTGTGTGCACAGAAAAGAGTAAAAAAATAAATAAAAAGGAGATTTTCTTACATTTTCCTTCTTTGAGTCTGAATGTATTAGATTGAATGACTCTCGTGTTTTCTGCCTAATAACAAAACCGTCTGCTCATATTTCATCCTAATATATCCTCCACACTTACATCCTATGAAAACTTTATATTCAGCTCAGTCTTCTCTCCCCCATCTGTGTCTGCCTGCTTTGGTTTGCTTTAACAGACATGTATTATTCACTGAAACCTCCAGAAGTGCTCTTAATATACTCACTGAGTGAACCCAGGAATACAGAAGTTTTTGAACAAAGAAGCCTAAGCAAAAAGAAAAAAAAAAAAGACAGATCGCAGACAGCCACCAAGTGAAAAGTGAATCTTGGAGAAATGGGTAAGGTGTTGAGACAAGAACGATAAGAGAGAGTGACAGCGTTAAAAGTCGCAGAACTAACAGCCCAAACAGAGCGACATGTAAAATGGATAATAATATAAAGGAAGAGAACTAGAAAGGGACGAAACACAGAGCGTGACTGTCTGATGTATTTTTGAACCGTTTCGTTGCGAAGATCCACAAGAACACAGCAGTTCTCTCTTACTTGAACATTTTGTTTTATCTCTTTCCATCTGTACAGTGCAGAAACAGATTTTTTTGGTTTGTTTGCTTGTTTCATCAAAACAGGACTTCTCTTTCTTCAAGAACAGGAGAGTCAGGATGTTGTGGTCCTGAAGTGGTTGCCGTCTACTTATCTGCTGCTTCCTGATGCCCCACGAGCATCTATCTGGAACGTTCCTTGAATTTCCACTTGAGTGGTCAACTGACCTTCAGGCCACGTTCTGGTTTATAGCACCATGGCGACACTCACCTGGCGAGTGCACCTCTCTCCACGAACGTAATGCTCATACTGCACTTTAATGACCTTGATATGCAGTGCCTTCCTGAGAAAGCTGGACATAAGTACAGGGCTTGCTATTTTCAGCAGCTGAACAACATCTAAAACTGTCTGAAGAAGTTAAGATCCAGGTGTTACCTGATTCAGGACCTAATAGACGTGTCATAGTTGATATAGCTACTGGAATTGATGCATATATAGCGTTAAATATTATAAACTTGATGACACACTGATGTACATACTTAATACACTCACGTAAGGAAGTGGAAACAACCTGTATCTTTGTTTCAATCTGCTTTTAACAAAAGGGCCAAACATGAAATATGATGTCATAGCCTCGTTGCACTTAGACATAGCAAGGTTTTATCCCTCGCACTCAAAAGCCTTTCTGATTCACAGCTTCAAGTAAGAAACAAATGAAAAAACATCCTGAAAAGGTGAGGCAATGGACTGAAAACCCGTTGAACTTTTACAGAATGTTTTCTGTAAATGTCCACACAGGAACAACTTGTTACAGGGCAAATTGTGAGTAAGTCAAAAACATTCACATGGGCATATTAGCGATAGCATGTTAGCCTTGTTACTAATAAACATGTTGATACCAATGCTGTTTCTTCATGAATTTACTTTAAAGGTACGTTTTTCAAACCATCACTGGTTTGCTTGACTACTCCACTGCAGTCACCACGCAAACATGCTGAATCTAATCTTGTTAAGTCTGTGCAAATTTAATTTTACAGGGCCGTGGTCAAAAAAAAAAAAAAAGCCTAGAGGCTTACATGCAGAGGTGCCATTAAAAGCTGCCGCCTATCAGGTCTTTTTTGAGGCATGGTGACCTCAAACCCATCATCCTTTTCAGTTTTTGAGGTTGTTTTTCACCCACAGGTGTTCACTTCACACATCGGCTCATTAGCAACGGTCTATGCTGCTATTGGAGCAAAATGTCAAGCACAAATACACGTAAACACATAAAACAGGACAAGTAAACAACTTCATTCGTCAGCAGTCCAAACTGTGCTCCTGGGAACTATTCCTATGCTGATGAGCTCTTACATTTTTGATAATGACAGATTCTGTGTTTTAAAGGGAGTCATTATTTAGCTGCGTGTGTGTGTGTGATATCTACAAGACAGGTGTGTGTCTGTGTGCCAGTGCCGACATCGGTCAGGTCAGGCTCACTCTGATTGCCCTCAGCATTCGAGAAAGGTTGATGATCAGTGATACAATGACATGTGGGGGGCACATTGAGGGTGCAGCCATGGTAACTGTGTGTGAGGGGGGTTGGAAATGAATGCATTCATGAGTGTGCACAGTTTGTCAACAAACAACCCCTGCATGTTTTATGTAACACATGCATTTTTCAATAGTATAAATATATTCCAAAGCAATATTCACATCACTATCATGACCGAGTTTGATACCGATAGGGCAATATTTGTGGGCGTGACGGCGATTTCAAAATTTATTTGGGGTCAGAATCGCACTCTAGTTTGGGCAGTTTGTAACTGAGGAAAATTTGTTATTGTTTTCCGCTTTTTACTTTGTCATCGTAACTCCGAATCCCACCAAAAGTAATAGCTCCAACATCTGCATTAATGGCAGCGGATGAAGAAGTTATAATAAAGAGCCGTTCTATTAGGTG
Source organism: Poeciliopsis prolifica (assembly GCF_027474105.1). Lineage (NCBI taxonomy): Eukaryota > Metazoa > Chordata > Actinopteri > Cyprinodontiformes > Poeciliidae > Poeciliopsis > Poeciliopsis prolifica. The sequence continues at coordinate 2,675,524 of NW_026562388.1, forward strand.
AAGAACAACAGGTGCCTGCCATGCAATGCATGTCAGTCACTGCTCTCCTTATGCATTGTCATGAGCAGGCCCCAACAAGAATATTCAAGATTTATCAGTTTGTTCCAACAGTGTTAATTTTTTTTTCTACGCTTTCAAAGAGGCAAATGGCAAAACCTTATGACTTCCTGTAGCTGCAGTCAGCAACATGCGGCCTGCTTCTCCTTATGCGGGAACATTTCAATATAATGGATGGCTCAATTGGATTTCAGCTTATTAGTGTCCGTGGGTGTGGCTGTGTCTCATTCATCTGGGGCATTATTTCTCCATGTACTGTCCTCTGTTTAATCTCACTGAGACAAGACTAATGATCAATGTTCCCAACAAGTTTCCTATTGATTTGATGCTGACACGGTGCGTGCAGGCAGCTGTGTGATGTACAACCAGCAGGAGAGAAAAATTAGGAGTGAGTGACACAAACATAATTTTTGAATTAAAGGCACCGCGGTTGCTTTTGTGTCACGAATGCTGAGATACAGCAGAAATTGTCATGTTGTGTATCCTTTTGTGTACATATTGATTACCCACTAATTAAAAAAAACTGTGGTTAACAGGGTTTATTGAAGAGGTAATGTTATTTTTCATACATGGGGGTCACAAGACTAAATAGATTAGACTGGACTAGAACGATTTTGTGTAGAGCTCATTTGAAATATTCAAAAGAAAATGCAACTTGGAAAGCTGAAATACCAACGCAGTTATTCGACACACTACTGGCTGGCATGTGCAAGACAGCCAATCAAGGAATGACATTCATTTTCCTGGGCTCTGATTGGCTGTATCCCTAGGAGTGGAGAGAAGGAAGACTATGGACTAAGGTGCTTATTTTATCATATTGTATAGTCTTTTCTCAACGTATTGTAAGATATTCTATGGAAACTTGTTAATTCAAATAAAATAGATCAATTAAACAGGCAATAGCTTATCACATATATATTTCCATTTGTTGTCCACTGGTGGACTTGTCAAAGCACTTTTTCTTGTCTTTTTCAGAAACATCATTTTCAAATACAATTTTGTTTTCATGCGTAGAGATGATTAAAACACTCAAAATCCAAGACTGATGTTTCAAAAACATTTACCTTATTGGTTTGTTTTCTATGTTTTCCATTTCAATCTGTTAATATTTTTGCTTGTTTTCATCCGTCTCTGAGTATCTTCACCCTCTTAGATTACGTATCACCATGGAGACTTAGGCAAAGGAGAGGGGGCGTTATATTTTATTAAAACGTGGATAAAATATTGCTGGTGCCGTTCCATCATTCACTTTTTTAATACATTTTTTAATACATCTGGAGTCTCCCCTTCTGTTCTTCATGTCTTTTCTTTTTCTTCCTGATGTCTCTGTCTCATCCCACTTTCTGCACGGTTTTCATTGCCACGATGGATTTAATCCTCCAGTCTCCTTCTGTTGCACCCTCTTCTGTCTCAGCATCTTGTTTTCAGATCGCTGAGATAAATATAGATTCTGCTCGTCTCGTTAATGAAATCCACCAAAGGCAAACGTGACTTGTTCAGTGTTTAACCTGAGTGATCACGAAGAGGTCGGCTCCATCCATCATGTGTGCACACAAACACACATAAACAAGATCTTAGCGCTGATGAACTTCTTTGATTTGTGATCAAACATGGATGTTTCTAGGATTGCTCTGGTTATTTTAAACCTATGGCATTTATTGATTTGATGTTTTGAAAGTGTTTTAATGTTAATCTTACTGGTTTTTCTGTTTGTTGTTTAGGAATTAATGCAACAGAAATTTTAATTTAATTTAAAATGCCATTTTATTTAAAATGCATCTTTTTAGAGTAAGATCATCAAGTGAATAGCTCCATAAATTGTTGTAATTTGCTGTAAAGTGCATTAAATGCTGAAGTAGACACAAGCACTCATGGATATTAGCCAATAGTGCACCTTGTTGGAATTTTTATGCTCCATTTTCATAATACTCTGTTTAATCCTACTTCCAGCAGCATTAGTTATATGTTCTTAAGAAGTTTGGCTTTTTCATACTGCAGTCGTGCAGCACAACTTCCCAGAAAACTGGGACATTTTTCACACAAACAATTTCAACGTGCAGAGTTCTATCTCAGATCTTCCTTGTTAGACATCAATCAATTTATTTCTGTTTAAACTCACCTCCCCATTTCCTCTTCTCCTTCAGCTTTTAGAGTCAGTAGTAAGCCATATCATCTTCTACGCCGTCTGATTTCATATCCTGTATGAACTACTGCTTTCGTGTACACATGTGCCTCATTTCCTGTGAGTAACCTGATCACCATGGACGTTGTTTGGAAGCAAAAAGTTAATCACCATAAAAAACAAATGTACTGTAATTATGTATTTCCATGCATCCTTTCTGAGTAAGATTCATGCAGTAGCCAAACATTTTGCATGCATGTTCATTCACTTGGCAGTATTAGCAACATTGTTTTTTTTCTTAGTTTTTGTTGTTGTTGTTATACAACAACAGATTATATCTGCACAGGTGTAACATTTACAGGTAGTTTTAACTAGCTCAGTGGAAATCTGGAACAAACCACAGTTTAAAAGTAGAGCAACCCAACCCAACCACTGCATAAATTACTAATACATTGTATTTTAGTGACACAGTGGTTAAAAAGAGTGAAGTGTTGATGCCTCCAAAGTTTTATTTTTTTAAATCACAGTTTTGATCACATGTGACCATTGGTGATTTAAAGAGACACTGCGCTTGATATTCAGTGCATTTAATTTCCTGGATAGCCTGTCAGTTTGTTGGGTTGCTATCGAGCTTCTGACACGACAACAAGTGTCTTTGTACTGCAACAGCAAGCTGAGTCAGAATGAGAATGGTGCTGTATGTTAGTTTGATTATTTGCATTGAGACATGCATTGAGGAAAGAACCAAAAACTAAACCTCCATTACAAAACACAAAAAACAGACATTCTTTTGTTGATGAAAGACATATATTACAGTATCATAGCGAGGGACCTTTATTAAATGTTCATATTTATGCTAAACCAAAGCAAATGCACACACACAAAGAGGCTGGGTCATTGAACATCTGCCTCCCAGACCCATGTCTATGCTTCCAAGCCAGGTGCAAACAGATAAACAGTTCCGTCAGGATCTCATTACAACCCCTGAAACCAAACAAAAAGAATCTTACTTCTGTCTTATTTTCAGCAGCTCTTGTAAACCATCTTTGTTGCTTCATTTTGTTTTTTTATTCCCCTCTGCCTTTAGAGGATCCTCTGGTTTATATAGCTACATTTTGTTGCTGTGCTTATTTCTTTACTTTTACTCATGCAAACACTCTATGAATAAATGAACCAGAATATCTTACGGCGAAGCGTTTGCGTCCTCTGTCCTGACACACGCACTCATGGCAGCCAGTGTTTCCTGATCGTTAAAAATAATCACTTTCAGGCACATCAAGAGCAACTCAACAGACCTGTCGTTTTTCTGGTAGATGTATTTATGTTTTCAAATGTGACCACAAGTCCAGTTGGTCATCTTTACCCCAAGGGGGTCATGACTGACCCAGTGTTGTTTCGGTAGCAGGAGGAAGGAATTAGAACTGCTGCCCTGTGAGGGTCAGAGGTCAAACTGGAAGCAGCAAAACATGGATGTTAGGATCACCATCAGTAATTGTTTTGTCCCTCCTGAACCCAACTGCTTTTAGTATTATGTTTCAGAGCTTTTCTACAAGTCGGTCTGGTTTTGCTTGCACTAATTAAAGAAAATTCAATGTTTTTAATTATCTAAATAATTGAGCTGTTTGTCTCGCTCCTGTATTGCCATCACTTCTTACCTGGTTATGACAACTGTGAACTTTAGTATCTCTGATATTAAGAGGATGAAATATAGCAAACACCACAACTAAAAAAAAAAAAAAAAAAAAAAAAAAATCTAATTTACTACATAAATGCAGGAAAATTCTGGCAAGGGCAGCTGCTGGTATTTTACCATAAATTAGACTTTTTTTTTTTGTTCAAATCACTAGAATATTGTGATTTGAACCTATGCATCAGCTCTGGGATTTAATCATGTGTTTTCAAATGGTTGTATGACCATCCCTGACCAAACTTAAATAAATTATCAAATATCTACAAGTCAAAGTGTTTAAGTTCGAGCAAAGTCGAGTCATTGGCGTTAAAGTCCGAGTTGAGTCTCAAGTCTTTTGTGATTCCCAGAGGCCAAGTCTAAAGTCATCAAACTCTTGAATTGAGTCCCAAGTTATGAGACTCAAATCAACACCCCCACAAAATAAAAATGTAAAAAAAAATGTAATTCCAATTAATTACGCTGTAATTATGCACATTTTTAACACTGTTGTTTTTGGAGTTCATACATGGCGCTAATTTTAATAAAATGTTGGACTAGGATTTGGTATCAGTAAATATTTTTTTCAAAAAAATATTTACCAGATGAATAATGCCTGCTGTAGAGGTTTAGCAACAATCACATATGTTTCATTAAATCAGGAAATGTAGCAATTAAACTTATTTTCCACTTTAGTCATATTGAGTCTAGAGCCACTTTAGCTCAGGTCTCCCACATGAAATCAGTTTCACTAATCTAATAAGTCAATGAATTCACCCTCTTCATTTGATTATACAGAAAATCATTAACATCCTGGAACATGGGGTCAATTGAGGAAATAAATCAATTGCCGGAAATCTCTCTATTTTATTTTTTTTTTTACGTTTTGGTCTCACTGCCGGTGCAGACACTCAGTGTGTGTGTGTGTGTGTGTGTTTGCTGCATAGCTTAAAAAAGCAAAGAGAGAGTAGCAGACCAGAGGAACTTTGATCAAATCAGTCTTGAAATGGGGGTCTGTCTAAACCAAAAGCAGATGAGAGGGATCGGCTTACATTGGCTGAGACTTGACTTGCAGCTCAGACTGTGTTTTCACATGTGCATCTTCGTAAAGCCTCTGCATGCGAGCTTTTGCCGTTTTTGGGTGAAAATCCTGCATCCATAGATTTTCTATTTCTTAAAACTCAGAGAAGGAGTCCGTGCGTGGCTAGCACTCTACTGCAACGTACATGCCTGTGGTATTTAGGTATTCTGCTTGTACTTGGAAAAAAAATAAAGTGTTTATCTTTATTCCCTTTAAAAATCCCTGGAGGGAGGAATAAGACAAATATATTGGGAGGTAAAATCCCCCAAGTCTCCGTGTCAGAAATGACTGTGGTGAACAGCCCTCCGTGAAATGGCTCTGTGAAGTTAAATGCAAACCAATTACTATTACTAAGTCAACAATTCAAGAAAAACTCAGCCAGTAGAGAACATCCCCTGAGATGCAATCTCCAGGCTGAAAGGTCAACACAGACGAAAGAATGCATCAGAGAGGGAGAACGAGGTGGAAATACTGTAGTAGCAACTGGCATAACGTCTGCACGTGTGTACATACAACACACTAGGTGTATAGGTTTGCAAAATGGTGTCTCTGAATAACTGCTTTTGCTGTAGAATAACATCTGTAGTTTTGATCTTTTTGCTAGTGGACAAAGCAGCTGCCTGATAAACATCAGAAACCACTGAAGCCAGACTAGCATAGCAAGCAGGGTGCCAACACAAGTACACCTACACAGCGCGAGCAAACACTCAATAAAAAGAAAAACAACGAATATAGCCGCGTAATTCCTTGTGATTTATTTACTCTCGTTCCCAAACTACTACCACGTCCCGGGCAAACATTTAAATGACCGAATATAAATCATTAAAATATACCTCCACTGCCGCTGATAGGCACTCAGACTGAGGAGAATCATACTATACGGCTCACCGAGTATAGATGCTATCACCACTGCGGAGTGTTATGTTCCTTTCACACACACACAGTCTGCAGACAAAGGAGCATTATTAAACTTGCAGCTCAGGCCTAGACCTGATGTCCACCTACCAAGATCAAGGTGTGGTTTTTCACGTTAAGTTGTAATTTTAAAGGTAATTACTCCAAATTCAGTAAGGTTTGGCGTAAAGAAAATAATAACTATGGAAGTACACAACAAAAAAGTTGAGATCTCTATTGTAGCTTTTGCTTTGTGAAGACAAAAGAAGGTTTGGATATTGTTCCACATTTTGCTTTTACCTTTACTGTAAATATTCAAAAGCAATTTAGATGATCGTTACAATCACCATAGTAACAATATGTTGTTTTGTCTATGAAAGTAGTAACAGCTGATGTCTCTAAACCTGAAATATATTATTAAGTTGTATTCCTAAAACACAGATAGGTTAAAGAGGACATGTTGTTAAAGAGGAACAGTTTCAGATCTTTGCTGTTCTTATTTGTTTTGCGGATTGACAGGATGTCAAACATTACCGCATTTTATTTTCTCCAAGAATTTTTTGTTCTGTGCTTGTTCGAAGTGATAAGCCATAACAATGAAATAGTCTTAGATTCTTAGCAATAACGTATGTACCAGTCTTTGTTAGGTGTGAAAATATGACAAATAAAAGTCCCGAGGGTTTGAAAGGGTTTGAAAGTTGGAGCGCGGCAGACAGAGTGAGGTGATACCTCTGTTCTATGATGTAGCATGAAAAACAGTAGCAGAAGGGAGACGTCAGGCTTTGATCGTTAAAGTACCTGGACAGGAAGTAAGGACAAAAGAATGAACTGAATAAAGGGATGGAAAGAGAAAAAGTAATGGGAACCAAAGTAAACAACCAGAGAATTGAACAATCTACCACTTACTTTGTGTATTGGACATATGCTTGGCTCCTCTCCCTCAATTTCTTCCACGTGTAAACAGTGCACAGTAGTGGAAGGCATGTTTTCACTGGTACATTTGTGGCGAGCATGTTGAGATAAGCACACGCACATGCACAAAAATGCATGCACACGCTGTTCTATAAACACACGGGACCGCAAAGAGATAGCCCTGCTCCACAAATAAAGCCCCTGGAACTGACACTTTGCATGCTATTATCTCTGAGACCCAGAATCTGGCTGTGTGAAACAGCCTGCTGAGGAAAACAGGTTTTCATTTTTTGTGGTGATCCACCCCTACGCGGTGTTTAACTTTCTTCCTCACTCTAAAAATAAAAATAAAAATCTGGTCGTCATGGATCAGAGGCAAAAAAAACTAAAAAAAAAAAAGAAATAAACAAAGTACTTAAGAGTTCCTAACGTGAAAGAATATGCTCTGGTTTCATCAGAGCCAAAGCTTAGCTTTTTGGTTTTCATTGAAATGTGATGCATGACACAAAATTAGAACAAAACCAGGGGACCCACTATCTTCACATTGTTGTTTTTTTTTTTTTTTTTTTTTTGGGGGGGGGGGGAGTGTTCTCTGCTTTTGTTTTTCTTCTGCAGGGTGTAGCAAAATAAAAGACAATCCAGGACGAAAATATGTTTGACCGGAGCTTGAGGTGGAGGTTACATTCTGCGGATGAGTGGGTAACTCAGGTTTTTACCAACATACAGCAGGCCTTGTTAACCTGTTTGTTCACATTACTGTGACTTCATTAATTAAAAACCTTTAAGGTCACAGAAACTGTGCACCTTACATTGAATCCAAACAAGCAGCCAGAGCTACAATGGAATAGCTTAAAAGGAGTCATATTCATGTGTTGAAATGGCCCAGCCAAAGTCCAGTCCAAAATATGCCTTGGCATATGTTGAAAAAGCTGAAAATTGAGGTTCACATATAATCCAATCTGACAAAACTTAGCAAAGAAGAACGGCTGAACATTTTAGTCTGTGATTGTGCAAAGCTGATAGAGACACACCCCTAAAACATTTGTTGCTGTAACTTCAGAGAAAGGGATTTCTAAAACTTAAACAAATCTTTGATGATCTTTTAATAACTGTAATGAAGACATCTTCATTCCTGGAACTTTTTTTTTTACACTGTACAGCACTTTAAAAGCACTTTTTGCACTTTTTTGACAAGCACTTTATTTAGCATAGATTTGCACATAGGGTTAGGGATAGGGTTTGGACACAAGAAGTTTTAGCTGTATTTATTGAGTATTTTTAGTGGTTGGCATGTAGCCTTTTGTTCTGGGCTCTGCACAGCTGCTCCTCATTGAGGAGTGAGGCGGTTGCCTGTGAAGGGAGGATAATTGTTACTCAGAGCAATGAGCTACTTGTGGGTAAAACTGAGCAAATGTTTGTGCATAATCTGTCAAGTGTGGAGTTCTAAAATGAAGACTCACCTGTCTTTTGTGTGTCCTCTCCAGGGTGTTTTGACAAACACTGCCCTGGGGGGTCAAGACACTATTAAAAGTTTATGGGTTTTTGTGGTGTTTCGTTATGCTGTGATGATAAAATATAAAATATTTATAAAAAGTAAGTGTATTTGGCAAAAAAGGTATTTTATTTAAATAGGTGGAGGTGGGTGAATAGAGATTCCCCTGTGATTTAATGGCGGTTCGGTCCGTCACAGCTGGGACGATTTAAGCCTGTGAAATTGTTCTTGATGCTGTGAGAAGAATAAACCGTTGCTGGTCCGCTTGACTCTGCCTCAACTTTTCTTCCTCACTGTAAAATCCAGCTGCAAAAGTCATTCTTCCTCAAACCCAGTAAATCCCCCACTGTTCACTGTCTGCAACATGGTCTTCTCACGCAGGATTTCAGTATAAAATTTGAATGGGGCTTTGTCACCCTAGCAACAGCCACAACAGAGATTAACGTGCTCCATAAATTAGAATATGCAATATGACGAGGCACATTTGTCAAATTAGGATCACGTATCAAAATTTAAAAAACATTTAAGCTGTTATTTGACATTAATTTCATTAAGATGACATTTCCGTATTTTTTTTATTTATTGTTTTTTGTTGGTCTGGTGCCATATTCTAATCTTAAATATTATGCTTTCTTTAGCAGAAAATCATTATAATTAACAGTAATCAAGGGATTGAAAACACCAGTCTGTGTGAAAGAAATCTACATGATCTGCTCTACTTAGTGAATTGACTTTTCAATAACATTCTAATGACCTGGAAACATGGTCAGAGCGAATGGAATCAGTTTCCAGAAAGCTGAAAGACAAGTTGGCTGTCCTCCATCAGAAAATCGAAAATATGTCATAATTTGATCTGGATACGGAGGGAATACTGGACAATTCTAAGCAACTATTTTACGCTGCCACTGGGATTCAGAGAGAGTAAGAAACCTACAAACAAAATTGGATTGTAAGCTGTTACATTAAACGAGGGGCAATTCATCAAAACACAGTAAATATGTCAGAGTGACGTTTTTTTTATTTTTAAAACCCGAGAAAATTGTGTTGATTGGGCTCATCTTAGCGTTCATCTGCATTTAACTACCACAAACGTTTCTCGCTGAGAAAAACTACTCAGAGGTTATAATAAATTGGTGAGTCAGCTGAGCAAAACATACTGTTCTGAAATAACAATACTAAAAGATACAAGATGTAATATCTCACAGCTAAGTTATCACATGTTGCAATGTTCCAATATGCGAGACACATCTAATCAGCGATCCCAGCTCTACTCCCACATCTTCCATTTTCTTCCAACTGTGGGGAGAAAAGAAAAAACAGAGTCAGAGACCTTCGTGTTCATCGAGAGCCAGAAGATTGTGTTTTGGGTTGTTTCAAGTACATCCTAAATTTTAATCATTGAATTCAGTGAAGGAGAGGCTGCTCACTGACCTTCAGCTCACACAGAGACACACTGTAACTTATGTTTATTATTAGATGCAGACAGACTGGCATTTTAACAATAGAAGACAGGGAACCAGTTTCCAATTGATGTGTAACTTCCATGTCTTTCACATTAACAGCCTGAGAATATCACAGGTCTGGGGTGAAACACACATTCAACGGAGGAACCAGCCCTTCTTGGTTTGACTTTTTCCTCTAAAAAAAAAAGAAAAACAAAAGTCATCCGCTACTCTCTATTGATTGCGAAGTTGTATACTTTCTAGGAAAATACTTGTGATATTCACTCGATCACACCCAAGTCTTCGGCAGGAGATTTTTAAAAATAAAAGTAAAAGACAAGTAAAAATGACAAAAAACCTTCTCAAGAGAGGCGGGGCTTCAGGAAAAACAATTCTGAAAGTAAAACTAACACTGTTTTAGAACACATAGGTAATTAAAAGTTACTTTAGCTTGGGTATTATTTCCATGTGTGTAAAAGTAATATAATATCTGAACAAAGTCAATGCAAATGTGCAATAATTCTTATTTTACTTGGCATTTAGGTAGCAAACTGCATTTTCTGCTCTTAATATTTCACATATATGTAACTTTCTACAAAAGTAATGACATCAAATTCTTACATCTAAAACTTTGTAAGCTTCTTTATCAATGTTTTGGGTAACTTTGCCACTTGAAACAATGTTTTATTTAACTGAAGTAAATGGTAATAGCGTCTTTGAATTTAAAGTCGACTCAAAATCTCTGAAAACAGGACATTGAAACAATGTGTCTGACTGTGTGAAATGGAGATGTGAGATAGAAAAGCAACAGAATGACTAAATATCCTGGATCAGTTGATGACTAAAGGAAAAAGATTGCAAAAACGGTTTTCCATAGCTCCATCAACTCATTCGATGGTCTGAAAATGTATGTGGGCATTTAAAAATAAGGCTAAAACGTAAAAAAGCATGATAAATCGAGTTTTGTTTTCTGGAAGCTTTTGCTTCTTCAGCTTTTTCATCATTTTGATGGAGTTAAGCCCAGACTTATCCACAGCCCTGGAATAAATGCATTTAAAATTATTTTCATTCAAACAGAACATCATTTCTGACTCTTGAAAGATGAAGTAGCACATCTGACAAAACGTGATTCTAGTGAAAATGGCAGGCTCACAATTATTGATACCCTTCACAACAGTCCATTTAAAAATATATCTATACAATAGCAACACCGTATTGTAATTGTTCACCTTTTTTTGGTATTTTGATCAATTGTCTTTCGTGATGAGTAGCAAGTCTTTGAAGTTGAAAGAGTTTTTTCCATCTCACGAATCTTTAACCCAACCTATAGATTTGCTAATAGAAGTCATTCTAATACTTTAATAATACTTAGTCAAAAAAAATAAAAAATCAAATCAAATCAAAATACAATTACGTACATAGCTGTCTAACAGTAATTTTACTTTTTATTTAATCAATATTCATGTAATATGTTTCTTAAGTTGGCTGTCACTTCCAATCACATTTAGCCTTTGGGTGTAAACATCCCACTTGAATGGTTTCTGAGCAGACTCAGGTGCAGCTCAGGGCTGAAAGATGCTCCCTTCAAAGTGTATTTATGTGACTCATTGTGTCAGAACCCTCAGTCCTCCTGCTGCCAAGGCAACACAATTTGGAAAACAATGATTCAGAGAGGCCCCCAGGATGATCCAGCATTTTGTGCAAACAGAAACCAGTTAAAAGCACTATACTTCATTATGTGCAGCCCAACGCTAACGATTTACTATAATGAGAGTTTTAAAATGTCCCTTGACACACATCGTAGACTAATATCATGTATGTTGTGTTTCAGTTTCATGATAACGCGTTTGTCGTAATGGGCTGAGGATGAGTCCCCTCCTCAAAAATGGAGGTTTTCAACTACCTTTGACACTTGATCCGCGGAGGAAAACAGAACACGGGAACAAAACCGAAACATCTGCAGAGAGAAATTAGTAATTCACCAGTTGTTTTATGTTCCAACACCAACGTCAAACTATGAGCTGTGGGTCAAGACCACAGGAAGGAGATCACACATGCAGTGAAAATGAACTTCCTTCATGTTGACTGAGCATGGATAGCCAAGGCGGGTTCTCATTTGACGTTCCTGCTTCACTACATTGTTAGGAGCAGAATGAGAATGAATGGATAGATTCTTGATGGATGGATGGAAAACTGTACCTTTTACTTTTGGCTTTCATATTTACATGTGATTGCCTTTGTGAAAAACATCCAAACAAATTATTAGTGCAGATGTCCCTCGGCTGCAAACACTTGAACTTCTCAGAGTATAGACTGCAAGAGGGCATAATCAGAATTTAAGTATATTCTGAACATCATTCCTTCACATACAGGAATAATATTTACCATAAACTTATGTCTCTGGATGAAATGAGGCTCTAGACATTGCAATTTGAAATATGGAAGTAATTTTTTTTCCCTTTTTTTGCACTGGGCTGCAAATTACCTTGAGATCACAGTTCAAAGCATCAATCCAGAATCTGTTCATTTTCACTGATGCAGGTAAATACAGTTTTTAACCCCGTTGCACCGTGACAGGTGCATCCCAGATGTTAAGAGTCGTTGGTTTGGGGGACGGATTAAACTGAGCTGGAGGGAATCAGAGAAGAAACCGTCTGGAGAGATGAAACAAAAATGGCAGAGAAAGGATATGTATTAACAGAAGTTAAATTGAGTTAGGTTTAAAAAAAATAAATAAACAGAATTAGGTAATGTCAGGATTTTTTTGAGGTGGATACATGGTACTTATCTCAGTCACTGTGGCACCACCTGGTGTTTGAAACAAGACAGCATGCTTCCTAGTAAATGGGGAAAAAATGCATTTGCTGTCCAAGTTTATGTGCTGAACCAATGGAAATGTCTGAAGTACCGCTTTCACTTGCTCTTTCACAGCTTAGAGTACCTGCTTTACTTATTACATTTGACAGTTCCTATTCTGACTCTGAGTCGAATAGTCACCATATTTTGCCTGTTGAAATAAAGCTCTGTTCCTGGTTGCATCGGTTCTCAGTAGAGCTGAGCATGGATGGCTAACTAGTTGATTCTCCTCAACAGCAGAACAGCCAAAACATGGCAACCTCAATAACACAGAGTCGCCATTTATGCTGGACGAATAGCTGTGACATTGGCTTCTGGAAGCTATTTTGTGTCTTTTAGTGCAGTGTTCGCACTGCTAAAATAGAAAAAAAAAAACATTTGACACATCCGAAATGAGTGAAACAAGTAAGTCTGTCATCATTTTATATTTATTGAAAATATAAGCAGCTCAAGGGCACAATTCACCATGAATTGGCCAATAAGTCGCTTGAATCAGAATTGGCATCCAAACAGTCATCCTCATCACATTGTTTACATTTTGAAATCACGAGGCCAAGATGATACGTAACTACTGAGGATCATTTTCAAAGACTCCAATTAACATAATGATCATGCCAGAAAAGCTATGCATGCACATGGAGAATATTGAAACTCCATGCGAATAGATTCTATATTTTTTAGTTTTCCCAAAATCCCGAAAAAAGACAGAATTTCTTGAACCACAAGTGTTAACTGGGAAGCTTTTATTTGCAATGAATATCTGTTCTCTATTAAAATTGGCTGATATCTCATGTGAAAAGGGAATTGCTGCAATGGACTTATGGCCTTCACACTGGATACTTTCTGTCTAATCCACGGCAAAATATGGTGCATTTCAGCAGGGAGCCACTCCAGAGAGAGTTACTACAGCAAATAAATAGACAGAGGAATTTTGAACTGCAGCTTTGCCAGCAAATACTTTTTGTTAATATGTACTTTTCAGCTTGGACAGAAGTCCAGGAGCAAGGATATCAGCAAAGACAATTGAGAACAGCTTTATCTGATTTACCGTGATGTCACTAATGTTCACCTCCTCTTCTCTCTCTCTTTTATGGTCAGTAAAACATTCTTACATAAATACTAACACACACACACAAACACAACTCACTGCACTATCCATTTCCTACAGTGGCCCAACCCATCCCACAATCCCCTGGGGCTGTAACCTGTGATCCAGTGGAACTGTACCCTGGGTAACACTGTTTTCACAAGCACTCCCATCCACTCAGTCTGTAAACATACACAACTGCCGAACATATGCACCGCATCAAGATTCTCATTAGCTCACACATAAACATATGCCAAAATAATACAAATAAAAAAAAAGTGCACCTCCAAATTGAACACCAACACACATAAACACACTCAAAACTGTTTGCGCTCAAGTTTGTTAGAGAAAATCTATTTTAGGCGTCCATTCAGCAGTGTTATAAACGAACGTGGAATCAGGGCTTTTCCTCTTTGCCATTCTTTAGAGTTAACGTCAGCTCAATCCACAGGTGCAGATGAAGAAAAATGTGTGTCGACATAGCATTAGTCACTATTACAGTTACTCCCAAAAGCAAAGATAAGGGCTCTGCATCAGCTGCATCGCTGTTTTCTCACGGCGCTGTCCTTCGGGACAAGACAAAACAACATTGGTTCATTTCAACAAAGAATGGGAAATTACTGGATATCCTTGAGATTGTTTTTCTGTGTTGGCAGACCATAAATCCCAACAACAAACGCACACGCAGAAAGGAAGTAGGAAGATAAATCTTTTATTTTGTATCAACATTGTATCAGACAGTCCTCAATGCAAACTTTCGCATAAACAAGTAGATCCATATTTCTGCACTCACACAAATCGAGATTTGATGTAAGTAACTCACAAAGATGACAAATGGACATGTTTTTAATAATGATCCCGATGGCCCACTGACACTTGCATTTGACAAAAAAACAAACGCCTTCTAGAGAAACATTTTATGGTTTGGCTTTCGAATCCACGAGCACGACACCAGTTGTCACAGATGGTGATGGCAGCATCATGCTGGTGCATTAAACAAAGGAGGGTTAACTGGGACAATTGGAACATCCACATAAAAACAAGGGGTTAAGAAACACATCAAAAGTAGTGTAGAAATTCAGAAACAGACTAATATTCAGATTCTGAACTGGCTTTCCTTGTGCATTGACCTCACACTTACTCAGATGTCATAGACTAACCCGAACCTAAAATTATAATATGTGACAAAACTTATTTAAACAAACTCCAAAGCAGAAAAATCCCAATAAATTCAAAATTATCCCATTTTTCTTGTATGGCCATTATTTTTTTTATAGAACACACTAGAAAAGAATGGCCATTTACCCTTAAACTGAACAAAATAAAAGTGAAAGAAAATACAGCCTGATATGTTTTTTTTTTTTTTATAGATATATATATACCACTTGTATGAGAAGTTACCCCCATCTGGTTTGAATAATGATCTGTCCGACCCACCGGGTCTTCTTTATGCTTCTTCTGGAGTCGGCCTCCAGATGTTGGACGCCGGCTCCGAACATTCCAACTACTAAGTCTACTACCTGCTCTGACAAATATACACTCATACACTGTGTGCTGCTTGCACACAGTACATACGCCGCAGACACACATAGGGAAGTTCAAAGCTGTGCCAGGAACAACATGCAGCAGCGGGAGGTTACAGTCCGGATCAGACTCGATTCAACCGAGACAACCAGCCAAAAACAGAACCCTCATTGTCAACCAGGCTGAGTATAAGTTAGGAAAAGACTGCAATGTGTTGTCACAAAAGAAATTAATGCACGTTAGACAAATTAACAATATGTAATAACTTGGCTTGAGGCTTTGAGGCAAATAGTAGTTGTTAAGATGTAGCATTTAGCTTTAATAAACTGTATTGCCCACAAAAGGAAGTAATTGCCTTGCTGCTGCACAGAACATCTCCACAGCTACCTGAGAGTAAGATTAAAATAGGAAGCACGCTGTGAGCCTCTTACTCAAATGAACACATTTGTTATTGTAGCCATTTTTGATGAAAAGCTCCCTTCTGGTCTTAATCACAGTTTCCTGCACACCACTCATACACAGACGTATTTGAAAAGAAAAGAAAATAGCAGGTCAAGCGAAATTAAAGTAACTGGATATATGGTTTTCAATAGTATCCTGCATCTATATTTGTCCTCCCTAGGTGATACTTGAGAAGCCGTCTTTCTCGCAATTCCAACCCCAAGTCTTCACTTGATTTTCAGCAGACACAGACTGCAATTTTAGAATGATCCAGTTTGGCCCCCTCACCACAGACGGTTTATGCAGGTTTATTAGATCAACATCTTTAAGCACAAATTAAACTATTCACAAAATGGAAAAATGTCTTCCACCAGAGCTGTCGATCTCTGCAGCCCCTCCAGAGTCACAAACCTCTCAACTGCTTTCACTATTAACACTCCGCAAGATAATTTCCAAGACAAAGTCTTTTTGGGGGGGCTTCCAACATTTTCAAAACCGTGCACTGTTATCCTTCCACTTCCTAATGACGCACTAATTTGTGTTGGTCTGTCGCTTAACATCTCAACAAATACACAGAAGTTTGTCGTATCCTGAGCAAATGCAAGAAAATCTTCGAGAGCCATGAAAACTTTTGCAATGAGCTGGTGTCGTTATGGAGGGGAAAGCTGTCCAACCAGTGATAAATGGTCACTTATGTAAAAATATCACCATCCATCAAAGGCTCCTCACCAATACGCTCGTTTCTCCTCCCATCTGGCACACAAACTTCCCCCAGCTGTTTGTCTCTCGGTGGGACACAGCACATGAAAGGAGCCCGAAATGCCTCCTTCTGTCCCATATCAATCCTCGTGATTGCCGTCAAAGATGACAGGGTTTCCACTGGATTTGATTTCATTCCACAAGAAAATCTGGATCCTTTTGGATCCGATAGCAGAGTGAAAGAAAACATATATATATATATATATATATATATATATATATATATATATATAATATATATATATATATACTGGATAGCTGACTGGATAGCTCAATACATAAGGCATCAGTATATCACCCGAGAGGGCAGGGTTCGAATCCAGTCTGGGTCCTTAGGCAAGACCCTTCAAGCTACTGCCTACCTCATACCATGAGAGATACTAAGTTGCATAACATGCCGGCTCAGACGTCGCCCGGCCAAACAAGGTCTGCGTCAGGTGTTGGGGAACCAGAGCACCTTGATGACAAATGGGCTACTGGAACAAGACGGAAATGGGCGAGAGATGAAAATGTGGATCTGTTGGAATGCTACTACTCAAGTAACCTAGTGAGAGAGGTTACATGCAAAGACTGGGGAAGGAATGGTTACTTCGACATCCCCAGTCAACACTAAGCGCTAAACAACTAGTAGCTCAGTGTTCCACCATCCGCAAACGGCAACTGCTATCACAACTTGAGATTGACGAGATACAACACAAATGCTACGGCAAAAGGGAGGAACCCGGATGTCAGGACTGTGGGGACTTAACTACAAGTCCCCACCCAGTGAGGGGATACACGCCCCAATGAGCGAAACAGAGCTGACGAGACAGCTGCTGACCTGAGAGAGAGATCATGACCCAAATGACAACCAGGCCTCCCCGCGCCAATTACAACGGCTGAGTGAAGTACCATCTGAAAGTCTCATTGAGAATGTGAATGCAGCATTGAGAACGATCCCTACCAACACCATAACAGAAACCAATGAGCTGATCTACAACTCAGCATCAGTGATCCTTGAGATACTTGGCTATAAGAGCAACCATGAGACCCAATACCCACCATGGAAAAGACGGTTAGAGGCTAAAATCAAGGTAACAAGGAGGGAAGTGAGCCAACTGTCAGAGCTCCACAAGGGCAATGAAAAGACCAGTTACCCAGAAAGTACAGGCAGATGCCTGTACCTGAAGCACTCGAGACTGCCAAACAGAGGCTCCAAGCCTTGTCCAGCCGCCTAAAGAGATACACAAGGGAGAATGAATCCAGAAGGATTAACCGGCTCTTCTCCACTCAACCAGCTAAGGTGTACTCTCAATGGCAGGGTAACAATAACAACAGAGCAGACCCACCAAGGCTGGAGACGGAACAATACTGGAAAGGCATATGGGAAAGGGAGGCGTCCCACAACAGCAATGCACAGTGGCTGATCTCTCTACGAGAGGACCACAGCAACCTCCCTGAGCAAGCCCCGGTAACCATCACTGTGACAGATGTCCAAGAAAGAGTCTCAGGTATGAAAAACTGGACAGCACCAGGGCCTGACATGATCCATGCCTACTGGCTAAAGAAACTCACTGCTCTCCATGAGCGAATGGCAGCCCAAATGAACCAGCTGCTACAAAGTGGGACTCACCCTGAATGGTTAACTGAAGGGCGGACAATCCTAATCCAGAAGGATCCATCAAAGGGTCCAGTCCCACCCAACTACCGACCAATAACCTGCCTCTCCACAACCTGGAAGCTCATGTCAGGCATCAAGCGGCGGGCCAAGATAAGCAAACACATGGATAAACACATGAGCACGGCACAGAAGGGTATCGGTGTAAATAGCAGAGGAGCCAAACACCAACTCCTCGTAGACCGCACAGGTTGCCCGAGACTGCCAAAACCCGACACACCAACCTGTGCATGGCTTGGATCGATTACAAGAAAGCCTATGACTCAATGCCGCATACTTGGATCATGAATGCTTAGAGATGTATAACATCAACAGGACTCTGAGAGCCTTCATTGCAAACTCGATGAGGCTGTGGAAAACCACCCTTGAAGCCAACTGCAAACCACTTGCACAAGTGTACATCAAATGTGGCATATACCAAGGAGATGCTCTGTCCCGCTACTGTTCTGCATAGGCCTGAACCCCTCAGCAAGTTATCAACAAGACTGGCTACGGATACAGACTCCAAAAATGGGGCCAATATCAGTCACCTACTCTACATGGTGACATCAAGCTGTACGCCAAGTGTGAGCGAGACATCGACTCACTGATCCACACCACCAGGATCTACAGCACGACATTGGGATGTCATTCGGACTAGAGAAATGTGGTCGGCTGTCACAAAGAGGGGGAAGGTCATCCACACAGAAGGGTCTCACTCCCAGAAGGAACAATAGCAGACATAGAGGACAGTTACAAGTACCTAGGTATACCACAAGCAAATGGCAACCTCGATGAGGTCACAAGGAAAAGAGCCACAGCTAAATACCTCCACGAATAAGGCAAGTCCTGAGAGCCAGCTCAATGGCAAGAACAAAATCCGTGCGATAAACAGCTATGCCTTGCCAGTAATCAGATACCCTGCTGGAATAATTAGCTGGCCAAAGGAGGAGATAAAAGCCACAGATATTAAGACCAGAAAGCTACTAACAATGCATGGAGGGTTCCATCCCAAATCCAGCACCCTGAGACTGTACACGAGCCGCAAGGAAGGAGGCAGAGGACTAGTGAGTGTGAGAACCACTGTCCAGGACGAAACAACTAAGATCCATAAATACATCAGGGACAAAGCCTCAACAGACAATGTGCTCTGTGAATGTCTCAGACAACAGGGAACGGAGGTTGAGGTGCCAGAGATACCATCATGGGAGGACAAACCCCTACATGGGATGTACCACCAGCAAATAACCCAAGTGGCTGATATCAGTAAATCCTACCAATGGCTGGAAAAAGCTGGACTCAAGGACAGCACAGAGGCCCTCATCCTGGCAGCCCAGGAACAGGCCCTAAACACCAGAGCAATAGAGGCCCAGATCTACCACACCAGACAAGACCCAAGGTGTAGGTTGTGCAAGGAGGCCCCTGAGACAGTCCAGCACATCACAGCAGGGTGCAAGATACTGGCAGGGAAAGCATACATGGAGCGACATAACCAAGTGGCAGGCATAGTGTACAGAAACATCTGTGCAGAATATGGACTGGAAACCCCAAGATCAAAGTGGGAAACACCCCCAAAGGTGGTGGAGAACGCCAGAGCTAAGATCCTGTGGGACTTCCAGATCCAGACAGACAAAATGGTAATGGCGAACCAACCAGACATTGTCGTAGTGGATAAACATCAGAGGAAAGCCGTTGTGGTAGATGTAGCAATACCAAGTGATTGCAACATCAGGAAAAAGGAGCACGAGAAACTAGAGAAATACCAGGGCCTCAGGGAGGAACTGGAGAGGGCCTGGAAGGTGAAGACCACAGTGGTGCCTGTGGTCATCGGGGCCCTCGGGCAGTAACCCAAAAACTGGAGCAGTGGCTACAACAGATCCCAGGAACAACATCAGACATCTCAGTCCAGAAATGTGCAGTCCTTGGCACAGCCAAGATACTGCGCAGAACCCTCAAGCTCCCAGGCCTCTGGTAGAGGACCCGAGCTCAGAGGATAAGAACCACCCGCGGTGGGTGAGAAGGGAATTTATATATATATATATATATATATATATATAATATATATATATATATATATATATATATATATATATAGTTGAAATCTTTTCATGTTTTATGGGCATTCCCTTTCATGCATGCAGAAAGACAAGTCTGGTTAATCCCACATATTTCAATAAAAGCACGGTTCACACGCAGGCTTTGATCTCCTCTGACTCCCCTTTTCATGCTGTTTCGAGAAACAGATCCCGCCGTTACGGAAGGGCCCTTCCTATATGCCTGACTCAACCTCACTGTTGATGTAAGCAGCCGATGTGTGTAGAACACCTCTTTCACCGATTTATAGGACAAGCCTTGTGCCACAAAACTCTATCAAATGCGGACCCCATTTCAGTCTGGTTCATCTCTCCCATAAATCAGAGAGGAATCCAACAGCTTTGCGTCTGCATAAACAGGTTCGGGGTTCTGCGGGATGGTTTGTAATACCTCGGACAATCCTCTGTGCAATCCCCCGGCTTCACTTCCCACGTGAGCCTTGAAAGAGTTCTGCATATCCTGGTAAAACATTCTTGACGGGAATAAGTGCAGGAATTTCCATTGTAATGACCAAGAAGCCTGTGTTACCTCACAGGTAATCCAACGTGGCCCATCCTGCGGGAAGGATCACTGGTTTGTGTGCAGTTAAAAGGGAGTTTGTGGCAGGTTATAGCCATATTATCACTGCTTTTTGACAAATTTCTCCATAAAATTCATGCCTTTAGCACAGATAAAACTGCGTGTCACTGAGAGTTGCACTGAAATGTTTAAAATTGTGTCTAATTATAAAAAACAAAAACAAAAAAAAAACTTTACTCACACGTGAAGGACGTGCCAAACACTTTCACCACTAAAAACAAATAGATTGTAAATACATGAAAAGTGATGTTTTACTGCCATCTACTGTTGAACTCAGAGAACGTAATAGAAGTTCAGACAGCTCATCTTTTTTTCTTTTTTTTAATTTTACAAAAGAAAATTAGAAGAGAAACAAAAAAAAAATTCTGACTTTTGATTTCAGAAGATTTGAGTCAGAAGTTTTGTTTTTCCCTCTGGCTCTAATCTTCAACATTCTGATTGATTTTATAAGTATGGAGCAGAATTTTTCACTTCATAGCAGTTGCGGTGCTAGAAGTACCTTCCAACTGCGCACGAGAAAACCATTCTGAAACTGGTCAGAATCCAGACTTTACATGACAAATTCAATCTGATTTATAAAATGCCAGATATCTTGTTAGTAGATGGTGGAGCTACGTTGAAGTGAGATGAATGGAGAACAACTCTCTTGTAACAAAACCAAATTAAATGATTTGTCAGTGAAGCAAAGACTGGGAAATCTGAATGGACTTTATTTGACCAAACAATAAAAAGAGAGTATTTTCAGGACAGCAGCCAAACATCAGTCAGAAAACTGTGACCAAATGATGAAACCATTTACCTAAGTGAACAGCCACGTTCAGAAAACACTCTTGATTCCTTCTGGTCATCTCTTCAGCCCGTTTCAGATCACAGTTTTGCAATGAACACAAAACAATGAAGACGCCATTATAGTTTACTTTATCCTCGATCAGTCAGGATTACAGGTTTTATGTCCTTTTATAGCATGCACTGTGATTACCCAAAAGCCTTCATTTGCAACTCACAGCATTCCCGAGACATATGCAAGTTTATGTCATGATGTTCATGCAGGCTTTTCTAACACGCTTAGTGCTTTAAACAGAAGACATTCCATTAAAGCACCAAGAACCTTAGAGTTGAATAGCAATACCTGATAATCAGAATGAATGAATGATCAGAAAGAGCTTTTTTGTTTTTTTCTGTAGGAACTGCTTTGTGAAGAGGTGGTTGAGGGAAACCTGCAGTCGTTATGTTTAGTTATGTTGCATTTCCTCAATTCTAATCAATAATGCACACCGAGTTGGACCAAAGACAGAACAAAACACTGGACTTTAGCCATTGCTACTTTATTCAGCATCGACGCTGGATGAGGATAAAACAAAAGTGAGAAGGGTGACAACTCATGGATCTGTGGTCAGAAGCCTGTGTCTCCAGTTTTGGTTGTTAAAAAAAATGCTTAAACAAATAACAGTCACAATTTTTTAAGAGGATGTTGTATACCACCTTTGTGTGTTATCAACTGAAATACAAACTTTTAATGCAGTGTACTAGATGATTCACAAAGTTAGCTTAACTCCTGGAAGTCCAGATTGGCATTTTAGTTGCTTGGAAGAAGCTTAAGGAGACGCTTGTCTAAATGAAAGAATTAAAACAAACAAAAATTGACTTACTTATATATAGATGAGAACTAATGTGTTGAGAAAGAAACTTCCTCTTTGGATGCCATGAGGATAGAAGTTACTTCGATATTAGGAATTTGTAATACATTTTTAAAGAGGCAAAACTTTATTTTTGTACAGGCACATGTACACACAAAATAAATAAATAAAATAAAACCGGACACGGCAAAGTGCTAGAGTGCTTAATTAACATTTGTACAAGTTATTCATCTTGCAAAGTTCAGAATGAGGGCTCATAGACATACTTTCTCTGATTTATTCACAAATATCAAACTGGTGCTTCGAATTAAAAGCCACTTTTTAAGCTACCAATTCCTTAGCAATAGAATAATCACAAATAAAAAAAATATAGCAAACTATTTTGGTGTTTTAATAATAATAAACTAAACTGAAAATCAAATACTTTAGGATGCCTGAAGCCTAGACAAAAGTAACAGACCAGCTGCTGTTGTACAAAAACTGGACAGAAAACCTTCAAATGCTCCATTACAATCTGCATCTTTACACAAATAAAAAAAAAAATCTATTTACCATCAACTTTTGAGCAGTGACCTGATGTCATTAAGCATCATGTAAACATTTTCCTCACCCACTCTAAGGGATTGAGGGATTCTGCTGCAGAAACCAGTTACCTTTAAACTTTTAAGAGGATTTAAAAACATCATTGTGGAGGAAAACTTTAAAAGTACCTTAAAGTATTGCTTTTATTCCTTCTCGTTCAGCAGAAGAGCTTCCTCTAAATCTAAATGCGTCCTTCCCACAGCTCACTGGCAGAAATTTGTTTCTTCTGAACACATGCAATTGATAAAGACAAACTCCCTCAAAACATGTTATGCTTCTTTCAGAGCACTGTAAACAACTCAAGATAATCCCTAGGCTACACTGCTTCCAAGATATTATTAATATAATTAGAAGATATTTTTATTTTGTGTTTTCATCAGGTGGTAGGGGTGAAAGTACATGCTTGGAAAAGCAGGTTCTCTTGCACCTAAATGGATCCAGCACCTAGCAAAAGTACTCTTTGAAGACTTCGTCCAGTTACAACTACGGACCTCAGCGTTTCATTTTATTGTTGTTTTATGTGACAGACCGACACAAATTATGTATTCTCTGCAAAGAAAAATCTTAATGGTGTGACTTTTTAAGTTGCCCTTGTGCTCTTCAGATTTTAACCACACACCACTCTGTATTGGTCCATTTGAAAAAAACAACAACAGAAAAAAACATTGAATCTTGAGGTTGTAATGTGAAAAGTTTAAAATATCTCTAAAGCACTGTTCAGCAGGAGACTCAAATGTCCAGTGTTTATCACCCTTAACAGCAACACCCTTAATTAAATTTTTTTTTTTTAAAGATTAGCATTATTTTTATACAAATCCAGGAGAGTCTCTGTGCAGTCATATATTAGAGTCCAAACTCTGCACACAAACTCTCTAAAGTGTTTCCTACAGCTCTCCCACAAGTCGCCAAGCAGCGACATTATATTCCTTCGCTTCCCCTTAACTATGGTTGCATCATGCAAATCCAAAAACGTCAACTCCTCCTTTTTTTTGCTACACATTCCGATCTTATCTTCTCCAGATGCAGTTTGCTTTAGGTAAGATTTGCTAACGTTTATATGTATATTTAACATCGATTTGCTGTGTTTCTTTTTTTTCTTCCTTCAAAGTAATTTCTTTACAGTTGCCAACTTGTGAAGGCCTCAAGTGAAGACAAAAAACAAAAACATTAAGTTTCTTAGCGTAGAGGAAGAAAACTGCCTCACCCTGTGTGCTCCAGCCTGTTTGGGCTGCTGAGACAGCACAGTTGTCAGCTGGACAGCACTGACCTTGGGACCGGGCTACATGCAGTCGAAAACTTGCCTGCAGCTCTGCAGTGCAAGAGGAGAAAAAGAAAGAAACTTTGTGATCTACGTAAAAACCCACGGATGCTAAAGCTTGAGCTGTGTGAATGCAAAGTGAAAACAGAGACAGATTTTCATTGGAGGGGAGCTGCAATGCAGCTGATGGGATTGTTTTTTTGTTTTTTTTAATTGAAACTGAAGTTAGCTAGCTGGCGTGCAAACAAAATGCACCTTTATCTGAATGATATGATTTTGTGGAACATGGTCAAAGACTCCTCTTATAGTACCTGGCATGTGCTACACAGTGGTGCTATGAAAGCAATGAATGGACAGG